>NW_028277048.1:35389375-36056250 GCF_059951505.1 Python bivittatus
AGATTTGTACTTTCAGACTTGCAAGATTGATGTCAGCCCTCCCAGATAAACCAGATAGGAAACATGACTAGATGAGCTAATTCTCTTTATTGTAAGGCTACATTAACAGAATCTTGCAAATCTGAAAGTACAAATCTCCCACCCACCCTATTTATTGCCTGACTAGTTAGGGCAAGTCTTTCCTAAGTTTCTTTCTCTGGCTGTTACTCCATTACAGACTCCTTTCTCTTTTATCTGATAGTTCCCTAGGCGGCATCTCTCTTCCCCCTGTTTTCCAAGGTCACCCTCACATTCCATAACAGTATCAGCCTCAAAGGTAAACCAAACATGGAAACCAAAGACATGCAAGTTAATCCTACTTTTATTATAAGGTTACAGTAACAGAATGTTGCAAATCTGAATGCACTTCCACCCTCCCTTCCTTTATTTTTGTGAGAACTAGGGAGGGCCTTGTCTGAGATGCTTTCTCAAATTACATTTCTGCCCCAAACTGAGATTTCTTTTATCTGGCCATTGTCTTCATTGTGGCTCTTTCTCCTGTTCCTCAAGTTTATTCCTTCTGCCCGTTACATTGAGCCCTGTAGCACCCCACAGATTTGGACTCAGTCTGTCCACACTAACTGGAATCAGTCACAGAAAATGGAGAAGAATTACCACAACACTGTGCCCCCTTACTCCCAATCCCTATAATCAGTCCAGAAGGACACCATGGTCAAAGAGATCAAAACTCATCAAGTGATCATGAATAACCATTACAGTTGATTACCCCCATCCCAGCTATCCCAGAGGTCATCAGTAAGTGCAATCATTGCTGTCTCAGTGCTATCCTCCATCCTAAAACCAGTTGAAAAGGATCTAGATAATCCATATCTTCCAGGGCCCTCTGAAGCTGCATCTTGACCAGTTTCTCAAGAACCTTCCTCAGAGAGGGGAGGTTGGAGGTTGAAAGTTGCCCAGGACTTTTGGGTCCAGCTCTTTTTTTTTTTTTTTTAAGAGTGCATCACTGCCTTCTGCAAGGCAGACAGAACCACCCCCTATCTCAGAGAAGAAGTCAAAACAAAATGGACTCAACCACACCTCACCTCCCAGGAGCCCTACACCAACCAGGAAAGAGGTGGATCTAACAAACAGACCTAAGGACTTTGTCCATTTTCTCCGGAGTTGCAGAATCAAATTTTTCCAGGTAATAAGCAAGACTGTTCCTCTGTTGCTTCATCTTGGCTTGCTAAATCACATCCCCATCTGGGCAGGTAGCTAAATAATTCTGGAAAACCATTTTTGTTGTTCTCCTGAAATGTTTATAGTACATCACTTAAAAACAATGCACCTGCAGGAATAAAAGAAAAAGTTAGAAAAACTCCACAACTTTCCTTTCCTTTTCTTCTGAACTTTGGCCTCTCCTGACATTCTTTGCCATGGTCAAGACCTCCCAGCTTGCTGCCTGGTGGCCTCCAAAGGAAGGTGTGAAGATTAACAATCCTGAGGATGTATTTAATGAATAGCAACAAGGGATTAGTGACATAGTGTCACCTTTCATGGCCCTCCTTAACGGGCAAGCTGACACTTGCTTTATTTTTGTTTGCATTGTTGAGTAAACTTGGGGAAACTTAACTGGATTTACAGTCTTCCACACTTTCTGATAAGCAGCAACACCATGAACTATTTTCATTTAATTCAGTTCTGACAATGTTTGACAACTCCCTTGCGCGTAGCTATATAAAATGATAATTATTTTCTCCTCCCACTCCCAGAGAAGAATTTTTTTTGAGAAGAAATAGCCTTAAATAAATAAACAATTTTTTAAGAAACCTTACCTTCCTCATGACAGCTGAGATCAGAAGTTGTTAAATTCTGCCTCTGTCATTTTTTGCACTTACTATGCAGTAAGAAACTGCCATTTACATAAAGTATCCTACTTTCTTTGGGGTAACCCAGCGAATCAGAATTGCAGACAGGCATGTGTGCACATGTACAAAGCCATTGAAAAATATCTTTAAAAGGAGGTGTGATACCCAAAAATGCTTTAATAAGGCCTGCTTCAGACTATAGGTGAGAAGAGAGAGAAGAAGCCTGCCATGGTCGAAACAGGCTGTTATACATGGCTGGAGAAGCAGCAATTCATGAGGCTGTCTGTAAAAAGTTTGTGATGGTGGCAAAAACATCGCATTTATACTGTCAAGATGATAGCAGGACTTTTACTTACTGGTTCTAGGACCCAAGTTCTGGTGAGATAGCTATGGCATACTTTTACATCAAAACCAAGAGTCTTCAGGCATCTTAAACAGAAACAAATGTATTATTTATTTTATTTTATTTTATTATTTTATTTCTATAGCCACCCATCTCAACAGGTAACTCTGATTATCCTATTAGCCTTCATGGATTAGAAGTGGGAAGATCTGCTGTTCCTCCCTCAAGCTGAAGAATATTTTTAACAATAGCAAAAATGTTTGTGGACATACAATAAACTTGTTTTGCTCGATTCACTTTCAGATTAAGTATTTTATATTGTTTTTATCATTGTACACTGCCCAGAGACTTTATACTGGGCTGGGTTAGAAATATAGTAAGTAAGTAACCAAATATATCAATATGTAAATTGGATGCCTTAAACACCTTGCCAATGCTTAAAGCAACTCTATCATCCTTTAAAACTCATGAATCCCCTTGAATCAAGATGGTCTGGGTCTCATCCACCTATGGAGTCCATCCTTTGACATATCATGCAAAGCCTGGTATAGCTTTTGAGCAAACCAAGGAAGCATAACTTTGATCTGGCCCAGATCAAAGATACAGAACTTGTGTCCATCTGTTTAACTATGATACCTGACAGTCCCTGCCAGGATGGCCAGCAGCGAGGTATGCTAAGAGTTATAATCAGGTAATATGTGGAGGGCCACTTGTCCACCATCCCTGGTCTAAACAAGAAGTGGATGAATCTTTTCTATACGAGCATCAGATCTCCAGGATTTAAATTTGGCAATCCCGTATTCATGGAAAAATATTCACATGCCTCATACTAAACATACCATCCAGCTTAATGCTGGGAACAAAGTCTAGATTGCTTTAGCACCTAAAAGTAAAATCCACAGGTTGGTGATTGTTGTATGTTATACTCCACTGAATGGTGATAATGGAGGAACCAGAGAAGAGTGAAAAAAAAGGTAATATACATGGAAAATTGTTAGGTGACATACATAAATATTTGGGAACAAGACAGGAGAGTATAGTAAAAGTGACTGGGCCAATTTTGATGGTTTGGTAAGTAGCGGGTGGTGAACTGATGAGAAAATGCTTAGAAAAATGTCTCCTTGCTTCAAATACACAATTAGGCAAACATGCTAGATGTGAATAGAACAAGTTTCTCTGAACCAATGCAGAGAGTCTTTAAAAGTCTTGGCAAGTTCAGGTCTGGGCAGAAACTAGGCACGATAAGGTCTGAGACTTAAATGATCCTTTAACAAGAAAAGGGTGCTCTGTGGCCAAGTGACTGGCACTCTGAAGATTGTTGATAACAGAAGTTGGCCATATTCATGCTATCTTGTTTGTCTGGAACATGCCAGACCTATTAGCCTGCCTGTTTTCTTATACTTCCCCTTCATAATACACCTTCTAAAAAAATAATTAAAAAAACAGAGCAAACAAGCAAACTGCTCCACCCCCATCCCCACCTCTGGACTGACATGAATAGGCCTTAGATACCTTGTTTACACTGCTGCGTGCCAAGAGCAGAGGTGATGAGGACAGTGGCAGCTCATTGCCAACCTCTCTTCAAAATCAGTTCTCTGGAGGGGGAGAAATGCAGATATCCACAAACACACCCAAAGGAATTTGCTGCTAGAGAACTTGGAAGCAAGCCTCTAAAAGCTGTTGCTGCTTTTACCAAAAACAGTATTTCCCCTTGAAAATAATACACAAGAGAACCTCCTCCTCCTATTGCACTAAGAAGCAACAGGAAACATTGTGGAGAAAACTCAAGGGAAGATTCCGGCTCAAATGCCAAGCATGGCTTTGACTTCTGGCTTCCTTGAAGTTCAGATGGTTGCATCTCAGTTCCTCTGATGCAGTCCAGGTACTTCCTTAGCTAGATTCCTGAGGCTTAGCACCTTGGTTCCTGAAATTAATCCAGGTTTAATCCCCAATTTTAGGAAAACACATTCCACCTATCCTATGAAAATGTCCTTAGATATTCCATCAACCGTTGTCTTGAAGGGTGGCAGAAGCTGGAAGGGAGAAGTACACCTATAAGGGAATTAACTGAGAACTGTATTGTGCATACATGGCCACCTGATCTTGAGAGATGAATTTAGGGGCTCTATCATATCGCTTTTTGGTGAGGTGCTCTGCTGAAACACTTGAACATCTTGCTGATCTAAGATGGGAACAATATATCATATAAATGCTAATAAAGCTGCTGTGAAAAAACTGCAAGGATGAGTGACTGGAAAATGGTTTTACCTACCTAGCACTGTTGGTTTTCATCTTTTTTTTTTTTTTTTTGGCTGTTAATATTATATTCCTCATACATACTGAATATTTAGACACAACGTGCTTCTTCAATAAAATATTGTTATTCCCATTTTGCTGGTAGACAGGCTGAAAAGATAAGTAGTAATAGTATATATAATAGTAGATATCATATAATGGGAGTTTGTCAGTAGTTTTAATCAGTGACTCCATCGAATTGAACTATCAAAATGGATGTGATAGAGATGTCCTCATTCCATGACCCTTACCAGATATGACCTGTTACATAATCCTTCAAGGAAAGGCACCCCTAGATCACGAACTCCATACCAGATATGATTTTTTCCCTAATCCCATCAAGAAACAGCTGCTTGCCAGCCCTAAAGTTAATGATTAACCAAACCATCCATATGATTGCATTGATCTCTGATAACTCTAGGTCTTGATGGTATTGAAATATTTTCAAGTAAACCCTATTTTGTGCACTTCTGTGATAAAGAAAGCCCTAATAAATTGTTATTTTTGCTGAGTAGAGTTAAAAATCACAAAAATTACAATTAATAGGCAATCATGGACCCACAATACACATTACAACTCTCCGGGTGGGAACTCCAATCAACCTGGCCTCAACAGGTTTGGGAGTCAGGAGCAGTTGCCGGTAAGCGCGAAACCGCGCTCGCCCGAAAAGGGCGCGAAGCAACGGAAACCCCGCCTCCTGTGCTCGCCAGCTGGGCTCTGCTCTAGGAAGGAGGCTCTGGCAAACCACTTCCAAAAAACAATTGCCTTGAAAACTGCAAGGACTCGTCCAAGCAGTCACTGCAGGGTCAGCAATGACTGAGCGCAGACAAAAAAAAAAAAAAAAACTCTGTAGATTTTATTTAGTAATTTTATTTAGTCTGGGTCACTGACCTGTAATAAAAAATTTGAATATTGAGTTTTCCCAGGCATGTTGGGAATGCTTTTGTGTTCTAGAATTCTAGTATTATTTTATTATGATTTTGTGCTATATCAATTGTGTTGCGCTCTCTCTCTCTCTCTCTCTCTCTCTCTCTTGCTTTTATGCTGTTTATATTGTTTCAATGAAGTGCTAAGGTATTACATGTATTAGCCCACCATCAAAAGACAATGTTGACTTTACCATTTCTGTACAGGGTCAAATATATCCTAAGAAAGATATAGGAATAAAATAGCATAAAAATAATGTGTCAACAAGTATAATAATATTGACTGATAACAATAAAATGGAGTTTCCTATAACACAGTCAACTTTTGTAAGAAAGAATCTGTAAGTTTATGGGCTCTTATTTTTGGATTAAAATTCATACTATGGAGAAAAAGAGGTTGTCTTTCAACATTCTCAGAACTGATAAGGCCATGTGGATATTGACTTGTATAAATGCTAAAGCAGAATTTAAAACAGAGTTAGAGACCTCCTTAACCAGAATCTGCTCGTCCTGCTGGCAAACCAGAAATTTTTCCTTATATTTCCTTATTTTAAAATTATTAAAGCTCTCAGAATATTGTTTTCACCTGAGAAGTCATTAAAAACCAAACTGTTTAGGATTTCAGAAGATTACCTTTCTGTTCCAGGTAGAATGTAAATCTCTCTCACACATTTAAAATATTTATCTATGAGACATACATTATGATGGATATTACCTACTAATATTTCACTTTCATTTTTGGCTCAGATTCCTGCTCATTTTGATTTCTACCCAAATTATTGCCTGTTTCTATTTGCGAACAGGAGAAACAGGCAATAATAGAGCATTACAGCTGTGATAGGCTTTCATGGATATTCACCTACTAGACAATGTTAAGGTCACCCAGAGTCCATTGGAGTTGGACAGCTAATACATTTAAATAAATAAATAAAAAGGTCACATGATTGTTTTAATTGCCTCTGAGTTGTTTTTTATGCAGGTGTTTTTGGTTTTGTGCCTTCGAGTCAGGGTTGACTCCTGACGACTGCCTGGACAAGTCCCTGAAGTTTTCTTGGCAAGGTTTTTCAGAAGTGGTTTGTGCTTGCCTCCTTTCTAGGGTTGAGAGAGAGGGACTGGCCCAAGGTCACCCAGCTGGCTTTGTGCCTAGGCGGAACTAGAACTCCTGGTCTCCCAGTTTCTGACCTGAGGCCTTAACCAATACACCAGCCTGGCTCTCCTTATGCTGGTACTACCATCTAAACCAGTGTTGGTTGGTTGGTTGGCTGGCTGGCTGGGGAATTCTGGGAATTGAAGTCCACTCATCTTAAAGTGGTCAAGTTTGGACAACACTGATCTAAACAATAAACAATTAGGAGGCAAGCTTAATGTCACTAATTTAACTGAGCTTAAAGTTGTCTAATTCTGTATTTCACTGTGCTATTTAGTTCACTGTGCATGAACTGGCCATCAGCTTCTCCCCTTTTCCAGCACGTTATTTTCCTGCAAGGCTGATGGTTTGTCTTTCTTTGAAATGTTATATAAGCCCTGTTCAGGGATTCGGTATGGCAGAAATTTCTGTAGAGGAACAGAAAAGACACATATAGAAAGCTTTGAGAAGCAGCAGGACCTTGACAGCGCTGTGATCTCAGTCTCATAGTCTCTGCAATCACAGTAGTATAAATGAAGGACTCTGTGGAAGTCTGGACTGTACATATGGATGCCTTGGAACCAGGACAGATGATGCTGAGAATAGAGTTACTTTACTTCCAGCTTGTATGGTGCTGAGTCAAGTGTAACCATCTGAAATCTACTTTGTAGCTCAAGGCATTTGGTTTCTTTGAAAATTTCATTTCCCCTTTCAATTTTGGGATGGTTACATTTCTATTAGCGATGCACATACTCCACAAGAATTGTTTCTGATCCTGATTCAGCATTTGGAAAAAGAGTCTGTTTCATATTAAAGTTATTTGAGCCCTCAGTTGGAATCTTCACTTCAAATCTGAATCCGCATATGTCCCATTATCATTGGAAATCAACTAAGGGCTATGATTAAACTTTGTTTTTTAACTTTTGATAAACCTGAATTAAATTTCAACAAGACATTTCTATAGGAACTTTTGTCAGCAGCATGTGGGACAGGCTGGGTGGGTACAGATTCATATTAGGACAGAAATCACAAATCTAATTTGGCTGGATCTAAGAAAGGAAGCACTCTGTCTGTGCTATCACAGCTTGTAAATCTTTCAAACTAAGGGACCTTCAGGAGCAGAGCATGGATTTTCCCTGCCTTGTGGCAGGGGAAACTATTAAAATTGAAGCTCTGTGCTACAAAAAGGCCTCAAAGAAGATGACCTCTGGCAAGTTTTCTTGCCTTATCCTTTATTATTATACACACTTATGCAAATGAAAGGAAATTCATCTCATCTGTTTTGCTTTACATGTTTAATGAGAGACACATTCTGTCCTCAAGCTAAAGATGTAAATTAGATTCAGAGCTTTCAAAGGAGCAGTAGATATGTCTGCAATGAGAACTAGCCCAAAAGAGACATTTCTCGTTTTGAAAGATACATTTCAATCATGATTTTCAAAATGTGACACTTTTCTTCTCGTTATTCCAAGTTCTATGGGCATGCCACAATTGTACAAATTTCAGAATGTATAAAGCTATTTATCAATATTTTTGTTGTCTGATAATACTCTCCAGTATATCAGTGTATGCTATTTGACACGGAATTTGGAAATGAAGTTTTGAAAAGAAAGAAAGGAAGAAAAGAAATACACGGGATGGTGTTTGCACTAATGAAAGTAGAAGACCCAGGCCAATGCATTCATCCAATTTGTAGGGGGAAGAGATCAGGATACAGAATACAAACACAACTATCTGAGTTGAACACAGCAACTTGTAAAAAGTGGACTTCCTACAGGTAGAAAAGGGCTGAATTCTGACTTTTGATATTTCTAACATGCTACATATAGAAATCTGCCATCTGAAAAAGAACATTGACATCTTTTAACTACACCATAATCAGAGCACCAGGCTTCCACAAAGAGGAACTGCTAAACTTTGTATTGAACAAAGATTCTCAGTCATTCCCTTCATCTTTTCTTCAAACTTTTCATCCGTCCTCTGTGTGAACTTTGGCCATTTTGCAATGGGAGTGGCTCCAGACTTGGTTGCACTCAAGAGTATAGTGACATAAGAAGGAAAAAATTAAAGGTAACATCTCCTTTGAGCTGAACTTCATGGACGTATCTAACACATGTTCTTGGCAGCAATACCAAAATGGTTTGCTATTGTTTTCTTCTGCAATTTTTTCTTTTTAATTTGCCAGTCTAGCTGTCAGCCCTTCAAGGTCGACCAGACTAAGAAACCAATGCCATATAGGTCAGAATTATTTTTATTGTGACAGCTCTAGTAACTGAATCTTGCAAGTCTGAATGTGCCTCCCCCTCCCTCCCTCCCTCCCTCCCTTTATCTTTGTGTGAACTAGGGAGGGGCTTGCCTGAGGTGTTTACTCACATTACTTTCTTGGCCCAGGCTCAGGCCTCTTTTATCTGGCTGTTGCCTTGGTAGCAGCTCTTCCTCTTGTTCCTGAAGGCTATTCCTTCTGCCCTCTGCATTGGCCTATAGTCCTGGGATGATACATGAGTCTCTCACCCATTTGCCAAACAGGTCTGTCCCCAGTCAGCTTTTGAGATCAGCTAAGATCTGGCTAAATGCAGAGGCTGCTAGAACAGCTTCCAAAGCAGCTGTGTGTGCCTTGCAAATGACTCAGCTGCCTTAACCGTTTGAAAAGCATACACTCCTGCATGCTGTAAAGGATCTTATCTGAATACTTTGCATAGCCTTAAAAAGACCACTCTCATACTCTTGTAGTAAACCTCAGTCCGCTGAAATGATGAGCGTTTTTCATATTTCTTTTAGGGGCTTCCTTTTTCCATCTGCAGATCTCAGGATTTTTTTTCCCTTTAAGGTGTTCTTTGGAATGTATGGCTCAAGCTGCACCACCCTCTTTAAAAAAGGGTGAGACCCATTACTTGCCTTTGCTGGATTTCAGTTAGAAGTGCAGGGTTTTTTTCTGGCCCATGGCCATGCTTGGATGTTTGAATGTTGAGCGGTGTTCTAGTCCAGAAAGAAGGGAGGCCCACAGCATGAAATCGCTAGGACATGATTGATAAGGTCAAGATTGGGTCTTTTTTTTTTGGTAATAGATTGTTTCCATGTGGTATGTATTTCACTTTATGCACAAATTAAAGCACAGGATGCGACTATAATCCCAGGTATCTTATATCTCTGTTTACTCTGTACATATTAATGTCAGATAGATATTTCTCAAGTTGAATTCCCAAAGAAATATTTTAAAAATGCCTCTATCCAAAAGGAAGGCTAGTTTTACTCTTGAAATAATTTTAAAATGTGAGATCTTAGATATGCTCTATAATAGTATCAGAGGCAAGGGAGTCCCCCTGCCCCCGTTTAATCTTTTATTGAGGATAAGATTGTTTCAGTTTCAAAATCATTTTCCTTTGAGTAAATATGGTATAGCTGTCATGCTTATAACTATATGGTTTATATCAGTTCTTTCAAATGTCCTTAACTGTTTACTTAAGGAGGATCTCAGATTTTGTTCCTGACAAGGAGTTCACATTTTGCATGTAAATGATCCATTGCTTCATTCAGCTTTTGTTCCTTAAATTTCTGCCTCATTTTTGCTTCCTCATCTCCATTTTCCTTCTCACTATAGTATTTTATATTCTATATAAAATATTCTGATTCTTTTCTATTGGGGCTCTCTGATCAACAAGAGGGAGGGTAGCTATGAAAAGACAAGAAGAAGAAGCATCTACATGTGCTCGAATTGTATTTTACCCTGAATCTGTGGAAAACCTAACACAGATTTCCTTAATCTGGCATCTTTCACGTGTTTGGGACTGCAGTTCCCAGAATTCCTAGCCTGTATGGCAAAGAATAACTTTCCTCTTATTGTCCAGTTACTGGCAGATGATCAGCGACCTAAAGCCTGCTTTGGCTGTACAGAGAGAAACTAAAGAAGGAAAGAAGAACGTTTTTCTAATCTGCTCCTTTCTGTTGGGTGGTGCCAGAAGGTTTAAAGGATGTAGGGTGTATCTATGAGAACCGGTTTGGTGTAGTGGTGAAGGCACCAGGCTAGAAAGTGGGAGACCGGGAGTTCTAGTCCCACCTGAGGCATGAAGCCAGCTGGGTGACCTTGGGCCAGTCACCCTCTCCTTCAGCCCTAAGAAGGAGGCAATGGCAAAATGCTTCCAAAATCTTGCCAAGAATACTGCAGGAACTCATCTGGGCAGTCACCAGGACTCAACAATAACTTGAAGGCGCATACACACATGCACAAATAAAGATGTATCTATGCCATTAGGAAAAAGTAGTCAGGGAAACCAATAGTTAAATTTAACAAGCCATCTTAAGTAGTTTTAAAGAGAGTGCTTGATAATTAATGTCCTAAATGGAGAGAAGGAGGGAAAGACACACTAACCCTGATTCATCTCTTGAATCTATGAAATATGAATTTCTGCATTTTGCTATACATGGAGTCCTTGGTACTCTCTGAGCTTGGTCGTTTGCGTGCAGATATTTCATTACCTGACTAGGTAACATCATCAGTGCTAGTGAGTGTGGGGTATACTCCCTGTTTATATACAGTAGCTTGCCCTGCCAGTGTTGGTAGGGATATGGTTTTCTCCTTGGTAGTTGACTAGGGTCTTTTTTTCTGCTTGATTGTTTGTCTGGTGTTAATCCTGCTTATCTGGGTGTAGGCTGCTGGAGAGAATGTGTTCTGGCCTTTTTGTTTCCTTCTTAGCTTTTTTATTGTCTCTTTTGAATGGTGTGTAAATGTGGTTTACCTCTATGTGTCTATTGATGGCTGATTTGTCTGGATGCCAAGCTTCCAGGAATTCTCTAACATTTTTGGATTTAGCTTGGTCTAGGATGCTCAGTCTCCCAGTTGAAACTATGGCTGAGTCTCTCCATGTGTTGTGAGCTTATGGAGTTTTCATCGTGTCTTCTGACTGCTAGTTGGTGTTCATGGATGCGCTCTGCTAGTCTTCTGCCTGCCTCTCCTACATAGTGGCTGTTACAGTCCTTACCCTGTATGTTGCAGCTGACTCCTGTATTTTCTTCTCTAGCTACTGGGTCTTTTGGTTTACTGAAGATGTTTTGGAGGGCTTTACTTGGTTTGTGTGCTATGATGCTGCTGTCTGGTTGTAATAGTCTGTTGGTTGTTTCTGAGATGTTTTTGATTTATGGCAGTGTTATCCTTTTCATAGCTTCTGTTGGTTGTGCTGTAGTGGGTTGAGTGGTCAGGCACTTTTTGATAAAGTTGCGTGGGTATCCATTTTGTTGGAAGATGTTGTATAGGTGGTATTTTTCCTTTTTCTGCTGTTCTGGGTTGCTGCAATGCGTTTGTGCTCATCTGAATAATGTCCTTACACAGCTCCTCTTGTGGGAGGTTGGGTTGTTGCTTTGGTGATGGAGCACTTGGTTAATGTAGGTTGTCTTCCAATAGGCTTACATTTCTAATTTGCCGTTGTTTCCTCTGCTGATGAGGAACGAATGGCATCGAATCAGCAACTAACCAAAGACACAGAACATATGTGAGTGGGAGAAAATTTGAGCTTTCTTTCTGTAGTGCAGAATTATTTAGCCACAAACATTCATTCAGCCTTACTTCTCTGCCTCATTTGTTTCAGCAGAAGGACCAAAACCCATATTATTCTCTCCTACTGAAAGCAAAGGAACTTCAAACCACTTACTTTTGGTTGGATCATGCCCACGTGTTGGCTGTGCTCCTACATTATTACACCTCAGCTCTCATTCTTGGAAGCTCATAATCCATTCAAGAACTAGTTAAAGAACTTCATCCTAGTCCTTTTTTAAACAGAAACAAGACATTTCCCCGCCACGGGATGTTCACAAGGCCACATCAGTTGATGGAGGAGCTGACAGAAAGCAAACTCCAGTGGGTTCTGAGATTTATGTTTCTTGAAACACATCGTCTCCTGTCAAATTGCACTCAATGTGGTAAAATTATGGAGTCTTGCAAAGGGGGAAAAAAAAATCTCATTCCCAAGCTGAGGCAGGGGATTACTGGCTGAAAAGGTGTTCTTTGGGGAGCAATCTAAGTGTTATATTTACATTTGGCTTGGAATTATTTGCGGAGAGGAATTTAAAATGCAAATATTTTAAAAGCATAGAGCTGGGAGAGAAACTGAGTGTGGGTACTTCTGTTTTCTTTAACAAGAAATAAAGTGAACTGTTTTCTCGACTTTCTTCACTGGAATCTTAATGAGACCATAATTATGGCAGCCAAAAATGGAAAAAGCTGCCACTTTAAAAGCTCATTGTTACTATCCAATGCAGGCTTCAGATTTGTTTCTTTTTCAATTAAATTCATCTTCATCTTCCACAGTTTGCAGTACTAAAACTATGCCTGCTCTTTGGGGCATTTCTGTCAATGCGAACAGGAGTACAAATAAATTTCTGTGGAGGTTGTAGGTTGAGAAAAGGCACCATTCAGGGTAGTATCCTGTCCTTAAGGCTGAATGCTTGCCTTGTGATGTGCAGTAAGTGTAATATGCCTTGTAATATGCACGACTTTTATTCCAGGGCACTCTAGGAACGTCCTGTTTCAACAAAATGCTCTATGATCGATATGGTTTTTAAAAGTAACTCTCCAAAGGCAAGTGAGGGAATAGGGATTGGAAGAATGGTCTTCCGGAGATCGTCATAACAAAAATATTACAATGAAAACCAAAAGCAGTTGCCCTCAACTGAATTAACTGAATTAGGTCAAGGGATGGTGGACATTATATATACATTCAATTTAATACATTCATTTGAATTCAATATATTTAATAAATAGATATATAATCATCTTAGTCTAAGAGTGATGACCCATACAGTTAAGCCTGCTTCAGTGAGTGAATGCTCTTTCAGTCTGGGTTGCAAATATAGAATATTGGTCCAATTGCTATATTAGAATGATACACATAGTTAAATATATTGGAAAACAGTGCATTCTGTCTTCATTAGGTGATTAGAACTTGGAAGCTGATAGCACAGCATATACACTGAGTCACGAGGTTTGTGTTAAGTGATGATAGAACGACAGTTTTTTAAAAGTTTTTTTTTTTAATCTTGCCTTTCTTATTTTTTTATAAATAACTCAAGGCGGTGAACTTACCTAAGACTCCTTCCTCCTCCTATTTTCCCCACAACAACAAACCTGTGAGGTGAGTTGGGCTGAGAGAGAGTGACTGGCCCAAAGTCATCCAGCCGGCTTTCATGCGTAAGGCGGGGCTAGAACTCAGAGTCTCCTGGTTTCTAGCCTGGAGCCTTCACCACTAGACCAAAGTGGCTCTCACAAACACTGAAAGGTTCAGTATCAGGAGATGGTGCAACAGAGCTTCCTTCTTCTACACAGCTACACTCCAGGCTGCTCAAAAGCATTTCCACCCCACTCCCCCATGGGCCCATATTTTATTATGCTATTGTCAGCCCAAATGGCACAACAGAACTGAATGACTAATGCAAAGCTTTGAACATAGCAAACCAATTGGATGTATAATTAACTATCAGTCCAGTATCATCACAGATCAGTTCAACCCACATATCCTTGCAGCATAAGGGAAATAAGTGATCATATGGACTCCTCACTGAAGATCTATAAAGCATCTGGTTATTAAGGGGAATATTATACATGAAACATCTAATTCCAGTTTTTGGTTTGTTTGTTTTAATTGGTTTCTGCCGGAACCTGTGATTTGTGGCTCTTTAGAAATATCAAGACTCCCAGTAGCAATATGAGTAGCAAAGCATCAACCATGAGGCATGGAAGTAGGGCACAGATTTTACTGAGCCCTAGCTCCCATCTGGAGAATCTGCCTAAAGATTTCTACACATTCAGCACATGCCTACATGGAGGAAAAGACACTGATGTTATGGCAATGCTGTGCCTCTTATATTCCCATGGATGTGGATTTAAAGAAAGAAGTTGAGGTAAGTTGCTGTTATTTGGTAACTTGGTTCACAAAGAGTACTTGCAAGGAAAAAGGACCGATTGTGGGGGAAACCCATGATGTGCTGACATTGCGCTCTGTGGTATACATTTGCTACATATGAAATGAGCTGTGCCCATTTTGTTCTGGCTTCATTGCTCTTACAGAATGCTTTTTTTTTTTTACAGTCCCGTCTTTAAACATTTGCACTCTGGAAGGTACAAAGCTGGCTTGTTCACCTGAGCCGTCTATCTTAAAAGCCTCTGGTCACTAAAGACACACAAGTTGCAGCCTACCCTTTTAAAATGAAGTATACTGGTCATTCTATTAATTAAGAGAAAATTGCTGAGGTGGAGGCCTGCAGGATTTCCATCTGATGTTTTACTAGGCTAAGAGAGCTGAATGATACAGAGCACTAGACCTGATGGTGATGATTTGGGCCTCTGCTCAACCATGAAGCTCATTAGGTTATCTTTGGCTAACTTTCAGCCTAACCTATGCTTCAAGGATGATGTCAAGTTGAAGTTAAAAAACAACAACACTACATACATGGTTTCCTGAGCAATGGGGAGGAGAGATGAGATAGAATCAAGATACACAAGGCAGCTAGTGACAATGTAAGTAAACCCACAGATAACAAAACTTAGTATAGGCTAAATCTAGAAATGGAACTACGACAAGAGATTAATGAAATTATATTAAAACAGAAACAGCTTCACAGTAAAATCAGTGTTTTGGAAAAACCCACCTAAGTAAAAACCGCACTGCCCAACTAAAAGGTGGGACTGTTGTGGCCAAGGATGCTTTCCTCAAGAGGCCATTCTGAATCCTGGGTAGCACACCAGAAAACTTCTGGTAACCACCTCTGGAAAGATTTTTGGATGTAATGGAGAGCTTAGATATATTCATATGGGGAATGTAGCTCCTGGGATGTTTGGATCAAAGTCAACACTATCACTTGAGCCCAAACCAAACTTTTAAGCAGTCAGGCTTGTAGAGTTCAGTTCTGAAAAACCTGCTCCTGTACACATTGTTGCATTTCATGTTGTGGACCTTTTCAGGCTTCCAGCCTACCTTCATGGCTAGTCCCATGCAATGTTCACTGTAATGACCTAAACTGGAAATGTCATGACTGTGAACAAATAAATAAGTGCTTGGATGTGTGGTGTAGACTCAAGCTGTAATTTTATGTTGATATACCAGTGACATAGTCAAGTTGGAATAATCCCCATTGTAGAGAGTTGGAAGAAGGGAAGATTGTTTCCCCCCTAAAGGAATCCCCATTGTGGAGAGTTGGGTTGGAAGATTGTTTCCACCCTAGAGCCAGCCAGTAAGATAATGGCTCATTTAAAATGTAAACTCCTGAACCATGGCTCATGCTCTGTTTCTGAGTTTTGATGTGACTGGGGCTAGCCGTGTTGCACCTGAGTAATACCTAGAAAGCAGTCCACCAATCTACTTTGCCTAAGACAAAATGTAGTGTATAATTTTCTCAACATTCACTATCAAAATAGCAGTCTGATATAATTTCAGGGATTGCTTATAATGTTCGTGTTACTTGCCATGTTGAGAAACACCCCAAACTATAGGAATAGAATCCTGTAGTTGTTCTCACTTTCCTCAGTGCTCTGTTCCCTGCTTTATGGATCGCACTTGGATAGAAAGAAAAATAAACTTTTGTTCACAGGTTTAGCTATGATCACCTTCCTGCTTCAGATCCTGTACTTTTTCCTTCGCTTGTGTGATAAGCTATCCAAGCAAACAGTCTTCATTATCTCATAGCCCACAAATTTGGGCTGTGCTAGAATATACCACTGTTAGGTAAGTGATTAGGTAGTTAGCCATGCATATATCTGTGGTTACTGTAACTGGAGTTTATTCTTCATTTTCTTTCTCCTTGTAAGAAATAATCCTCCAAGTCAAGGGATGCATTTCCACAGGCTGCCTTGGTTTGGCATACAAAGGTCTGTAACAGGAAGGGGCTGCTTGACAAAGTAGGCTCCATTAATTTCAAGAGCATTTTGATTCCCAGATGTTTATTTGTCTTCTGCAGGTCATGCCACTATCTACCCATATGCCTGAAAGCTGGGCATTCAACTTTTTCTTCAAATCAGAAAACCTTCGAAGGAAGCTAAAAGCTACTTAGATACATACTGTATAGTGATATCTGTATAATGAAAACAGTGCAAGACAACCAATAAAAAAATGAAATTACAAGTAATCAATTCTACCCTTCCAATAGCTGCAGAATGATTTTAGGGCTTTAAAAAAAAAAAGACCTTCAGCATTCCTGTTCTAAAGATGTAAAGAATTCTAAATGGAAGAAGAAACTTCTCAACACTGGCACTTACTAGATACAAAATACTCAGGCAATAGGTGGAAGCTTTCTTCCCTCCAGCAATGTTATATAGGCAGTGGTGGGCTGTGTTATAGTCCCGAAATATCCATGCTCTTAAACTAAAATGAAATGCATGACACCAATATATGTGGATGTAGGAGAACTACATTTTGTTTTTAACTCTCTTTTTCTCAACGCCCAGAGCTTTGCAGAGCAATCTTATCTGAAGGGAGTTGCAATGTGGCAGAAGTTTCCTTCCACTACTGGGTGGCTTGTCTGCCCAGAGTCTTGGTACACTTAGAGAAAGCTCTTGCTACAACACAGAACGTGTTTCCAGCAGCAGCAATAACAGCAGGACATTCCTTGAGTTCACACAGGAAAGGCAGACTATAGTCTAACAAAAAATCTGGAGACAAGTTGAGGCAGACTTCACCTGCTGTTCCAAAGCCTGTTCTCGGCCTAGATGAAAAAAGCCAGTACTGGATTCAATGGAGGGAAAATGAAACAGAAATGGCTAGGAATCTAGCTAGCTACTTTCCCTGCATATCTGCAGTGTACTGACAGGGCTCTGGGATGGCAGTGGCTGAACTTTGACTCTTTCTCTGTCCAGTAAACAATGCCAAGAAAATTCAAATACATCTTTTCTATCTCCACAATGCAGTGCTATCTTGGAAATGACCTGCATGAGGGGTTCTACAGGAAATGCTGGGGTGAGATTTCATAGCACTTGCTCTGAAGCTACAGAACAGGAAAGGTTTCCATTGGTCAGAATTCCGATCTTGTCCCTCCTCCTACCTCTGGGATGTCTCGTCATGCCATAATACCTTCCCTCAACCTTTCTTGCAGAATGGAAGAGCAGATTTGCTATTCCCCCAACAGTGGCTGGCTTGCTTTTTCTTCATCAGCTAGCCCAGTGAGGTGAAGAGCAAAGGTGGGGATGGAGCATGGATAGTATACTGAGTTTGGTGCTCCTCCATGGGCTGGCTGGAAGGACTACTGGCTGACGCAAGGAGAGGGACAACTGCTGGATACCATAAAGCTATGCAAAAATTGTGATTAGGATGAGGCTGACAGTTACATGGAAGAAATCTAAATCTAGAAATCCATCAGACAACTGTGGTTGCTACATGAGAACCTATACAGAATGCTGTGTTATGGATTGCCTTTTCTCTGAGGGTCAAATGATGTATTACGTGGGAAATCTAAGAGGGGATGGCTGCTTCTCTGTCCTAAATGTGTTCGATGTGTTTTGTGTATGATGTTGTAGCCACCCAGATTATTGTTGTGAGCTGCCCAGAGTTGGTTGGACTCAGGCAGTTTCAAAACTGAATCTAAATAAACAGCAGTAAACCTTTACTTACTTACTTACTTTCATTTGCTTAACATTGTGAAGCCCCACACATTTTATGCTGAGAAACTACTAGGTCAGTTTGCCATATATTTTCTTGTAAAAGGAGCAACAAGGAGTGTTCTTTTTCTTTCATACAGCAGGTACTGTTAGCAAGCATAAATGAGGGCAGATAGAGGCGCATCTCTGCTACGTAACCATCAGTCAATACGGCTCTCCAAAGAGAGAGATGAACTGGTGGGATGGTCAGGCATAGTTATTTTTCACAGGATTGTATTGGATTGTGTGAGCTGTCCGTGCATTGTGGATGCACGAGATGGAGTGCAACTCTGAGGATGAAGTTCCCATTTTATTGAAGGCAATAGTAGTTGGGTTCCTGTTTACAGAAGAAAGAGGGACAAAGAACAATAAAAGAATAAGGATTTTTATTTGGTCTGAAAGGATTACATTACAGGCAAGAGTTATTCTTCTAGATCTGATAGGATTGTGCAAAGTGAGAAACTGAACCTTGTCCCTGTTGGGTTCATGAGATCAGGGAAAACCTTCATTTTGTCTTGCCACAATGCATGCATATTTTCAGGATATTCTCTGGCCTATTTTCAAATCAAGGCCAGGAAGAGGTATTTCTGAATATATTAAAATTTTACTCGCAGATAAAAAATCCCAAAATTACAGTGGCAACAGCCAATTATGTAACATGGTTATAAAAACAAGGTTTTTACTGATCCATTAATACATTTGAGGTTTAAATGTTTTATCTAATATTTTATTTTATTGGTTGAACTGTTTTATCTAATGCCAAGCTTCTAGGTTATATTTGTACTTTGCTATTTGGGTCTTTTGTAAAAATTATAATTGTTGTTGACCCAGATCTGAGTGTACATCACTTGTCAATGACTACACATACATATTTCACTAGTTACAATTTTAGTGGTTATGATGGGTAAATAAAAACTGGTTATTAGGAGTAAGGTGGAAAGAAGCACTGGAATTATTTATCACTAGTGATTGGGAATGGAAATTCCTCCTCCTCCTTCATTGCTGGCACATTTTGCAAATTCGCTGAAAGTTTTCCATCACCTCTAATTTAACCATATAGTTTTCCCTGAGCTCCAATTTCCATCATGTTCAGCGCCCAACTATTTCCATGCGTGTTTAAGGAGACTAAGGCAGATGGGAAACTGTAACTTTAAAAACTTCATCATGTCTAATATCATGAAGGGAAATTCAGTTATTATCTTTAATGTAACACAGGTGCTTAATAGGCTTTTCAGAACTCTGTCCCTGATACGTAATGCAGCAGAACAATAACTTTGTCAATGTTTTTTGGTAACACTATCCTAAGTTGTATAGCTAAAATTTCTCTGTCAGATGACAACTGCCATTACTCAAGAGTTCCCCAGCAACTAGAAGGTTTTCTAAACTGCTCCCACCCCCTTGGGCTGCTGTATGTTACAGATTATGTTACAGACCTAAAATATAGATTAAATGTGATCTTGGCAAAGGTCTAGTTATCTTGTCAAAAGCAATGTAGAACCAAAGGATGGATAAGAACCTTCAAGCAATTAATGGTTCATTGTCTGAACTATCACTTCATGAAACTTTTTCTCTGTCTTTCCACTATCCTCTACTATTGGAACTTTTTGTGAAGTCCCCCCCCCCACATTTATCATTCATAAAATTCCACTACTGCAAGCTAATAATGACCCCACTCACACCAAGAGACCTCTAGATGATGACAAAGTCTAAGTCCTCAACCCTTCAAATCACCCTCTTCTTTATTTTAACTTAGCCCAATTGGAATTGAAGGGGGAAAATGGGAGAAAGAATTTTGCCCTGAACCCGTTGTTTTCTCCATTATCTTCAGACCACGCAACCATTTCCTGAGCACTGGGATGGGTAACAGATTTCCATGTTTTGCAATCACCACTGCTGCTTACAGGGCTGCCGTTTGTGGAGATAAGGAAAGAGTGGGGTTATCTGTGGGCCGAAGAGATGGACAAAGGGTCTTAGAGGAGTGAAGAGGTTATCTATAGTCACCATTTTTCATTTAGCATTTTTGTGAATGGATTTTATGCTTCTTTATGTCTATACATTGTTTAGTAGCTTTATCTTCCAAATAACAGCTGAAAGAGAAACAATAAACTAGCCTTTCCCATGCTGGTGGCCTCATAAAGTTTTAGGACTGCAACTCCCTATTGCCTTGGCTGTTGGCTACTTGAATACACCTCCATTTCAGAATGATTTATGGAACCTAGAATTAGAAAGTTACAGTCTGTGGACTCTGCTTGTATTTAATCCCAGACCTTGAAGGGGAACACAACTTCATCCAGAACAAGCAGTTTGCCTAATTCCCAGAACTGGAAACCAAGCATCCACAGGGCTCTTCTCTTATTTGGATCCAGCTTGAGCTAAAATGCAACACTCGTTCTACTTTCCAGTATGGAATATGTTAGCTGCAAAGGTTTTTCAGACAGCAGAAAAGAGGCTCTTTAAACCTAACGGTATATTAGAGAGCCGAGTCAACATTTCTCAAAAGACATTTTTCTTCCCACATTTATAAGGTTTTTCTTCACTCTCATGACACGATTCACAGAAAAAGAAAGTAAAATATTTTCTAGTGTTTTGAAGAGAGGAGGTTGGGGGGGATGGAACAAATGCCATTTTCCTGCTCATAATGCTTCAGAAACACACTAGGTTCAGATCATTATAAAGGATACACAATAGCATTCCCATTTAAAAAAGAAAAGGGGCAGGGGTGGAGGGAGATGTGCTACTTCCATTGCCATCAGGGACTCCCATTCCTGAGAAATAGTTAGAACATTTTTTCCCTCCTTGAAACATTTAGACATTGGTGAAATTGTCCCCCCAATTTCAATAACCACAAATGTTGAAAGGCCAACTACTGTATGTATGCCTACCTATTGGGGACTATTCATTCAAAGAGCAAACCAAGGAAAATTATTTTTCTATGCCTTGAGATTGTAATTACACAGTTACAAAACAATAATCCCAGCAAAGTCAATGAGTAGACATGAATAAGTTTGCATGACAAGTGTTTCACAAAAATGGTTTTGTGCATTTGCAGCTCAGTGATACAAATTTCTTTTGGGTATTTGTCCTATCCAGCTGGCATTTGAAATTGTCCCCAAGCACATCATTCATCATTCAAAATTATAAAATTTTATGAAAATAAAAAGGGGTTTTAAACTGTTGGAGATGCCACCCCCCCCCCAATGTTTCATTTATGCATTGTACTGAAAATAATAAATAGCTTGTTTATTCACATTGCCACCCATATCCAACCCTTGCTCCCATGGGATGGATATGTGATTTTCAACTCACCCAGGCCACAACTACCCCAAAAAACTGCAGACAGCGAGGGGAAAAGAATTCTTTTGCCATCTAGCCTTATTAAATAATACAACTAGTTTCTAATAGCTATATTCTGTTAGAAATATAACTAATTCCCACAACCCCACTGTTGCATTCTTCACCAGAGGAATTTAACCCACCTCCTTAGAAGCTGTTTATTAAAAAAGGAGGCAAGCCGGGTTTCTGTTTTCAGGTGCAAGAACAGCAGCAAAAGCTTAACTAATATGTGTTTTATTGCCATGATTAAGCTGTGCACTTGCTCATAAAAAGGTAGCACTTTACTTTAAAGCCACCTTTTCAAATTCTGCATTCATATTTATGAAATAATTACACACTTACAGCCCATTCTTTAAAGACTTATTAGAAAGCATGTTGTAACATATGGTCTTAATAAATCCAAATAGCTCTTGCGCAGGCAAACTGTCATTCCCCATCTTTTCTCTTTTCCTTCCCATCATACCCCAGAACAGTAACATTTGGGGTCCCGTCTCCCTCCTTTCGAACTGGTTCAAAACATGTGTTGCATGTCGAAGATATGGTGCACATGTGATTTCACTAGAAAATTCTGCAGGAATTTAGAAGAGTCAGATGCACCAGAATACCTGATGATAGCAATTTCTTAAACTGCATGCAAAGGTGTCTCTGAAATTGCAGGCTATATCAGGGTAAAGGAACAGGTAGCTCTTTCACTGGATGACACGTCTGGAATTTTGAGAACCTGTGGCGGTGCTCTCACAAAATGGCAGTCACATGATGAGTATGGTCAGTCACAAAAGGAAAATTCTCCCCCCACTCCATTCTGGCCCCTTGGGAGTTCTCTAGCCTCCTTTTTCTCCCTGAGTAGGCAGGCCCACTTCCAAATAAGGCACTGGGCTTCACACACACACATCCTGTTTATTTTCTAAGAATGCCTACAGGACCCATAAATGAAGATGATAAAAGAACCTTGGTTAAAAAGTCAGGTGGGCTGGCGAGCTGACAGGCACAAAAGGAGATGTCAGTGGCAAAGTGATGGCCAGGGATACCTTCTTCCCACAAAATGAATAGAAGCACTAGCTATAGGGCACACTTGAGTGATAGTTTGATTTTTATCCTTCTTTTCAGAATCTTGGGATAGGGAAATAATTTATTCTTAAAGTGAAAGACCAGAGACAAAAGAGCCCCAAGTCTCTTCCCCATGTTGTTCTCTCATCCTTTTAAAAAGATTTCCTAAAAGGGATGTGAAATACAGATTTCTCCTGAAGAACACAGATCTTATCCCCCTAAACTGACCTCAGCCTGCCAGGCCTTACCTGCTCTCATCTGTCCTGAAGAAACCTGCACCAAAGGAGCCGAGGACAACATTTCAAGCAAAGAGGGCTCTTTGACTGCACACAATGTGGTGACATAATAACATATGTCTTTAATCCCTTGTCTTCTTTTAAATGCTATTCTGAGCGCCTCTGGGAAGAAAAGCAGGGTAGAAATCAAATGATCAAATCAAATAATGTGTCTCAAGACTGATGCTGCTGCCCCCCCAAATAGCCAGCAGGGCTACTCTTTCCATGGTGTGTCTGCATTTGTCATTTGGTTGGGTGGAGGGGGGATTAATCCCACACGAAATTCACTTCCTAGGGAGTGGGGCTTACTTGTAAGTGAACATATGCAGGAAAGCAACACAACCATGATCTGCAATCAGAACTCAGCATTTTTCATTTTAGAAATTAAGCACTGGAAAGAGATACGTGTGTGGTGCTGTTGATATAATTTTGAGACATAAGCATGCACATCTTTGTCTTGAAGCGGTAATGAATCTGCAGTTGAGAAGAATTTCTCCTTTCTCCTCGCCCCCCAAACAGATTGGTCTAAATGAATACACTTATACTATCCAAATGAAAATTGTCCTGGAAACTTCCTCAAAAAGTCAGCCAAGTGCTGTACTTTCCTGGTCATTCCTGATAGCTGGCAACTCTAACCGTGAGGCCTGTTTTCCTCCCTTCCTCTCTGTGTACCCTGTAGAAGTAAAAATGGCTTTGGGAGAAAGAAGTGCCAAGATTCAGAAGTGGTTTCAATGTGTGGGGCAAAGCATGATGGGGCCCATTCATCACTGAGGCCTGTTCAGCCCTGCAAATAGTGACATGCTCAGCCAGTTTGGCATCTGAACACCATGAGGCAGAGACCCAAAATAAACCCTTCATCAGAAATTTATGCAAAATGTTCTTGCTAGAGTTAAAACCCAAGAGCACAACCCACCTTTCCTATGGATTTTAAAGGGACTGGATTGCACCCCAAATTTTAGAAAGCTAAATTTATGGGCAAAAAACTTTGCAGACTACAGGAAAACTAGACAGAGAACTCAGATGCATTAACAGGGTCTACAAAACAAAGCAAATTCCATTTTCTTTTCTTTAGACCTCACTTATTGCCATCTATAGTTGAAATGAAATATAAAAACTGACTAAAAGTACAACTTCACCTGACTAACTCTTATCAAAGGTTTGAATAATTTATTTAGGTTAAAAAAAGTATTGACTATTAGAATATTTGCAGATATTTTGCTTGTTTATTGAAACATGAACATCATAGCTGTTTTATGGCAATGCTCCTTAAGAAAGGAGTCTGAGACATGCAGGCCTTCAGAATATATACCACCCATACAACTTATTTAGAAATCATGAAAAATATTTCCAGGGAATGTTACTATTTCAGCCATCCAAAAGTTAGAGAGGAAAACAGACTTCAGAGGCAAGCCTTCTCATTCCCGTAGATGAGTTTTAGAAGGAAGAGGTTGGCAATGTTAGGCTCTGGCTGTAAAATTAGGAGGAGAGTTTGTTCTGTCTTGTGCTCTTAAGAGTAGTATAACAAGGTCCAAATTTCAAAATGGTTAAAGAAAAAAGTTTAAAAAAAAAAATCAGGGAAGGGGAAATACCATATTTAGAAATCCACACTGCTTAATTGCACCTGGGTTTTCCTATGGGTTTTGATATGCACTTAGCCCTAAACTCACCAGCAGCAGTTTGTTAGTTACATCAGTTCCAGGAGGAACCAGCAAATGTGAACACACACTTAGCAAACAGTTTCCACAATACTCCAGTATCGAAAGGAAAGCATATAAAAAAATTAAAATATGAGATGAGAAACCTTAGAGCCCAGTTGCACTGTGGGGAGAGAGATGGTGTTGCTCCACTAGTACCGAGAGTACTGGAGCCACCAGACCTGAGAGCTTTCTCTCAGAATCAAGATCTAACCCAAAGCTATGTTGGATTAGGGGGAGTAAAAGGAATCCCTGTCTTCTACAAGCAAAGAAAGAGCATAGGTTGCAATTTTATAACTCCCTGTCCTCAGGCAGGCACTACATCCTGAAAATAATTTTTAAAAAAAGGCATCTAGCATTTATTTCTGGTGGCCAGCCAGTATCCTAGTGTGCTCCTGCAGCTTGACAGACATACAGTTGATTAGTAGAGGACCCTACCTCCATACCTGGGGCACCATTATCCATTCTGTAGTTGTCAGGGAACTTGCAAGAATGCAAAAACCTGCTTGAGGTAAGCAGTCTGCTGCCCTCCTGATATCCTGAACTTTAACTCTCATCAGCCCCAGCCTGGCTAGTGGTAGTGGCTGCAAAAGGTGTGAACTTCATTGCCCCCTTAAAAGTAGGTTATTAGCCCTACTGTAATGGTTTGTGGGCATGACCTTGGGAGACAGGAGGAAGAGCAGCAGACTGGACAACCATCATGTAAAAGATATCTCAGTCCACAGAAGGGATGATGGTGTGGAAAGCATTTCAGAAGGGATCCTCTCTAGTTTTCCAGAGAGTAAAAGGAGAGGAAGGGAGAAATACTTTCAGACTTGCAAGATTCTCTTAACGTAACCTTATAATAAAGGTAGAGCTGGTATTCATTGTTGTGCTTCTTGTCTGGACCATCCCTGAAGGGCTAACACCTATACTGTTATCAACTTTAAGATAGATAGATAGATAGATAGATAGATAGATAGATAGATAGATAGATAGATAGATAGATGATAATATAATAATATGATGTTGATGCATGTACAAAAGGGCAGAGGGCTTCAATCATGCTGCTGCAAAACTCCCTCAACTTTTGTGCACGCACCCCAGATGTCATACCTTATAGCATCCTCCATCTGTCTATGCCCCACATACATGTGAGACATTCCATGCAAAGATACTTTCTATTTTAGAAATGAAAAAGAGATTAGAGACCTATCATTTTCCATAGTATAATTCAGAGCACATACTGTATATGTTATTTTAATTTCTTTCACCTGATTACTACACCAGCAGGATTTTGTTTGCCTGCATTTTTAAGGGGGCTTAAAATTCATACTTCCTGGATTCTATCTGACAGAACAGAACTCAGTTTTGGCTGATTCATATAATCAGCTAGTCATCTATATTTGCTTGTGATGGTGATTTCCCCCCTTTCCAAAATATACTATAAACACTGCTGCAGCAGCAGCTTTCTCGTCTTTAAGATTCTGTTAGTACAAAAATATTTTATATTCACATAGTTTAAGCTAATAGGATTATATAAGTGAGTGGCAACTGCTAAATCCATGTTCTTAGAAACATAGTGAAGTAACTTAAAGGGAATTTAATAAACAGTTGCTGGGGGAAAAACAGGATAACTAATAATATAACACAAAACCTGGGAAAGCTAAAAGAAAGTATAAAGTTAAAGAGAACTTTACACAGACAATTTCCAAGTCTTTTTAAAAAGAGAGATCTGAATGTGCAGAGACTTTATAGCTAGTAAGCCCAGCAGTGTTTGTTATATATAATAACACAGTATGAAATAGTGACACTTTAAAAAAAAAAGAAAGAATTATCCGAGATTAGAAGTGACCTACTGAAACAGTCTCATTGGGGACAATCCAGAGAAACTGGGCAGAGGAGTTTATTATTTCAGTAGCTGTAGTGAAAATTCCCTCTGGGGTGCTCTGTGAAACTAACCGCCCCTTTTGGTCTGTGGAAAGAGTCCACCCCCCACCCCACCCCCCTTCACTGACATGGTAATGGGCTTTGTTGAATTCAAAGACGATTACATCAGAAACGTGTGGCCTCTTGTGGGTTCTCCAAGGCTTATAAAACATACAAGTTATACAAAAATATTGGCTTGAAAAATTAGCAAGCCATAGAAATGGGTGTTGTTTTAGCCTTGCTTTACTGCAAGGAAGGAAAACTGGCAGCTCAAGACCTCTCGCCAGTCGTTCTAGCCCACTTTCTTCACTATTTTTATTTTTTGGTGGGCTTGCTTCAGATAAAACTCTCTGTGTTTCTGAAAGATTTTCCTACAGAGGGGACATTTTTCATAGTGTTAGCCTCAGAAGAACTAATTATCTTCTCAATTATGCTGGTGGGATGTCTTTTGCCTACATGTAATTGGCCTGGCTTTAGCATGGTAAATCAACAGAGGAAATTGGCATAGCTTTAAATGCACACACACACACACACACACACAGAAGGGGCTTCCAACTTGGTAGACACAATTATGCTCTTAGAAAGGTGTTTCTGTGTTATACCGCTACCCGCAGTGATTAAATAAGCTTTATGCTATGAATGCAATGAACGTTAGTAGGATTCAGTTTAATACAGGTAGTCCTCACTTAACAACCACAATTGAGACCACTAACTCCGTTGCTAAGCAATGTGGTTGTTAAGCGAGACACCATGTGACTGTGATCGACTTACAACCTCACTTCTGCCACAGTCGGCAAGTGAATCACCTGCGGTTGTTAAGCAAGGCATCACATGACTGTGACTTGTGATTTTACTGCCAGCTTCTCCATTGACTCTGCTTGTCAGAAGGTAGCTGTGAAGTGTGCAAGTGGTGATCACATGACCATAGGGACTGGCCATAAAGTTACTCTTTCAGCACCATCGTAACTTTGAACAAATGCTAAGCAGGCAGCCATTAAGCGAGGACTACCTGTACAACATTCTTATTCTGCCGTATAAGTCTTCCCCAGATATTTTGGACCTTTGCTTATATAACACTTCATCAGTAGGGATATTACTATTAGTCATGCTGGCTGGGAATTATAAAATAAAACTATAACATGCCTAAAAGATACCAGCTTGGGGAAGGCTTGATATATTATTGGGCAAGGTCCAAGTTGGGCAAGCAAGAGTTTTCTTCTTGCAAAGGGATGCCTTTTCCATGGTGTAAAGTGTCTATTCTCAAAAAGCAGTGATAAGCTTTTGAGTGAATGATCATGATCTAGTTTTCTGGTGCTCTGACATTTTGCCAGCAGCTGTGGCAAACTACCTTCAAAGGCAAAGTGAGCTGCTTTGTAGTGTATGTCTTAGCAGCTCACAGGCAACCAAACAGGGACTGACGATTGTAGTCTACCTGGATGATGAACCAATCAGGAACCAGCTTTCTTGGACTCCCATGACATAGACGAATCAGAGACCAGCTTGCTAGGCTCAGATACAGAGTGTGGTCAATCCCTGTTCAACTGCCTGTGAGCTGCCGAGAAGTATGCTACCCTGTGCTTCTGAAGATGCCAGCCACAACTGCTGGCAACACATCAAGACACCAGAAAACTATGACCAGACCATGGGCATTCAGCCCAAAAACTCATCATGGCTTCATTAACACTGGCCATGAAAGCCTAGGCCATGATATTCTCAAAAAAAATAATTTTTTGGAATATGCAATGTGTGCGGAAGGTAGTGTTGAAACTGAGCACTTTGGTTTCGAGCTTAGTTGTTCAGACACAAATGGATGCTCACCCATATTACCAATCTGGCCACAGTCCTAATCCCTAGCATGTAGTAATACAATTGTATCCAGAAAATAGCCATGTCAATAAAATATGAGTGTATGGAGAGCTATTAGGAATAGCTGGAAGCAGTCAGAACTCCCTGTCCTGTTTTAGCAGTGAATCTGAGAATTCAGATACTTGGCCCAGGTAAAGCGAAGTCATTTTATTTTTCTGGAACTTTATTCACAGCTGTACTCTTTGCTAATTCCCTCTTACCCAGGCATCTTGCCATACAGAGGTCTTTTTCTTTTTTGGTGGCTGGGGAGTGCTCCAGGCTCCAGGTGGAGCCAGGGAGTCTGTGAACATGGATGGCACAGAAACATTACATCAGTGGCAGCCTAGCTAGTTGTGCTTGGCTCCAGTAAATTCACTTTGACAAGGTTTTGAAGGCCCTTTACACATAGGATTACACATCTCAGGCTACATGATCCTACCCTTTGCTCTCCTTCCTGGAATTCAAGGTGAAATTTTCTTTCTAAGACATTTGATTAATTGAATGTTAAATGATGGTGATAATTTTCCCAAATAGTAGGAATGCAATTCACAAGGTCACAGCCCAGGAGGTACTGATAAAACTTTGTTGATCTAGGGTTATTGACACTGTTTATCAGTAGAAGATAAAAGTCTCACTGCGAGCTCACTTGTTCCCAACGTGTTTTCTATATGTGATCCTGCCAATAGCCTACACCTTGAAAACACATTTTTAAAACTCTGGATATGAAATGCATTGATCTTATATTTCTAAGGTCCATTGGAAGGAATATGTCTGGCATTTCTGATGGAGCATGACAGAAAATTTACCACCTAGTGGTATAATGAGTGAAAAGGAGACAAGAGTTTGGAATAGTTTTATCTCCTTGATGAAAGCTAACGCATGCAGTAATTGGGTATATTTTGTCTGCCAGTTAAGTGGGTCGGAAGGCAGAAGGAGACATGGTGGTGGGAGAGAGGTTTTTCTCCCATTGCAATAACTGGCACCATCACATTAGCCCACACACATGATTAATTGCCCCATCGTTCAAAGAAATAGGTCTTTTCATTCTGGCCACTCACAATATTATTAGTATGAGCTACTGATTTCCCAGAGCCAATTATTGTATGATTCAAATGTTGCATCTGCCCACATAAGTGTGGAGATGCATAAATAAGGGACTAGCAATCAAATAAAAGGGCTTCAATGGTTTTTTGGGTTTTTTTTTTTTTTTAATTCCTCCAGTATGTCATATATGTACATAAGGCTCCTGGCATTGAAAAGAACAGCTTTAAACAAGCAGTGGGCTGAAACTTTGGAAAAGGTTGTGGTGGGAAAGTCATCATAACAAAAACAGATGCCAAAGGTTTTGTTTTAGGCTGAAATAATGCGAAGCCTGTTGCGGGGCAAACTGTAGGCTTAGGGGTGGCTTTTCTAAAGCCCGAGGACTGGAAAAGGAAAGGAGAAAAAAATGTTTCTGTTGAAGATGCTACAAGAGACAGAAAGGAGCTTGTTGTTATTGTTGGCAGGAGAGCTGATGTGCAGAAAAGCAGCATCCTCGCTGGAGCTGGAAGCAGGGGGAGTAAGGAGTTATCACGGAAGTTGGATAATGGGGAGTTGAGCTGCAGTGGGGCTGACTGGTGGGGGAAGCCACAGGGAGATGAAGAAGTGCTACCTTCAGGCAGGATGAAAAGCAACTCAGACCATGAAAACCAGCCAATATTTTGAAAGTAGAAACAGTCACCTATATATCAAGGTTGTGAGATATTCTGCATAAGCATGGGCAAATTCACATAAGGCTCGGGGCACACATTTTAACAACTTCTGCTACATATGGTGGGTTACTTATACATCCATGAATAAATTCTCCCTTGGGTTGAGCTCAACTCTTGGTAAATTCATGTACGCACTCATACAGTTTCCTTGGACAATACGGTAGCTGAGCAGGAGAAGGGTTGTGAGTGCTGCCCGCATGTGTGGCTGTACGGTGAGGAGCCCCTTGCCCTTCTAACAGCAGAGCAGGAGGGGAGAAGGAACCTGAGGGTAGCTGAGGAGGTGAAGGGAGGCCCTCATGCGGCTCAGGCCCAAAGCTGTGGAGGTGTTCATGTCACCTTCCTCTTTCCTTCTTCCTGTCCATCCTCAACTGCCAGAGCTTGGGGTGGAGCAGGTTCACTACCTCAGCCATCTCAGGAACCTTAGTAGCTTTATGCTCCAATATCTTCCAATAGGTCACCAGTAATACAGAGCCATACAGATTGCATACAGTGCAATACAGAGCCAGTTCATACAGAGTCCTCTGTACTGCGTAAGGTGCAGGAACAAGTCTGTAACACTTGTCTGACTCCGGAAACCATGTAAGATGTGATGGCAGGACTGTAGGCATATATCTCCCATGTATGGCACCAGTTTCCATTAACGAAAGACCAGAGCCTGTCTGTATGCAAATACTATAGGATGCTATTATCCTTGCAACTTATACTCTATCTTCTTGCTCTGAAAAACAGATATAAGAAACACTGCCCCGTGACAGCCTTTCCAAATCCCAACTCTTCTGGTTTCACTTTAAAATGCAGCCAGGTCTGCTTTGACTGTTTGTGGACATTGTGATGTTATGAGCTGAGCCATGTTTACACCTGAGAACCTGTAGAGCTTGCCAAAACCTGAGAGTCAATCAATAGCTGCTTGCCTGCCCTAAAAGCAGGATTATCGGCCGATCTGTGATCTCTTGGTGGACAGTAATGGAACCCTCTTCCTGCCCCTCAAATGTGTGTCCAAATACAAATACCTTCCAATTTATAAAACATAAATGGAATAATACATTGTGAATATGTCAGCGCTTACCAAGGTGGCACACATCCATCGCCTTTGAATCATGCCAGTCTTTTAGTTCTTTCTTAAAATCTTCTTCACTGTAAACCATCCCATATCTGGTTATTGTGGGAATGGTCACGAATCCAGATACTGGCTATGGTGGAAGTTGGAATTTTAAACTCTACCACCAGAATGGAAATCAAAATATATTAGGATTTTCAGATACAGATTTGGACCATTGAAAAGTGATTTCTGCCCTTAGTCTATAGAAAGGAGAAGTTGGGCCGTCAGCCACCATAAGCACAAGTTCATCTTCTCATTTTTTCCTTAAGTCTCTCTTATTTATAAACCTTTCTTAGATTCTATTTATGTTACTCCTAATTCCAGCCTATTTGTCAAATCTCACCTAAAGCTGAAAGAAAAACTCTACTGTAGAGGCAATTTAGGAATTGCCCCTCCTCTCTTTCCAATTTTGACAGAGAGAATTTCAAACAAGCTGAATGATGAAAACCAGCCCATGAACTACAATTAGTTGAGTCTGCTGAGTGATGTCACCTAAAGGCATTGGGGAGTAAATATTCCCGCTCAGCACACGCACAGTTGTTCCTATTCCGCAGAATGTCTCAGTCTCACGCAGGGCCCTGTGCAGAACATTTGCTATGCTGCAAAATCGTGATCTGCAAATATTTTTTGCATTGTAATTACATAGAATGAATGGAAATTTATTTCACTTTCTGAATGCTTATACAGACACAAACACACATCTACATACATCTTTCCTTTTCCAGGAAAAAAAAATTGTAGGTTAATGTTTGAAGGGGCAAGAGGCTTTCAACTTTTTTCTGAGGAATCTCTCCCTCTCCTCCCAAGTTACATCAGAATCATAGCAATCAATTGTCATCAAGATATTTCATAGTATGCACTGAATATGTACCATTAACTTTATAACAGAAATATCAGAAATATCATAGTGAGACAATTATTGCCATGCACTGGTCAGAAAGTGTTAGCGTCATCGTTCAAAAAACCTGAAACACAATGAAGCAGAGTAAAAACAATTGCTGGAATAAGATTTCTCAGCAATTCAGAAGCCCTGTTCAAGTGTTCTTTAACCGTCCCAATAATTTTGCTCAAATGATGCTTAATTTGCCAGTTCAGTGCAACTTTCTGAAGGAGAAAAATCACTGCAAGTACTATATGGCTGTATACATGCTGGTTTCTATGCAAGCCAGCTCCCTGAATTATTTGGTTTAATAAAATTAATACATACATAAATTATGACCCATGTGAAAATTGTTCCCTGGTAGAATGCAGTTTTGTTCTTCAGGAGAAATATATTACAGTATTTGAGGTATAAGAGTTCATAGTGAGATAAGGATGTCATTTCTATGTTTATTTACGCCTTTTAACACTTTTTTAAAAAACATCAAAGTTGTTTACAGTGGATGAGACCACTAACTACATTCTTTAGGCTACTGTTTTTAATGCCCATCTGTTTATAACATGGAATTTTTTATATATATAGGAGGACGGGGGGATGGATGAATCAGTCAAAAATTTTATTTATTTACCAGTCAGTGAAAGGATAAAGGAGTTGTTTGTACATATTAGCTTTCCAGAAGGTCAAGTGTTACAAGTTTACATTTTCAAAATGTACAATATCTAATGACTCTGCATGTCCTGTTTCTTGAATACAGGAATAGAAATTATCTCCGTTGTACCTACAAAGGTAAGCAACTAATATGCAAATAGACATTTGCCTCTATGCCCATATGACAACACAGAAAAAAGTGTGTAAAACAACTCCTTTCCCACATTACTCTCCAGGAACATTTATTTTTATATATCTGTGTTAGCTAGTATCTCATGAATTCCATTGTTAAAGACTTCACTGCAAATAACAATTTCTTTCACGATTAAAGGACAAGAATATGATATTATTACTGACAGATTCAGGAAGGGCTGCTAATACTTGAAGAATTTTGAACTTCAGGAATTCTGATATTTGTTCAAGTGTATAGGGAAAATTAAGTGGAAGTCTGAGTTATAATCCTCTTATGGCTGATTTCTTGCAAAGAAGCAACTACTCCTGTGGATTGCAATAACACAAATAACAAATTGAAAGCAGCAGTATAATGTGAATGAAGATTACATCTTGACACAGCCAAGATATGTAAGTTCAAAATTCTCTATCTGGCCGGACAAATCTGTTAGATTCATTTTTTGCTATTTTGTTTTCCAAACTTCTTTTTGCCTCTTTTATGAAGAGATCTATATCTTTTAGTGATATCAGTTCAAAAGAAACAAGGTAAAACTCTCTCCTTCCCTAGAGGAATGTAGTGATTCTGAAAATGTTAATTTCAATTATCTAAAGTTTCTTAGTTTTGCCTCAGATACAACTCAAAAGTGGAATTTGGAATGCTTTAATTATTGTACAGAAGGTGTTACTGCCCTGAACTTTTAAAGTTAAGGCAATTTTCCAGATATTACAGCAACAGTGCAAAAGTATTTTATCCAAAAGAAAGAAGATGTGTGATTTGTTGAAACTTGATGTAGTGAATGTAGTAGTAATGGAATGAGGAAAAGTAGAGGTGGACCTAGGCCATATAGAGGAAAATCAAATAGGAAGAGTTATGCCAAATCAAACACTAAAGGCAAGATTCCCTTTCCCACACCTATGAAGGAGAACTCAGCATAGAACATTTTGTCCTTGGATTAAGACATGACACAGTGATAGTTAGTTACACATAACTTTTGGAACACATGGCATGCTATTTTTGAAGCATTCCATGGCAAGTTCAAGTGTTGAGCATGTGTGCATGTGCACAAAGGCACTCATGATCTCTGCAATTTAGAGATCCTTCTTCTAATACCTGCCATCCAGCAATAGTGAGCAATCCACTAATTAATTAAAAAATAATATTAATATTGCTTAAAGGCAAATACGTCAGGATTTGGACATTACCCTGCACTACCTTAACAGGAGAACAGATTCTTCTCAAAGTTCCAAATGTGCTTCTAATGTTTAATCATAGTGTTTCTCCCTTCTCATTTCTGGTTTTATTTTTTCACTTATAGCATGCCTTTTCAAAATACTGGAGGTCTTTCTGAAAAGAGATTACTTAGATCTCAGCAATTAAAGTACTATAAATCATTCAGGTAATGCTTAAAAATTCTTCGCCTATTCTTGGCTACATACGTGGTCTGACATATATATATATATATATAATCAGCTAGATATGAAGAGAATTATGGGCAGAGGAAGAGCCAAGATACCCAGTTTCTCTTCCCTTCTCTGCAAATATCTAACTTCATTCTTGTATCTTGCCATAGAATCATACAATTTGAAGAATACTTGAGTGTTTGTAGTGCAGCCCCCTGCTCAGTGTAGGGGTTGTTATTAAAGTCTCCCTCGTATATTCCTGTCCATCTTGTTTAAAAACTTCCCAAGAGAGACTCTGTCATCTTCAAAGCAGTTTGTTCCACTGCCAAACAGTTCTCAGCATTAGGAAATGCCATCTATTGTTTAGCTGAAGTTTGCTTTCTTGCACTTTCCATTCTCTGGGACTGGTCTTGCCCTCTGGAACAACTCTCTTCTACTCATGATTAAGACTGCTATCTTAATCTTCTCTTCTGTAGGTGAAACTCACCTAGCTCTTCTAATTATTCCTCATATGATATGATTCCAACCCTTCATCATCCTGGTCTGTAAATACTGCCAGGTTGTCAACATCTTTCTTAAAAGATGGTTCTCAGAATTGGAGACAGTAGTCCATGTATGATAAAATACAAATCCATGATAATCTATAACATAAATCAAAATCTATAGCATACTTAGTCTCTCAAGTCCCTAGCTTGCTGAATAATTCCCTGATCTCTGACCCAAATGTCATGGGTTTGGTCTCCTTCTTGTTACCTGACTTTCAGCCAGCCAGTGAACACAGATTTGGGAAGACTAAAAAACCAAAGTCAAAAAGCAAAATGGAGCTGGTCCCCCTCCTCTTTTTAAAAGTCCACCTGAGCGAATCACTTTTCTCTTTCTGATTGGGTCTTCAAAGTCTCACTTATGAGCTTCAGATGTCTCTGTCCATTTAATTTAACTGGATTGACAGGTCATGTTTGATTGATAAGTTAGGTTTTTCCTTTAATACTTACACTGTCTGAACAACAATTGCTGTATACAAGGGCAGATACCATCATCATCCTATACCATGGATAGACATCATCTTCATCTATACTACATCATCTATACTACACCATCATCAATGGAAGTTCAGCTCTGTTATATAGCTGGTTGTAGATAAAATTCTGGAAAATATAGAATAAATTTTAAAAGATGGTACTTACCAGGTGGATGCTTTTCATATTCTACATGTTTCTTTATCAGGATTTTGATCAAGATGGCTACGCACGTGCACTGACATGGCACAGCCTGCACAGCATTCCTAGGAAAATTTGATAAATTAACCAATAAATGTGAATTATCCCCAAAAGATACAAATTGAGTGATGAATAGGCAGAGGGCCTAGAATTCCTTTGAGTGTTTGGGATAAGATAAATGTGATCAGGGTGAATTTAATTTGGGTATTAATTTTAAATGTGATATTTTTTCACATTATTTCAAGTGAATTTATATGCTGTTGAATAACCTTCTCTGGCAAGGATATCCTTCAATTCTTTACTTGTAAAAATGGGTTTAAATTTCTAAAGTTACAGACTTATTTGGAGGTATTTATTTCAAATTGAAACCCTGGCTAGAACAACACATTTCAGAATTCAGATCCTCATTAGTCTTAATTTGAAACCAATTATTTAATCCTACTGAAATCCTGGCAAGAACTGGAAACCAGTTGCAATATTTGCATACATATGGAAAAAATGAGTTGCAGGCATAATTTTGCTCCTTTTCTTCATGAGCAGCTCACTTTCATGGCTATTTAAAAATAGCCAATAAATCCATTTTGCAGGGCAAATTATGCTTTCATAATATTTTTACTTTGGACAACACAAAGCAATTCTTAAACTATTTTTTTTTTTTTTTTTGCTTTCATGAGCACTAAGATACCAAATTATCTGGGTCCTGGCTCATATGGAACCAAAGTGGCTTTTCTACTGCAAGTACTGGAACTGAATGGCAATTTTTGAATGTAGGAAGTTGACATTAGAGTAACGTTTATTGGGGGGGGGGGTTGTGCTCTGAATTGATTGTGCCTGGATGTGGATATATATCATAAAGAATATTTGGTAAGTTTTTTAAACATTTCAGTTCAATTCCTAGCTTAAAGAACCATCTTCAGATGAAATGTTGTAGTTTCCCAGAACCTCTTAATTTTTTCCCGCATTTACTATCCAGGAAATATACAAGAGGATGAACCATTTCAAGGAAGCCAAAATATTCCAATTTGATTGCTTCTTGACTCTTTGTTCTTTTTATTCAACTCCGCCACTACAGCTACTGCAACTATGGCTCCCTACTTTGACTCACCTTCTAAATCTCTAATCCATTCCTACTATATAATACTTTAATCTTTGCATCTCTCTCTTTAGATTTGAATACGATTTGGGATCTGCAATCCCAAAACTGACTTTCCCCAGAGATGACAAATTTCCAAATCTCAGAGCTCCAGGTTAAGTTGCAGATGTGTATTTCTACTTGTGTTTCTCTCTTTTCCTTGGGTCCCTGATCCCCAGGAGATCTACTGTTATTCATTCCAGTTCTGCTGTGGAATGGGGTGAATTAGAAGCTCAGGCCATAACATGTGAAGTTGTAGCAGATCAGACCACTGGAAAATCAGCTATTGCCAAAGCACAAGATCTAAGGCTAGAATTGATAGCTTGGAAACTATTTCACAAGAATGTTGAACTAATGTGGGAAAACACTCCTGATCCTGAAATTATGTGTGATAATGCCACAATGTGAAGTTGATGCAGTGGTGGTGGTGGGGAACTGTGGCAGTCTCTACCCACAAAACTATTTCATAGAACTCCTTCTTCTGTAATAATTCTACTGCTGTTAAACCATCTTTGACCAGCTGAAGGTCCATTCCTCCTACCTCATTTTCACCAAATTCCAAGGTTGTTCACTTTGAATTGACAGAAAGAACAAAATGTATTTATTTAAGAGATTTAAAACAAAAAAATAAATGTACTTATACTTCTTTCTACCCTCATTATTCTGTGTGATGACCCAATATCAAGAGACACATGATTACAGTCACCATTTTTGTTCTGGTAAAATTCTAATGTCATTGACAGTTGAAAAAGTAGAAATTCATCTGGCAACGTATGTTTTCCTCAGGAAAGATGGGATAATGTTCCCCAGCTGAACTTCTGGTACTCAAGCAGCTATTAAAGAAACTAATAGCAACAGTAGTGTGCAAATGAAGACCTATCAATTTATTTGCTCTCTAATAGCAAATTCAAATATGTGCTAATAGGATGAGATTAAAAACAAAGTTAATGAGAAGTGAAAGGCAAGTATCATGATCCTCAGATAAACTCCAGGTTTGCCAAAGTTGCTAAAAAGAATCAGAAGGTGGACAACAAATACTGTATATCCCAAAGCAGAATAGAGTACAAAATAATGTAACTTGGGGGAAAAAAAAATCAGGTGAAGGATGGAATGCCCTGATTGAAAATCCCAAATGAGAACACTTTCATTAAAAAAAATGAAAATACACAGCAACATATTTTCTACTAATCAAAAGATGCAGCAATATGTGTTACTATGGCAGAGATTTTGTGATATCTTATACCTTCAGTACAATAATATTTTGTACTGTTCATATTATAGCAGTAAATTCAAACTGTTCATATTATGGTAGTAAATTCATTAGTAAACCAGTGACTATTGATAAGTATAAAATGGAAGGTAGGGGTTTTTTTTCCTTTCTTTTCTTTCTTAGTTTGTATTTTTAGTTAGCTTTTTAATTTTTTTCTTTAAGATTACATATTGTCTTGTTAATTGTGCATGCATAAACTAAATAAATAAATAAAAAGAATGCACAGCAACATATTGTTGCAAGAGATATCAGTTGTAGTTTTGATGCTTGCTTTGCTTCATCAACTGTGATTCATACCTTTTTGATTTGGAGCACAGGCCAGGTTTGAATCTGAGACACAAGTTTGAATTACCTACCCATAGAACTCACTTAGGGTCTATGGGCCACCCAAAGCCATTGAGGAGTTGCTATAAGATAAAATGTGGGGAGCTATCTTGACTTCCCAGAAAGGGAAGTTATAAATGTAATTGACAAATAATAAAATGTCCTTTAATGTAGATTATTAGAAACAAATATATTAAATGCATGCTCATTTTAAGCTCTTGAGTAGTGCATCATTCTGATAAAGGATGTCCCACTTTAAGAGAACTAAATCTGAAATTCTACAAAGTAAGAGAGCACTCTGCATGAATTTATCCATCTGTTCATCATCATTAGTAAAATATAACAACAACAACAGTAATAAATAATCTCTAAACACTTCTAGCTTGTTCAAACAACTTTTTTGCCATTACAAGCTTGTAGCCATTTCCACAGCTCAGGTGTCTATAACTGTGCACCTTTGTCCCACTTGGAAGCTCATATTCTGTTTCAGATGACTGGCTGAATATCTCATTTTTCTGGTCATTGACTGCAATCAAGAAATTCATTCATTGCTCAAATATGTGCAGAAATATTGACTGAACCACTTGAACATTTAGCTGAATTAATCTATGTATATGTTTCAGCAATTCCACTGAGTTCAGGAAAGCTTACTCCATGTCAGCATATGTAGAATTACAGTCTGAAGATCAAAATAAAGTTGAGCAAAATCAAATGCTCTAATGCAGCCAGTGTTTCTATCAGCTCTAGGAACTGGATGTTCTTGAAGAGGAATGATATTGTCTTAACTTGTTACTTATTTGCCTCATTATCTGTGTGCCAGTAACCTCCTTGCATCCTGGGACTGTTGCAATGCAATTATGGCACGATGAACCAAAATGCTCCTGGGTATGGCTGTGCTTTTCAGAATTGTCATAAAAGCAAATACCACCTTTCAGTACTGGAATGTGCCCACAGAATTGGCATACAAAGGGATCAATTATGTTTTAATGAGATAGCTGAGATTAGGGATAGAAAATCTATTAAGTGCTATGTTCTCCAATGAATACTTGATGCCAGGTTAACTCTGAGATCCATTCGACTGAACTCCTACCATTTATATATTGAAAATATTTTTACTCAGCTCTACATAAAAACAATTCAAAGTGGTTAATTCAAAATAGCAAATTGTGTGCCCTGCTGACTACCTTGATGAGAACTGAAGTCTCACAGCATAGGAGAGGCATAGATTCTGCATTCCTGCCATGTTGTTTAGGTTTGCTTGAATTGTTTTCATGGCAAAAAGAAAGGGGAAAGAACAGTTCCTAGTGGAGGGTTGGGAAATCGTCAGCTAGAATGATGAGTTAATAATAGAATTAAGCATGACTTCTGTAGCCTTTGGGAAAAACAACAACTATTCCATGCTTCATTCTCCTCTCCCAAAGTCCACCTCTGCCTATCTTGCAAGAATTCCTGCAGGTGAGCTCTGGGAGAGCACTCCTGCCTAAATTCTCACCACACTCTATCCTATACTGAGCATCCTGAGGTTTCTGATACAATATTGGGACAAGTAGAAGAAAATACTTAATTGCAGGATTTGTATAAGAAAAGGAATTGCAACGAGTATGGCTTTTCCCACTTTTGTGTGGCATAATGAAACTACCCAATTTCCTTCTCTGAAACAGTTAAGGATATAGTAATTATTTCCTTCTTTTGACTTAGTATGCATCTTATATATGCAGTGAAGATATGTGAAATCTGCAAAGTTAAGGGGAGGCTTTAGTTCCTCCCTGTCTCAAGTTTTCAGGATAGAGGCCTGGCCAGTAAATCCTAGAATTGTCACGGCACAGAAAACCTAGAAATAAACCTGGACATTTAGTTTCCTCCAATACTGAATTAAATTTAGGGTTTTTTTCATACTTTCATAATTCCAGGTTCACTTTCTGCCTAGTACAACTCTGTGTACCATAAAAGTCCAGTGGAATTTTGTTTCCGAATCAGTACTGGGAGAACAAAGCAGGAAGGACTTTGTGAGAAACACGCATACACACAAATCTGAGAACCATAGTTTTGTTTTTCTGCATCTGCATTTCTAGTGAAACCTTCAGCAAGACCTAGACAGCAGAACCAAGGTCAAACACGCATGCACACAAATCTGAGAACCATAGTTTTGTTTTTCTGCATCTGCATTTCTAGTGAAACCTTCAGCAAGACCTAGACAGCAGAACCAAGGTCAAACAATAAGCAAATGTGTCGCTACCACACAAGATTACTTTCAAAGTATTCAAAGTACTTTCTTTAATGCATGTGTATATGAAAGAAAAGCCCTGGCTCTCCAAAATCTGCATACACCTAAAGACCTAAGAAAAATTCCTTTAAATGTAAAGTGACTATTTGCAGAGGTATACATATAAGCAGAAGCAGTGTTCCAATAAGCATGTACTAAGACCAAGAGAACCCTTTATGGGCTGTTTACTGTTGTGCCTTCCAAAAGTTCCCATTATGATTGCTGCCCAGAGACATAAATAAAGTTAAGTAATAACATTTCATACTTTTCCAAATGCATAGGTCTGCCTTTTCCTCCTTAGTCATTTTGTCAGTAAGAGGGAAAAAGTAACTGTGGAAGGCTGAGAGACTGCTCGCAGGGATTCCTCAGAACCGTGTGAGAGGAGAATCAGACCTTGCTGTTGCATTGCATAAAGGACTTGTTCCTTCCTTGGTTTCCATGCAAGAGGAGCATGTCTAAAAGCAGACCCTGGTTGCACAACATCACAGAATTTATAGAGAGTCATTTGGCAGATTTCCTCTGTGCAGATGCTCCTTCGCAGGTTTCTCACAGATACTCCTTCAAAAAGAAAGCGGGGAGAGATACACACATGCACACATGCACACATCTCACAAACACACACACACACAAACCTGTCTTGCTGTCTTGAGGTCACAGAGGAAAGGTAAAATATAGTATTATAAAGATAAAGGGAAAACATGGGCACCAGGTGAGAATTTTGTTCAGGATAGTTTGCCAAAGTGAGAATTCCAATAGAAGAGAATGTATATAGGTCAGGGCTAAACTTCGTGCTCTCTGAGCTTGGTTGTTTGCTTGCAACCATTTCATTCCCCAACTAGGTAACATCATCAGTGCTAGTAAGCATGGGGTTTGCTTCCCGTTTATATCTTACCCTTCCAGTGTTGGTGGAGGTATGGTTAGGCTGTTGCTTACTACTTGATTGTTTGTCTGGTGTTAATCCCCACTCAGCTGGGTGTAGGCTGCTGGAGAGAATATGTTCTGGCCTTTTTGTTTCCTTCTTAGCTTTTTTATTGTCTCTTTTGAATGGTGTGTAAATCTGGTTTACCTCTATGTGTCTATTGATGGCTGATTTGTCTGGATGCCAAGCTTCCAGGAATTCTCTAACATTTTTGGATTTAGCTTGGTCTAGGATGCTCAGTTTCCCAGTTGAAACTATGGCTGAGTCTCTCCATGTGTTGTGAGCTTATGGAGTTTTCATCGTGTCTTCTGACTGCTAGTTGGTGTTCATGGATGCGCTCTGCTAGTCTTCTGCCTGCCTCTCCTACATAATGGCTGTTACAGTCCTTACCCTGTATGTTGCAGCTGACTCCTGTATTTTCTTCTCTAGCTACTGGGTCTTTTGGTTTACTGAAGATGTTTTGGAGGGCTTTACTTGGTTTGTGTGCTATGATGCTGCTGTCTGGTTGTAATAGTCTGTTGGTTGTTTCTGAGATGTTTTTGATATATGGCAGTGTTACAAAGGTAAGTAGGAGTTAAGAAAGAAAGAGTTCAAAAATAAGTAGTCATCAGTTGCCCATCATTTCAACACCTCCAGATCTTTATGGCCTTATTTCCAATCCATAATATATTCTCATCCACTATGAGGCAGGAAACCTGCACATATTTTAATGTTGCCTGCAGAAGTTCTAATTGTCCAAGGCCACTATTTTTTCCCTGCAGCATTTGCCTAGGGAAATATATCTGCTATAGGAAGGCATTAGTCTTAGTTACTGCAGCAGTCACAGTACCAGTCTTTTCATCTTCCTCTCATGTATTTGAATGACTAGCAGCAAGGAGCAAAGGTGGATATGATTCTTAAGAGACCTGAAAACTAAGGGCCACATTCATCTACTGTCCCTTTGACTGATTCCATTCGTTCTATTGAAAATGTTTTCAAGCAAAAGAAGGAGGAGGAGGAATAATAGTGGCCCATTTACTGTCTTATTTTACAGTCCTTCCCTTTTCATAACTAAGAAAATGCATGGCTGATTGTATACCTGACAGTGTGATATGCGACATGATTGCTTCTAGGACAAATTGGTCAACAGAATTATCTGTAGCCCATCCAGTCTGTCAGCCATATATCAAATCACCTGTAGAATTTCTTTGCCATTCTCAAATTTTATTTATTTTATTAATTAGATTTATATCCCACCTTTATATCCTTTATAGCACTTCTTCCTCCCATTCTTTTCCTATAACCAGATTCTGTATGTAGGTTGTGTGATACACTGTGAATGTCTTTAGGTCACCAAGTGAGTTTCTGCGGCAGAAGATGGACTTGAATCAGGATCTCTCCACTCCTAGTCCAGTACTTTAACCACTACACCACACTGGCTCTCAACTGTCAATCTCAAAGCAGGAAGACTGAAAAGGGCACACACAATCCTTCTCGCTGTTCACCAAATCTTTTGCCTCCCTGACTGGGGAATCAGAGTGGAAGCCTATCAATTACTAAAAGTTATATGCTGGGAAACCTCTGTTCTTGGGAACCATAATGAGATTTGTAAGACAATTTTCCTCCTGGGTATGATGATTCTTCATAATATAGATAACTCTGTGTACCTTATGGGATTTCATTTTACCTGCCTTGTGTTTGACCTTTATCAATAGTTTTAGTTACCCTGTACCAGGCAGTTTATGGAAATGATTCATTGACCACTTACGATGAAATAGCTTCACTAACTTCCCTGGAGCCACAGCAGTGAAAACAGCCTTTTAATCATGCCTTTAGAGTTATAGCATTTTTATACTGACTAGTAAATTAATGTTTGAAGAATAGTAATCACAGGAAACAGATTTTTCTAGAATCAACTAAACAGGACTGAAATTAATAGAGACACATTTACAAGTCTATTTATGTAATCTGAAAAGTCTTTTTTTTTCTGTCTGTGTTTCCATTTGGGGATGTACAATTATATAGTATTTGTCATTCAGACAATAATTTTTGAACCAATTCTGTTCATAACACCAATCCTGGGAAAAATGATTATAACTCATCCTGACACTCTGTTTCCGTGAATGTGCTATTACAGAAGTTACATGCAGAGCTTCATGAAATCCAGAAACTCACTGCATGAGCACCATCTTGAGCACTGAAAACTGGCTTTTTAAAAAAAAATTGTAACATGCAAACATTTTTTTTTTCCAACCAATGAACTGGTAAAAAGGCAGATAAGAAGTCCAATGTTGAATATAAGAAAACTCTGTTCTGTTTATCTTCTCAAGTATAGAAGATTCTGTCATCTACCAATATTCATAAATATTATTATGAATAATAATATGATTATAATAATTTATGATTATTAGAAAAATATTATTCTAATAATCATAAAGTTCCCTTCTATGTAGCAACATACAAAAGAATAGTCTTATTTAGAGGCAATTGCGTCAAACTATTATTTATACCAAATGGTCAAATGTATAGGAAGCATCCAAGAATGAGATCAGTTCCTGTGGACCTTTGGTTTTCCTAAGGTAGTAACTGAAAGCAAATTAGACATCTAATACTGCACCAAAAATTAATTCCATTCAGAAAGTCCAGATGAGAACAATTTCATTGTGGAAGTAAGAAAAAGCTAAAGGGGGAAAATATTTTGACAATTTATCACAATGAAGCAATAAATTTGACTATAAAGATTTCTGATGTCATGGGCACCCAGTTATTTCTATGATAACAACATATTCATGCCAGTTTCAATATGTTTATCTCCCTTCAGTCATTACTCTGAGCTAAATCTGAAATTAATACACTTTTCCAGTTGATGGGGATAGCCTGTAAACACCTAGGATGTTTTCCTTGGCCATGTATACGCTGCTCCTGTAGCAATTGTGATACGACAACAATATTTCCATTGGCATGGTTGCTCAGTCAGCCACATGGAAAACGTGACTCATTTATGTGAAAAAAGAGAAAAGGACTTTCAAACAGTTACTGATATTAAATCAGGCAGCTTTTCAACAGTAAGGCTAGGTCCCAATTAGTGGAAATACATATTTAGCTGACTTGTGGACTGTGTCTCCTGCCAGATAGCTCCATCTCAATGTTCTCTTCCTTGCCTTGAGTCAATAAACAGTTCAAGATTTCCTGGACTCAGAAAATTGCCCTCAGTGCCAAGTACTATGGGTATATTAAAACCATACCTACAACAATAGCTTTCCACAGGGGAGCACATCAAACTAATTACCCTCTTGTTCAAGTGAGCATTTAAACAGAGAAGTTAAAAAGCTGAAGATACACAAGGCTCCTAATTAAGGAAATAACTGGTCTGGGGCATTATAGAAATATTGACGAAATTCTAGGCTCTTACCCCGCATTCCATTCAGAACGACATACCTGAAATGCCTTTGCAATAAGATTTGATTGTGGGGCTTAGTGTGGTGGATTGAGATGAGTGAATCATTATCTGTCATTTATCTGGTACTTAGAGGAGAGAAGAAAAGAAAAAGGGTCAGAATAAAGCTGGGCATAATGCAGCTGCAATTTTGTCCAATTGATTTCATATTCATTCCTTTCCCTTCCAGACTTTGATATGGGCTGTCACTCACATCCATCACTATGTAGCGGAATTAGAAATTTTGACTTCCTTTTTGACAACTGGGAAAATTGAGTCTAAAGGCTATTTCATTCAAATGAATCCCATGCAGTGAAGGTAGATTCATATTCACTATGCAATGTGGCATTCAAGGTGCTCCAAAGGCTTTTCTAGTTCGCTGTTGTTAAAAGAGAGAAAACTGGAAAACCCTGGGTGATCTATTTATCCATTTCCCACTTACGTCTGAGATTTATAGCTCAAAGTTTCACCAGTAAATGTTGCTCAAGGTGGAAAACCAACCAACCAACCAACCAAACAAACAAATAAATAAATAAGAATTACAACGTAACTGTGTGTCATCCTTCCAGGCTAGAAATAGAATCCTTGAAGAAGACAGTGACATTAAATTAGTAGAACATATACTTCATAAAAAGCAGCTTTAGGGTTCTTGCTTCTGCATAGCATGTGTTAGAGGTACTGCACAGATACTGGTAAAAAAGAATGGTGCTAAATATTATTCTGCATATCTTACAATTATCTTCCATTTATATGGAGGAAGGGATTTCATTTAGTTTTCCAAAAAAGTACAAATTAGGGAAATGTTCCTTGGAGTGAGGACATAAGATTCTTGCACTTCCTCAGGAGGTGGCTTAGGAACTTGGGCTCATGTGTTTTCAGTGCACAGTTATCTCTTCTCCTTGGCTTCTCCCTGACTTCAGGAGGCAACCCTTCCCATGGATTTTGCAGGAGAAGTGATGTGTCAATTAAAAACAAAAGAATATGAATATCATCTTCCACCATCTTGAAGTTACCAATTAAGCTCAAATTATCTCCAAACAAAGTTACAGAATAAATTTTAAAGCAATCCAAAAATGAAGGGTTTAAAATAATAATAATAAAGCTTGCTTCAGACAGGGAGAAAACTTCTCCAAAACAGGAAGGTGGCTTCCCCACAGTATTACTGAAGATTAAAACTGATCTCAGCTAAATAGTTTAGAATTGACCTTCAGAGCCTCCATGAAACTGCTCTCAATTATCAACAGTACATGGAATCGGAGACACAGGGACTTTTAATATGATTGCAGCCATCCACGTAGAAAGCAATTTTGTAGGTTATGGACAGGACTACACTCACTCTTCATGCTGTGCTGTTCATGGTGGTGGGGTAGTATTTTCAATGACATCTCTTTGGTAAATTAAATTTCTGATCTCTGTTCAGTTTCTAAACTTGTGACTGACTGCAGAACTTCTGGCCATCTTAGAACTCCAAAGGATTAAGAAAAAGCAAACTTGAAAAGGAAGATACCTCAGTCTGGTCAGATATCAAGATTAGGCAGCCAAGAAAAGAAACTCCAGAGCTGTCAGGTCATGTCTTGGGATCTTTTATGCTTTACAGATTAAACTGAGCTTGGCCTGACTGAGACACCACTGGTCTCAGTGAGTGTCTCAGTAATGCAACCCATTATGTTTATTATTAAGAAATATATTTCTATTTTGACTTTCTTTAAAATCTGTTAAATGGGAGCTGCTCATCAAAGGGATATGTTCCAAAGAGTGTAAAGTAGGATACAATTTCCTATTCATTTATTCTTTCCCTTCCTTTTTTATTTATTTATTTTTTTCATGTCAAAATCTGAGTTCACCATAGTTCTAAGTGAATATAAATCAGGACATGAGTGTAATTCTCTCTCTCTCTGTATGTATGTATATGTATACATACACATTCATATTCATTCATTCAGGATTAACTAAACCAGAACAGGATTACAAACAGCTGAAAAATGAGATGCTGTTTACAACAGATTGCTGGCCTAGCTGGGACACAAAACCTGCATGTGTTGTCATGTAGACCAAAACACAATGTAGAAATATAGTTACCTTCACTTTTGTAGGCTTCTTCATTACACAAGCAAAAATCTCTTACATGCAAGTATTACCCCAATTCAGTGGCTCATTTTTGATGTCGAAATTGTATATGGAGCTCCCACATATCTATCAGATTTCACGTTCATGAGTTCTATAGGTTACCTGCCCAAGCAGGTATTTCAAAAGAATACTGTAAGTACTGTATGATGATATTTTTTTCTTCCAGAAAATTACTTGTAAGTATAAAAATATTAAACGTACTAAAATACAAGTAATTTTGGGGGGATTATTCTATGAATGGCGTAGTACCAGTAGTGAAGTCAGTGGGGAATGGCAGCAAAGGGAAAGTAGAGAGAAGGCGAAAGAGGGAAGCTGGGGTGAGAAATGCTGTGGGAGAGGTAGCATGAGAAGAAAGGCAATGCAATGAAAGAAGAGAGCCAAACAGCAGAGGGAATGGCTGAAAGAAAGAAGCACTGAAGGTGGAGAATGTTGAAGAAAATACGGGAAAAGTGGAAAATCCACCAATATATAGGTAGAAAGGTGGGGAGAAGGCTGCAGGGCAGATGAAGGGTATGGCAGAAGGAACCCAACCTCACCAAGCTTTAGGCTGAACTTTCTGCTAAGAAGTAAGGCCTAAAGCTACCTAATGACTGAGGATGGGTTTTTTTTAGGCTTTCCTCAACTCGAAGTAACTTCAGAAGATTCTCCTAATACTTCTGAGTTGTAAATGGTCACGTATAATACAAGCACCGTGAAACCTGTTGAGAAGGATAGCTTTAAGCTGGCCTGTATCTCTATTATATTAAGGCCACACCTAGGCTTGGCATAGTGAAGCTAAACTGGTCAAAGTGACTGGAAGGTTGCCCAGATTTTTTTTTTCTTTAAAAAAAATCCTAGCACAATAATTTTGAAATTAACATTATCAATACTTTAATACAGTCCGCAGGCTAGTTGGGCCTGACTTAGGAAGTGAAGTTATGAAGGGAGCATATAATTCTAGCAGTCCTCAAAGTAGGAAGCTTTTTCCTTGAGGAATAGTACACTTGAAAATTGTAGATTACAATTTAATATTAACCAGATTTCTACATTAAATGTGATTTCCGAGAACGATTTGATTTCTCTCATACCTTTACTCCCTTTAATTGATCAAAACTGTGCACCAGAGCAAGCAGCTCCTGGAATGAAACCATGTCTGTCTGCAATTTAAATGTCAGCTTTTGCAATTGCTGAACACTATCAGATTTTGCTGTCACTCACTTGCTCTTCTGTCAGTCTTAATTTGCTTCTGAAACTGGCCTTTCTCTCATATGGCCTTGTTTTGCTTCTACTGCATGGCTACACATAATCAAAGTGGGCTAAGAAAATGAAACATCCTTCATAGTGTCAGACATAAATTGAAACATGTGGTGGAGATCCAGCCTTCATCCACACAACCACTGGAGACTATAGAAACTGCTGTTGGCTGAGCCCATAATTTGACACCACCAGTTTATTAACTCCTTTGAGCTGGACTTCCATCACCTTTCCAAACCCTATTGAATGTTCAGATATTAAGCTTTCTGGGTGGCCTTTGGCAAGTCCAAAATCTATATCTCTGCTTATGCTAGGGATTTTCTTTAGCAGCTGTACACTTGAAAATGTACTGTTGTTATCCTCAAAACAACAAACATCACTGCTCTAATGACACTGGGACCTAGCCTATACCGTTATCAGTATCTCTGTATGAAATAGTCACATAGTCTTAAAAACAGAGAAACCTGCCTTATACAGTGTCAGACCCTAGGTTCCTCTAATTGATATTGTCTACATGATTAGGTACAAGTCTTGGCAGTTTCTAGATATATATCTTTCCATTCCTACCTGGAGATAGTGGGAATTGAATCTAGGAACTCCTGCATGCAAAGCTGAGGGGGGGGAAAAGGAAAGAAATTATATACAGTCATGTGAAAAAGAAAGTACACCCTCTTTGAGTTCTATGGTTTTATGTATCAGGACATCATAAATATCATCTGGTCCTTAGCAGTTCTCAAAAGTAAGTAAATACAACCTCCGATGAACAACAACACATGACATATTACACCATGTCATTATTTATTTTACAAAAAGAAAGCCAAAACTGAGAAACCATGTATGAAAAACTAAGTACACCCTTACTGCTTCCATAGGTACGAAGAGGCTAAGTAGCAGCCAGGTGCTGCTAATCAAATGCCCTTGAACAATTGATCATCAGCACGTGTGACTACCTCTATAAAAGCTGAAGTTTTAGGAGTTTGCTGGTCTCAAGCACTGGACTGTGTGTTAACACAATGCCAAAGAGTAAAGACATCAGCAATGATCTTAGAGAAGCAATTGTTGCTGCCCATCAATCTGGGAAGGGTTATATGGCCATTTCCAAACAATTTAAAGTCCATCATTCTACAGTGAGGAAGATTATTCACAAGTGGAAAACATTCAAGACAGTTGCCGATCTTCCCAGGAGTGGACGTCCCAGAAAATTCACCCCAAGGTCAGACCATGCAATGCTCAGAAAAATTGCAAAAAATCCAAGAGTGACATCTCAGACTCTACAGGCCTCAGTTAGCATATGAAATGTTAAAGTTGATGACAGTACAATTAGACAAAGACTGAACAAGTATGGTTTGTTTGGAAGGTTTGCCAGGAGAAAGCCTCTTCTGTCTAAAAAGAACATGGCAGCACGGCTTAGGTTTGCAAAGTTGCATCTGAACAAATCACAAGACTTCTGGAACACTGTCCTTTGGACAGATGAGACCAAAGTGGAGATGTTCGGCCATAATGCACATCGCCACGTTTGGTGAAAACCAAACACAGCACATCAGCACAAACATCTCATGCCAACCATCAAGCACAGTGGTTGAGGGGTGATGATTTGGACTGATTTTGCAGCCACAGGACCTGGGCACCTTGCAGTCATTGAGTCGACCATGAACTCCTCTGTATATCAAAGTATTTTAGAGTCAAATGTGAGGCCATCTGTCTGATGGCTAAAGCTTGGCTGACATTGGGTCATGCAACAGGACAATGATCCCAAGCACACCAGCAAATCTACAACAGAATGGCTGAAAAAGAAAAGAATCAAGGTGTTGCAATGGCCCAGTCAAAGGCCAGACCTCAACCCAATTGAAATGCTGTGGCGGGACCTCAAGAGAGCTGCGCATAAACAAATGCCCTCAAACCTCAATGAACTGAAGCAATGTTGTAAAGAAGAGTGGGCCAAAATTCCTCCACAACGATGTGACAGACTGATAAAGTTATACAAAAAACGATTACTTCAAGTTATTGCTGCTAAAGGTGGTTCTACAAGCTATTGAATGTGTACTTACAGTAGCTTTTCACACATGGCTTCTCCATTTTGGCTTTATTTTTGTAAAATAAATGATGACATGGTATAATATGTCATGTGTTGTTGTTCATCTGAGGTTGTATTTACCTACTTTTGAGAACTGCTAAGTACCAGATGATTTCTATGATGTCCTGATACATAAAACCATAGAACTCAAAGAGGGTGTACTTTCTTTTTCACACAACTGTAAACATTCAGTCATTCATATTTCTGTTCATATCTGATCAACACAGCATTTGCTTCCAAATAGATAATTACTGGGGGTGGGGTGGGGGGAGAGGTACCATGTGTATATCTCTTAACGAAAAATGGGATCTATGCAAATGCCATCCTTTGAATATATTTTAGTCAAGACATTTTAGTCAAGATTTCTCCTTCTCTGAGCAGTTCTTCAACTCCTTCCTTTAAGAAGAATGTGGTTTGCACCTGGCCTAGTTGTCAACCAAAATGCAAACCAAAATTCCTATGGAGCTGTGCAACAGTGTAACATTAACTATTTCCCGCTGATATGATGCAAATTGATGGGAAGGTTTACCACAACAATGCCTCATGTGGTGTGGAATGCCACCGTGGCCTTCAGACAACCATTCCCTGGAAACATTTACAGCTTCTTTAATTCCCTCTTAGCTTACAGATTAATACCAGTTTTGTTTGGATAGGCCACTGTACCACAGAAAACCACACAGGGCCTATAGATTTCCTTAAGCCAAAGTTTGGAAAACTGAAAATTGGCAAGCATGATGGAAAAGCACATTTCCTGCTCCCTTACATACACACACTTCCTTCCCAATTTGTTAAGTCATGCAGCTTTTCTGTGACTCAAACCCTCTATGGCAGCTTTTTTTTTTTCTTCATTAAGCATTACAGCATGTTCAAGATGCTGTGAAAAATTCTGATCTAAAGTAGTCTCTAAAATGAAAAATACCCAGAAATCAAAATAAAGAGCTTTGCTCCATCCGTACATTAAAGCTGCGATGAAGTTTGTGTAAAATGTGCAGCATTAAATTAAAACAGAGATCCACGCATAATATTAAGAATAAAAAATGTCTTCTGTTTCCAACAAAAGCCAGCATGTTGAAAGAATATCACAGTCCTATCCAGCTCTTTGTCCCTAGCATCTGGCTCTGGAAATTGCTCCTGATTAAAAATGTTGTTATCATCACTCTATGTTTGTCTAAATACCTAAACATAATGCATATGACAAATACTTATATGAACATTCACCCACAAAATCATAGAACAATTATGGGAACATTTTTTAATCTTCCCTTCAAAGTCCCAATAATTTCACTGAGCTCCATGTAGACTTATCAGTCAGACTTCAGTTCAATTACAGCATAAATGAATTGAAACATTAATAGCTTCAGCTAATACTACAATTTTATGGCAAGATAAACTTCCTTTCAGTTTTGGAACATCTTTTTACTGGATACCCACATTCTAAAATGCTCTATTTGTTTATTTTAAAAAAAAACCCACACAAAATTAGTCTCTATAAGGCAGGGGTCAGGAACCTATGGCTTGCGAGCCAGATGTGGCTTTTTTGATGGCTGCATCTGGCTTGCTGCCAAATCTTTAATAAAAAAAATAACGGGGTAAGGCTTAGAACACGTCTTCTATCCGCCGAGCACAGGCCACGCCCTCCTCTGCATCGCATCCGCATCCAGCATCCTTGGGATTCACCCTACCTTGCCCTGCAGCATCCACGGCCGAACGGGCCTGGAGCCGCATCGTCCTCCACAGGCAGGTACGAGACATATTTCAGGCACGGTGCCACTTTCCACCAGTGGTCGAAAATCGTGCCCCCGGCTTGGGCCTAACCTCCTTGACGGCCTGTAAGGGTCCATCCCACCAGCTACACCCGCAATTGGCTACCCTGCCTTCATTACCTCTGCCCTGCCCCATGGACCACTACCTGGGGTGGTATCCTCCTCACCTCAGTCAGCTAGCTAATTGCAGAAACCCTTTTATTGAAGAAGATGCCTAAAAGAAAAAAAGATTAGGAGTATTGTACTTTTCAGCAGGAATGGACAGAGGAATTCGCCTTTGTGGAGAGAGCAGGTTCTGCAGTGTGTCTAACATGCAATGATAAAATTGCATCGATGAAATGGTCAAATATAAAGCGGCACTTCGACACACGCCATACTACATTTGCATCGAAATATCCTGCGGGGGACAGCAGGAAGAAAGCATGTCAAGACCTACTGTGCAGAGTGCAAGCTAGTCAGCAGCAACTCCATGTTTGGACCCAACAAGGTGACTGGAATTTGGCTAGCTTTGCTGGTGCTTTAGCAATTGTGAGGAACGGAAAGCCATTCACAGATGGGGAGTATGCCAAAACATTCATGCTTGATGTTGCCAATGAACTTTTTGACGACTTTTCGGATAAAGACAACATAATCAAACGAATAAAAGACATGCCTCTGTCGGCAAGAACTGTTCACGATCGTACCATCATGATGGCAAATCAAATTGAGGCAACTCAAGTGAAGGACATAAATGCAGCACCATTCTTTTCTCTCGCTTTGGATGAGTCAACAGACGTAAGCCATTTATCCCAGTTCAGCGTGATTGCAAGGTATGCTGTCGGTGACACACTACGTGAGGAAAGTCTTGCTGTTTTCCCTATGAAACGGACAACAAGAGGGGAGGATTTATTCAAGTCTTTCACTGAGTTCGCTAAAGAACAAAATCTACCGATGGATAAACTTATTTCGGTGTGTACTGATGGTGCTCCGTGCATGGTGGAGAAAAACAGAGGATTCGTAGCGCTTCTTCGTGAACATGAAAAGAGACCCATCCTAAGTTTTCACTGCATCCTACATCAGGAGGCGCTTTGTGCTCAGATGTGTGGCGAGCAGCTTGGTGAGGTGATGTCGCTGGTCATTCAGGTGGTCAACTTTATTGTTGCCCGAGCTTTAAATGATCGCCAGTTTAAAACACTGCTGGATGAAGTTGGGAATAATTATCCTGGTCTGCTTCTGCACAGCAATGTGCGTTGGTTGTCAAGAGGGAAGGTGCTCAGCCGTTTCGCGGCTTGTCTGAGCAAAATCCGGACTTTTCTTGAAATGAAAAACGTCGAGCATCCTGAGTTAGCTAGCACTGAGTGGCTCCTGAAGTTCTACTATCTCGTGGACATGACTGAACATCTGAACCAGCTCAATGTGAAAATGCAAGGCATTGAAAATACAGTCTTATCCCTTCAACAAGCAGTGTTTGCATTTGAAAACAAGCTAGAAGTCTTCATCGCCGACATTGAAACAGGTCGTTTACTACACTTTGAAAAACTGGGAGAGTTTTGAGATGCATGCACAGCAAGTGACCCTGCTCAACATCTTGATCTTCAGCAGCTAGTGGGCTTCACATCTAATCTCCTGCAGTCATTCAAAGCGCGCTTTGGAGAATTTTGTGAGCGCACTCGTCTTTTGAAGTTCATCACCCATCCACACGAGTGTACAGTGGACAGCGCCGACCTGAGTTACATCCCCGGTGTCTCCGTCAGAGATTTTGAGCTACAAGCTGCTGACCTGAAGGCCTCAGACATGTGGGTGAATAAGTTCAAGTCACTGAATGAAGATTTGGACAGACTTGCACGACAGCAAGCAGAGTTGGCGAGCAAACACAAGTGGGGAGAAATGAAAAAACTTCAACCCGCGGACCAGCTGATTGTCAAAACTTGGAATGCGCTTCCTGTCACATACCACACACTGCATCGTGTGAGTATTGCTGTACTGACAATGTTTGGCTCTACGTATGCATGTGAGCAGTCTTTCTCACATCTAAAGAACATTAAGACCAACCTACAATCACATTTAATGGATGGAAGTCTCAACGCCTGCATGAAGCTTAACCTCACCACGTATCAACCAGACTACAAAGCCATCAGCAAAACCATGCAGCACCAGAAGTCGCATTAATGGTAAGAAGTACTTTATTCATCATTGGTTAGCAACAGCATAACAACATTATTAAAAAGAATTCAGAGACTTATTGTACTTTAAAAGTGCTGGTCTTACATAAAATGCACACATTTACTTGTATTTAGTTTTAAACATATTGTATGGGTCTCATGGAATTACATTTGAAAATATGTGGCGTTCATGGCTCTCCCAGACAAAAAGGTTCCCGACCCCTGCTATAAGGAATTCTATTTAAACATCAGTCATCAACCGCAACTGGAAAAAAGTCTGAATAAATTGCAATCTAGAGACCCCATGTCCCACTTCTACTGTAGAAAAAAAAATGCTATGTACCTTGTTTCTTTGTGCGCAGGCTAGTTTTTGAACCCCTACATTGTGAAACTGCACCTTTGGAAAACGCTTCAATGTGCTGACCTCTCCAATTCAGTTCTCAAGGATGAGAGGACTAACGTATTATGTTATTGGTCTTCCCGCAAGGCAGATTTCTGCTCCTTCATATTTATGTCTGAATTCTCAATAAAAAAGACCAATATAAATTCATTACTCCATTTAGGGCCAAATGGGGAATGTACTTAAGTGTGACCACACAATAAAATGAAAGAAAAAGCCGAAAACCCAAGACACCTTTCAAAACTGAGTTGAATTTTGATATCCTTCAGGAAGGGGGAACACGAGGTGGATTTAATTCCTCTTTAGCATTTATTTTCCTAACATTTAAGAAATAAATAAGAGCATGTGCCTCAGTGTGAAGTTGCAGATTTTTAATTACTTTTTCCAAAATTGTTATGCTGCTTTTTTCCTCCCTTCTTAAAAGAAAAAAACAACAAAAGCCAGAAACGCCCTAACAAGCCACTTCTATGCTTTTATTAAGAAAATTATAGTGACGCATCCATGAAAATGCCAGCAGCCTAGTTTGACTTGAAGGAGACATTACGTTAAAGATGTTTTACACCTATAAAACTAGCAAAACTAGTAAAATAAAAATATGAAATGCTAACTTTGAACGTTTTATCCCATCTACTGGCTTCCCATTCCCACAGGTACCTGCAGTCCCCTGTCACCAGAAGATTGCTATTCCTGACGTAACATCTTCTGTTGTATCCAAAGGCCCAGAAAGAAGAAGTTATCTGCTAGATATATTTTCCCTCTACATATGGAGGTCAACACACTGGTTATCTATGTTCCCCCCAAATGTGAGTAGAATCGCATAATTGTTTATAACCTCAGAAGAGGGTTAATCATTATGACAGAATATTGTGGGAGGCTTGTTTCTGTCAGGAGAAATATAATATGAGTGTGGGGAATCAAATCTGAGGGATTACTGCTACAGCCATTCCCTCCCCTTGGAGAACCACCTCACAGACTCTGTATGGAAGGATTAGCAGCATGTATAATGTAAGACCTGGCTGTTCGGTTAGGGCCAATCCTGAGTCCTTGAGATGGAAATAAATCAGATTATCAACTCATGCCAATGTTTTCCTAGAGCAGTGTTTTTCGACCTTGGCAATTTTAAGATGTGTGGGCTTCAACTCCCAGAATTCCCCAGCCAGCACACATCTTAAAGTTGCTAAGTTTGAAAAACACTAGCCTAGAGCATCGAAAGGCCAGATCTTCACCCAAACAAATGTCTTTGTTCTTTGCATGAGCAAGAAGAAATGTTTCAGCAAAAAACAGTACAGAAGTGGACCCAAATGTACATTTCCCTGAAAATGTGCACTCCTAAAAGTAATTAGAAAAGGTGATTTGGGTGATGTACCTCTTTCCCAATTGGCTCCTCAAGTACTTTTGGAGAAGACCTGCATAAGACTATTCTTGTCAGTCAATACTTCTGGACAAGGCAAAGCACCAGCTGTTGACCATCATCTATCATTTTTGCAGGATAACTCAAACAGAGTGAGTTATGTTACATCCCACCAAATGCAACTATATCTAGGACTCTTTAAATTACAGGTCTCACCAGTGAAGAGTACATTCATAGAAGAAAAGCTAACATGTGAAGTGAGAATGATTCCCCCTTTTCCCTCAGCAGCACAGAAAATAACATTGATTGCCTGTGGAGATTATTTCATTGATTTCAGATGGATATTGGTAACAAGTGTATCAATTTACAGATACCATGGGGATTATCAGGCACTTTTGGACAAGCTTTTCCACACCATCGTGGTGCCAACTTTGGTCCTTTTTTGAATATATAAATATCATTAACATAAATTGCAACAACTCAGCAAAAATTGTGCATAAGATTTTTGGATTTTTTTTTTTTTAAGCATCTTAGGCAGGCTGGCTGTCCCATGGTTCAAAGGCAACAAGCTGTTTCTAGTGGCATGAGGGTGAGATATCTATGTAAACAGATGAAAATATGAATTGATGAGTTGTGTTGGCTGTAGGAATAGATGAACATTTGGACGTATCTGGAGCCAGTACTGTAGCTGGTGTAATGGCTTTCGGGTTTCCTTTAAGAACCTCCCAGTCTGTGGTCCTATGGAAATGAATAGGGGTGACAAAGAGGCCATTCATTTCAACCGGGCTAATATAAGAAAATCTCCTGTAGATGATGTCTTTAATGGATACAGTGGTTGGGTTTTTATACATCAATATTTATTGCAACCCTGATATTCTATATTGAGTCTTCCCTACCCTAACTTCATAATTCAGGCCATAATGCCTACTCCCCCAACCCCCACGATATCATTGTTTATGAATTATTACAAATATAATTTTATTAGCCAGCCAAAAGTAATAATGTTTACATTGTGAAACTGGAAGAGATACTGTTCCAAAAAATATATGTGAATGATGGAAAAAGAAAAAAAAATGTTGGGAACACCAAAAATGCAAAGCAATAACTAGTGCCCACTAGTAATAAATGTTAGACTATATACAAATCCCGCTTTCTACTTTAACTCTGAATACTGTTCCTATATAAATAATAAAAAGTTATGATCATGAATGGACACATATGATCATTGTATCTTTTAAGCTCAGTTCAGAAAGAATTTTGTCCACTGGGCAGAGAGTTGTAATTTAGCATTTCATACATATCGCAGCTACTGTACTTATAGTTACTGTACTTTGTTACTGTACTTATAACAAAATCTCAAGGAATATCAGTTTTATGACATCTGTTCCACAGATATCAGAGTGAGGGAATGTACACTCCAAATTATATCTTCAGGTGAGTGGCTAGAAATTGGTCTCAGAATTAACCAAGTTCTTTCTCCTTCTTAACTGGGGGTAGGGAAATAGCTCCATTTGTTGAGCAACATTCTGGCAGAACTGTATGTGTGTGTGGTGTGCGTACGTACGTACATATTGCTCACCATTAAGTCGTCTTCTTCCTTGTGGTGTTCATTAGATGTTCTATAACTCTTTGCATATGCTGACTGGAAGTTTTGGGAGTGATGATACCACTACATGTCTGGATCACACCAATATGGACATGGTTCCTTTACCTAATTCTCTTCACCAATCCAATCTGAATTACAACAAAAAAATGCTCATTATTGTCATTGTTATGAGAATCATTGACTCTAGCTCATCCTGGGCCACATAATTTTGGACTGAACAAGTACAAATTTCCTTCCTTCCTTCCTTCCTTCCTTCCTTCCTTCCTTCCTTCCTTCCTTCCTTCCTTCCTTCCTTCCTTCCTTCCTTCCCTTACTTACTGGGCTTAAAGGTCACTCCAGGCACTGTAGACATAGTATATTTACTTGATACAGCAATCAGATTAAATACAATAGATAAAAAATTAAAAACCAAAACCAAAATCAAAGCCCAGGCATTATTAGCAACAGTTCATACACACACACACACACACACACACACACACACACACCTCTGTAGGGAGGAACAAGTTACTATATCAAATCCCAAAAGTCCACAAGAAGAACCAGGTCTTTGTAGTTTTTTGAAAACTCAGGAGCATTGGGGTCAATCTAATTTCTGGGTGAATGTTGTTCCAAGGATGGGGGGCAGCAACTGATAAGGCACTACTCTGTGATCTCTGTAAATGACATTCCCTGGACTAGGGACCTAGAGAGCTCTCTCTTCCTATGGATGGGCAAAGTCCCTGGAAATAAGTGGCCCTGAAGATACCCAGATTTTAAGACATGAAGGGTTTTAAAGACATGAAGCATCTTGAATTGCCTCTGAAAGCGAATTGGCAACCATTGCAGCTCTTGGAGCAGAGGTGTTTCATATTGATTAACCCCTGTAATTGCATGAAACACTGCATTCTGGACCAGCTGAAGCTTCTAAGTGGACATCAGGGGCTGTCCCAGGTACAGCAGACTGCAGCAATACAAACAAGAAATGACCAAGGCATGAGTGACAATGAGCAGGACCACCCACTCCAGGAAAAGTTAATGCTCAAGATGGATCAATGCAAAGGCTCTCCTAGTTATAGCTACTACTTGCTATTCAAACAAGAGCTGTGAGTCCAGAAGGACTCAGATTACAAACCAGCTCTGTGCAAGGAAACTTGATCCCACAAAGAACTATCTCTGGAATCAGAAGGCTTCTGTACCCATAGCTACTCCATTTGAGTGTAAGCCTGTTCAGTCCTATCCAACCCCATTAGTGCAGACTCGTCCAATCCCATCCAGACCCTAACAGCCTTTGGGCACTGGAACAGGACCCAGACTGCATATCTTCTTTGGCTTTCAGTCAGCATACCGATCTCAGTCAGCATACCATGATCCTTGATTCCATGCTTCACCTAGTCACTTCATGTAGATGTTAAACAGGAGGAGAGAAAATGCTGAACCCTGCAGTACTCCACAAGGCCTTGGACTTCAACTTGTCTCTCCCCATAATGATCAGCTAGAACTGCTTGTTCAGGAAGGAGGAAAACCACTGAAGAACATTGCCTCTCTCTTCTAACCTTGAAATGTTCCAGAAGAAAGGTTCCTGAAAGATCAAGCAGGACCAAAAAGGTCACACTTCCCCATTCCAGTCTTTCCAAAAGCAATCAGTGTAGATCACCTTTGAAAAAAATCAATCCCCATTCACCCCTATCCAATCCAGTGTGCTGACTATTTCACTGCCTCACTGCAAAACTGCACTGCCAAAGCAGGCGGTAGTAACAAAACAGATTTCTGAAAATCTGATTCCAGTCTCTGGATCTGATAGCAGGTAAAATGCAAATGATTGTCTGTCATTCCATAAACCAATGGTGGTATGATGTATTATAAACTTAAACTGGTCTCTTCCCTATTATCTCTGCAAACGTAGAGTTGTTTGTTTGTTTGTTTTTTGTTTTTTGGTGATGGCTAAGGGGTCACTTATCTATGGTGCTCTAGATGTTGTCAAATACCAAGCCTGAAATCATTAGTCATGCTTTCTGGAAATGCTCAGAGCTATTGTTCAGCAACTTCTGGAATGCCACAGATTGCCTACCCTTGCTATAGATATATGTATAATGTGTAATTCTTATTACTCTCAGTTTTAATTTCTCTGCTCATCCTTTTCACAAGCTCTAAAGACACAAAGGAAGAAGATGCTACAAGTATTACCCCATCTGCTTCTTCCAACTTGCTACAGGCTTTCAGATTAACCCTTTAACTATAGTTGCTTGGGACCTCCGGATTTCTTTTTCCTTTAGTGCTGAATGTTTGCTTTCAGCTGAAGGTTAGAGGGCATGTAACTTTTGCAGGCAACCCTCCCCCCAGTTCTCCCAGTGCAATTCCTCCTCCTCCTTGATCTCTTGAAGATTAAGAAAACAGTGAAAATAGTAAAACAAACAAGATGGGAGGAAAAATACCCCATGACCTGCTAGGGTGGAGGTTCTTCCCCTTTCCATCACAACTTTTTTTAAAAACAGAAAAATAGCCTGAAAATGTTTAACATCAATTTGTGGGGATTTCTATAATTAGAGCTAATAAAAGGATGTGTCTTATCCATCAGTCTTGCAAAAACACAGGAGCTGCCTCCCTCCACCTTCTCTCTCCCTTGCTCTGTAATTTTTTTTCCAGTTTGTTCTTTTGATGGACATCAGCAGTAAAATTCTCATTAGTATGTGATATATACCTTGTGTATATAATGTGTATGTGTTGGTATAGGGATTGGTATGTGTATGTTCCCCCACATCTCCTAGGAGGATTGCTTTAACTAAATAACTTGAGGGATATGGTGGAGCAAAGGTAGCATTATAAAAATAGTTATGTGAATTGAGTTGGTGGTCTCCATCCAAGTCCCAGTGGATCTGTGTCCACATCAGCCAACCCGCTACCACAGCTGACACTAATTAACACCCAGGTAGGCCAAAAAAGAACAGCCAAATGAGCTACACAAAGTCTCCACACTGAAGGTGGTTTAGCTGGGCCTGCTCTGTGGTAGGACAGCCATCACCAGTGACTGAAACTGAGGTCTCATTGTTTTGTTCAGAGACTGAACTATATCTTCCCCAATATATTAGAGCTTACTCATAGTTTTATAATTAAAAGAAGCTGGGTAGATCTTTTACTGTTCATAGCTTTAACTTCATTGTTGTGTAAGATAGATCACAAACAGAAATAGAAAACAAAATTCTTCAAGTTAAGAAAATGCTCATATAGACCAGTTGTAGAGGACAGGGGGAATGGCCTTGGGGGACAGGTGGAAGAGCCACTACCAAGGCAACAGTCAGTAAAAGAGGCCTGAGCCTGGGTCAAGAAAATAATGTGATTAAACATCTCATACAAGCCCCTCTCTAGTTCACATGAAGATAAAGGGAGGGACGGGGAGGCATATTCAGATTTGGAAGATTCTGTGATGGATGGATGGATGGATGGATGGATGGATGGATGGATGGATGGATGGATGATGTGCCACCAAGTTGTTTTTGACTCCTAGTGACTACATAGATAGATTTTCTCCATGATAATCTATCCCTTACTTGTTCTTTCAGGACACCCAGTGGTGCATTCATTGCCATTGTAACTGAGTTCATCCACCTTTATGCTGACCCTCCTCTTCTTCTCTTTCCTTCCACCTCTCCCACCATTAGAGCCTTCTCCAGAGAGCTAGGTCTTTGTATAATGTGTCTGGAGTAGAATAATTTGAGCCTGGTCATTTGGGCCTCAGGTGAGAACTCTGGGTTGATTTGTTTGATGATCCATTTGTTCATTTTCTTGGCTGTCTCACGAGTCTTCTCTAATACCAAAGTTCAAAGGCATCAATACTCTTCCTATCTTGCTTCTTCAAAGTCCAATACATCAATATATGTCTACAAATATTATTTAATCATTGAAATCTACATGATGTCTACATGGCTTTGTTTATGTGTATTTCATTCCTTGTCTAATCTTCTGTTACCAGAGTTATTTAACATAAGCATGTGGAATCTGAAGCTCTCTCGTTCAAGAACAAGTGTGGACAATCTACAGATTCAGAGTGGCAAAAAGCACCTCAAAATTTGTGCCCAGCTTCCAGAGTCTCATCATAAGGTGTCATGAATTTATGATTCTCATCCACACATTCTCTTTGCTCCAGCTCTAAGATGGTCTAAGATGGTCTGCTTACTATTTGTTGAGGACATATGCCCATAATGTCCTCCTTGGAGGACATTTGTTGAGGACATATGCCCATAATGTCTACCTTGGTGTCAGCCTACCTGTGAGACAAGTTGAAGCCCGAAAAAAAGTGATCTGGGAAGAAAATAGTATTTTCCATCAGAAAATGCAACACAATCTCCTTTGTGAACATTCTGATTTGTGTGGAGGAGGAGCCTATGGAGATCAGTGACCAGATGGCCCACTGCAGGACCACCTGCTTCCATCCAACTTGGGCCTCCATGGCCATTTTGGCTTTAGCTGCCAGAAAAAACAGAACCTCCCCAGCAACTGAAGTTTTCTTTGTTTTCTTTTTTAGGCTCATGTAGGAATAGCAGCCTGGAAGTAGGTTGCTATCTGTAATGATAACCTCCACTGCTTTGTTTTACTCTTCTTCAGCAGGAGTGGAGCCTTGTTGGAGTGGAAGAAAACCTAGGAAAAAGGAACTTTTCATCCTCTCTCCCGTTCTCCTCTTCCTTGCAGATGTCCTTACCTCTGCGCTCCCTCCACCCACAGCAGCCTGTGACAGCCATAGCCCCACCCTCATGTGAAGGCAGCAATTTGGCTGGCCTCATACTGTAGGCACAGCAAGAATGCTGTGGAGCCAAAATGGGGTTGCCAGGTCATTAGGTGACACTGTAAATAACTATTGGAGAAAACATCAGGAATGCTGTGCAGGCGGCACTTTCGCAAAGTGTGTGCTTTCCTCTTGTTTTGGGGATGGCAGTAAAGCACATTTCTGGGTGTATGGGGAAAAGCCCAGAGTGTAGCAGAAGCGTGTATTGTTAAAGACGTGATAAGATATTAATGTTTGAAAGAAAATAAATTGACTGAATTTACTTTTGTGTCCATGCAACTCATTCTTCAGAGTGTTGTAATGGGAAGGAACAGGAGGAAGAGTTGTAACCAAGACAATGGTCAGTTGAAAGAAATCTGAGTCACGGGCAGAAATGTAGTTTGAGAAAGTGCCTCAGACGTGACCCTCCCTAATTCTCATGAAGAAAAAGGGAGGGTGGGGAAGAGCATTCAGACTTGCAAGTTTTCATTACTATAACCTTACATTAAAAATAGTATTAGCTTGTGTATCTTTGGTTTACAAGTTTGGTCTACCTTGGAGGGCTGACAAGGGTGCACCAACATCAATAAGCCAAGCTTGGAGCTCACCTTGAAAAAGACTGTGCATGCCCTGTTCCTGGGCTTTTTTTTTTTTTAATTTAATTTAATTTAATTTAATTTAATTTAATTTAATTTAATTTAATTTTATTTTATTTTATTTTATTTTATTTTATTTTATTTTATTTTATTTTATTTTATTTTATTTTATTTTATTTTATTTTATTTTATTTATGCAATTTCTATAGCCGCCCATCCCAGTCCAAGTGACTCTGGGTGACTCTTTTGCCATCCCTCCCCCTTTCATTCTTGTTTAATGCCCTCTTGATGAGACTGCCAAGGCACCTGCCAAATACTTCCATACAGCTTTCGTAAAACATAGTTCATCTTCTCCCAGAGTTCATTATGGCAAAGTCCAAACCTTTTTCAGTAACACATTTACATACTGTAGCATGTTCTTGATTTTCAGGATTCTGATTTCTCTTCGTGAACCATGATCCCCAATTGAAAGGACTGATGAAAAAACTACTTGTGCTTCATTCCTTCACTTTCCAACCAAGTCCTCATAGTCTCCAGAAATAATTTCAATGTCTCTTCTAGCCGCATCATTTGTCCCTTTATGAATCAAGAGGAAAAGAGGGTTTGAGTAGTCTGGGTAACCTGTTCATCATAGCCTAGGTATGGGCATCTGGAAGGCAACATACCTCCTGTTATGTCCTATCAGATCTGCACTCAGCTAGAATACAATCACCCTCTCAGAAGAGAATCACCCACCACTACAATGTACCTTTGCTTCCCCCCCCATCTCTATATATAATTTTATTGAAAATTTTAAACCCAAGAATAAGACGAATACAAACTAAAATAGAGTGGGAGAAAAAAATAAAAAAGGAAAAAAAGAAAAGAAAAAACTAAAGGTGCAAAAAGAAAAAAAGGAGCAGGAAAATAGAAAAGAAAGAAAAAGGATATAAAGAAGTGGCTTCTGGTCTTCTCTGTAGCTGTTATAAGTACAATTATAAATTGACCTCTCTCTGTAAAGTTACATTGTGATTCTCTTCTTTCTATACTCTATCCTATCTAATCATCAAAACCATAAATCATAAGTTCATTTTTTTTTCTTTTTTATGCACAAAGTCCATAAGGGGTTTCCAGTTACCAATAATATTGTCTTCTTTCTAATCAGATAAGTCAATTTGGCCATTTCAGTGAGTTCTGTCATCTTCAGCAACCATTCCTTTCTTGTAAGTATTGCCAAATCTTTCCATCTTTGTATGTAAATAATCTCACTGCAGTTATTATATATAAAAACAATATTCCATGACTTTTTTTCAACTGTTTGTCCATCAGCCCCAAGAGGAAAAGTTGAATGTTGATCTTTAAAATCCTCTGAATCAGTATGTATTTGATCCAAATTTTTCTAGCTTTTTTGCACATCCACCAAGCATGATAAAATGACTCTTCTTCTTGTTCACATTTTCAACATAGATTTGAAGTACCTTTATACATTCTAGATAATTTTCCTGATGTCATATACCAACAGTTCATCATTAAAAAAAAACAACCTCTAAGATTGTAACCTAATGCAAATTTCAGTCCTTTTAACCACATATTTTCACACTGTTCCATCTGTATATTATAACCAAAAATTTTAGCTCACTTTATCATACATTCCTTAACTTGTACTTTTTCTGTTTCAAATTTCAATACAAATTTATAACTTTTAGCAATCACATGTTCATCATCTGTACACAATTTCATTTCAAAATCAGTTTTACAATGTTCAATACCATACATTCTTTTATCTACTTTAAATCTTTCTGATAACTTTAAATAAGAAAACCATTGACAACCATTGTCCCTCTGCGATCAGCTGTTCTCTTGATTTTATTTTGTATTCCCCTTGACAGAATCTCACCTTATCTTGCCCATTTGCGTTTGGCTATTATTTCTCATCTATAGAATGCTTCTTGTGCTGGGATCCACATGGTGTTTTCAGGCACAGCCTGGATTTGTACCTATTCCATATTCTTAATATGCCCCCTCTAATACAGTGGTACCTCGGGTCATGAACGCTTCTGTTCACAAACAATTCGGGTCACGAACAGCACCGTTCACAAAATTTTGCCTCCGTTCGCGAACTCCGCATCGGGTGACGAACAGGATCCACGGCCATTTTCCCTGCTGTGATACGTGGTCGTGGCTTCCTGTAGGGAGGGGGACTCTCCCTCCAAACAATAACCACCTCCCCCCGCCTTCCTGTCCTCCATGCCAGAAGTCGCCTCAAGCAAGGTTAGTGTTCTCTCTCTTCGTACTGTACTGTACTGTACTTTGTTTCATATTTTTGTGATTTTAAAAAAAATACATATGGTTCAGAACGGATTAACCATATTTACATTGAACCTTATAGAAAAATTTGATTTGGGTTGTGACCAAAATCGGTTGGCGACCAAATTTGTAGGGGTCAGAACGGATTAACCGTATTTACATTGAACCTTATGGGAAAATTTGATTTGGGTCGCGACCAGAGTCACCGAACGAATTAAGTTCATGACCCAAGGTACCACTCTATAATGATTTTTAAAATGTACATTAACCTTGACTTTATTGTACCACAAATATCCATGCCACCCAAATCTCAGGTCATGTTCCTCTAACTCTAAAAGTCTTGTATTTCTCAGCAGCACCTCAGCAGCATCTTCTTTCATCCAAATCAAACAAGCTGTGAAACACAATTTCAAATCAGGTAAACCCAACCCTACTCTTTCCTTTGTATCTTGTAACACCTTATATTTAATTTGTGGCTTTTTCCCTTGCCACACAAACTTAGATATATCCTTTTGCCACTTTTTAAATGGTGCATCAGTTGTCAAAACAAGTATTGTCTGAAACAAAAGCATCATTCTAGGCAAAACTTTATCACAGAAATTCTCCCCAACAGTAACAATTGCAGTTTCTTCCATCTTAACATGTCTTTTTTAAACTTTATTTCATGTCTTAACATAAACATCTTGTCAAAAGCCTTTTCTGCATCTAAGAGAATCAATGTAGCTTGTTTTCATTATGTTACTACAAGTATTCTAAAATGTCCAACATCTTTCTAATATTATCCTTTAACTGTCTTTTAGGTAAAAACCCATATTGATCCTCATGAATAAACTCTTGCAAAATTATTTTCAACCTCTCAGCCAAAATAATTGTAAACAACTTATAGTCATTATTCAATAATGATATCAGCCAATGGTTTCTTGTTAAAGTCAAATCTTGTCTCTCCTTAGGTATTAGTGCTATATTAGCCTCTTTCCAGCTGTCTGGCATCTTTCCCCTCTATAAAATAGAATTCATTGAATTTTGTAAAGGTTGTAAAAGTTCATCCTCAAAACATTTATAATAAAAACCAAACAATCATCTGGTCCAGGCATCTTTCCTGTTTCACCAAAATCCTCTGGAATTGCTCTGAATCTCAAGCAGAATTCTTTCTCTCTTAGTTCTAGTAATGTCAGATTATCTAAGTCTTTTTCCATCTCTCTATTTATAACTTCTGATTTACTTTCCAAAATTTCCACTTTGTCGTTAATTTGTTTTACATCTCCAGTTACTTGTTCTACAGATTCTTCTATCCTTCTAACTCTTTTTTTCATTTCCTTTTTCATCTTCATAAGTCTTCCTTCCATTCTCTCTCCAAAAGTTGCCAAGTTAGCACTAACTGATTCAGACAACTTCTTGCCCAATTCCTCAAACATTTTCTGCAACAACTCTGGTGTGATTTCTCTTTCTGCAGGCTGCTCTAATGATCCTCTCCTCCCTTCTCCTGCTTTTGCTGCTTTTCTGGTGGTTGCCATTCTAATATTGTAATCCAAAAGTGAAAGTGTCTCAATTACAAGGAAAAAAGTAAATGGCAGGCTCCCCCCCCATTTTTTTTTTTGTCTTTCTATATCCTTAATATTTTAGTCTCAACTGGCACTCTGTAGTTACAGTCACTGTCTGTCTCATATTACCTTTATCTTCTTTGTTTTGTAAAATCCACCAATTGTTAAACAAACATTCCCACAAAAGTCCAGTCCATTTTTCTATTTAATTCTAATATTTTCAAAAACACTTTCACCCAAAAATAATCTTTCAAAATTACTGTCCCCTTTATCTGTTTAAACTTTCTTGCATCCAATCCTTGTTTGCATTCCTTATTTGCTCAGTGAGGATGTGTCCTTCTGTGCATGTATATGAGAGGGAGATTATATATTCAGTTAATAACTCTTTTGGAATAGATGCACTATTCTCAGTTCAGGTATTCCAACATTATATGGAGGTTTAATATTAATAGTACCTACAAATATTCTTACATGTTTTTCACTTCTAATACAGTCAAGAAGGTGGTTATTTCAACTAAGATGTCACAACCCATGCAGAAAGATCATAATTGTTCCATATGTTACTGATATTGATAACATATCTTTTAACCCAGGCTGTTTTGCAAGCTTAAAACCATATGCATTTCACCTTCTACCAGCATATAGCTAGTTCTAAAGATGAAGATGAAAGTGTGTGTATGTATGTGTGTAGGAAAGAGAGATGGCAGCTAGCCAGGCCAAATGAAACATACTTTATAATCATGGGTGGAAGGCTATGCTCCCCCTCCCCAGATATTCTCTATCATGGCTCTTCTTGCTTTTGCATTCCCTCCCCCCCCCCCCAGGCAAATGGGCACCTTTCCAAAGATCTGGATTGCAGTCACCCACCATTTTCATTTTTATAGAATGCCTCTGCTGCCAATATGAAACCCAAGGGCATTCTTCAAAATAAAGATGATTCTGGAAGCTGGCAGTTTGCTTTGCCGCACTGCAGGTTCCTTTTTAAATTTTAAAACTAAGAAAAGCTTTAAAAAAAATTTAAAGTAGTATTGGACAGAGAGCCTGGCAGGCATCAAGGCGACTTTCTGGGAATCCCAGTCTTCAGTATATTTCAAGACATCGAAGCTCCAGCACAGACACAGAGACGGGCACGTGTGCACACTGAGCTGCCTCCTGGAATGGGAAGAATTCACATTCAGCCATCCTAATGTCACTTCTCCCAGGCTTTGGCCATTTTGGCTAATTAATATTGAATTGGCCATCTGGATCCAACCAATATTGTTTTCAGGAAGCATTTCTTCTACTTCTCATGATAGAAGGACTACTGTATCTCAGGTTAACATTCCCAAAGTCATGTAAGAATTAGTATGTCTGTTTTGCTTAATTGTGTATTTGATTGATTGATTGATTGATTGATTATATGCCATCAAGATGTTCTCAACTCCTAGTGACAACATAGATAGATTTTCACCTTGACGATCTACCTCTAGCCTGGTCTCTCAGGTCTTCCAACAGTGCACTCATCACCACTGTACTGTAAATGAGGCCATTCACTTTGCTGCTGGTCATCCTATTCTTCTCTTTCCTTTCACCTTTCCCAACATTAGAACCTTTTCTAGAGAGCTAGGTCTCTGCATAATGTGTCCAAAGTATGACATTTTTAGTCCATTCATTTGTGCCTTGAGTGAGAACCCTGGGTTGATTTGTTTAATGATCCTTTTTTTGTTTGTTTTCTTGGCTATTTTCTCAGGAGTCTTCTCCAACACCAACATTCAAAAGTGTCAATACTCTTTCTATCCTGCTTCATCAAAGTCCATAGTTCTGTAATATTCATGTTATATTGTGTCACTAAAACCAGCAATAAAGAAAAATAAAGAAATTCAGCAATAAAGAAGTGAGTAAGGTTCACATGTTTATTTTTTCCTCACAAATTCTGATTTGCAGAAACCAGTGGTGGATTGCACTGTAGGCAGGACAAACTTGTGGTATGAGACTGAAAGAAGATGTAGTTGAAAACATGTGACAGCTGCTAAAAAGTTGCAGCCTTTTCCATTTCTGCTCCTCTCCCATTACAGAAACATTGCAGGGGAGAAATAACAACAGAGTAAAGAAGAGGAGAGAGAGCTAGTTTGATGTCATGGTTAAATGGATCAAGCTAGAAACTGGGGGACCAGGAATTCTACTCCTGCTTTAGGCACAAAGACATCTGAGTGACTTTGGGCCAGTCACTCCTCTCAGCACTAGGAAGAAGGCAAGGGCAAACCACTACTGAAAACCAGTATGTAAGATGGATATCATGGGTACTTGCTAACAGCAGTAAATTGGATGCCACATCCCAAATTTGGGTTCTAGAGTTTATATTTTAATCTGACATATAGTCTACACTATATTATTTAAAGCTTTTCTTTTTCCCCTTTATTCATTTCAGTTGTGTTAACATTTTCACAGGTCAATAGAGAAAACTCTTGACTAGAAATTGAGTATGAAATGTCTTATAGTATTCTGAGTTGTTAATGGTATATTAGAATATATTAGCCATATGATATTTTAGATCTGCTGGTTATTCAAGATTTGTAGCTTTTCTACCTAATGTATTCTATTACATATTGTTTTTTTCTTCCTTACTCTATTGTCTATATTATTTTAAATTTTTATTTCTATCAGTATTATTTATTTTCTTTTTTTCTTAAAATAATAATACTAATACACACACACACACACACACACATAAATAAATAAATAAATAAATAAAAACATGAATTGGAATGCTTGCCACTTTCTAAATCTCCCCATTCCTACCCCTGCTATTGCCACACTTTTTTTTACTTTGTGAAAGCTGGCAAAAAAAATGCCTTATTATAACAGGAGCACAGGTTTGTAACCTCAATGTGTGATAAATTAGAGCTTTCAGTAGAAGTTTTTCCTGGCACAAATACTAGAACAACTGCACTACGTAGCTACTAGTGCTGAATTTTAAAATTTCCCTGGCTTCTTGTATAGCCAAAACTTCAAGGTACAGTTCAACTTTGGCAAAATGCAGTACCCAGTAAACTTATCTTTTTATAACAGTCATGTACACTATAAAGCCAAAAAAAAATGTCTGTTCCAGCATGATGATATTTCAGGTAGCAAACTCTGGTGTGGTTCAATAACATAAGACTGCACCAGAATCCCCAAAGTTAGAGCTCTCCAGACTTTGCTATTAAGGGCATTTCTGCACTGCATCCTTAAGCTGGTCCTTTACTTTGCTCAAGAGAGTTTCTAAGCTTAAGAAACATCTGTCTGGACTGGGACACTTTGGCAACAGCTTGCAAAGTATTCCATCCAGGCAGCAGGCTACCACATCCTTCCCCTGGGCAATTGCCACTGCTGTGCCTGCCCACCTTTCTGTTCCAGGAAATCAGGAGCCAAAGGCCTTAGTTCTGTGGGTGACTCTTCCTGGACATAGACCAAACTGGCTCTCACATACATACATAAAAAGTATCTAGGCATGTATACGTATGTACGTATGTATGTGAGAGCCAGTTTAGTCTCAAGGTTAAGGTGCTAGACTAGGAATACGGAGATCTGAGTTCTAGGCATGGAAGCCAGCTGGGTGACCTTGAGCTAGCCCTAGGAAGAAGGCAATGGCAAACCACTTCCAAAATCTTGCCAAGAAAACTGAACGGACTTCTCCATGCAGTTGCCAGAAGTCAAATCTGATTTTAAGGCCAAAAAAAAAAAAGTATATATGTATGTATAAATAAATATGGGATTCTTAAAGAAGAGTACAGTAAAAATAGTAACCTGAGAGCAGCAGTGTTATATGGACATACATTGGACTGCAATGTTACCCCTACTGTCTTACAGATTTTCACACACACACACACACACACACACACACACACAGATACCTTGCTTGGGAGGGTCTTTTGAGGCCACCCAGAAGACTTTCAAGGAGGAGGTATTTGCAACCTTAAAGCCAAAATGGAGCATCTTTGCTGTATAACTTTAGATATTATTAAGGAGATACTGTAAATTAGGTACTCCTAGGTTAACAAAGAAACAAAGCCAAATCAAAAACTACCTGATTTTTTTATTTAGGTGTATGAGTTGCTTCAGTCACAAATGATTCAAGCTAATGTAGAGAGGGGGCATCTTTGCCCTTACTTTAGATGTACTAATTAATTACAACAGAGACGGGCAGCTTCTGAAGTGTCAAAAGTCACAACTCAGCCTGCCAGTGTTCTGTAAGGCCACAGGAGGACAAAGGGTAATTCAGTGCCTTGACTGGGAGGGGTATGGCTGCATTTTTTAAAAAATATTTTTTGGAGTAATAAGGTTAGGAGTGAGAGTGGGAAGCCTAAGAGAAGCATGCTACTATCACTTAATTCTTGAACCCCCAAATACAAAATATGGCTTGAAATTTGGTCATTGGCTGCCAGACTTTGGCAGTATGATTCTACAATACTGGGGAACACTCCTGTGTTATATGAAAATGTTTCTTTATTATTTATTTGATTTGAGATTGTATTTAAAAATACACCACTTCTGGCTGTATGTGGACAGACTCAGCCATAGAATCTCAGCATCTTAGATCAAGCTAAATCCAAAAACATGAGGGAATTCCTGGAAGCTTGGTATTCAGACAAGTCAGCCATCAACAGGCACATAGAGATAAACAACATTTAGATCTGATTCAAAAGAGACAAAGAAAAGCTAAAAAGGAAACAAAAAGACCAGAACACCTCCTCACCAGCAATCAACATCCAGATAAGCAAGGATTAATACCAGACAAACAATCAAGCAGTAAATCTAGGAACTACCAAGGAAAAAAAACAACTCCTCCACCAACTTTGACAGGGCAAGCTACTGTATATAAACAGAGAGCAAACCCCACTCCCTTCTAGTACTGAAGATGTTACCTAGTCAGGTAATGAAACATCTGTAAGGAAACAACCAATCTCAGAGAACACCAAGGACTCCACATGTACAATTCATTTTTTAAGTTATTTTTGCTAATATAACATTTTTGTACACTTGTTTTTATTGAGAACTACATCCCAAAATGAGGACACCTGCAAATTCTGAAATAGTAAGCAATAGTGGATGCATTGTTAAGCTTGCTATCCTAAATACACTTGTCTGGACTTACTTCAGAGTAAACCTGGTTAGGATTACAGTACTCAAACTGTACTGTTGCCTGACTTGCCATACAAGGAACCGGTCCAACTAAGGTTAGTAGCAATTTTGGTTGCATAAATGCACACAGCAGAATGAAATGAGAATGACACAGTAGAATGCTACAGTGATAGAACAAACTATCCCGCTACAGGGGAAAGCAGTGAATAAGGCCCAGGTAAAAAATGTTCAGCAAATACAAAATTAGTACATTAAGGAGAAAGATTCTAGCCTCACCTTTATCTGCTGCTTTCTGTTTAAAACTGTGATCCACCTCCTGCTATTCAAAATGGTGTGTTCCCTTCCTCTCCCACATTTGCACCACATTCTGTTCTACATGTCGACCAGCGGGCCTAAATCTCATGGGAGCCCATGGAATAAGTTTTCTTGATTTATTTAAGTTTCATCGTTTCTAATAGGGCTAAAGCTGAGGTCAAGATGTTTTCTTTTGTAATTCATAGGAGTGATCAATAAAAAATTCAGTGATATTCTACGTAAATATAATTTATTATTTTTTATATATACAGAAAAAAGGAGTTGCTATGTTTTAGGAACAAATTGGGTATTTTACACACATACCAATAGTTCTCTGAGAAACACTTAAATATACTAGCTGTTCGTAAATTCACTGACAGTTGGCAACACTGAATCCAGCATGAAGGAACTTTCATGGAAAATAGATCTAGTGTAAATAATGTGTGCCACAACCTAATCTGAATGTGCTTTAGCCCAAAGTAGCTTTCCCAAATGTGTCAGCTAATTTATTTTAGAGAGTTTATTTAATCTGGAAAAATTCATTTGTGAACCAAAAGAAGATAAAGTTTCTTTCAGAAATCACACTAGCAGACAAAATACAAACAAACTAAAATGAATGAGATCTAATTAAAATCAATGGATGTGCTTCACTGAACTTTCAGCAAAGTTGTGTTTTCCTTCAATTACCATATTAAAATTGCATATTTTTATATAAATATAAAATGCAATTTCGTCCCTGGGCACAGTATAAATTGTTTGGGCCTGGAATAGGCAAAAAAAGATTTCTCTCTCTCTCAAGTACGCACGCGCGCTCTTGCTCTCTGTTTTTATTTCTTTCTTTCTGATAAAAATGTGAAAGTTTCCATACTCAGATATATAGTCAACACTTAGATCTCTGCATTGCTTCTGAGAATAAGACTTTTTGAAGAATAGTTTGCACATTTTCCAATGAAACTGTTAAATTTCATACCCTTACTGAAAAATAAGAACACTCTTTGAGTGTTTCGGTAAGTTAAAAAAGCTTGTGGGTAAAGATATAAGTGTAATATATAAATACTTGTAGGCCCAGAGGGCTTCTTCTGCATACATACAAGCATAATATTTTAAGGAAAAACATCAAAAATCTTGCAGCCATTGTAGTCAAATGCACATCTTACTGAATGCACATCCTACTGCTATCTATATTTCCTCAAATGCACACCCTACTGAATTAAAAATAAGATCTAGTCCTTTAGTAAGTGCACTTGTGAAAATTATTTGCATATAAAATGTATTAAGATATATTCTGCAAAGAAAAGTCTAATGTTGCTGCCCTCTATATTTTTTCTGCAATTTTGACCATTCTTATTCAGCTTCATGAGATGAAATAGGCTTCATTCCACCCCACCCCACCCCACCCCAAGAAAAGTCTGGCAGCATTCAGAAGATTAGGAAATGTGGTATGGATCCTTCGTATAGTCAAGAGCTTGCAGAAAGATATAATTCTTATTATATAATAACCTTTCCAGTGATCTGCAGCTTCTTTATCCCCTGGGCTTTTGTCAAATCTCAGGAAAGACATCCTGAGCGAAGTCCTTTGGTGTGACTGTTCACACTGGGGAGTATGAGCAAGCCAGAACACTGAAGATGGTGGGGGAGAGGCATATCAGAAAAGCTGCCCCACCACATGCTGGGGTTCTGAGGTAAACTCCCAAACTCCACCAAAAAATATTCTCAAGCACACGGGGGATGGGAAAAATGAAAGACAGGTTTTGCCATCATTTTGGCTTATAATATTGCATGATTTTTAATCTAATACTAAGGTATGACCTCTCTCCATGTTTTAGGAAATGTTTGTGGCTGTTCGTGATTAGGTGGGGGGAGGAGAGGGAATTTGGCATTGATTACGGGTTATCTGTTTTCATACAATCCACTGGTGTATGTTTCTCACACAGGAGGCTTCTCTTCTTGATGTTTTTGAAAGAGAAAATAATGTAATTTGATCATAATTAAATCCCTTTAACACGTTAGAGAGACTGAAAATTAGAACTCCCAGGAATGATCCTTCTGGGAGGTATTAAAGCAAGGCAGCCCAAGAGGCAAAAAGTAGACTTTTCCTGCTGGGGGAGGCCAGTAAGAAGCACCAGCTTTTGGTGATGTCCTTTCCCATCTCCTCCCCTGTGATATTCGGAATATGCCAAAAGTGGATAGGGCTGGGGGAGGAAAGGGGCAGGAGGGACTAGAAATATCAGGGAGTATTTTTACATTGTTACTTCCAAGGGATCTGCATGAAAAGACACATAATGAATCAGGGTATTGTAACTAGATTTAACATTGCTACAAGCATGGCATAGAAGGAACTGCTTTTAAGATCAACTCTTCCTAGGTTATAGAAGGCCTACTCTTCCCAAAAATATCTATTGTCATATGGAGCAGAATTAGGAAAACTTCCTGCATTATTTTTATCCAGTACTCAAATGAAACTTTACACTGAAAGCCAAATGAAGAGAATTCTGTGTTCATAATTCTATATACTTGGAAGGTCCATTTTTTTTTCTTTTTTAACTTTTACATCTCTCCACTAAGTTAAAAGCAGTTTGAAAAAGTGGTTGAAGAAATGCCCACTTGGGACTTGCTTGTTCAGAAAGAGGAAAAAAAAAAAGCTTGACTGAGTATGCATAAGCTTATGCATATTTTCAGAATTGTGCCCCCCTCCCCAAAGCTTCAAGCCTGTAATACTATAAGGGTAGAATGAGTTTCTTTCCTACTGTGAATTTAATATTATATGGAGTTGGAAGCTGAACAACTTCCACCCAGCATAACTTGTGACCCACCAAGCCAAATGCAGCCTTTCAGCCATTTATGGTGGCCTGCCAAGTGCTTCAAAATTTGCTCTAGCAAATTTTTTAGAAATAAAATCTCTAACGGAGAAGCTTAGTCCCTAGTAAATTTAGAATTGCAATTTTAATACAGTTGTGCCAAGAGTTATCCTGTGTGGGTGAGTTCCATGAAGCAAAAGAGCAGGGCGTGTGGTTGGTACAATTTTAAATTGTACATATCAGTGGCACAGATGAGAATATAAACAAGACTAATGCAGACAGTGAGCATGCCAGCTTCTCTGTCTTTACAAGGTTATTGTGAGGGTTGGTGAGTTAATATGAGGGAGTCACTTGAAGAACTTGATAAAAGCACAAGAGAAATGTGTGAAGATTTTAATCCTATGTATACTTACTTGAGAGTGTGGCCCACTCAGCTTCATGGGATTTTTGAATAAAGACAAACAACATTGGATTGTATTATTATTTACATATACATAGCTTCCTGCTTTGTAGCTTAGCTCTTCAAAGCAATCCTGCATGCTTTTCCCCTCTTTTAATTATCCTGGTATAAAAATGGAACAGTTTCTTCCCGTAAATGTTGAGCTTGGACTAAGCAGAAGGCAGTCCCCACTGGGATAATCGGAGGACCATATATTGAAAGAGAGCTGAGAAAACACTAGATTTCTTTTGTCTAGCCATATGAAAATAAATGAAGACTTCAATTTAAAGTAGTTACGAAAAATTTGTTCTTTCCTATGCACTAATTCCAAAACCCACTTGTAGTTAATTAGACTGATTCCAGCAAGCTCTCCCTGCCCTAGCCTAGCATAAACAATGGCCATCTGAGTTTCATTAAAATAAAAGGATAAAATAAACAGTGGGCCAGAAAACAGTAGTTTGGGCATAGCTCATTGCAGCACAATGCAGTTAAAATTCTTCAAGCCGGCTGGGGAGAACAGTTTAAAAGGACTTGATCCATGCTCCATGGTTTGAGCAGCTCCTATTATACCACCCCAAGGAAAGTACTTTTTAAATGATAAACATTTTTGCCATCTCAGCTGTCTAAACAAGTGAGCTACTGTGCTAAATGTGTGGTTTCCAGCTGCACATTGATCATTTAATTCATCTCAGTATTGACAGACGATTGGAGATTGTCAACATTTTTGCTTCCATTGTCTAATCAGTTTATGTCAGTACATTGACATAAGATTATAAATTAAATATATATTTCTAATATAATATCAGATGCAATTCTAGTCCATACTGCAGTAAGTCTTACTGAAATTCCTGTAATACATTGGATTATTTTTAAAAAAACTAATTTTAATGGCCTGCCTGCAGGTAGGCAGAAACTTACAGAATAAGCACTATTTTTCTGGCTGGGCAGCGAACACCCTTCCAATATTTCAGGGAAATTTTCTTTCTACCAATCCCAGTCCCACATTCATATGAAACATAAGCAAACTGGCACTCAAGCTCTAAGCACTGAATCTCCTCCCTAGTCCATGCACACCGAGGGAGCAATTTGTTCACCGAGATCCAATTTATACAATGATCAGAATCAAGTGGGTCACACTTTCCCTAGACCCTTCCCTAGGGTTTGGTAAACTGCTCACATTCAAATACTGCACCATAATACAACTCCTTTCACAAATAACATACCTCATTACAATATCTACCTTTACCTTCCTCTTAACCTACTAGTGGTTCAGAATCCAGCATTTGCTAATGTATTGATACTTGGTTCCACTGATTGTACAAATCAGCTTTCAGGCTTCTGGGGGCGTATTACGCTAAGGTTGCACAAGAAAAACCATCAGGTAGGATTTGTGAGAGCAGGTAACCACCTTCCAGAGGAACAAGCAAGGTTTCTGGGTATTAGGCACAAATGTGCAGATGGTAAACAACAGCATTCCTAACATAGTCTCTTCTAGATGTCTGTGGACCACAGGTCCAGCACATCTTGAAGGCCCCATATAGGGAAAGTTAGTTAGTACCATCAGCTATGAACATCATGCTTTCTTCCTCCATCTCAGTGGATGACCAGTATAATCAATCAAAATAATATAATCAAAATAAAGCAATTAAAAGAAAACAACTTCTGACTGATGAAAATGTGAGTCAGCATTATTAAACCTAGGAGGCATTATTTTCAGGCTGCTCTTTATTGGTTTCTTCCATGCCAAAATGTAACATGAAACAGAATTTTCCCAGGAAAGCTTACATCATCCTAAAATGGCAATTTAAAATGTAATCTACAAATTTTAAAGTAAAAACTGAAATTAAAACATATACACATAAACAATAACAAATAGGAGAATAGTAAAAAGAAAATAAACCACAGAGTTCCATTAAGGCATAAAAGTTAATGTCAAGCTTTTGTTAAGTCCTAAGGTATTAAAATGTTTCGAAGAGTAACAGCATCTTTACCGGGTGCCAGAAAGATAATAAAGGAGATACAAAGAGAACCTCACTAGTGGTGCTCACTCATTCCAGGGCTGGGATGTCCACTTGTGGGCCGTCCCTCACCAGAGCTCCACATGGGAGAGTACCAGTGCCAAGGCTATTGGGGATCATTTAAGAGTCTGGATAGGAAGACAGGCTTCTACAGATACTGTGCTTCCAAGCCAATGAAAGGCATGGTTCATTAATATCAGAACTTCAAATTAGGACAAGAAATAAACTGAAGCTACTAATGAGGGGAATCCTCATGCAATATGATCACAATGCCCTGTCCAGTCAGTATTCTCCCTGCCATATTTTGTCTTGGAAAAGAAATTTCAGAAGACCTACTGTATCTTCAAGGGCAGTCACACATACAACACATTGCTGTAAGCAGAGGTTATTAGGATGTGGATTACTGAAGGAAGGCTATTTCTATCCAAGTAGAGCCTACCTTGGTGGTAGACACTTCAGGCCACAGATGACATTGTGCTTCTAATGATGAAGATCTATCTAGGAACAGTCCCAAACTACAATTTGATTCTTTATAGAAAATAACCCTCTTCCAGAGTAGGTTGAATACATCTTACAGAGTCAAATAAGCCTTCTACTAAGAAAGGGTCTATCTTTTCTATATGGTGTTTCTGTTTATTTATGGCCATGACTAGGCCCTGACAGAATATTTTCACTGAATCACCTGGATCTGATAACCCATTGTTTTATCTTTCTTTTTTATCAGCGCATTGATGGTATATAAGTCCAACCTGCTGAATGAATTGACTCATTAGCAATGTTATGTAGATCTTGTGCAGCATGGGGATTGGAGATAAACCCTGCAGAACCCCATACTATAATTGCCATGGGGTTGAACAGAACTCTTCCAGCATCCTCTTCAAAGATGGCTATCCAAATGGGGACCCATGCAAAAACATGCTGCCAGTACCTAAGTCAAACAGTCTTTGAGGACGTAGCAGTTGGTGGTGTCAAAAGTCTCTGAAAAATGCAGAAAAAATAACACTGATCCTTTTTTGTCTTACTCCAAGAAAAGATCAGCCCACAGGAAATTTCAATTCCAAGAACAATCTTAAATCCAACTGACATGGTTCTAGAAAATCTATTTCATCCAGAAATGTCTGGATCTGATTAACTACTACCTATTCTGGCAGCTTAGCTTGGAAAGGCTACTTATCACCGGCCTATAGTTGTTCAAATCTGAATCCGATGATTTTTTTTTCCATCTAACTACCATCCTTCCTATAAGGAAAAATGTATGACCTCCTGGTGCCAGATGAGCAACCCCTTTCTACTAGTTAAAATAAACTACAAGGAACAAGAAATAAGCAGACAGGTGACTGGCCAAACTTTCCTGAACACCTTGTCCACATCACTGAGTCATTTCATTAAAAGCCAAAAGGCAGATATTGCCTTGCATATCTGTACAAATTGAACTGTCAGAACTGGAAATGCTAAATCGAAGCAATGACAGAAAAATTGAATTTGTTCTCAGATAGGGGTATCTATCTAGATCACTCAGAAAAGCTCCAGAGGATGGCATTGACAAGATACAGTAACTATATGGTATGCTACACCACACAATGTTCTACATAGCATTCTTGGTACTTGCTCAGACATATCAAAGTATGTGCAAACTCTGAAATCAGATACATAGCTAAACATGAAACTGAAGGGAATTGACTTAATCCAGCCTTAATGTTCAGTGGAAAAGGAGAGAAAGTTACCATGCCAAAGTGATACTCTGTGCACATGGAAGACATGTGGGTAACTGTTTGTGCTGTAACTTGACTTCAAATAAAGCTGCAGTCCATGATTTTGCTAATGACATTTGTACTTTTCCCTGTGAGATTTGTACACAGTTTAGAAGCAGCTGGCATCAGCTGGGCCCACTGCTGGAGTTGCAGATTGTATAAGAAGCAGATCAAAGCTGTAGATGCATACTGGCAGGATAGCTCCTATCAGCTAATCAAATAAACCAAGTTTTGTTGCATTTCAGGTCAGAGTTGGATTGGGCACAGCTGTGCAGCATTTCCAAGGAAATGTGGAAACTATCATGAACACCTATGGTGATAATGCTCCCCGTGTCTCAAGCACTCCCTCCGATGTTTGACAGAGAGGAATAGGTATGCTTGTTTATTTTAAGTGAACAAAGCATCCATAGTATAGAAGCAAGCTAGCTAAATGCCACTTCCACGGCGTCTGTGGTAGCATGCACTTGCCAAAAAGGTTTTGCCATGTTACTCTCAAAAGACACATTTCCGTTAAAGCTCAGAAAACCAATGTTTTTGGTACGTGTAGTTGTCATAGCCTGTTTGCCTTCTTTCTTGGATCAGTTGCACCGTTGATCAGGGATTAGGTAGCCAACAGGATGTCATCATAACATGACTTACCCAATCAGATGGCAGTTGAGAGTAAAAGCAATATAAAAGAATGGGCAGAGTTATAGTTGGTCGGTTGGTTGGTTTGCTTGATTTTTACAAGAAATGCTAACATGTCATCACTAAAGGAAGGCTTTGTATGGTGCCGCTTCAAATGTTTCTGAAAACCGAATCAGTTCAGCGTATTTATCAGTCACCTCCTGCTACAATGAGAAATACATCCTGTATTTACTGCACAGGAACAGCAGAGGTCTTCGAATGCTAGTCAAAGGGGAGTTGTAAGTGAGGTTGTGTTTTCTGTAATACTACACTGAGCCGAGATGCTTAGGTAGCAGAGCAAATAGTCCATGTGGATCTTGGAGCCAACTGAAATACGTATTAAGAAAAAATCATGTTATAGTCCTTCTAGCTGAACTAGAATAGCTCCATGGTATACTCCATACAGAATCTTTTTGACATGGAGGAACAGGCATGAGACCCCCACCCCTGACCCCCATTGCTTTTTAAAGCCCTGCCTTTTCTGCAGCTTCGAATCAACTCGGAAGGAAAGAATGAAGGTAAAAGTCTTTTATATGTAGCGTACAGTTTATTTATCATTCTGTTAAAGAGTAGCAATAGTCGGACAGGGTGACCATGGAAATTTAAAGACTCACACTTGGAAGTTTCCCCTCATTCAATTTTATTCAACTTAAATCAATTCTCCCATCACTTCTGCTAATCTTAAACGGAATTCTCCCAAAAGGTCAGAGGATTCTTTTAACTGTGGAATAAAAAACAAAGAATGTCAAAATGCTGCTATTGTGGGATCTCGATGCCTAGACCAATACACTTCGCTGTGGATTTTTGGGAAATCTCAAGTTCAAATTAGATCGCTTTTTTTCTGGCCAGAGAATATAGCATTGCATTTAGATATTACAGCTGATTTCAGTGTGAGGTATATGCCTGGTATTACAACAGTATTCTTTATGATATTTCTATATGTAATCTGATATTGTATCAGTCCAAAGGGTCTCCAAAGGAGTGATTTGATGATGCTGTTTTTTATGTGAAGCACTCATTTTTACCAGCCTATACCAACCTCCAAGCGTGGTATGTAGTCCCTTCCAAAGGCTCGACTGGTCCAGAAAACTGTACATCATGGTACTACAAAGACAGATTTGCCAACTGGTACCACTACCCTTTGTTTCAGATGAGGGAGAGCCAGACCTGGATAGCCTATGGGAACTTGTGCCTGGGATAATCAGTCCTTCCACAGGATTAAGGAAGTGTCTAGTCTCCAGCTGGTTCAGCCTATGATGAAAGTTTAGCAAATGGCACTTATAACAGTCAGGGGAACTTGTGTAGGTATAGTTGGGTGGGTATGTTTGGAGGGCAGGGAAAAGGTTTTATCTTGCTCAGCTTGTCATGGCCAATTTATCCTTTCATAAACGACATTCATAATCTTTAAAGGAAAAAGAAAACACATTTAAGAGGCATCTTGATTAGAGCGATGCACAATGACTTAGAAATTATTCAGAGAACTAGAGTTTATTCAGAAGTTTCTTAATTGGATGCTACCAAACTGATGTGTTTAGGACTGGTTTGCTGGAATCCTTTCACCACAAGCTTTACTTTCATGACCCTGTCGGTAAACATTAAGGTGATATGAGGGTGTTTCTTTATATTTGTTAAGATTCTCGTTAAAGCTGACACCTTTTTTTTTTTGTTTGTTAAAGAACTAATTTACCTATGAGATGAAGAAAAGAAAAGAACTAAAGTATTTTTACCACTGTTTGCTTTTCCAGTTTCTTTAATTTGGGTAATTGCTTAGTCAACTTTCAAAAATATATATTCTGTCTTAAAAAAACAGCAAAAAATGACAGATCACCTTCCTTTTCATTTCAGATTTGGCATGCAGGTCCCAGATTGTGTATTCTTTCCATGGCGCCATACCAGCGTCCAATACTTAATTAATTTCCCTTTGCTCCTGCAGCCTTCCACTTAAAGAGACAGTGTCCCATTTTTGATTGCTTGCCTTTGGCTGGTTTTCAAAAGTGTCACTTCTTAAATCTTTCCCCCCCACCTCCTAAACTTATTATATAAACTTCCCAGAGTGCTGTATGGCACAGAGCTGGTGTTTTCTTACTTTACCACCTCCTTGCTTTCTGTTTTGTTCAGGAGCCAAATCAGCCTACATGAAGAAGAAAGTACAAAAGAAAGGAAGAAGTTAAGGGGGAGGAGCTGTTTGTTATGTTGACATTGCTTTGTTCTATGCAACTGGAAGGATGAATTTGCACAGGAGTATGCAACATCTGTCAACTTGACAGTCTTGTCAGCCTTTGCACAGCATGTTGAAGGCTATGTGCCAAAAGTGAGTGGGGTCAAGACCAAGTTTGAGGAACTTAGTGGGTAGATCTTTAAGGGATGAAATTGATGTCTTAAGGGCCTGGCACTCATTTTGTTTCTTAACACTGTAAACTAAAAATGTCTAAAAACATTTAATGTTTGGGTTGTACTCTGGAGGCCTGCTAGTGGGTTGCCTGCACCGTCCATGGGCCATACTTTTGGCACATTTTTAGGATATCAGTAGAAGTAGAAAGAGGCAACCAAGCAAAGATATGAGAGGCCAACAAAACAGTCCCAGGATGTGCCAGATGTTTGCCCAAGCCATGTGCCCCATGTCTGGCTGGGGAATTCTGGGAGTTGAAGTCCACACATCTTCAAGTCGTCAAGGTTGAGGAGCCCTGGTCTAGTTTAACTTTCTCTGTAGCCTGGCACTTTCCCAAAATGTTGGGACTACAGTTTTCAAAACGTTCCAGCCGTCATGATCTCTGTCAGGGTTTGCGGTCCCAGAACATCTGAAGGCCATCAGTTTGGGGAAGACAGACCTAAGATAGGAGGATAAAGCATGTGTGTAACTACAGGTAGCCATTTTACTAAGGGATTCTTAGATCTCTTCTCATTTCTTTAGCAGATCTGCTCACCCAAAAGAATGTTGATGAACCAGAGATGTAATTATGCTGCAAAAGAAGCAAGGTATGTCCAAGACCTTTTTTAGCCTTTCTTCCTCACACAGCTCTCACCCTGCCAATGAAGGGCAGTCTACATAGTAGACACATCTCAGGCCATTCCAGATCCCTCAGCATCTGCTTCTTTCCTCTGCCTCATGGAAGGGCATGTCTTACAATGGAAGCTCTGATTAAACTGAGGCTCTGTCTGTAGAGTCATCCTGAGATGGAAACCATAACCATTTGTTTTGGTTGCAGGAGTAAGGTTACCATACAAAATGTCTGCTTGCGATGTCTTCGTGGTTGGTTGGTTGATTTGAAGAACTGTACATTTCGCAGTATTTTAAATGGGGACATACTTCCACATGCTGTAGAAACTATAAGACATGTGTGACAATTAGCAACCAAAAGATTAAAAAAAGTCTACTCCAAACATGATCTTTGGTCTTATTGTGTTCTTATTGTAAAGAACACAGTGTTCCGGACCAAATGCCCATTGCTCCAGAGCATCTTTGGGGTGGGGGGATGGAAGAGTCAAAAAGCCAAAATGGCAGTTGCAATCATGAAATTGAGGTCTTGTTCCTTTTTTACATGTGTTGTAAAAATAGCAGCAGCATTACTGTGTGATTATTTTAATGGCCATAAGTGTTTAATTTTGCTGTGCTTTGGTTATGAACAACAGCTATTCTTATTAAGGAATTTCTGGACATGCCATGCTCTATGATGCACTGGGGTTCATTATTAGTTACTATATTTCTTGACTACCATTCTCCAACATAAAAATGCAGATGAGTTGTCAAGCTAATAATATCAGACAAAATAATAATAATAATAATAATAATAATAATAATAATAATAATAATAGAAAAAACATAAGAAATAAACACAAAACCATCATAAAACAGTGCATAATTTTAAATTACCATGCATTCTGAAAAAGAAGATTCTTCATTACCGTTTGGAAAACAACCAAAGATATGGGTTATAATTCTATGATTATGGTGTTAGCATAGAAAAAGCCTTGTATTTTTGGAACCACTGATACTGCAATTCTGTACATATTTCCCAACAAGTATTTGTATTTATTATTGCACTTATATCTGCCCTTTCCTCTGAGAGATAATGGCAGGACATGGGAATTCCCACTCATTCTATTCATATAAGAACAGCCCCAACAGTTAGCAGCTGAATTAGCGCCATAAGTTACTTTTCAAAGATTGGACAAAACATCTGTAGAATATCTAACTATACAGGCCCGTTTATGGCTGTGATAGACAGCTAGGCAAGTAAGAGTATGTTCTTTGAACAAACATCACACTGGTCATTACTGTAATGATATATCTCAGATATTCTTGTATCTAAGAGGGGGTTATCTGAATCCATCCATTATTTTATATATTATTGTGCTGGTCATTCTAAAGCATCCTATCAGCTTTTGTTAGTTTTCCACCATGACATTATAACCAGTATTGCAGAGAGGGGGAAATTGTTGCTTGTTTCCAGGTTAGCCCCTATATGATTCCAAAGCAAGAGGGTAAACACAGCTCCATACTGTTAATTTAGAATAAAGCTTTTTTTTTTTTTCACTTCAAATTATCCACCCTTCAGTTATGGAACTTCCCAGCCCTCCTAAATTCAATGAGGCAAAAAAGTCTCTAGTCAGAACTTATCTCCTCCAGAAATAAAACATACAGTAGTAAGAGGAGTAACAAATTGCTTGGCACCTCATTAGCAATTGTAAGCAGACTCCATTTTCACCCTGGGGTCTCGTTGGAATGATTTGTTAGGTTGGTCTCTCCCCCCTTCCCTCTTAATTGAAGGGAATTGGAGGCAAGGCAAGAACAACAGTGATTATTTGTCTCCTTCTGGGAGTCCTGTCTTGCTGTCTACTGCTAAAGTACCCCTGTACCTTATGTTGTTTCTGGAACCAGAATCCAACTCATGTAGCTTCTGTGTGGGTCTGCTGGTTGAGACAATGTAGCCAACCTAAGGGAAGATGTCTGCTTCATTTTGCTGTGTTTAATGGATGGGTCAAAATAAGCCGCTCCCCTCATGGCCACGCCATGTGGGTGTATTCAGGCTGTTGTTAGTTTGACAGACTATTCCCCACAATGTAATGACCTGTTGTGCCAACTGCACTGCAGTATTAGGCCCTAGTCAGGTTAGGGTCTTGATAGGGTAAAATTTCCAGAAGGTTTCCCACTGAGGATAGTGTGCCCATGTACTTGACACACTTCTTCCTTCTTTCTTTTAAAATCTCCTCCAGCTACCCACAAAATGGTGGTTGATTCATTATAAAACAGGGAACACATTTCCATCTGTAGCAAAATTGAAAAGATCCCAAACGTATTTCTGAGCTGAACAAATAGGACTACTTGGGAGTGTGAAAGCCCTTAATAGAGTTGACTTCAGTATCACAACTTGAACACATGAGTTTTTCATCAAAGATCTTATGTTTTTTTTTTTTAACTGCTTCAAATTTCTTTATGGAATATGTTCTTAGATATTTATAGAAACATTTAAAAAAAACTGAGAAAAAATATCTAAAATATTGGCCATCAGCAACTCAAGAAGATGGGGTGTATGGATCAGTTGGGATGCAAATTCATACAATTTAACAAAAAGCAGTCAAGAGGGTTTAATTTTAAAATGAAAAAAAAAATGAGGAAACTAAATCTGCTGGGGCACATGCTATAAGAGAGACATTTTTTTTCAATCCTGAGTTTGTTATGGCTATTTAAAAAAAAAAAAAATTGCTCATGATGAATTGCCCATTAAAGATACTTTGTATCTAAAAATAACAGTCAACGATCTATCATAGGTAATGTGTTTCTGCAGATACTGCACATCTTTCATATGTCCGTGTCATAAAGATATTCACCTAAATACAGGAGCAGTGCAATATTACTCCAGTCATAGTACTAAGGTTACTTTCAGACTGCCACAGATGCATGGATACATCTGACAATAACCAATTTAGCTTTCTTTGTGATCAGACCCCTATTATGGGGGGAAAGTACCCACGGGAGTTGAAGCAAGCTTCTCCTTTCCTACAGTTTAGGAGGGACTCCCAAAGGATTTATTTTTCAATGCTTTTTATTCAAGTGCTTTTTCTTTTACGTTCTAGAGGAGAGCTAGATTCAGGTAGCATGCTGGTAAATTGGTATGTTGCAGTTGAGTACGTCTCCCGTTGCAGACACTTTCAGGATAAAAAAGCTTCTCCTCCAACACTGCCCAGACTAGGTTCTCAATATTTCAGAAGTGTTTTTTAGGACAAGACTGCAGATCCTTGTTATGAAACACTGAAAGGTAATTGAATTTGGAAGATGCATCATACAGAATTTGCTGCCATAAGAGCAGTATCAGGTCTCTGGGTGTGCTGTCAAGGGATCTAAAATATACTTGATGAACTGCCGAAGGTAAGTTCATCATGCTGAACTTTTGGAGATGAAGACAGGTTCTGACTGCTGGAAGCACAGTGATGAATGACTTGTTTAATTTGAAGAAATGAACTGTCAGAAACAATGGCTGTACAAAAGTTTCCCTTGTTGTTAAGAGAAAGAGAGCCAAAATGACATTTTTACTTATTTGTGTAAGGGTTAGTTCTGTGAACTTCCAGTTGAGTCCACAGAGTTTTTCAGTCCAGTTCAAATAGCTAAAAACATTTAGAAAGGAGAATAGTTGGAATTGTCTTTAAAATATTGTACCGCATTTTTGCAGCAGCAATTCTGATAATTTTATTTCCATTTTGTATTGAAGCATGCATAGACCCTTCCCTGATTGATTTTTATACATCTACTCATGTGATTTCTGATGGTAAATTTAAGCTGTAGAGTAGTGAACAGAGGGAAAGAACATTTAATATAAAAGTTACAGGATAATCAGCTAGTCATCTTCAAAGATTATGAAGAAAGCAGATCTGAATTAAAATAAAGGACTTGATGCTGCAAAGAAGCAAATAAAGAATAACAAATGAGATATAGACTAGAATTAATAGGGCCTCCACAGGATATTTGAAGCAGAGTTCAAATAGTTAAGATGGAAGATGTGGCTGTGGGATCAAAGGGGCAGGGCTTCAATCATGTGGTTGTGACCACCATTTTGGCTTTTTTTTGCCTTCCTCTGGGGTCACCAATGAAAAGCCCTCTGTTATGACCACAAGAAACCATAATAGGACTAGAGGAAGATGTGAAGGTATGGCCGCGTGGGATCAGAGATTGAAGGCACCACATCATCTTCCAGACTCCAAATCTAGGTATGGAAGAGATGAGGATTGTTTGCCTGGCCTTAGACCTTCTGGGTTTGAGGGAAATGCTGTGGAAGATGTGAGGCAGCACTAACAAACACAGAATTCAAACCCATAACACATGTGAATTGGAGCTAGAATCAAAGGGATTTATTTATTTATCCACACATTTATATTATGAGAAAAAACATCAATTTCTGTCTGGCCTTCTATGTCTAAGATCCTTTGCCTTAATACTGAACTAGCTTGATCTGACATCTGAAGTTAAGATGGCATCACTGAGGCTCAGGTTTTTTTGGATAGCTATTTCCCAAGAAGATTTGAAATTGTCTGCTAATATTAGATGGGTCAATCCATTAGGGTTGTGGTGTAGTTTTAAATATGTTTATCCTGAGGTTAGATTTAGGTTTACTGACCCCTGCTTCCTGTCAAAGTACTGCATTTGGGACACAGTGGGTAACCTGGAAGATCCTCCTTATACATTTTGTTTGAATTCTTTCTAAGATTATCATGCTGTTATATAGTCCTAATTGAGCCCTGTATAGCAGTTGTGCTTGGACTTTAGTTACAAACTACTTAATTGCAGCAGGAATAAACTGTGCTCCTCTGGAAAAAATGGTAAGTTTAGATAGCTGATGCAGATCTCTGTGCATTACGAGATATATAGTCCAGGTGGGCATTTCTGCTTCCTGAAGCTTGAAATACTATCCCTAAATATCTAAAAATCTTAACCTGCTCGATGGACTGCCCACCTAAGTTCCACCTTCTCTGTTTTGGGCATTTGGAAAAAGTAAGAATCTTAGTCTTGGTGTAATTTGTTATTAGTTCCTCCTCAGCACAATAATGCTTAAGTGATCTCAAAGCTCTTTTAAGGCCAATGGAAGTGAATGACAAAATTACTGTATCATTGGCATACACTGATAAATTGATATGTCTTTGGGCTAATTTAGGAGGATGAAAAGTAGACTTACTTAAGTGAAGAAGTAATGAGTTTATATAGTAGTTGAATAAAACTGGAGCCAATACACACCCGTCTGACTCCCCTCCTTCAGATATTTCCTTTGTGATATGTCCTTGATTATTCTATCTGACCTTCAATCTTGTATTCTCATGTATTTTAATGAGCAGCAGGAGTAGACATTGGTCTACTTTATGGCACAGTTTAGTTCTAGATTCTGTGTCGAAAGCTGACCTAAAATCAATAAATGCTGCATAAAGAGATTATTCTGATTTGTGGGTATACTTTTCTACTAGATGTTGCAGCACCAAGGCGTGGTCTAATGGTGATCATCCTGCTTTAAACCCAGCCTGTTCATCCATCAAAATGTCTTCAGATTCAAGCCATAGCCAAATTTTAGCACCTAAACCAGCCTCATATTTGTATCATATCACAGTTCCCAAATTCAGGACAGCCTTATCTTTAATGCTGTCTCCACAGCTGCTTTGGAAGAGAAATATAGGAAAACCCCATATGAGATCCGATACTGCCCCTGTGACAGGGGTGCCATAGAAACCACAGCCCATGTTCTTCTGTATTGTCAGTTCTACAGGGACATTTGCCATCAATTGATTACCCCCCCCACCCCCGCTTTTATTTAAATTTCTGGGGCACTCTGATAATTTTCATTTACATTATCTGTTATACAACCAAGATAAATTTATTTGTCTAAAAGTAGCAAAATTCTGCTACATTATGTGTAAGCTTCGCCCACAAATAGTTGCCAACAGATATTGATCTTAGGGGATAATTTCTCTTTACTTCTTTTATTGAATGCATTTTTATTGGTCAATGACTGAAATAAAGTTTAGTCCGTCTACATACATTCATGCAGTTCATGTATATTCTGACTTTCTTCCCAAGGGTGCCCAAGATGGCTAACAGTAATAATGATTTAAAAAAAAAAACTGGGTCTTTCTTTTATTCAGCAATAAATAAGAAAGGGAAGGTGAGCAGCTGTAGAGGGAATAGCGAATGGCCTTGAAGGATAGGACAGGAGGATAGTTGCCACTACCAAGGCAACAATCAGGCAAGGATGGCGTGAGACCATTCCAAGAAACTAATTTGAGTTTCTTAGTCTGGTCTTCCTTATAGGGCTGATGGCAGCTCTGGCTGAAGGACCTTAATCTGCTATGAAGACTTTCCCAAATATGCCTCTCAAGAAAACATATAAGAAAAAGTTCTACTCTCCAGTGTTCAAAACAGTAACCATTCATCCGCTTCCTACTGTCTACTCGTGTATAATTCAGAAGCTTTTGAAAACACAGGGGTGATATGGCAGATAAAGTAAAAGAAGCAGTTATGCACTTTTAATGATTCAGGAACTTCCCACAAAACAATGACAATCCAGCAAGAAGCACTCACCGAGGCACAGCTGTGTAGAAGAAGCAGGACAGCAGCAACCAGGCCCTGGCTTAGCTAAGCTGCCCAGTGTTCACTCACCCATTCAGCTAGTCCAAGCCTTACATCCAGCCTCCTTTTTTTCCACAGGTATCACACAGGCAATTAAAAGGGAAGCTAGCAACCCTCAGTAGAAACCAAATTCTTCTTCATAACATTTAAAAATCAAAATAAATGAATGGAGGCATAGTGATTTTACTTGAGGAGACCCTGAAGGGAGAAAAAATGGAATCCTTGCATTTATTATTGTAGGGATGGATGCACAGAGCTCAAATGTTTGGTGGAAGTAGGATCACATATTTGTAATATGTCTGAAATTTTAAATCCATAATAGTAAAATGTATCTTTAGACAGCTTAATGCATTAGTCCTAGTGGCACTGATTATGACCAGGTGGAAATAAAGCAAGGGTGGATTTTGGTGTCTTTACTGAAAATAGATTAAATTGAGGATGTGGGGCCACTGTCCCAGGGGAGGGCACTCAGTGACATCACTAAGATCACAGAAAATCACATTCAGGTTGAAAAGCCAATCGGTTACACTCCACATTCTTTGCTTCACCCATTAGATTTAATACAAAATGTCTCCAATTAAGGTGAAAAGGCACAAAGGCTACTGCAAACAATAGTGTTCAACAAATTCCAGATGAAATAGAAACTGTATTACTAACCACATGTGGGTTTCGGTGGTATCTGAGGGGGCAGAAACATCCTTGGACCAGACTTTTTTGCAGATCGGGATGTGAAGAAATGTAGCCTCCATGCTCCCACCTTCTTTATCTAATCGTTTTCTGGATGCCTTTTAAAAGGTGAAAAAGGGTGGCAGTGAGAATGTGGAAAAGGGGATGCTTCAGACCAATTCACTGACTTACCACACATTTTTCTGACCAGTCGTGATGATCCCGCATTAGTACGTTTGCGTGACTTTGCAAGCAGAGTGACTACAGCATGGCTTTATTATGATGGCTAATTTTTTTTTAAAAAAGGATCTCTTCTCAATGTGAAGCCTGAAACCAGGTCCCACTTTTCCCAGGAGAGTTTCCAGTTTTTGTTCACTTCTTGTCACCCTCTTCCTCTTTGTTATTCTGCCCTCCATGAAACTAAAGAAGTCATGAAACACAAAACTTTGGCACCAGCTTGTGTTGAAACTTGCAATTATCTCTTTTGGAAGGCTGCAAAGCCCATCTTTTTCGGGCCATTGCCTTTTTCCTAGCTCTGTCCTTTGCTATCAGTTTCAGAAGATGTTCTTTCGGAGCTGATATATTCATCCTTGACCTCCCTCCACCTTTGTTTGCTCTAACCACAACCAATAGACTCATTTGAAAGGGAGTAGGGAGACACGTCCTGCAGCTTATAAAATAATCTTGGCTTTATAAAGAGATCAGTGTTTGTTTTTTTGGAGGTTATATTCCTTTGGGAACATTTAAAGGAAAATGTTATAAATCAGGGCCTGCCACAACGGGTGATCCACCAAGTCAAATAAAACCCTCTGGCCATTATTTTTGGCTTGCAAGGGGCTTGACAACCGCCTCCCCCCTTCCCAGATTTCAGACTCAGGAATGCAGCCAAAAAATGGCGGGGGGGGGGAATCTGAGAGGTTAGCCTCACTCCTGTCACCAGCATTTGAAAGTGAGCTGGCATCTGCAAGTTTTCTTGTAAGTTTTATGCATCTTGGACTTTTTGGTATATGCCTGTTGGTGGAGCTATATGCCTCATCACATCCACCCACCCCTTCCTTGTGTGGATGGTAATTTCTAGTAGGGCTGTGCAAAGCATTAGGAAGAAGTATTTCACAAAGTGCGTTACTATGAGTAAAATGCCTCTTCTGAAACCAACTACATCCCTTGGAAGGCTCACGCATTTATTTTGAAGGCTTTCACTGGTTATCTATATGTGGGTGTGGGTGTATGTGTGTGCATGAGCACAAGCACAGCTATTTCCTTTCATGGGTAGTCCCATTGGAAGTGTCTGTGCATGTACGCACACACAGAGGCAACCACGGACAGCCTTCCAAAGGATACAGCTGATTAACGCTTCAAGGTGAGTTACTTCACTCATGCTAATATGCTTTGAATAGCACTTTTTTTCAAATGCTTTTCAGAGCCCTAGTTTCTAACAGCTGTCATCGGTAGGTAAAAACAGAAGCCAAAAGAGAAGGATTCAATTAGTGCAGGAGTTTTGCATTGCTAGTACTGTTTTCACATCATAACTTCTGCATCTAACAAAACTATTTGGTTCAGCATAATCATGCTGGAAGGTGGCGTATTCCCCATGCAAACTGTGAACAGCAACTATGTTGCTGGGCAATAATCATTCACAAAATTTATTTGATGATCACAGATGATCACCATGGACCTTAATGGACGAAGAGAGTTGTCAAGAAACTGGTTCTAATTGATAGATGCCCTCTACTGAAGAAAAGTAGTATGTCTGGGCCAAATCTTTCCAGTCAAACAATTTGTGAACTATTTTAGCAGGTTTTCCTGCTTAACTGGCTCAGGATTGCAAAATGTCAAATCTCTGGATTCACAACTGTCCTCTTTAGAATGCTGGAGTGATTTCTTTCTTTCTCAGCTACTAAAATGTAGATGATTGAATCCTTCCACCAGAGTTTTATCTGATTTTCCTGGAAGGGAAGGATTCCTTTCTATCACTTCAATTGTAATCAAGTATTCTATCATATATTTTTATTATATTTATACTTGTCCTTCCTCTAGGAGTTCACATGTGGGCTCATTCTCATTTTTTATCCTGACAACAACCCTATGAGATTCCCTGGAATAAAAGACCATGATGGACAAAAAACCATAATGGACCCAAAGTCACCCAGTGAGTTTCATGGCTGAGGATAAAACTGAACTTTAGCCAATGTAGCAGGATGGAGAAATGCAGGTTCCAATCCCCATTCATTCATGAAGTTTTGTGGTAACATAGGAAAAGCCACTGTCTCTCATAGCTCTTCCTAACAGGGTTTTTGTTGAAATAAAATTAGAGCAGGGTGAGCTCCTGGAACAAAGGCAAGACAGAACTGCAGCAAATAAATGAAGAAAAAAAAAAGCACATAAATTTCATTGGGTGGTAAGGGGGTTAATGATAGAGATGTATGAATTGGCTTTGGCCCAGTCTGATCATTGATTCAAACTGGATCTCAATTCATTCTAATTCAGTGCTTCGAATTAATTCAGAACAGTACGTTTCAATACTTTGATTCCAAGGGTTAAATATGGGTTAATTCAGTGTGGTTTTCTGAATCAGTTAAAAAAAGATGCATCAAATTCAGAAAGGTGATACTATTCAGTGATTTAATCAAATCATGTTCATATCCAATTTTTGAGCTGAATGTTTGCACAATCCTAATTAGTAAGTGTTGTTACTACAGGGGGCTGTTGTCTCTCAGAAAGTTGCTTGTGACACCAGCAGTCACCAGTCATGGAAAGATCTGTCTTACAAGAGGCATACAGAACTTCCGTAAACTCAAGGGCTGTCCTGGGCTTTGCAAAAGTTGAGGGCCACACTCCAAAGCGGGTTGGGTTGAGCCCCCTTTTATATTTTTTATTTTCATTTTATTAGTAGTATGTTACCTAGGTTACTATGGAGTGGTAAAAGCAGCCTGGGAAGGACTGGATAGGGCACTGGAGCAAGATAGAGACAAGGAAAGAGGAAGAAGCAATGGAAGGAGATGCAGTGGGGAAAATTCCAAGGTGGAGGCTAGGAAAAAAAAAATCCAGTAAAGTTGCAGGGAGTAGAAAACCGTGGGGGGGGGGGGGGAGCGAAAGGATGCTGCGTGTTATGTGGAACCCAGAGACTAGACTTTTTTTTCATTCCTGTTCTAGAACACAGAAGTCAGAACTCGGAAGGAACCACTCAGAGTTATTTAATTTCTTGATATTATAGATAAATCTATGGTCCAATCCATAGTTCCAGTGCACCATCAGAGTTCTGCATTCAAAAAAGCAACTCTGTACATGCAGCCTTTGTACATTCTATTGGAATCAGTAGGGCAATGAATTAATGGGGGGGGGGGTGTGCACGCGCACATGTATGCATATGTATGCATTTTTGCACAACTCACCCATTCATTTGGATGGGACTTATGCAGGAGCTATTCCTGGAACATAACCTAACCAGGTGCCTCCACCGCTGAAGCCAGGGCTGGAATTCCAGCCTGGCCTGAGGGCTACATGGCAGCTCCTCTCCCTCCCTGCTGACCTTCCTGTTGAAACATTGAGGTTTTCATCTGGCTCCTGGTTTCCCTTCTCCACTTGCAGAATTAAATGTCACCAGCAGAAAGAGGGAGGGAATGCCACCATTGCTAAAACAAAATAAATAACACACCGTTTGGCGTCTCGAAGGTTTTTCCTTCAGCCTTTTAAAAATCTGAAATGGTTTTTTTGGAAAGCCTCTACTTGAATAACTCATGTCTTCATCAACAGAACAAATCTGTCTTAAAGAAAGAAGGTACAGTGAGCAAGTACAAATACTGTGGTCCAGCAAATGACGTCGAGGCCGGCCGGGTAATTAAAGTGCCGCGAGTGCTCTGGGCATGGGAATGGAAAAGGGGTGGGTGGGGAGCTTATGGAGCTTTATGGCATTTAAGGTGGCTCCATCTAATTTTTCTCCCTGACCAAAAAAAATAAAAACAAGCATTCCCTATGTCAAGGTGAAGAGATGGAATTTTGCAGAAAGAGAGAGCCCAGTTCCACTTTTAAGAGGCAGATCTGGGCTATCTTCAGGAGGGGCTGGGTTTCTGAATCCACAACGTAGCAAAGAAATGTCCATGGGGAAAAAAAAAAATAGGACAGTGAACCTTTTCTTGAGGGTAGGTGTCCTGGAAGTCAGGGGGCTTACTTATGAGTAGCTACATGTAAGGTGGCTTCAGAACAATCTCTTTGAAAAAGGAAGAGGAAATATCCTGAAAGTAAATAGCCACAAATTAAGCCTGCAGCTGCAAGCAAATAGGGGCATGGATAGAAGCATCTGATGTGCCTTTAAAACTTACAGAGTCTAAAAAAGGCATTGTTTTAAAAGGAATTGGTTGTTTCTGGAATGTCCTCAAGAAAAGGTTCAAGTAGCTTTCTCCTTCGTTTTCTCTCTTCATTCTTACATAATTATTGAAGCTGATTAGTTGCAATTTTATTAGCTTATTTTAATCGCCTGTTTGTTATTTGGGAAGCAACTGATAAAAAAAGAGGATGATGGTCCAGTTTCTCTGGTCAATATTAAGTCTATCTGAAAGCCACCCAACTGACTTCAGATTGTGAAGGCACCTGAACAAAGGGTCTAAAATGGACTTTAGTGTGAGGATATGCTTATTAATCATGAGTCCTAGCTCAGTATCAAGGTGAAAAGTTTTTACACAATAGACAGAACACAAACAAAACTTCCATTTCTTTATTTTGCATTCTAACTGATGACTTTGTTGACTTATTTTTTTATCAACTATTTTAATTTACATTTATTGTAGCTATTGCAGGATAAGTCAGGATAGGAGATGCAAGTTGGGGCTTATTTTCATTGCCACACATACAAAAAAGTGAAAACACAGAGAAAGTTCATGTAATCTATCCAAGGATTAACTGCTGATGGCAGCTCTGAAGCCCCTTCAAATATAGGAGTGTCCACAACATGCTGTCCAATTTCTAAATGTAGCTATTAGCCCAAAGAGTCTGTCTGCCCTACAGATAGATAGATAGATAGATAGATAGATAGATAGATAGATAGATAGATAGATAGATAGATAGATAGATAGATCCTGTAATACCTTGAATTTATTCCAGAAGTATAGTACACAAGTGGACTATACACTGGAAAAAATGAAGTCACATGGTTTTTATATCCTGACCATGATATCAGTTAATCCATCCTCATTTGCAATAGTAGCAGCAGATTCTGATTCATTGTCAAGGACAACATATGCAGAGTGCATTGCAATAATCTAGATGAGAATTTACCACTTCCTGAACAACAGTAATAATGAGAATGGTCCTCACTGGCAAGCCAATTAAAGTAGGTCAGAATCACTCTAGGTTGCCAAGGCTACTTGAACTTCCGGTGATAAAAATGAACCTGGAATACCTTCAGGCTATAGCTTCTTCAGGGAGAGTGGAATCAATCTAGGATAGGTCATTTATACAATTTCTGGATCAAATAGGTATCAACCAACAAAGGCATCATCTCATTAGCTTCATCCTGAGTTTACTGGACCTTATCCAGCCAATTACAGCAGCATTTGCACATTCTGAGTCTGATGGCAGAGAAAGATAAATCTGGATAGTCAATTTCAAATCCCCTACAATGTCACGCAGAAGTTTTGTATCTAAGAACTTGAGGGATACAAGACAGCCCTGCTGCACTCCAAAGCTTAACAAACCAGGACACTGCATAAAAATCCCACAATAGCAACTTCTGGCAGTGATCTTGCAGATAGGATCCAAACTATCATACACTATGTCTATTTGCCAATCTTGTAATTGGGAATCTTACCTCAATTAATCCAGAAGCTTGTAAAATACCTCAGTTAATCCAGAAGGTTCTGAGATACCCAGAAATCACAATTTCCCCATGTTCATTTTATACAGACTTTCCCTACCCCACCACACCACATCCTACCTGTGCCCACATATTCCTCTCTTCTATCCCAAATTGCAAATTCACACATGCACATATATGTGTGTATGAGAGAGAGGGAGGGGTCATTAGCAGAAATGGGTTCAGATCCACCCTCAACAAATTGAGCCCCACTGATCAGTTGATGGCACTTCTAGGTGCCTGTCATCATGCTATAGTGAGACTTCTTCTCTGCAATCAAGATGATTTAAACCAATGGGGAATTTCCATTTTCCAAAACTGAACAACGCTAGTAAAATAGCTGCAGTTTGCTCTGTGCATGGCATGGGCCAAACTGCACCACTGTTAGGGACAACTCCCAGCTTCCTCCAGCACCTAGCTGTTTTTAAAGTCAACTTCAGAAATTCCAGTACTGATAGCAGTTGGTTGGCAATGTCCAGATTATGGTGGACTAATTGGTTGTTACTCTGCTTGTTGCCCTTCCCATCCATGCAGGGACTGAAGTCTGGCCGGCTTGCTCCTCTGTGGACTGATCTGCTAGTGCCTGCCTTTGCCTTTTAGGGACTCCTTACTAATCCCCAGGCCTTGCCTTTGCTTCCCCAGATCTTTGACACATGGAGAGAGAGAGAGAGGGAGGGAGAGAGAGAGAAAAAAAGAAAAAAAGATGAACTTTATACTTTAAAGAGGAAGCAAATTCTATATGGTAAACCTCCTTAAAAAAATAAAAAGCTCCGGTATGCCACAGGCAAAGAACAGAAATGAAGAGCTTCGAGTTTCTTGCTGTAAACAAGTTAAATGATTTTAAAACACATACATGTCTCTTTAAAGAGCTGGAATTTGATTGAGTGGGTTTATTTTCATAATGCTTGTTAACTAAAGGTGTGTGTGGTGTGGTGGAGCAGGGGGAACCCTCACTATTGATGCCAAAGAAATATTAGAGACAAAGCTGGGAAAATGGTTTTTCCATTATTTCTTCTGGAAAACTGTCTCCCTCTATCTGCCCATCATAAGTCAACAAACAACAGGCTGATTGACAAGTTAAAATGTTTAGTTTAACCTGAAAACCACATAAACTGACTGTACATTTTCTTGTACAGGAGAGAGATGTAAAAGAGATGTAAAACAAACAACCCACCTCTCCCACCTTTGCCTGTCATCCAGTTCCTCCCTTGTACATGATCTGGGTGGCAATCATGCCCCCAGCTTATATTCACTCTTGAAAGAGCAGGTCTTCTCTAGCCTGTTGAAAAGAAACTCAAGTCAGTGGTGTCCCACTGAATGCCCTTTGGGCTTCTCCAAGCAGCAGCAGCAGCTTATCCTGGAGCAGACTTAATCAGGAACGGAGAGGAAGGAGAGGAATACTAAGTCTAAATAAATTCTGGGTATGCTTTTACACTGGCTCATGCAACACTGTAAGCCATGGCTTGTTTTTATCAAGGCTGAACAGTGACAGTGGTCTGGTTTATAAATAGCACTAGGCCATTAATCGTGTTTTACAAAATACAATGGCTAGATATACACACACAACAATGCTGGGCAATCTTTCGGTTCCTGCAGGCAATGTTTTAAGTTGTGCTAGAGACTGTAGATGAAGAGGGGATAATATACAGCGTTTGAGGTGTTTACTGCTCATGGCATTTTCCATGCCAACCTTGGTTGGAGTGGGATGACTATACGAATTGTGTAAGCCTGTTCTAAGGATTACAATAATGGCAGGAAAGGAGGCTGTTGATTTCTCGTGGGTTTTGGCAACTCTACCATCAAAGTTTGGAGGAATGGACTTAACGGCGTTGAGCCCAAATGACATATTCTCATCATAATAGGAATATAGATAGGAGACATAATACAAGAAATGGTCCAGTCCACACACAATCCCAGAGGAGATGGACAATGTACATGATCAGAACTTCAAGCTGGGGGACTAAATACCCAGTGCTAGAAATTAGGAAATTGTTCAATCACTAGGAGGGTCAGAAGGACATCAAAGTGTATATGTGGGAAAGAGGGAAACATTTCGATAGCCAGGAATAAATATTTATTTATTTATAAGATTTCTAAGGCCATCCAACTCAACTAGTGTGACTCTGGGCAGCATACAGCATAAAAACAATCAAGAATTCAAAGAAGTAAAAAAAAAACAGGCAACAATAAACAATACAATATATAAATACCAAATATAAAATGTTCTCCTGTTGCTTTAAAGAATCATAGCTTCCTGACAACATACCCTACTGTAATGAGTATGCCAAGGGAAGAAACTTAGAAAACCATGTTTCAACAAGTTATATATGCACACTGTTGGCTAATAAAATGATTGTACATAAAAATCTAACAGCTCAAATATGTAAAACGAAAAACAAAAACCCTAGTTCACACACATGCAAGAACTAGAGCCACAGAGGGGATAATTAAATAAAAAAGAAAACAGAATTATATTCACATAAGCAGTTCTTCTACTACAAATAGAATAAAATAATTCACACGCCTTTGGGCGAAGAGAGAGAGAGAGAGAGAGATCCATATTTTGTTCCTGTTATCTTTCCATTGCAACTAGCATTTGGAAGCATGCTGTTCTCATCCTGGAGGAAAAATTAATGCTTCAAGGCCAAGAACACTTGATAGACCTGTCATCCATGAATGTAACCACTCCCCTTTTAAGGCCATCCAAGTAAGTGACCATCAGCACAACTTGTGGTAATGAATTCACCAAGTTAATTTATGTGCTTTATGAAGTACTTGCTGTAGTCTGTTCTAATTAGCTTCACTGGATGACACCCCACTCCCTAATCCTGCTCCAGTTCTAGTGTTTGGAGAAGGAGAAAGCTTCCTCTTTCCCTTCTCCATCCCATTCATAATTATATTCACCTCAATCATTTCTCTCCTCAGCTACCTTTTAAGCTAACAGTCCTAAATATTTTTAGCCTTTTCTCATAAGAAGGATGTTTGAGACCCTGATCATTTTGTATTTTCTCCCAGCTCTGTTACATCCATTTTTCAAATGTGGCAATTAGAACTGTACACTGCGTTCCAGATACAGCTATGGCTTAATGCTGTATAATATTAGCAGTTTTTTGTTTCAATTTTTTTGCTGGAATAAAATAAGCCTTTTTCACAATGCCACACATCAAATTAATATTTTCACTGAACTATTCATTACGACCCTGATTTTTTTTTCCTGCTTAGTTACTGATAGTTCGGATCCTGTCATTGGAGAGAGAGGGAAGGAGGGAGGGAGGGAGTTTGGAGGCTTTGCCCCAATGTGTGTCACTTTACATTTACTTAGACTCAACTACATTTGCCATTTGATGGATCATAGTTTAAAAAGATCTTTCTAGAGCTCTTCAGTCACTTTTGCTTTTCCATACCTTGAATAGTTTGGTATCATCCAAAAACCTGGCCAACTCAGTGCTTACCCCTAATTCAAGATCATTTATGAACAAGTTAAAAAGCACCGAACCCAATAAAAAAAAACCATCAAGGATTCTTCTTACTTCCCTCCACTGAGACAACTGATCATTTATTCCCAATCTTTCCTTTCTGCATTTTGTTTTTGTTTTTTGGAATTAGGTAGCAATCCATAAAAGAACAGATCTTCTTATTCCATGACTGCTAAATTTCTCAAGAGCCATTGATGAGGAACTTTATCAAAGTCTGTGAAAATCCAAATTCAATTCCATCCAACTGCTTTTTGATACTCTAAAAAAATTAAAATTAGCAAGGCAGGGAATTTCTTTGCAGAATCTGTACTCCAAAGTCTTGCCCTCTATGCATTTTAGTCATTTTTTTTTCTTTGATAGCTGTTTCTACCACTTTGCTCAGGATAGATGTTACCAGACCAATATATAATTTCCCTAACCCATGGGTCCTTTTTAAAAATTGGTGCAACTTTGACTACTTTCCAATCATCTGGGATACAAGGACAAATCTTATATTTTGTCATATTTGCCTAGGAGGTCGGTATTTCTTAAAGAATTTTTGGGTGGAAGCCCATAAGACCTGGTGATTTTATTATTCTATAGTGTCTCAAAATGTCTTGAAATAGGTGGCCTTTTCCTGGACTTGTGAGAATTGGGGCAGAAGCCAGAAATTATCAGGCAAGAGATGGCAGTTATGTAACCTGCAACAGTTTCAAGGCCAGCTAGTGTCATGCCAACAGGCATGTCATTGTGTTATGCCAGGAGACATTCATGGGAAAGCCAGGAGAAAAAAGCAATGAGTTTAAACAATGAAAGGTAGACACCGTCTCAGTGGCACTGGGCAATCAACTGTTTTCTATGGATTCCTCTCTAGCTGAGCTGTGCCTGTGAGCTTATTGCCATGCCTAGCCTAGGAGCAGAACCAAGCTGTGAAGTGTCAGGGGATCAATGATTTATTGCTGGGTCCTAGTTGGGAAGCCTGACATTGACACTGTGGAATACATTTCAGCTGAGCCTCAATTATTGTGTTTAAAACAAGTTTCAGGCATTTCAAGAAAATCATCCCTCTTGACCTTTCCATTTCAACAGTCCCCTCATCTTTTGAAAGTTTCTGCTTTTGTAATCAAGTGTCACTGATGGACCCTGATGGCAATTTTTCATTTGCATGTATGCTAAATGTAAGTCAGTTTCCTATGGGTTCCACAATACATATGCCTTGCATCAGATCATGGTCATCACTTAAGATTAAATCTAGGGTTGCCTCACCTCTGGTTGGTCCCAAGACCCAGTTGTTCTAAGGCACACTCATTTACAGTGTTATAATGTGCCAGCCTATAACCTCCTCCAGGCCTCTCTACCTGGCCCTGCATGTGGAACTGAAAGCAAGTCTGAGAATGCTACCTTGTCAGGTCTGGATTTTACTCTGTTGCTAAGTACAGCCTAAATTTGACTTCCAGGTCTGGCTGATTATATTTGTGAGTGCCAATAATGTTAATGGGGACCCATAACTACTACATCCTTCCCAGAACTCTCCAGCTATCTAGCTGGTGCATGATGTCCACAAACTTCACACCAGGCAGGAAAGTTGCATACAATCAACCCACTCATCACAATTCCATCTATCTTTGCTTCTAATGATTGAATAGCTCCTAACAAAAAGCTTCCCATTCCCTGGAAGGCTATCCTTGCTACATGAGGATGTGGGTTTATCACTCAAGGATTTGGTCCCTTCTATGGAAACGTCTGCTAGACCCTCATTTTCAGTGACAACAAAGATATTGCCATCCTTGGAGCAGGACGAAGCTATCACCCAATGGAGGTCTTCATCTACATACTTTTCTGGTTCTCTGAGCATCTTTAATTGAAGCACTTTGGTTCCAAGACAAGTGACTTGGAATTTCCTGACATTCAGGAGCTCATTGCACCAAACACAAACCCACAATTTATGCTGAACAAGCAGATAGATGTGCAGTTCACACTTTATGCAATAAACCACCAAGAAATCTCTCCCCAACCAACTTTCTACCTCCATACTAGTTATTGCTGATAACTTGGTTTTCGTCTTTAGGAACACTTTGACCTAAAAGATAACCCCTACATTATAGTTTTGCAGAGTGTGGAGTTTTGGTTTCTCTACAGTTTTTAAATTCAGCTTGATGCTGTCTGGAGGTGGGAGGTCAGTGTGATCCTCCCTCTGTTCTCTTAACTCACTATCTCCCCTGTTCCTGTTTAGTCTTCTATTTGCTTGCTCTGGTTGTTGGCTCCCAACATCCTCTCCACTTTCTAAGGGGTACATTGCTTTTCATGCTCATGAACTCTCAACAAATTCAGAGAGGGAAGACAGATTCAAACTGATACTGTATTACCAGAGGACATTGTTGGTTTGGTCTGTTATAACTTTGGTTTTCATCTGATTCAAGAGAATTCTGTTTGGCTCATTTTGCTATAGGAACTGGCAAAAATGTGCAAATACCCTCATTAAAGGCATGGAAAATATCTCGACTTTTTAAAAATTGTGAATGTTAAAAAAGCAAAACTAACAGATTCATATATATTTTAGTATACAACATTGTAAAATGCTCCTCTCAGCTCCAGTATATGTATTTACAGTTGATAATAAACAGCACAGCAGTTACATATCAATGAAAGAAGATACTCCAATTTGTTTGAGAATTTTTTCCATTTGGCCATGTTATTACAGAAAGAGAAATTGTGCATCTGTTTTCTAGCATGCAGCTTCAGATAACAAACAGATCTTCCCTGCTGATGCCAACAATATAAGAAAATCCTCCAGTTTTGTCGCTTCTTGAACATTTATGCAGTCAATGCTATTTGGTTTGTTTAGTTTCCTCATTTGTTTGCTTTTGCACTGAGATGAGGAGCCCACAAAGGCTGTTTCTCCACATGGGAAACCAACTGTGTGTGGTAAAAGGTGAACTACAGTGACTCTGGACATCACTGAAATCAAAGGGTGAAAATACAATCAGTGTGACAAAAAGAAGAACAACAGAAAGCAATGTAGCCTTTAAAAAAGGATTTGTGACCCTCCTCTCAACATAGTTTTGTTTGTTTCTAAGCATCTTTTCGAAGTCCAAATAGTGAATCTTCAATGTGTTATAAATTGCCCTCTGTCTCTTGTAAAAGGTTAAGGTCATATTTGTTATGGAAACAGGTCTTGTGATTAGAAAAAAAAATGAAAGAACCAGAATTGTTCAGATATGCATAGCATAATTCCACATAATTATATACAGGCTGCTATTTTGAGATATAGCCTTCCTTGAAAATTGATACAAATGGACAGAGAGGTATGTGCCTTTAGTGTTACCTATTTATATAGGTTGTTTTATTCATAATCACATTAACTGGTGTGGGGGGGGGGGGAATTGGGTAGAAGTCACCATTTGGGGAATACATGATCCCTGCCTACCTTTTTCAGGAAGTGTCTGTTAACCCAGAGGTCCTTGCATCAGAAGTGAACTGGCAAGGTTTCATTACATCACTTGCCTCTTCTCCACTGATCAAGCAGGCAGCAGTGAACATGGAAGGAAAAAGGAAGAAAGCAAGGAGTTCCAAGGCAAAATCAGGATAAACATGTAGGTCCCACTGGCTACCTGTTCCTTCCACTCTTTTCTTCCACCTCTCCTGGTTGTTTTCTCCACCCTACCCACCCCATCTGCTGCTCAATCCCTGTTTAGTCTCTCCCTCTCCCTCAATCCTCCCCAAGTTGTCAGAGGGAGTGCCAGATTCACTCTCCCTGCCATCACCACCACCATCACCTCAACTATCAGCCTACCTGAAGGCGTCCTTGAGGAGAAAAAAATGCTCCCACTTTTGCAAAGAAAGCCAGCATGTTCTCCTTTAATGAGTGAGAAAAGCAAGAGCAAAAAAGGCTGCCCTCCCCAACCACAAGAAGTCCCAAAGGGGCCTAAACCAATTCCAAAGGGAGAGAAAGAGGCAGGTTGTGTTAGGATCATGTACAGGACAAGTCACCCAAGAATATCGCTGATTTTCAAGACACAAGCCAGGCCCCTGGAAACAGGATAGTAGACACCAGGACCTCTCCATATCATCTGCACCAGTGTAGCAAGTGGACATTAAGAAGATGAATTCAGTAGCTACCAGGACTCTAGCCATGGACTTCAAGATGGCAAGTGGGGGTTATCAACCAATTCTTCTCACCAGCTCTCTTTCTTTCAGGAATAGCTAAGCAAAATGGGTTAACTGATTGAGTTCAGGTGTTCCCATTCACAGGTGACTAAATGGAATTACTTAAACCCTATGCATAACTAGGTCTCTTGGACTAAACATGATTGATGCTTGATAGTGGGTGCCTAATATGTTCTATTTATCATTTGAATCAACTGTTTTTGATAGAAGGCTAGAAAAAATATGGCCAAAATTCTTTGAACTACTTTGTTCATTATCAACATTTCTGTTGATTTTTCTTCTTTTTAATTTTGTATTATACTCAACATCTATATTGTTAATTCAGACTATAACATTCGCAATTAGTTGAATCGTATCAAATTTGTTACCTGCATCCTTTTATTTTCACTGTTCCTGGGTGGTTATTACTTTTGTTTAATAAGAAAATAAAATGTACTTTCAGATTTGTGGTAAACAACCAGTCTCAGCCACAGCAACTTCCAAGGTTTTTGAGGCTCCCAAAGCAATGTACAACATCAGAGATGTGCCTATACAAAAAGCCATGTACAACATTTATTTATTTAATTAACTCAATTTAGGTATTGTCCAACTCCAACTGAGTCTGAGCAACTCACAATATAACACCATAAAAGAGAGAGAGCGAGAGCGAGAGAGAGAGAGAGAGAGAGAGAGAACAAGATGCGATCCAGTCACTCTATACCAGTGTTTCTCAATCTTGGCAACTTTAAGATGTGTGGACTTCAATTCCCAGAATTCCGCAGTCAGCATGGCTGGCTGCGGAATTCTGGGAGTTGAAGTCCACACATCTTAAAGTTGCCAAGATTGAGAAACACTGCTCTATCCAATCATAAACAAAAAAAAGACACAACCAGTAAGGGGCTCCGTCCATCTCGGCCCAAGGCCTGGGATAATAACCAAGTCTTCAAAGATTTATGGGATGCCAACACAGTGGGGGCCACATGATTTTCAGGGAAGATCTCATTCCAGAGGGCAGATGATCTCACATGACCAGGGATGGGGGAAGAAATGAACCACATTAATGCACGTAGCATTTATGAGTTAGAGACAGCTTGCCACCTCTTTCATTTGGAAACTGCCCAAGACTAAGACTGCAACTGAATCTGTGTTTATATTGAATAACATCAGCATAGAAGGTACTGAGAAAGCCGAAAGATCTATACCACAGTGCCTTTGCCATAGCAAAGTGGAGCTCATGTGGTGGAAAAGTTTAGAAAAACTCGTGTTTCTTCAATAGCAGAGGTATATGCCCAGTTCAGAGCTGTCTATTTTGTCATGGAAGTGAGAAATAATATAATCATGACAGTTTACTTGCCTATCTCACCTCCCTGACATACACCTGGCTATTACGATGGAGATGGAAGGTTCTTTCTATTTGTCCAACTCTTTTTCAGTTGACTGAGAGACTCCTAGCTCAGAGATACAGAGTGGAAAATTCACTTTTCTGAAATCTGGTAACTATCCTTCATTCTAAAAAGCCATCTTTTTGCACACACACCAATCCTTTGGTCCAGGTTAGGACTACAGGTTTATTTTTCATCACCTACTTTTCACTTCAGACCCAACCAGCAAAACCAATGGCAAGGGATTATAAGAACTATGGTCCCAAATATCTGGGGGAGATCAGTTTGCATGTCCTTGCTTCAGACTGATGTCATGCCTTTAATTTTTTCAGCCAGTCAAGATCCAGATTCACTCTGCTGTATAATTCTGCAGTATCTTACTCCTAGAATATAACTCAATTGCCAGTTACATTAATTGCATTTTTAAGATGAGCCAGATAGACATTTCTTGTGTGGGTCTGTCATTTTATTTTATTTTATTTTATTTTATTTTATTTTATTTTATTTTATTTTATTTTATTTTATTTTATTTTATTTTTTTTTATTTTTTTTTATTTTATTTTATTTTTTTTTATTTTATTTTATTTATTTTATTTTCTCTACTCCTTTCCACCCCTGATATTTTGGAAATATATCAGCATGCTACTCTCAATCACGTGCTGTTTCTGGTCAGAAAACATACCACCCACCATGTCAAGCAAAATGTTTCACTTCTGTTGCCTTCATCAAACTGGGCCCATCTTTCTCCACAATGCTTCCTTTGCTTTATGGATACCACCATTTTTTTTAAAATAGGGATTAATAAATTTGCCAGCCAAGACACATGGCCCTGCTACTAGAGGCAGCCCTGACATACAGACTTCTAATGAGGGCTAAATTCTAGAGGGAATTGGGTTTTCTTTTCCCTTACTTCTTTCGTCTCTCTGCTCTGAACATGTGGTTAGGGGAAGGCAGTTAACTGTGGTTTGCTCAGGGCAGCCAATATAAGCAGACTCAATACCACATGGATTGCTGGAAGGGCTCATGGGCCATTTCATGGAGTGCTATGAATCAAGGAATCTCTAGTAGACCAAGGCATGGCTCAGACATGACAGAATAGGTCACACACTGCTGTGGAGTCACTGCATGCCACATAACATGAACTTTGGAGGTGCGACTTCTTGTGCTGTTGAAAGCATAGGGTAGCCCATTATTTTAATTTCCTAAAAACTAGCTCAAGTGATAAGCTTGCAGCTTAATCTGCACACTTACCCACACCACCAATAAGATGACTGTAAAGAAAAATAATATAGCAGTAATGACTAATGTCATTATCAAAATGTTTATACTTGCCTTTAATGAACCAATGGCTTTGATCCACAAATGTCTTTCTTACTGCAAGTGGAAAGATACTTTTATTGTGCAAGGCAGCCTTAACTATTTCTCTTGAGGGTCCTGCTAATCTCTACCCCTATGTGCAATCACACTGTTTCAGATAGTCCCTTGGCTAATTGGGACTGAAAGGGAGGGGGAGATGGGAGAAACTAGAGAATCCTATCTGTGTTTCTTAATTGAAGAAAATAAGAATATTTAAATTCTGTAGCATCTTCCAAACCTTGTCACCAGCAATATATGTGGCTTTTAAGGAATTAAGCAAATCTTCAAGTATCAGTCTACATCTAGGAATATTTCCCAAGATGTCTATATTTTATGTTTCCATCTACATATCTATTTGCCTTAACATATTCCACTACCTGGTGTGATCTATAATGCCAAAAGCCTGCTGCAATCAATAAATTTTTGTATCCCTTTGCCTTTCTGAATATCCCTGTTTATTTGGCTCTTCTTTCTTCATGTATGGCACTTTGAAACATCTTGAATATCCTATTCCAAGAAAAAAATATTTTTTTTCTTGGAATAGGAATTATTGCAATGGTTTGATAATTTGTACTTTATCTTGCACCTTCCTTTTTCCATAAAGAAAAATACTTTGATCTCTTTCAGTCTCTAGGCCATGTAATCTTGATCTGTATTTGTTGACATAGAACTGGTAGCACTTTAACTGCTTCTTCTCCTGCATCTTTAAACAGAGTAGTTGGTAGTTCAAATGCACATAGATAGCTGGTCTGTTGCCTGTCATGCTTCATTTCTGTTCTGATGAACCTTTATAATGAAAAGAAGCTTCTGTAATAACTGAACTTGAGAAACAGAATAGGAAGGGATTGAGAGAAAGGTCCATATTGTCCCCATATCTGTTTAACTTGTACTGTACATGAATATAAAAGTAGCAAGATTGGAAGAAATGATTGAAATCCAAAGAGGGCATAATCTGAGATGAGACAATTTTGTTAAGCAAAAGTAAAAAGGATTTAGAACAGGCCATTATGAAAATAATAATGGGAAATTAAATATCTGGGTGAATATTTATATGGCTATAAAAATATGATAAATAAATATAAATATGATAAATAAATATTAAATATTATAAATATAAAAGAAATGTCAACCAGTATGCTTAATGAAATTACAGCTGACAGTAAAGAAGTGAAAATGGTAGATAGTTTTGTTTTCTTGGGCACAAAACTAGATACAGATAATATGTTGGAGAAGTAAATGAAATAATTTATTTTTGAAGTATGGTTTCGGACCCAGCTTATAGAGTAACATGAACTCTAAGAAGAATCAATCAAACAGTACTAAAGATGGGTCCCCTGAGGCAATGATCAGCAAGAAGCTCACATGATGATCACCAAGAACTGAGTCTGACTTGAAGGAACCTGACAAATTAAGCCCGTAACCACTTACAACAGTCTTCCCTAACATGGTGCTTTTCAGCTGCATTGGACTTCAGTCCTCATGATTTCAAGCCAGTACAGGAATTACAGGAGTGTGAAGTCCAATATATCTGGAGGGCATCAGGTTGGAGAAGGCTGGCTAATGGCATTATGTGCACACTTCCTTTCTTCAAAAGAAAATTGGTAGAACTTGAAAAGCCTTTTTTTATAGTCCTGGAGGACTGTACATGCCTGTAGATCTGCTGCAGTAGTCTTCCTGTCATGACCATTACAAGTATTTTGGTAATAAGACAGTGAGAAACACAAATAACAAGAAGAAAATTGTGAATGGGAAAAAATAAGGGATCTGAATTTTTTTTCACTGCATCAGAGGTGCAAATAGCACATGGGGGATCTTTTAATGGCAAGAAGATTCTGAAATTAAAGTTGTGCAGAAAACCTCTCAGCTGCTGTATTTCCACTCCAATTTTAGTTGTTTTATGATTTCCATTTTCAGGGATAATAAGTTCTCTAACATATAGTAAGTACTAATGATGTTTTTACTGGTTGTTGTGCCAGCTGTATTGAACAGCCTGCAAAATATTTTATACATGACCATGATGTGGTACAGCATCTTTTATGGAATCTTTTTTAGCCAATTCGGGGGCGGCGGGGGGGGGGGGGACTGGATCAAGCTGCCAGCATGGCTTTAACAGGTTGTGGTTCATTTCACAGAGCTTATTCAACCTTTACATTCGTGTATTTTCAGTCATCCAGAGGAAAATTGCCCATTGATTATTATTAGTAGAAGTAGCAGTAGTATTCATTTATTAGATTTTTATCTTGACTTTCCACCAAAACTCTTAATGGTAGCCAGTTTATTTAAACTACTGTTCCCATGGCTATTGACTTTGACCAGGATTTCCAGTAAGATTAAGTCACTGTTAATTTATTCTCCCATTTTATAATCTCTCTTTAGCCAGAAATCACCAACAAAACAGGGTGGAAAGACAGAACTGATAAAGGCATAAGAAGCACTTTGGCAATCGATTGATGGACAAAAATACAATTGAGGAGCCTCTTTCCTTTTTGGCTGAGCAGGATAAAAGGGAATCATGGCTTGCAGCTATTATTGGAGCCCCCCAACTGTGCTCTGCCTTTGGAAACCTCAACTTCAACATGAAAAATGGAACAGAAAATTGCCTTGTTTTACTAATGTTCAACACTAACTCCTGATTATCTGATTCCATGAAACCTTGACCTTGTACTAAATTATTATTGTTGGTCGCACAGTCAGCCAGATGTTTAGACTGGATTTGGCATTTTCATCCACCTATCAAGTCCTTCCCAAGTACCTGAGATAGGCAGATGTTGCTGTTTGATGGTGTTAAAGATATTGTTGCAGGATGGAAGCTGTTCCAAGTAAAGCTGCCTTTTGCAATTGACTGATGGTGATTTTGTCAATGCCGATGGTGTTCAAGTGGTGCTCCAGATGTTTTCGGATTGCACCCAAGGTGCCTATTACTATTGGTACTATCTTTGCTTTCTTTTGCCACAATCGTTCTATTTCTATTTGCAGTTCTTTGTATTTTGTGATTTTCTCCAGTTCTTCCTCTTCTATTCTGCTGTCTCCAGGTATTGCAATGTCCACTATCCAGACTTTTTGTCTTTCTTATCAACAATTGTTAAGTAGTCTGGGGTGTTGTGTGGCAGGTGCTTGTCTGTTTGAATTCTAAGTCCCAGAACACTTAATATTTATTTATATATTTACATTTATATGTGTGTGTGTATGTGTGTGTGTGTGTGTGTATATATATATATATATTTATATACACACATATACACACACATACACATATATATATACACATACACACACACACACATATATAAATATATATACACATATACACACACACACACACACACACACACACACATATATATATATATATATATATATATATATATATATATATATATATATGCAGTGGTACCTCAGGTCACGAACGCTTCTGTTCATAACCAATTCGGGTCACGAACAGCACCATTCGCAAAATTTTGCTTCCGTTCGCAAGCTCCGCATCGGGTGACGAACAGGATCCGTGGACATTTTCCCTGCTGACACACGTGGTCGTGGCTTCCTGTAGGGAGGGGGACTCTCCCTCCAAACAATAACCGCCTCCCCACCCGCCTTCCTGTCCTCCACGCCTCAAGCAAGGTTAGCGTTCTCTCTCTTCATAGTGTACTGTACTGTACTTTGTGTCATATTTTTGTGGTTTAAAAAAAAAATACATATGGTTCAGAACGGATTAACCGTATTTACATTGAACCTCATGGGAAAATTTGATTCAGGTCGTGACCAAAATCAGTTGGCGACCAAATTCGTAGGGGTCAGAATGGATTAATCGTATTTACATTGAACCTTATGGGAAAATTTGATTCGGGTCGCAACCAGAGTCGCGGAACGAATTAAGTTCATGACCCGAGGTACCACTGTATATATATATTTCAAATTTGGATACTGCCCATCTCACGAGGAAGTGACTGTAGCTTCTTCATTTTCTATTACTTCGTCTGTTTTGTGGTCCCACCAGTTCTTGCTTGCAGGCAAATGGTATTTCTTGCAGATATTCCAATCCACCATTGTTGCTACTTTGTCATGCCGTTGTTTGTAGTCAGTCTGTGAGATCTTCTTGCAGCACTAACTAGGTGGTCCACTATTTCTTCAGTTTCTTTGTAGAGGCGGCATTTGCTGTCTGTTGCTGTCTTCTTAATTCTGGCTTTGTATGTGTTTGTTCTTAAGGCTTGGCCTTGTGCAGCCAGAATTAGCCCTTTGCCTCTTTCTTCAACTTTCCTGCTCTTAGCCATTGCCAGGTCTTGTTGATATCTGCTTTGCCTGCTAGTATTTTTGTGTATTGGCCATGTAGTATTTTGCCTTGCCACGTCTCTTTTCTATTCTTCATTTGGTTATTATGGTTGGTCCACAGTCAGCCAGATGTTTAGACTGGATTTGGCATTTTTATCTACCTATCGAGTCCTTCCCAAGGACCTGGGATAGGCAGAGGTTGGTGTTAAAGGTATCATCACAGGATGGAAGCTGTTCCAAGTAAAGCTGCCTTTGCAATTGACTGATGGTGATTTTGTCAATGCCGATGGTGTTCAAGTGGTTCTCCAGGTGTTTTGGGATTGCACCTAAGGCACCTATTACTATTGGTACTATCTTTGCTTTCTTTTGCCCTAGTGGTTCTGTTGTTGTTGTTTACAATATTAAGTCTGAGCTCTCCCAACTTCCACACAAGCTAGACATTTACCATAACAGGAAGCTACCTAAATGTCACAGATATTCGTACTGTTACCTTAGCTATAGGAATAATAAAGGCAGCCATGACATCTTGCTATGGCTGGTAAAGAAGCATGGAAGCAAATGAATGCATTTGAACTAAATTAAGGAACAGAACAAAGCAGTGAGATTGGATTTCTCCTGCTGGAAGAAATTGAGGGCCTGTCATTTCTATGGCTTTATAGCATCAGATACATCAAGGCGCTAAAGAAAGGACAATTCAGTGCAAAACAGAAGTCATTTCCCTACAGGCTGATTCCAGCTCTTAAACAACAGAATTTCTTTAAGCACAGGACTCACATGTCTTGGTATTAAATTACATCTAAAGTTAATTGTAAGTATTTAACATGGACAGTTTCTAAAAATTATTTTTAGAGAAAGAAAATCAGGATTTAGGCTTGGGGCAAAATTACACTTCCCTCATAAACTAATCTGCTTCACACATAGCAGTAAAACATGTCTTACTTAACCACTATTTGTTGAGTAAGCCACAATTGCTGAAGTAATACAATGTACTAACCACTTTGGCTGAGGTCACACAACAGGCCAAGCCAAAACTATACAAACCTCATAATAGCTAAGTGCAATGTGTAAATCCATCCACAGATAGTAGTCTTGTTGGCACTAATAAGGATTTATTTGGCAGGTTTAATTCCAGATTGAGCAAGGTTAATTTTCATTGGGATGGTGATGGATGAAAGATTAAGCCCACCCTCTCCCTGCCATTTGTGATGCCACTAAGGCAGGAACTTGAAGAAGTCTGGGGACCTACTTGGCGGAATGAACACAAGGAGCCCAAATAGATTTGCCAGGACTCATTTTCAATTTGTCCCATATATCGAAATAATGTGAGAACTCCAATTCCCAATATTATATTGTTTTCATACTGTCTGGTGTATTGTGAGTGATTTGGAGCTGGGAGAACTCAAATCAAATAAACAAAATAAATAAGATTTCTAGGCTTCATGGCAACAGCTTAGAATTCTGGCCTTTGCGGTGTGAATATATCCAGAAGGCATCTGATTGGGGAAGAGTGGCTTAAAATGATTTGATTGTCCCTCTGTATACAATGGTCTTGATTCCATCCTTTCTCCTCCATGTCAACTAATGTTAAACAATTAACATTGTGCTTCACTGTACATTAAGTGGCATTTTTAAAATTATAACCTAGACATTGTCATACAGCAGTCTGATGTTGTTTTAGTTGCTTCTTTGGTGGTTCAGGCTAAGATATCACATAGTCATGTGGGGAAAAGTCACTGAGCCACCAGGATCCTCTGGTTAGTCCTTTACTGAATTCATCTTTCCATTGTTGCCAGATGTTAGGTTTTCTTTGTTTCTATTTATTTGTTTCAACTTATATGGCTGCCCATTTGCCAAGGAACTCTGGGTGACTAATTAAAAACAACCAACAAAATATAAATAATAAAAATCTGGAAAATAAAAAAAACAATAAAAGAAAATCATATATGTGTAGTGCCAAGGTCAAAATACACTTCACATGTTTCAGCACATACTGATGGGACACATAGCATCCCATCCCAATGCCTGGGGGAAGAGCCAAGTCTTCAGGGACTTACCAAATGCCAGCAGGATCACAGCCATCTAGATCTTGGGGAATGCTATTCCACAGGGTAGGTACAGTGACAGAGAAGTCATGCTTCCTGGGTCCAGCCAGATGATGATGATGATGATGACGACACTGTTTATGAGATGGGACCTGGAGCACGCCAACCCTGCCTGATTTTGTTGGCTGGACAGAGATAGTCCCTCAAATATCTCAGGCCTATGCCATGAAGAGTTTTATAGATGACAACCAGCACCTTGAACTATATCCCAATGCTATAGCTTCTGAGTAATCTTCAAAGGCAGCTCTTGGTAGAGCGCTTTGCAGTAATCTAAATGAGCTCCATCTAGCTGACCATGACTTATCTTGAAGGAGCTAAGAAAGGATTGGACTTGTTAGTACTTCAGTGGCAGATCACCAGGAAATCCCAGGTATGTAGTAAAAACTACAGGGGAGGACATTGTGGTTGTAACAAGCATGAGGAGGTATGGCTGGAGATGGGGTGGATGCCTTTGGGGAAGGTAGCCTCGGTGTTTGATAGGTACCACTTTGCAGCTGCTTGAGATCATCCCCAAAACCTAGTCTCTGGAGTTTTGGTGGCTCTGGACTCTGACTGCTGCTGCTGCTGCTGAATGCCAGGTCAGCTTGTAATGAAGCTCACCCCATCCACAACTTGACTGGGGATGAGAGGGCCAACCTGACTTGTATTCCCCCAGGTGTTCCCCTCTCTGAGATGTGCCCTCCTAGGTTTCAGGTGTGGCACCAGCCGTGACGCCAGGGTAGGGGTAGGGTTAGGGTTGTCATTATTCAGGAATCTCTGGTGGCCTTATGGGCCCTGCCCCAGATGTAGTTGGACATGAGGCCCTCTTTGTGAGGCTGTGCTATAAAAATCTGTTGGGACTGCTGCTCACTTACCTTCCTCCCTGCAGTGTAGTAGCATTCCTGCCTGTGCTCCTTGACTCTGTGACTGGGTTGGCAATGGACTTCCCCAACCCTATGGTTCTAAGGGATTGCAACCTGCCTTCTCTGGCCCTTGGGTTTGAGGTACCTTGGGAGTCCATGGCCACCTTGGCAACCATGGACCTGGTCCAACTTATTCAGGGCCTAACTCACACAGGAGATCACACACTGGATTTGGTTTTTGGCTCAGGGCAGTAGCATCATGATCTGGAGTTGGGGATGTGAACATCAGTCCCCTTCCATGGACAAATCACTCCCTGCTGGCCCAGGATTTCCCCACAGGTTCCCCTCACTGCAGGAAGGCAGGGCCTATTCGATTGGCCCACACCAAGTAACTGATAAACCCAATTTTATCAGTTGCAGAGGGACTTGGGTTTTTTCCTGGAGCTTTGGCCGAGGCCCTTGTTGCAGCTTGGAATGGACATGTTTGTCAGCCCTTCAAGATAGACCAGACTAGTGTTGGAAAATATGGGGTTTCAACCAAACCTGTCTCACACGAGCAGAAAAGGAGGGGTGGCTCCGCTGCAGCCTAGCTTTGCTGCTATGTGTGGGCGGGGCTTGGAGCCTACCTTTTTTTCCCTGTTTCCCTCATTTTTCTCTCTCTTCTCCTCATGGCTCTTCACCAGGTAGGAATGAATCCTCTCTCCTCCTCATGGTTTTTATACTAACATTTCACAACCCCAACAACTAGGAAACCAAAGTTATGAATACTAATATTACTTTTATTATAAGGTTACAGTAACAGAACCTTGCAAGTCTGAATGTGCTCCCCCCCCCCCTTTATCTTCATGAGAACTAGGGAGGGTCATGTCTCTTTCTCAAATTACTTTTGATGACTTTTATCTGACCATTGTCTTGGTTGCAGCTCTTCCTCCTGTTCCTCAAGGTCACTCCTACTTCCCATTATAATATGGCATGGAAAACAAGTTTGGGGCTGACATACATTGTTATCCTGTATCAGGCAAACTTTGGATCCTGCATACCCAAGGTTTCCTCAACAACCACTTTCCCCCATATTGCCCTCAGAAGAAGAGATGGTTTTTGTCTTTGTCATGGGGCCTCTGGCTACAAGGATATTGTAACAATATCTGAAGGCTCCTGAGATCATTTTCCATGTTCTATAGGTCTGCAGCCTGATTTTTAATTCTCTGCCATAAAAAAGAAAAACTAGATTTTTTAATATGTTTTCATGTACTCTAATTCCAAATAATTTGTGGTTGATCCTGGAAGTTGTGAAGGAAGGGAAATATATAGGTTAAATCTGCATGGCCAAGTCAGACAAAAACACCAATTAACAAGTTTCTGCAGGGTGCTATCTTACCTATAACCAACCGTACCACGCGTGAATATTTAACCAAATTATTTAACTTACTGTGCCATCCAAACCCAGAGTGGCCACCATTTTGGCTTCACAAAAACTGGAATCTGTAGCTTATAAAACTTGCTTACAAATTCCAGTTTCTACTTCATTCATGTAAATGTAAGCACTTGAGACAGATTCTTAAATTATACAGAGGCATTTGAAAATGCAATTATTAAGGATGTCTGTTTGGTGATTCTGAATATTATTCTTTTTATGATGTCCTGATATGAGCTGCTGTGTTGAGATCTGTCCAACAAATGACTCATTAGTCACTTTTCTTGTTTGTGCTGGTTTAACTTGAAAACAAACAAACAAAAAAAGTAAAGCAAAACAAAATTTAAATCCAGCCACTTCCACTTTTTCCCAGGAGAATTCCAAATTGGATTAATATTCTTATCTGATCTTTAAGCATTTGTCATCTGGTAATGGAGCCTGCAGGGACATTCAGCTAACTGCAGAGTTGCCAAACTTTTCATTTTTGGAAATGTTTTATTATTCTATTACTTTCAAATATAGGTGAAATTAGACTGAAGGAAATTGGCATCGTTCAGTTACAAACTCTGATTTCACCAGAACAATTGTTATTACTGTTATTACTCTTCTAGGAATAATTCCTTGCCAAGATCAAGAAGCGCATAGTAGCCATCTGGAAGCAATGGATTGAAGTGTAAAAAGGATCTATTTCTGCTTTCCCGTCCTTTAAAAAAACTGCTGACCTCTTGTACAAACCAAATCAACCCCCTCCCTCCGGTTGAAGTAAACATCTATAAATGACCTTACCATTTCAGGAAAACATCATTTATCAAAACAGAAATAGGACTGAACATGAACTAAGCAGTGAAGCTGTTCTGTTTTGAACCAAGTGATTCTGCTTCTCTAAAATCCAATCAGAAGAATGTTCTCTGATTCTGTCATCTTCCTAGAGGGAATTCTCATAAGCCTTTAGTTATGAATAGACAAGTAAATGAAGTGTCTTTTTAATGTTCTTAATGGACACAATAAAATTATTGGTTCTGGCAAATAAAATGGCAAATCAAGTTGCCAAATAACCAACTTTAAATATAATTAAATTATGTGGAACTGATGTTTAACTATATAGAATTCTCATTTGTTATTAACAAATTTCAAAAAAAATAGATTTCAAATATCTCTTCCCATTTTATGCATACTCTCTGCTGCAAAGTAACTGTATTGTGTTTATTTATTTATTAAATAGGTTTATCTGGCCGCCCATCTTGAAGATGCAACTTTCGGTGGCTAACAACGTGATAAAACAATTATCATTTTTAAAAATATTAGCAAAAAAAAAAAAATCAATGGTCACCAAGGATAAAGCCAAGCAAAACAATTAACAAAGACCTATCAATGGGCCATCTCACCTCCCACCTCCCAGACCTTGGAAAGCATCCTGTCTTCAATGGTTTACAAAAGACAGGGAAGGAACCAATCTGATCTCAGAGGTATGGTGCTCCAGAGGATAGGTGCTGTGCAGAAAAGGCATGCTTCTGAGGTCCCATAAGATGAGATTCTTGAACTGAAGGGACCCAGAGCATGCCCCTCCTATTGGACCCAGTGGGATGGGTAGAAACAACCAGGGAGAGATGGTCCTGCAAGTAACCTGGCCTCATGCCATGGAGGGCTTTATAGACGACAACCAGAACTTTGAATCCACCCAGAAGCAAACAGGGAGCCAGTGCAGCTCATGGAACAGAGGTGTAACATGGATGTACTGAGGTGTACCCATAACTGCCTACACTGCTGTATTCTGAACCAGCTGCAACTTCCAGGTGGTCTTCAAGGGCAGCCCCATGCGGAGTGCATTGCAATAATCCCCCCAGGAGGTGACGAAGGTATGAGTGACCATGAGCAGCGCCTTCTGGTACAAAGAGAAGTGCAACTGGCATATAAAACAAAGTTGTGGAAAAGCTTTCTTGGCCACGGCTGCCATCTACTGTTCAAACAGGAGTTGTGAGTCCAAGACGACCCAAAATTACACATCAGTTCTGTTTGGGATAGTGCCAGCACTCTAATAATACCAAGTCATCAGGTATCTTTACCCAGTTGCTTCATGTAGATGTTAAACAGAAATGGGGAGAACATCAAGCCCCGAGGGAACCCACCAAGAAAGGGCCATGAGCTAATTCTCTTCCTCCCATCAAGACCAGTAGGAGTTGGCCCTGAAGAAAGGAGGAGAATCAGCATAAAACTCTACTTCCCATTTCCAATCCCAGAACCAGTTCAGAAGGATACCATGATCAATGGTATCAAAGGCCTCTGAGAGATAAAGAAGAGCCAGGATGGACACACCATTCCCATCCCATTCCTGCCAGAGGTCATCCACAAGTGTGATCAATACAGTTTTAGTCCCATGCCCAGGTCTGAAACCCAACTGAAAAGGGCCCAGGTGTTTCCTTCCTTTAAACCAGGGATGGAGAACTATAACTATCCTAAGTACCAGATGCATTCCCAGGAGTCAGTTGATATCAGTGGCACCCCCGCGTCAAACTTCCCCCGCCCATCAGCATAATTAATTTGGCAATACAGGAGAAGATCTAAGACCAACAGAGAAATAATTAGTCAATCTAAAACAAATATATAAAATTGACTATAAAGTTGTCTCATTCTCTTTGTTTCATCTTCTTTCTTAAGTTCATTCTTCTTGTATTCTTTTCAATTCTTCTACTGATATTGGGTAGAGTGTCCTAGGAAACCAAAAGATATTTCCCTTTTCTCCCTCCAAATTTACTCCAAGTTTGAAGAGAGACGTTCTTTATCAGAACCTATTTCCCATTCTCTTACCTCCCAACTCCTAAAAATATTTTTTTTTCTTTATCAGTAAAAGTGAGGAACCAAACAGAAAGAGCTATAAGAAATTTGCCTGTAGAGTTTGGTGGAGGAGTTCAAGGGCAGTACTAACACATTTTCTCTCTAAATTAAGGGGTTTGTTTTTATTTTTATTGCCTTAATAGGTCCCTGGAAAGTAAAAGACCTTGGTTATCCTTCTAAGAGGAAAAAGATACAAATGGGCAGTTTTAAACCTGAAGTTTTGAGGGTTTCTTTTACAAGAAACACATCCTTCTTTATGCAGTATATCGGGAAGATCAAACATATAACAGTGGGAATTCAAAATCTTCTCAGGGTGCAGTAACTTTGTTTAAAAAGCCTTCAGAATAATGTTCCAGATAAATGTAATTTTCATACACAAAAAGTGTTACAAGCTTATATGTTAGAATTTATTTTTGTGATTATACCAAACTTAAATCCTTCATTGCAAGAATATACTTTAAAAAAAAATCCACATCAGGCTTGTTCTTGACTTGATTATTGCTTAGTATCTTGATCCTTATTGTCCTACTGCAATATCTAATCATGCATCTACGAGCAATATTATCAATTACTTTAAGAAAACATTTTGAAGAGGTTAAGCACAGCATTATTAAAGGATTCACGTTTTATAAAACAGTTGAAACAAGATACCAAAGAATTTTATTTTTTTTTGTAAAAGCAGATGCATGGATTTGATGCTTGTATTGGATGCAAAGATGCAAGGATATTCAAGGTCATATTACTATTTATGCCTCATGGAAAAAGAAGAACAAAAAGCCTAAATGAGACATTTTAGAAAATAAAGTTAAGGAACTTTTGAGTATCTATAAAGACAATCTATACCAGAATTGGAACTTAACTCTCTTTATATACTTTTGATATACCCTTGATATAGAATATTAACTGAACCAAATAAAACAAAGATATTGGGAGTGAGGGCAAAGTCTTCATAAATTATTGGCCTCTCAGTAGAAACAGCAGCAAACAAAATTTCATCATATCTATTATGAAGAATGCTCAGGGCAAAATATATAATGGTGTGATCTGATAAAATCAATATTTTTAATTTACACTTGACTTCATAATACATATGATTTTAATTATGGAGGACAGAATTAATCATTTTTAAGATAATACACTTCTTCCAAAGATTACACATGATCAAGCTGTTTATCTAGCTGCACATTTATCTCTTCAGGAAATAATATATTGATTATGTGCCATCAAGTTGATGTTGACTCCTAGCGACCACATAGATAGGCTTTCTCCAGGATGTTCTATCCCCAACATGGTCTTTCAGGACTTCCAATGATGCACCCATTATGGTTGCTGGGAAATAATAAACACTATTAAACTATGTTCCCCCTCAGGTCCTGCTGGACTATCTCATGGGAGGGGCAGTTTCCTGGGAGGGATGAGCAAAGAACTGTGGGAGGAATACACATTGCCACCACAATGAGGCACCACAGCAGGACTGAGGGGTGGGGGTGATAATTGTACCTGCAAAAAAGATACTGGAATAGTGGTTTATTCCAATCTGAATATGAGCTAACAATGTAGTACAATGAAAAGCAGACAAACACAATTTTTGGCTGCATCAACAGAAGTGTAATTTCCAAATTGAAGTGATCATTCCCATTTGATTCTTCTTTGGTCAGACTCCATCTTGAGTACTGTCGATTTTGGGTTAGCACATTTTTAGAAGAATTCAGAGAAACTGGAACAAAGATGATCAAGGCTAAAAACTAAGCCTTATTAAGGCAGGTAGAAGGAGTTGAGCATGTTTGGCCTTGATACATTGTGGCTGAGTGAGAAATAGGATAGCATTCTTCAAATACCTGAAAGGAAGTCGCATAGGAGGATGTCAAGTCCTCTCTCTCATACCAGAGGGAAAGATGTTGAAGAACAAATACATAGTCCAGGAAGGTTATTCCAAGTGAAGGTTAGTAAAAACTTCCTAAGGGTAAGAGGAGTTTGAGAGCGTAAGCAATTACTCCCAGTGGTGGTGGGCCCCTTTTTGCTGGATGTGTTCTGGATTCCAATACTGAACAGGGGTTTGGACCTATTCTACGATTTTAAGTCCAAGAATAGAAAAGACCAAAAGGCCAGGTCAGGGATCACAGAACTGTGGACCTAACATTCAGTACAAATGTCCATGTGGGCAGAAGTGGCGAAAAGGAATGTGTGGATACAGTCAAATCCACACGTAACTCAGCAAAGTGATTTATACAGATAAATGCCTACCACATGATAGCATCTGTGTTTTTCTGTCATTCTTTTCTTTGTTGCAACTTTATTTCTATGCTTTTCCCAGGAAAAACATGTGTATGGTTCCTCCATAGAGATCTGGGAGGCTGCCAGAATGATTTACAAGAGAGAAAAAAAAAAGATTTTGGGATACACACACACACACACACACACATCTATCTATCTATCTATCTATCTATCTATCTATCTATCTATCTATCTATCTATCTATCTTTCTTTCTTTCTTTCTTTCTTTCTTTCTTTCTTTCTTTCTTTCTTTCTTTCTTTCTTTCTTTCTTTCTTTCTTTCTTTCTTTCTTTCTTTCTTTCTTGCCTGCTGATATTATCCTGATCCAGCTCCTGGGAACCTAGCAGGATCTGATGAAAACCCCAAATTTGCACTGGAAGTGAACCCCCAATTTTTCTGAACAAGTTCTTAGTATTGATTCATTATTGGCTGCCAGGCAATCAGCCAACCAATATCTTGAAACGGTAACTCTTGGGCAGACTGTAAGAGGCCATTCTGCCTCTTCCTGCCACACCCAACAATATGGAGGGGAGCAGAGCTGCAGCCGCATAAAACCTTGAGCTAGGCACTTCCTGTATTTCCCTGAAAGGAGGGTGAGGGTTTTGCCCTGCTGATTAGCTGTGGATTAAGGAAGTTTGCCTTCAGTTCATTGAGAATACAGTAATAGACGAAGTTGTTTGGAAAATGAGCAAATAAGGATAATATTTACCAAGGGTGGAGGAGCAGAAGATGCACTTTTGAAGGATATAGGAGGAGCACACTAACCCTACTCTCCTCTTATCATCCTCTATGTGTAGGTGTATCTCCAGTATAAAATCTTCCTGAATAGAGGAGGTTGTCTACGGGAATGAAGGCTCTGAAAAATCAGCAGCATTTCCAGGGACACAGTGGTTCTCCATTGCAAATAAAATGCACTGGTGATGTTACCTAGTCAGGTAATGAAACGTCTGCAAGCAAACAACCAAGCTCAGAGGGCACCAAGAACTCCACAGTTCAACCCTGAGCTATAGATATTCTCTTCTATAATACAGATATTCTCTTCTAAATGAGAGGAGAATGCGTATCTTGCTGAGTGAAGATGACTAAAATTCAAAAGCAAACTAAACTAGGAGTAAGAGTGACTGGAGTCATTAGGACTTAGGACAGAACAAGTTGTGCATACTTTCCTTGGGCTTACAACCCAGAGCAAAAGACTTTATCAACCCATTTCCTTTTTGCAAACCGAAAGGGGGGAAACAAGTCCATATTCCAAGGATCTCTTTTCCAGTTTCTACCCCAGCTTATATTGAAAAGGCTAGGCTGAACACGCGGGAAGCTCTGCATACTTTCTTGGAAGTAATAGCCATTGAACACAATGGGACTTACAAATATAATAAGCATCCAGGGGTTTAAACTCTCTGAAGCCAGATTTCCAGACTGCTCTTCTTTGAAATTATTCTGTCTCTATATTTGTGTGTCTATGTGTGTGCAAGAGAATAGTTTATGTAGAAGAAAATGGTTTGTGTGCATATATGTAGATGGGGGAATCAGTTTTACAAATGGGATGATTATTTTACACATAATTACTTTTTATCAGTAAGCATTTATTCAACTGATATTAATTTAGTTTTGATATCTTAATATGTCATACTCCTTTCTGGAGTATGGCTTCTGCCTACCATATATATATAATACACATATGCACACACATGTACAAATAGGACGCATGCACACATTGTGGGAGGAAAGAATCCCCAAGACTAGCCGCAGTGGGAATTGACTTTTTTTAAAAAAAAAAAAATGTTTGGTGCCTTTGAGTCAGCGTTGAGTCAAAGGGGCCATCCTGCATGTGTTTCATTGGGGTCTTCTCCCAAATAAGTGTGTACAGGAATAATTGATGTTGTGTGAGTGTGTGTGTGTGTGTGTGTGTGTGTGTGTGTGTGCACCTTTGAGGCAGTGTTGACTCCCGGCAGCTGCCCGGACAAGTCCTTCCGGAAGTTTTCTTGGCAAGATTTCAGAAAGGGTTTGCCATTGCCTCCTTCCTAGGGCTGAGAGAAAGTGACTGGCCCAAGGTCACCCAGCTGGCTTTGGGTCTAAGGCAGGACTAGAACTCACGATGTCCCAGTTTCTAGCCTGATGCCATAACCACTACACCAAACTGGCTATCTATTGACAATCTATCTTGGCAATAAAGTATAGAAGCTGGGAAGTGTACAAGATGTTTATTTCTGTTTATACTTTTGTATTTTTTTTTTTAGCGGGGCATCTTAATTCAAAGTTACCAAGCTTCGAGGGAGATATGGTCGCTTCTCTTTCTGAGTGCTTTAATTACATTATTTTAATGGTTTTTATTTTATTTTATTTTACTTTTGCAGAATGAGAATCTAAACCTTAACTGAACGTTATACAATGGCAGATTTTTATAATAGAGAAAGTAGAGTGAAATGACCTAATCCTTTCACCTAATGACTTTCAAATCTATCAAAACACCACAAGACTAGGAAATCTATCATATAATTTTCATATTAATTAAAGCTGTCTCTCTTACAATCCACAACAATCTTTTAAAGATAGTTTACCCTTATATTCTTGGCAGCAACTGCAAGTAAACCATCTGAAAGTTAGCATAAATATTATCTGATAGCAAACCTCAGATGACCTTTGTGGGTGCTTTAGCAGAGATCTTCCTCATCTGTGAGGATGCAAACTTCCTTTGGAACTACAAGTTACAAAAGAAAGCTTTATGAATAATATCTTCCATTTATTTATTTATCGCATTTATGTGCCACCCATCTCACAGAATCATGACTCTGGGCAGCATACAATAAAACCATAAACAGTAATTACAAAAACACTCTACAATTAAAACATCAATATTATTACAGTATTATGGGGGAGAAAAGGGCTAGAGAAAGCATTAGATGTTAGATGCAATATAACCATTTCATTAAATCCCCATTTCTGTGAGACTCCCAAGCCTGTTGACATAACGAGGTTTTAAGGGACTTCTGGAAGGACATCAAGGATGGGTCCAGTCTCACCTCGGGGGATGATGTTCCACAAGATGGGCACCATAGCATAAAAGGCCTGTTCCGCTATATGCAGTTCCTTAGCAGACGGGACCCGTAGCATACCTCTTCTGTCAAACCTGATGGGATGGGCAGAAGTAACTGGGAAGAGGCGGCCACCAAATAATGGAGTTTCACAAATATAAATTTCTTGGCATGGAACACTTGCATATTTCCCGTCAAAGTAGACATAGGCCATGGACTAAAACTGTAGTTTGGCAAAAGCTTATCTGAAAGGTGAATATATCAGTGGTTGTGTCAAAGTTGAATGATGTCACCTGGAAAACTCTTACATCTTGCTTATTATCTAACTGCTATAGCCCATCTGGAACACTTGACTTAAAATTATGTTGTTGGAAGGAAATTAATGTCAACATGTTTGGAGTAACTTTCTCCAAACAAATTTGAGTCCAGCATTTCTTACCAAGTTGCTTTAAATACTGTAATACTGATTGACCAAGCAATGGTTAGGTTAAAATAAAGAAAGATAGAAAGATTCTTTTATTTACCCTAATAGTAAGGCAGTAAAAATTCCATGTCAGCATTAAGTAGATAGGTAATCTAACAACAGTAGTAGATCACAGGCCTACTTAATCAACCAATAGCAATAACCCAATACACTACACAAACAATGCAGAAATGGGACAGAACTTGCTCCTGTATGGATGTAAAAGCTGTAGAAATCATCCATAATTGGGATAATTCCATGCCATTAATCAGAGTTAGGAGAGAAGAAATCTCTTCCCACACATACTCACCTTTAGCCCTCACCAAAGAAAACCTCAACTTTAGAACTTTTCCATGCAAAGCAACAGCTTTACCACTGAGTTATGTTCTCTCTGAACTGTTCTAACCATCAGTCTGGTGGCCTGATTTATCACAAAGGATCTCCACCCTTCAAAGACACCACTCATTTCCTCATCCTTTCTCAAGGAAAAAAAAAAATACTTACCTGTAGAAAAAAGAAAGATACCTTATTTTTCCGACTATAAGATGATACTTTTTTCTAAAATCCTTACCCTAAAAACTGAAGGGCGTCTTATTCAAGGAAGTCAGCAGAGAATCGCTGTTGCAAAACTGCCAAACTTTGTTTCTGCAGAGAGGCTTCCTCCTATTGCTAGCCTCCAATCACGAGTGAAATAGCTTGTCTCCCAAACAGACTTCCTCCAATCACGAGCCTGATGTAACTGACGTCAGCTGATGCTGAACAAACCAATTAGAGGAAGGCTGATTGCACAGACAAGCTATCTGCAGTTTCACTCGTGCTTGAATGTAATCAGTTAAGCAAAAGAGTCTGGAAATAGAGCTGCAGAGAGACGGTTTGGACCTCCTCCCACCGAGTGTATCAGGCCAATGTTAACTAATTACTAAATAAAAATGTGTTCTGCACTATCTTTAAAATATTGATTTTTTAATTTTAGGCTGGAAAAGTGGGGGTCGTCTTGTACATGGGGGCGTCTTATTGTCGGAAAAATACGGTAAGTCACTTGGATCTCCATCTACCCCCCCGGGCAGTCTGGCCTGCTGTTTCTCTGCTTGTCTGTTTGGCTAACTAACTCCAAAACACTTGGAAATAACTCTTTCTGGAAAATAAGTTTCTTAGAAGGAAATTATATTTCTTTTTTGTGTATATATACAAATTTTATTAAAAGTTATAAAAGGAAGATAAAAACTTCAGAACAGAAAAAAGAGAAAGAAAGGAAAGGACAAAGATGCAAAAAGAAAAGATAGAAAGAAATAGAAAGAAGCTTCTGATTTCCTCTGCAGCAAATATAAGTATAAATACAAATTATCTCTTATTCTATCATTTAAAAAAAAAACCTCTCTTTTTTCTGTTATCTAACATTTTCTAATCATCAAAACCACAAATCAAAAGTTCATTTTTTTCTATTTCATGCAAAAAGTCTATAAGGGGTTTCCAGTCAGCCATAAACATAGATATTGTCTTTTCTGTAATCAAAGAAGTCAATTTAGCCAGCTCTGCAAATTCTGTTATCTTCACCAGGCATTCCTCCATTGCAGGTAATGCTGAACCTTTCCACTTTTGAGCATTCAATAATCTCACTACAGTTGTCATACATAAAAACAAAGTTTCATGACTTTTTTTCCAGCTGTTTATCCATTAGTCCTAAAAGAAAAGTCTCTGATTTCAATTGTACATTAGTCTTTAAAATCTTCTGAATTAGTGCATATATTTGAATTCAAAATTTTCTGGCTTTTTTAACATCCACAAAACATGGTAAAATGTCTCTTTATGATGTTCACATTTTCAGCATAAATTCAAAGTACCTTTATACATTCCAGACAATTTCTCTAGTGACAAATGCCAAGTGTACATCATTTTATAAAAAATTTCTTTAAGACTAGAACTTAATGTAAATTTCAAACCTTTCAACCACATATTTTTCCATTGTTCTATTTGTATATTATAACCAAAAGATTTAGCCCATTTTATCATACATTCCTTTATTTATTCTTCTTCTGTCTCAAATTTCAACAAATTTTAGCAATTACATGTTTATCATTTGTATACAATTCTATTTCAAACTCAGCCTTACATTGTTCAAAACCACAAAATCTTTTATCTACTTTCAACCTTTCAGATAGTTGTACATAGAAAAACCACTGGCAAGTATGTCCTTCTGTTATCAGATCTTCTCTTGATTTTATTTTACATTTCCTTGAAAGGATTCTAGTGTATCACAATAACTTAGCCATTTATGTTTACTTATCATTTCTCTTCTATAAAATGCTTCTTGTGCTGAGAGCCACAAAGGCATTTTTCAACACAAGATTTGGACACAGATTTGTACCTAGATATGTATTTATTCTATAGTCTCAGAATGGCACATCTAACATAATGATTTTTAAAGTCTACATTAATCTTTACCATATCACAAATATCCATGCCACCCAAATCTAAAATCATGTCCTACTAACTCCAATAGCCTTTTGTTTCTCAGCAACGCCCACTCCTTCATCCAAGCTAAGCAACAGAGTAGGAAATTATATTTCTCAGCACATTCTGATACATCATTTCAAAAGTTTTGGAGTCAAAATACGTTATTTAAGTCACTGACCAGACTTGAATAACATAACAGAATAAGATTAATGAAATAAGATTGATAGAACAAATAGGGTTAAAAAGGAAAATGAAGTAAATATAAAAAATAGAATCCAACTGAACTGTTCCTAGCAAGTTCCTGATGGATCTTGCCAGTTATTAGCCAAAATCTGACAGCATTGTAAGATAGCACATCACTCTGATCAGCTAAAAGATAACTGAAATAAAAGGAGTTCAGATAGTTAGGCAACTGACATAAACTAGGTGCCCTCCTGCACTGGTTATTCCTTAACCTTTTCAAAGTTAAGATTTTGTTTTGCTTAAGAGGAAGAGAGATTGGCAGGGGAACTCTAGTAGGTATGATGAAAGGGGAACCTTGATTCTGTTGCTGTTTTGCAGAAAGATGACTTGCCTTCAGCATACTTCCCAAAATTACTCCATCACACATTCTTCCAGGAAAGATCAGAGAATGGAAGAAGCTCCTCTATAAACAGCCTAATGCAGTGGTAGGTTTTTTAAGGTTTATGCATAGCCAGAACAGATCTCTTGTGGCAACCTTGCACATTGAAAACGAAATGCACTCGCCTTTATCCAATGTGGTAGTCATATCTTCAGAATCTATTTTTTAAAAAATCTTTGCTAAAAAGTGTGAGTCAGAATACTGCCCTATCACAACAAAATTAAGTCAATTTTTGAGGATCTTCACATCTATATTAAGAACGCATGTGTGTATTTATAAAAATGCTAAGTGAAATCAAGCAACCTCGAATCCAAATCTTTAAATGATAGGTTAGTAGCAGGAACTGGGAAACTTTTCCTTAATCTCATTTTTCTTTCTGAAAAATGGGAATAATGTTTCCCTTCTTCATTAAGTTCTTGTGGAGCTGCATGAGATAGGGAAATGTGTGTTTCCATCTTGAGTCTTGGGAATCAAGCCCAAAATACATACAGTATAAGCAAATGGCACTGGCTCTTTTGCTTTTGGCTGAAGCCACCCTAATCTCTCTCTGCTCTTCATCTTACAAGTTGTCCTCACAGCTTTATAACTGCAGAACATTAAATGGTAGACAAGGAAAAAAAATTCAGCCATTGGCAACTTCTGAAATGGGTTCAAAAGCAGAGGCTTGCTAGAATGTAGCATCCAGAAGACTTGACGTCAAGAACATTGTTGCCCTGGTGAAAGGCTGCAAATGACACACCTGCTTGTCTCTAAAGTTGGTTGATCTGCAGTCGAGTCACAACACCCAGTGAGCAGTTTTCTGTGGCACAGTACGCCTTCACCACCGCAGACGGTTAGCGAGCGTAATTTCAGCAGAACGCTTTCAGGATGAATCACTGCAGCAGGAGTTGGTGGACACGCCTGGTTGGCAGCCCATTATGATTTTTATGATGTCTTCTCAGAGATTTATGTTAGGTTTTCCCCAACATATCTGCCTCCTACAGAAACAAAATCTTTCAGCAATGGCAGCTTGGTTGTTTGGTTTTTCCCCTCTCACTGTCTACCCATGCCCACCCCACCCCCCAGCAATACTTTGCTGAAGAAAAGTCAATCCTTTCCTCTTCTTCCTTGTAATTGCTTTCTTCTCCTGGCGCTCAGTCTCAAATATTTGCTTTAAGGCAAACCTACTCTTCTATGTAGACCAACACCTTGGTGTTAAAAATGTGGCATGTTCATAAAAGGCAGAATAAGAGAGACAGGTGGGAATTGGGGAATTGCTCACCACTGGATGAAACAAACACTTTTTGTCATGAAATGCCACTTCGCTGTTAGACAGGGTGGATCTACTTTGCCTACAGCCTAAGTTGGGAACACCTATGAGAAGATCCTCCTCATGCCAAAAATGAATCACACAATATCAGCAGATGTAGGCTCAAGTCCACAGGCTACATGTATACATCCCATTATCTTGTGAGAAAATCATAGCCTTGAACTAACTAGATACATATACAACCCTGTTCAAATTATTGGAGTTACTTGTGATAGGGAGAGAACTGGATTGAATTCTGCTGCGTTTTCTTTTTTCAATAAATATATCCCCTTCAGAATCATCTATTAGGGGATGACAAAATGATGAGTGGAATTTAAAAAGCATTGAGCAGGGCCAGAGCCATAAGTAGACAGAGCGAATAGTTCTGTTTCTCCTTCACCCTATTTCTTCTGTTCCAGAAACAATTTTTCCCTGCCCTCTCTCTCTCTCTCTCTGGTCAGCATCGCTGCTATTGCCCAAGCTCTGAACTGGTGAATTGCAGAGGATGTGCGAAATTATGCCAGGAACGTTATGAAAATAGGCTAAAGTTACTTGCAAAGGGAACTTACAGCTCAGCTGAACTTCTCAGAAGCGGCAGCTTCATTTTGTTTAGTTATCTCAGGTATATGTTAGTTGCATTTGAAACTATGGCAGGCTCACTTGATGCCACCAGGCTGTCACTGATTTTCCTCAGCCTGTCTGACATCTTCTCCTTTTCTCCCCACTCCCCTCTTTTTTCTTTAATTTGTCCACTTACCTGCTGCTGAATTTTGAAAACACAGCCGCGTATTTCAAGGCAGATTCCAAAACTTTTTTTAATGTAGATTGAAACAAAATTAAAGTGGGATAGGTTTATGAACTCTGCAGCCCTGGAATCAACCAGCTCATTTAGTCTTTCAAAACACAAGAGCAAAGGAAAATCAAAACGACTTTCAGAGTGGAAGAATTAGATGTGATAAAGTTTGGGTCTCTGGAAACTTTTTATATTGGGTAAGAGCCTATATTTCATCCTGGAGAAAATCTATCTATGTGATCATTAAGAATCAACACCAACTTAATTTATATTATTTATTTATATTTATATTTTTAACTGTTTTTGATGTTTGATTTTAACTGTGAGCCACCCAGAGTCACCCTTTGGGGGAGATGGGTGGCATATAAATTAACTAAATAAACAAACAAACAAACTTGATGGCACATAATCAAACACTATCAAGAGCCTATTTATGTCAGACCATGGGGTTCCAGCTGCCATTGGCTGGAAAAACCCAGTGCTCCCTTCCTTGATGCAGCTGATAAAACTCATCAGTTGGGTGCCAAGGGAGGAAGGGAGGGTCTTCCTGCAGCTTCCCAGTCTAAACGGTATATAGTCCATGGCTCCCTGGTTCTTGTGGTATATCACATTTCTTGAAGCCAAGACTTAAATAACTCATGTTTATCTCTTCCATCTAGTCTGCTGTGTCCAGGTTGGGGATTTCTCCTGCAACTTTCTCTCTCTCTCTCGCTCTGTCTCTCTCTCACACACACACCATGCTCACATAAATATATGTGCATTTTGGCAACTGTCTGAATCCCTTGGAAAAATGGTATAAGCCCATTTACAAGGGAGTAGGAACATCTGAACTAATGTCTAACATAACCAAACAAAAAAGATAGAATTAGGAGCCCCTCACATCCCAAAGGTGGATGTTCCCTCTTCTGTCATCCCACGCATTCAGCAGATCAGCAAATAGGACTGGGGGGAGGGTCAGGGGGGAGAAGGCTACACGCAGATGTCAAAGGAATATGAAAGTGGGCAAGGGCAGTTGCAATCATTTTTCAATACGATGGGGCAACGTTGGCAGAGAAAGCACCCTGTCTGCATTCTGAACAGCATTACTTCCTTCCAGAGATGTACAGTGGCCATTGTGGCAAACCTTGTGGACAAGGTTACACACTGCAAAATAACATTGCACTTAATTTAAATAGGAGCCTCCTGGCAGATCAGCCAGTAGCAAAATCAGCAGCCTGAATTCTATTATTATTATTATTATTATTATTATTATTACCACCACTACTATTACTACTACTACTATTACTATTGATTTGGACCAGTGTTCTCTTTCCTAGTTCTCACACACACACACACACACACACACAAACACACGTACACGTACATGCACACATACAACCTTATGGTCCAAGCTTTAGATTCCGCTCATTTTATAACTATACATTCCTACAATTATCCTGGCTTCTGCTCATATTGAAGTTTCACATAGCCTTTTAAAAAGCTCTCTCAAAGGTTTACACTTTTTAATACACCAAAACTGGGACCTCATCTGCCCTGGGACTCTAGGATGACGGCAAGGGAAACACAGCCTCTGCCATCGCTTCAGTCCAGATCAGAATTTGGTCCCTTTTTCCTGCCTAAAAGCGACTTTCTTCTTTTTCCACCAATGGCTCATATACAGCAGAGCCTCACGCTGAATAGGGATCACTGTGTTGGAGGGAGAGAGAAGAATTAAAGCTCCCCTGGCCCAAAGGCTAGCTCTAGAGAAGCTCCACATATTTCTTCCACAGTAGTGGTTCCCAATGCCCCAGTCCAGTGAAACTGTTTATCCAACTCCCCTTCAAAAAAAAGATCGTGAATTATGATGGAACTCTTCACATTGATAAATCATGGCTCATTGTGCCACATAAATAAAACAGAAACCAAATTCCAAGTATGCATTTGAATTTTACCGACATTTTCCTTTTCCAACCATTGTGATTATGGGTTATTTATATGATCTGAGAAAAACACATCCATCCATCATATATAATATGCATTTGTACTGTATGTAGCAGAATTTTTCCAAAGTTTATTTTACTTGTTAAACATTAATTTCTAAAATAGTATAGGCTTTAAGATATAGAGTAATTATAAGTAATTTATTCCACACACACACACCAAAATATCAGTAGGCAAAGGATATGTACAATCCAAATCTTTCCACTTTATGGCAGTTTTACAAACACTCACTATTTTAGTAATATTTTATAATATTTACAGTCTCTACAAGCTGAATAAAATTCTAAGATTTTACTTATAAATCAAATGCATCCCACTTATCTTTGCAAAGAAAGAGAAGGGAAATTCTGAGAAAGAACATACCTGTTACCTTGACTGCAAACATAAGCCCATATTTCTCAATGTCCTTCCCCCTGCAGATCATCCTTAGATTTTAGCCATCTTTCTAAAATTCAAAATTACCCTCCCATTCATCAATGCTGCTCTAAGATCACGATTCTTTTAAACCTCTAAATGTTGGTAACATGGGACCCTAGATAGCTGTCTTCTTTCACATGTCTGTCTCGCACACTCCTGTAACATCTGAGATCTCTTTTAGGAACTCCACCCAGGTAGGTACAATGAACACCACATCTGAGCTTTGATGCCAGCATCTGGGATACCCTTCCAAAGTCAGTGCCTGTAAAAGCCCGTCACTATATCCTCTCTAAGATGGGAGAATAGTTGGCAGTGGGAGCAGAGCATTCAGGGAAGCTCACTTGATCAAAATGCTCTCTTTGCTGAACATGAACCTTGTCACTGTCTCTGTGTTAATTTAATGTACATGTTAGCTGGTTAATTTACATGTTAGCTGGTTTGAATCCTCCCAATGGAAGGAAAGTGGGAATTTTCAAAGGCATATTGGTTTATTTCCAAATAAACATACACACATAGTTTTTATGAAATTAATCCCAAAATGAGGTGCTTTAAGAGCAGCATGTTTCTGCTGCTTATGCACAAGAAACAAATGACAGAACTGAAAATGCTGAAAGAATGCACTGGAAATATATCGTTGTCATGTCATCATCATCATCACTCAATGCTTCAACCAATTGCTCTATATTCTCCTGGTACAAATGGAAGAGACATCTAAATGATGCATATTTTATTTTCCTAAAATAAAGTACCCAAATTTCCATCCCAGGGTTATACCTTCTCCCAGTATGGAAAATAGCAGGAAGAACAGACTGAAATGCAAAAAGGGTCTTGTGTAAGCAATGCTAAATAAAGCGTTTCTGGAATAATCAATCTGAGGTAACTAAAAAAGTAGTTGCACTTTCTATTCCCATGTAACAAACAGTGTATTCTTTCTTCCTGCACCATGAGCATCTTGAATCCTCTTTCCTTTTTCCACCCTTGTCTCCTATCACTGGTATTTGCATGTCAGTATATTATTTACCTTTACAGAACCATAGATTACATACCAAGATGTAATGATGTGTACTGTTACATGACTAATCCTACAGCTATGTGCATCTCTATTACATCTATGGATAAAATACTGGGACTCTTTTAAACAGTATGTAATTTATTACAAAAGCTAAAGTCTCTCTTCTTTTTTTAAAAGAAAAGAAAGAAAAGTTGTTTATTATTATAAGCAAAATCCCTGGATTAAAATAGATCATAAGGAGGGGCAGCCGGGGAGGAATAATGTCACTTTTAACCTGCATCCCTGCTTGATCTGCTACCTCAGATAAGCAAATGCTATTACGTGTTTAACTTTGTTGGCTTGCCTTGGACCAATGATTAATTGTGAAGCACTTAACCCTGCCATTTCTAGATCTGCTTCACACCAATGAATTTGAGAGTTTCCAGTCCACTATCTTCCTCCTTCATGGCCTGCAGAATAGACACAATACTCCATACTCTGTATTTTGGTCTCCAGAGACTGGAGGGCCATGTCTGGTGATATAGTACATAACTTTTATTTTGTTTTGTTTTTGGTGCCGTTGAGTCAGGGTTGACTCCTGGCAATTGCCTGGATTAGTCCCTGCAGTGTTCTTGGCAAGATTTTCAGAAGTGGTTTGCCATTGCCTCTTTCCTAGGGCTAAGAGAGAGTGACTGGCCCAAGGTCACCCAGCTGGCTTTGTGCCTAAGGCAGGACTACAACTCATGGACTTTCAGTTTGCAACCCAGTGCATTAACCACTACACCAAACTGGGTCTCTATAGTACATCACTGGGGGACAGCAAAAAGTTTGATCCATTTAGTTCCTTTGGGAGAAATACTGAGGAAGAGTTAAAGTGAAGCCTTATAAAGGAAATCCAATCCAACTCACTTCAAGCAAGATTTGGAAAAAAAGAACCTTCATTCTCTTGTTGCTTAGTATTTAGAACACAGAAATGTTTTGCAATATGCTTACAAAGGGTTTATGAGGAGATGAAATGTAATGCCAAACTGAATAGAAATCAGCTTAAAGTGTTCAAGCTATATTATTTTTTTAAAACAAAGTTTCTGTACCTTTCCTGTTTTGAGACAAAATGTAATGTATTTTGGAGCTACAATGGCTTCTTCTGGGGTGACCGCACAAATCAAATTTCAGTCAGATAGGTCCAAAAGGACGACTTCCAGGGAAGGAATGGCGAACTGAAGATGGCTCCAAGAAAAGCAGAGCCAACAACCACAGTGGAATGAAGAGTCGGCAAGTAGACAGGCTCTTCATAATTCCTTTACAAACAAGGAAAGGACTTGAGATTGCCCACAAGTGCTCCAGACAGTTGCTCCTCATGAGGAGACTGCAAAACAGCAGCCTCAGCAGGTTTAGGGCTCTGGGAGACAAGGGAAGAGCCATCTTGCTCAAACTGTGGTCAGTGCCTTTAAAAGGACACTGTGTTTGCATACTTCCTTTTCTAATCACTTTTGGAAATGGCTTGTTAACTGCTTTTCAGCTATTAGGAACCTTTGGATGAGTGAGTTTCCTTCAATCGTTAGCAAAAGAAGTTTCAAATACAAGTTTAAGGACTTTAAAAAAATGTTTTGTGTAAACAACAAAAGGGTGATTAGAACTTTATTTTTGGAAAGTTACAAATGGACGAAGGGTCCAGATGGATTTGAAATAAGATTTTGGAAGTAATTATAAGAATCCTTCCCATGGGAAAATGCTGTTGTTTTTAATACTTTAAAAAGAAAATCATGATAGGATGGGACTTTGAAGTCTGGACACTAGAGGGAACTAGAAGGAACTAAATATTACAATTAAAGGAGAACACTTACATTTGACTTACAAATACAGAATGAAGCAAAATATTATACAAAAGAGGCTTGTTAAAGCTTTGAAGAATTTTGTGAGATGGGACAAAGAAGAAATGAAAAGAAATCAGGTTTTAGGACAATATTTGAAGGGACTAAAGATCAAAATTGTTAAAAGTAAAAGGAAGACATATATAGTTGGTTTATTTGTTATTTCTGGTAACCCTTAATGGACTTTGCTGACATCAGGACTGAAATGATGAGGCTTTAAGGATTTGTTTATAGATAAGAGATGGGATATGGGAAGAAGAGATCATTTGTGATATTTTAAGAGATGGTGATAAGTTACTAAAATTGTTTATACTTGCTGCGATGAAGGGGGAAGTCATTTGTCATTTACTGTATATATTTATTTTCTTTTTCTTTACTATATTCTTATTTTTTCTTTCTTTTCTATTTTTTCTTTTCTATTCTTTTCTCTTTTTTCTTTTCTGCGCCTTCTATTTTTTGTTTTTCTTTCTTTTATTTTTTTAGTTTGTATTCGTTTTTATTATTGCAATTGTAATTTTTAATACAGTTACTATTAAAAGAAAAAGAGATGGGGGAAAGCTGCTGTTAAATACTGATTATGACCTTTTCTGGATGCAGTCAACTTGATTCTCAGGAGTTAAGGCAGATATATAAGAAATAACTTACTGGTCCATCTGTTCCAGCTGAATGTGGTATAGAACTGTGAAAACACTGGCTGAATTAGTGTCCAAACTAGGTGTTATAAATTGCTACCCAAAGTGGACTTATACCCCAATTTCCTTTTAAAAACTGATTCTGCTTTAGAAAAAAAGAAAGTTTTGGGAAAGGAATAGGTGGGAAAGAAGAGCAATTACTGAACAGAGGAAGAATCAAGCAATTAAAAGCTAAATACAGTAATAACTAGGCCAAGTCAGCTATTAAATACAGCTGAGATAAAGGCATCCTATACAGGTAGTCTCTGGGTTAAGAACGCCCAGTTTACGGATGACCCATAGTTAAGAACAGAGCGTATTGTAGCAAAATTTGAGTGAAATACACAATGGTTTAAGTTAATTACACAATGCTACTTATACAGTATTATACAAAAATACTGTTCCAGCTTACATACAAATTTCATTTAAGGACAGACCTTGGGAGCTGAAATCGTTCTTAAACTGGGAACTACCTGTAACTAACTATTCAAGACAAGAGATAGCAACAATGAAGTACCGATGCATGAAAGTTTTCTCTCCCTTCCAGGATCTCTCTAACTGAAGGATATTGCAATTAGAGTAACCAATGATAGCCTGTTTTGTAGGATCACACTCATTTGAGGACAGATCAATTGGTTTTTTGCCACAGGCTCTGTTGTGCATTGCCTTGAAGTTCCAGAAATGTAAACTGGGACCAGAGCTTTGTTGAGACTTAGACTAAGAACAGGTGTGGTTAAACTGTTCTATTTTTGTTTTTTTCAGGGCAGACCTGATCCAAATCCCCACACTTTTGTCTTGTATTGCAAGCCACTGAATTCAAGGCCACAATCCAAGTTTTCATTTACAGTTTATAGCAGTTGCTAGGATGTAAACAGCTTCTGTAAATTGCTCAGGTAAAGAAAACCAGACAGTGCTATGCATGTTTGAACCCAAAGTATAGTTTCTGTCTTCTATAAACTCTCTCTCTCTCTCTCTCTCTCTCTCTCTCTCTCTCTCTCTCTCTCTCTTCTTGAGAAGATATATAAGGGAAGATTCCCTGGGAAAGACCCTTTGTGTTTTACAACTAGCAAATCAACCTGTGATATATCTTCAGTAGACATCTTGGACATTTTTTTTTCTTTTATTTACCTGCAAAGAAAGGACATTCTTTATAGAAGATCCCAGACATGCTGAAGAAATGCTTGAGGGAGCTTTGGATCATGCAACTCCATAGACCTTTCCTGGCACACCCACTGTTGGCCTCTTCTGACATGTAAGCTTGGATGTTGAAAAGAATTGAAGTCAAAAGCTTAAAGGATGACTCCAACATAGGTTTTCCCCATCTGTGGAAAAAATTATCCTGCCCCCTTAGAGGGGAAACTGAACTTATCCTTTGATCCATGGAATGTTCTCTCAGGGACCGCTAAATTGCAGACTTCATTTACTTCTTTAAAAATGGGTGGTGTGCTGTCCACTGTAATATCAACAGCCATTCTGCTTTATATCTCAGCTCTGCAAACATGGCTAATAAGAGTAAAAGCAGTATAGTTGTCAGAGTGAAGAACTAGGATTGAGATAATTTGGGATTAAAACTCCACTGAGCTATGAAGCTCTCTAGAACACCTAAGAGTGTTTTGTGAGAATAAAACTCAGGATGGGGAAGAATCATAAAGGTCAGCCTGAGTTTCTTAGGTAAAAAAATGTAATATAAATGCAGATGCATCAATCATATTCATCCATGTTTCCAGAAAGAAATATCCTTTATAAATGAGAGACATTCTGCAAAGTATTTAGGTTCAGATTAAACACACTAAGAGTTTATCACCTTTATTCTTTGTTATAAATTTTCCTTTTGCAGAATATGACAGATCTATGCTTATTTCAGCTCTAAAATGGGACTTACTTTGGAAATACTCATCCAGCCATTCGTCGTAAAATAGGCTAGAATGGCTGATCCCCCAAGCACTGGATTCATTGGGATTTGGCCTAGTAGCACAGTCATTTAATAAAGTTTCATTCCAGCAGAGGAGGCCCATACTGCTATTCCCCCTTAATTTGAATCTAGTATCAGAAGTTCGGGCATTTCATCTTTACCAAAGAAGCAAGCTGGCACAACAATCAAGCTGTGATTGGGAACAGAGTGTGGTACTTAATTAAGACTCTGTCTTTTATTCTCAGGAGGCAATTCAGCTGGGCTTGAATAAACTGGAGGACTGGGGCATGGTGGGAATGTCTCTTGAAGGAGCAACAGAATTGGGTCTCCCGGGCTGCCTCATTAGCATGACAATATCCCCCAGGATGCACTTGGCATGATGTAATGCTCAGAATTAGAGAGATGAAAATGTTCCTTGCAGGGGGCTGCAACATTTGCTGATCACTGGCTGTTACTTCAGGGCATGGAATTTCTGGGTCCCTCTTTCTGCAAGAGATGTTTGCTAATTGAGAGAACTTAAGCAAACAACATGCCATTAACACCCTTCCCCCTCCCAGTTTTTCTCAAAGCAGCAATAAGAAACAGGCCTTGGTGATACTCATCAGCAAGAACTTAAGCTGAAAATTCTACAAATAGTACCAAACCACCCTCTCAACTCTTTTGAACAAGTTCCACTTTCAAAGAATTGTAATGACCTGTGGGGAGCACATGTATAATTGTAGTAAAAGCTTTCCATTGTTCAGAAAATATACAAGAAAATCTATGAAATTAAAAAAAAATGCCTCTAACCCAGTAGACAACCTGTACTGCAACATCCTTGTGAAGAAATTCATAATATGCAGCCATTTTGCAATCGGACAGGTATCTACCAGAACTACCCTGCCACTTCCCAGAATTCATTTGCAGGAATACCATGAAATACATTCATCCATTGAAAACATTGCTCATGGACATAGTTATCCAGGCTATCTGTTTTTGCTTATTTTTGGTTATTGTAAGCCTCCCAGAGTCACAGTGGTTGAGTTGGGCAGCCAGATACATTCCTTAAATACATACATACAAAAGTTGGACCATATCTACCATTGCATTCTAGCATCTGTAAACAGCTAGTTCTTCTCAGTACCACTGACTATGTGGATGCTATGGGAATGGCATGCAGAACATAGGTATGAAATCGGTGTTGGCAAGTTTGTCTCCATTAATTGGGTATGAATATTCATATATACGAGAAATTTTCATCTGAACACTCCTTTTTCTATGATGCAGTGTGATTATAAGAGAGAGCAAGTGACAATTAGCAAAATGCTGAATCCATCCAGGGCTTTTACTGGAAATAATTATTTCAATTTGCAGGCATGCTTGGCTCATCATCTAATCCCCTATTTCAGCTTTGTCTACCCAGGCGTGTTGGACTTCAGCTCTCATCATTATCCCTGTTCCCTGGGAATTCTGTAGATTACACTGCAAATATAGTGCTGGAGCTATGAGATTCTGCTCCATAATAAATCACTTGGCTTCTTCACTTTGTAATTTGTGTTATTGTTTCAGAAAGTAATTGGAATTTAGCTGCTCTAATTTTTTAAGAACTCCAGATTTTGCTGCTTACTGGAAACTCTGTCGTATTCTATTCTGAATGCTATTTAGTTGACATTTCTACAATAGGTCTTTATTGCTGCTTGTGTAATACCATGTCATGGATAAGAAGACAATATATATAAATAAATACATTTTGGAGAAATTGCAGCATAAACACAATTTACACAAGCTTCCCCCCCCCCCGAAAGTAACTACTTGAGGTTGGGGAAATGGATCAAATTCCTTTTGTGGGTTTCACACATCCTTAGTTTAGTCTTCATTGTCAGCCAAGCTTAGGACTGGCACAACTGCAGAACTAAACATATACCATGAGCATTGGATGACTCATTTGGTGGTCCTTATGATATGAAGACACATAGTGCAGCACATCAGTCAGCTGAAACACAAAAGAAATTAGTAGTGATCAAAACAGAAAGAGGAGAACTCTAATAAAAGAGGAAAGGGTCTTCAGGATAATGCCAGAAAGTGCCAAGCAAGGTTGATTGTTTTAATGGATTTGCTATGACCACTTCAGAGATACATCACGCGTTGGTGAGCAGGGCAGGGCAATCATGGATAAAAATCGGTGTTGCTGGATGTGCCGCAGGGCTGCCTGCAAACACAGAATGAAAACATGTGATTTTTTCCAAAGGATACAAAAGCACAGTGACTGCCTGAGGTATCAAACACGAACAGAGTAGAGATGAAAGGCATCCATGATAGTCATGGCTCGCCTCTAATGATAGTCTTCTCATGTTTCTGTACAATATCCAGGAATTGCTCTGTTTTGAAAAAAATGTTCTCTCTCTCTTTCTTTCACTGTCTGTCTAAAAAAGAAAAGGACAGAAAAAAAATCCCTAGACAACAAAATGGCTGAAAGGCTCTTTAGATGAAAACATTCAATAAAATGGTACCCACTGTGAGTCTGTCATTCTTTTGTGTGCAACTCTGATGGCTGTCTTGCATCACTGGCCATGGAACTAGAAGCATTATTCAGCCCCATTTTTTCTGAGTGGCTAAACCCACAAATGCTTATTCGTTCTTTTTTTTTTCCCTTGAAGGATGAAGGGTCACATAAATATTTGAAGACAGTAGATATGCAAGGTTGTACATAAAATTCAAAGGTATGAACTGATTCCCTGCGGTTTTTTGAAGAATCCCAAATAAAATGCTGGAAGGGGGAAATAAATCATGTGAAAAGGACATCAGTTGGTTTAGGGTACATCTTCCATCATCCATAAAATCATCCTTTAACTATTCAAAAGGCATTCTTAGCACGGGCAATGTTTTAATTACAGAAGGAAGTTTTCTTTCTAGGAAATTCAATTTATCAGCTGCCTTTTCATAGTTTATCTAGATGACCATTGATTTCATATTTATCTTGATGGTCTCTTCTGACTTCATGTCAAAGAATGTCTGGATTGGTTGTCCATGTCTGTGCAACTAGTTAATTGTAACCAGAATGTTCCTCTTACTTAGGGTCTACCCTTGGTGCAGGTATGCTTTACAGAAAAAGAAAATAAAGGTAATATTTAGAACATGGTTTCTCCAAAAAGGCCTGATCAAAACCACATTGGTACAATCTTAGTCCTTTACATCCATCATTTTCCACAAGGCATTATAAGTTCTGGCTCCTGATAGTAAGCATAATTAAGGTAGAACACATGCTTGTAAAATGTTTGTTCCATATTTTGGGGTTATTTTAACAAATGTTGGGGTGTTATGTGTAAGTTATACCCAGGTGAGAGTCAGAGAAGAGAATAGAGTAAGTAAACCTCATATGGAAAGTGTTAGGTCAAACTTTATAGCTGTGAGGGAGGCCAAGCCTGATATTTAAGGAGGATACGAAGTAATATTTAGAACGTGGTTTCTCCAAATCAAGGTATGAGAAGGTAATGAACTGAAGAACAGAGCTTTGCTACCTTAAGATTTAGCCATTGGGAACTTTATAAATATTGTTGTCCTATAACATGAACAAGAGGGATGGTTTGGGGAGGGAATGTATTTTGGCATTAAAATAATTTCTCCACTACCTCAAGTAGCTCAAATGATCCGGAAAGGTTCTCCTTGGAGAAATCAAACTAATGTGCAGATTGTTGGAGGGCCTGATGCTTGCTTTAGAGGTGTTGATATGAGCATTAGTCAGCAACATAAATTGCAATGAAGCAAGTGAATAATGCTGTCATTGCAATCTCTCAAAGCCATAAATTAATTAATTATTCCATGCTGGTAATTGAAACCATTTTAGGATTCAGGTTTGGGGAATAATTGTCCAATGCTGCCCAGTAAGTTTTGTGACTGTTCAAGGCCATCATAGCATCTGTAGGCTCTATTCTGGTTCCCAGACATTTCACTGGTTCTTAGTAGAGCCTGTGGTCTACTAGTACTATGGGCTATATCTTCTGCCATTAGTGGAGCCAGTGGATTAATAGAAAACTTTTCAACAAATAAATGACTGATCCTGAATGTGATTGCCACTATGGAAGCTGTAGTAGTAATCTGGGTTAATTAAGTGGACTAAATATTGGATTCTTCCATATGCAATATATCCTCTGTTTCCCTTTCTGATTGTTTGAAGCATAGAAGCGGTCAACTCTTACTTTGGAGTAAGCTATTTAGATAATTTTCAGACAAGGGCACCTAAGGGATTTACAATTTTAGGGATTTAATATGGCTTGGTTGAAATCATCATTACCCAGAAGGGGATTTGCTTCACCCCAAAAGTTTGCCATATGATGTTGGACTTTTAGCAGATGATGGCCATCCTGGTATGGTAGTATTTGATATTATTCGAGCATGTTTCTGCATGGGATGAACTGAGCCAATTTTTGCACAGACAAGGGCATTCCTTTTGCTCTTCAGCTGCAGACTTTTTCCTCTGCTTTCATGTGATGTGACATGATGTGAAAAAGTCCTTGGTCCCTTTCCACTCCAACGGAGGCTTCTTGAATCCCTCAAATGTACATAATTGTGAGAAGAAAGGACAAAGGCATGGCAAAGATGTGTTATATTCATTGAGGACCGAGATTTAATTTTGCCACTTTGGCATGTCTATCCATGTAATAATTGCATTGGCTTCTGTTCATTGCACTGTCTGTAGTGGCCTGACCTTGTCCCTGAGGGAAGAGTTATAAAATAAATCTCTTCCTAACTGCATCAGGAGACTCCTGTCCCTTTACTGTCATGATTTTAATGAGCAAGCAGAGTGACTGATAATCACATGGCCAAGCCCAGCTGTGAAACCCCAGGCACCAAGAGCAAGAGCACAGAGCATCCCATTAACTTCTTCCCTTTGAAGTCCCCAGGATCTTGGCTCCTCAGTGGACAGCTGCCCAGCTTCAGCCCGCAGGCATTTGCAAGACATTGTTCGGCATTGTGTTCACCTGGTGGGGGAATCAGAAGACGGACCAGATACAGGGGGAGCCGTCTCCCTTGGCTGCATTTAAAATCTTCCTTGGGGTTATTAGGAATTGTGTCAGGTTCACATTTGGCAAAAGTCTCAATTAAAGACTAATCAGCAGAACATGGTCACTTGAGGGTTGGAACTTCCTCCTACTGATTCAATGGCCAAAGGCTAAAAATGCTGAAGGAGGCAAAGTAGTTCTCTAAGTGGGAAGATTTCCCTTTCTGCCTATCCCTTGGGCCAGTCCACCCCACTGAAGAAACTGCTGACTTAGCAGCATTTTCTCTTAATCCCAATGGTCTTCCAGATGAGTCTCTTATTTTTCTCCACAGAGTACTACTTTTGATTGTCTTCTTTTGTCTCCTGGGAAAAAATCTGTCATCTATCGACAGCGTAGTCATTAGGACCCTATTAGGAAAGCACCAAGCTAGGACAGCTATTTTAAACATTGAATGTTATACAAGATTAATCCGGTCTTTTGCATTCAACTGTTCCAAATTCTTCAGCAATGTGTCCTAAGGGAGCCTGAACGCTTTAGTCTCACCTCCCTGATGCTGATCTGCTCTGCTGGAGTTTCCACTAAGCCCTCTCCAGGGGCTACATTCAAGACAACTAGTAGGTCCTAGATGATTTGGTCGGGGTCACAAATGGTCATTGCAGAATGGGATTCTGTGGGAAATGGCCAGAGCCTCTGCTGAGCATCATTTTATTGCTTCCTTGACTGCCATCATGGCAGCAGAATGGGAGACAAGCCAAATTTGTCCATAGCACACATCTCATCATTGTGTAAAGACCCTTGAATGAAGAGGAGCCATCCAAAAGCACCATCATTTTATCACAGTTTATGTAGGGCTATCATATCTAGGCTGTGAAAATCTGGATGACCATTGGATGGCAGCACAGAGTAAGAGTGCTCCCTTTTTGTATCTCTGTTCCCATTCAGTCACATTATTTTTATATCTATCTATCTATCTATCTATCTATCTATCTATCTATCTATCTATCTATCTATCTAGTTCTGGTAACCCTAGAAGTGCAGTCATGCCTGGTAAGTACCCTGAGGCCCTGTATGCACCAGGATGCATCAATGTAACATTTATGTGTCTGACAACATTGGAGCTCTTCAGTAACTCTTATGCTGCTGAGCTGATTAATTTGTGGTTCAGCTTTACTGCATGATTTTAAAAAAAAAAAGAGCAAATACTGTGCAACTTGTTATATGTGCTATTAATGCTACAGCTGTAAGCTAGGTGGTTCCTTACTGGCAAGAACTCTTATCTCTTTCCTCCTATCCTTGGCTGTTCTCCCTTTCCTGTTCCAGTCAAGGTGCCTTTGCTATCCCACCTTGCTGTTTACATCGAGTATCCTTGCAGGAACCAGCTTTTTTCTTCTGCCTCTGCAAGGAAATGCAGGACAAAAGAAGGGGTACCGATTGGCTGCCAATGTTTGTGCCCCCATTGGCTGGCTCAGGAGGAGAATGGACAGAATGACATTTGGTCCAGATTAGGGAATGGCAATCTTTTGGAAACTAAGGTGGCAGTTAACATGTTTGGAGAGCCAGAGTGTTGCAAGAGGCAGCAAGGGGATGCAGAGAGGGTGACGCTGTGGTTTTCATTTCTGCCCCCAGGGTTTTATTTATTTTATAATAAAATATATATTGCTTCAATGTAAAAAGACTGTACGTAGTTTTAGGTAAGAAGCTGAGAGGACTAGAGCATATAATTAACATACTCGTTAATTACATTAACTGTATAATCCCAGAGCAGCGAGACTGCAGATTGTTTAACTCCCAACTGGTATAGTGTCAGTGGAGAACTGATCAAGAAAGCTGCATTCCCTCAGCATTTCAGATTGTTTTTGATATTGTATAAGTAGTAAAAGCATAATAATAACATGATCTTCACTAGTTTTCCCCAAACGGACACTTCCCCAATGGGTTGTCCTTGTCTCTGCGTTGCCATCTAGATCAGGGTTCCTCAACCTCAGCAACTTTAAGATGGGTGGACTTCAACTCCCAGAATTCCCCAGCTGGCTGGGGAATTCTGGGAGTTGAAGTCCACCCATCTTAAAGTTGCTGAGGTTGAGGAACCCTGATCTAGAGGATCTCCGCATTTTTGGTACATAGAAACGATAGGCAAATGCATTGGGCTCTGTTCAGCTGAGTGGAAAAGCATCATATGTATTTTTCATCTCAGATATACTGTGGATAATTTCCAGAGAACGGGATGTATGGAGGCCCTTTAGTGGCTATTTTATGCTATTGCTGGTATGACCACTTGGTAACAGTATTTTTCCAGACAACTGCCCAGTGCCCAGGCCTCACTCTTTTCCTGAGCAGTATTTGATAAGGGTCCTCTCTGACACCCTGCAGGAATTTGCTACCAAGATTCCCTATTACAGGCCCTACTGTAGTAATGAGTGTAGGCTTTGTGAAGGGGGCTTTTTATTATTGTTATTTTGTGGTTGAAAGGTTGCATATACTTTTTTTTCCCCTCATGCAAAAGCTTAGAAAGGGTGGAAAGCAAAATATTTGGATAATTATTCAGCCCATCAGGTTACATAAAAGGTTCCATAGCCCTTTGCATCAAGTCTTAACAGTTAAAACCACAAATTCTGTTTTTGCAGTCATAAAACATCCAGAGCAAAGTGTATGTGTGTGTGTTTGTGTGTGTAATAAAATAATAAAAGCCATTTTTCCATTTGCTAGAAACTTGAAAAAGTTAACATAACTTTAAAAAAAAAAAAAAAAGATTAAAATGTCAATTTACTCCCCAAAGGAAACTCCTTAGAAAATCTTTTTTCAGCTACACAGTGGTCTGAAAAAAATGATACGTATTTGAGTGTAGTTTTTTTTTAAAAAAAAACAACAGCAATTAATTCCTAAAAAAGGATGTACTGACATCAAGTGCAAATAGCTAATTTTATATTTTAAGGAAACTCTTTTTATATGACTCTTCAGACAGGAACACATGATGTCTGCAGTTTGTAGCTGAGAGCCCTGTATATGTTCCAGCACTGAGTGGAACATCAGCAGTGTTGGGATTCAATCTGTGGCAATGATCAGTGAATCGCTAATGCCATTTTCATGTCAGCTTCCAAAAACCTTTGTCATGATAGAAGAGAACAATGATATATCAGCCTAAGCTACTTCTCTATGAACAGAATATATGAGCAGGGAAGGGTAATAGTATGACACCCAGGTGTCACTCTGAACTAGAATGCCATATCTGAGTTGCAGAATTTGTGGTACTATGGTAGAGAATTGCCTATCCTTCATTCAAGACAAATGCTGTCTTAATGCTCTCATTAGGGATGAAGGGGAAGAGTATGGTCTAGGTAAAGAGCCTGTTAAGTCTGTGGTAAAACCTAGGGAAAGTCATCTTCCATTGCTCCTGATGCCAACGCTGCACTCTGACCTTAACACTAGGACCTGGCCTCAAGCCCTCAAGAACATCAACACCATTTCACTGAGAGCAAAAGGGCAGAGAGATGAACGAATGACAGATTACATAGAACATAGAAATAAACTTGGGAATAAAAGTCTAGTCAGGAAAAGCTTGTTACTGCCAATTAATCCAGTTTCTGCAATTAGCTATGATAGTTAGGTACCATTAAATTGGACATGACCCTGGTTATCTCATCATTTTCATCTGTCCCCAATGACATTTCTTCAAACATATTCCATTGATTTTCATGATCCCATCATCCATCTTATTCATTTTCTTCTACTTTTCTCCACTTTGCCAAGTATAATAACTTATTCCAGTCCATCATCCAATCACATCACATTCCTAAAGTATATGAGATTCAACTTGATTGGTTCTTCTTGCAGCCCATGGCACTCTGTCATTGCCTTCCTCCTATCACTTCTGAATTTCTGTAGCACATTGTCTTTTATCTGCCCAAGAAAACAATCTGAAAAGCACCAATTATATTTGGATGGAGACTATAAGCATCCTGGGTTTAAGTCTCTGAGAGCAATCAAATGAAAAATAATTTCAGCAATAGTCTGACCACCTTCCATTACTCCAAATTTTAGATAACATTTGGGAACTTCTAACCTTTGATTAGGCCTGACATGATAATGGACCTTATTGACTTGAATGCTGGACTAGATTTTCTCTACATTTGGATATAACTACTCAGTATTGAGGATGAAACATCTTACTTTTCCTCCAGGGATCTATCTTTATTACTTCATGCTTTAAGAGCAGAGTATTGGTATTGAACAAAATTTCCAGTCTCAAGTTCTGTTTCAAATACATGGAGATCTGTGGCTGGAATTTCCAATGTAATATTCTTCTTCCTTTAGGAAGCTATCAAGGGAAGTCTTAACCTTTCTCCTCAGTACTGAATCCCCAACTTAAATAGCCTTCCTGAGGAGAGGAGAAACACCTTCACCCTAACCAGTTCTTTAGCCTGTCTTCCTGATGATTTCTCCAGGGGGATTTAAGTAAGAGCTATGGCATAGAATGAAGAAGCTAGACCATTAGTTATGTGCATTGCAGTTCCAGTTAAAAGACACATTTAACCTTTTAATGTTTTTTGAAGTATTTGCTGGATGGATATCACTAAAATATAAAGTCCATATTTTTTCTTCCTTTTTTCTTTTAAAGGACTGTATACTATTAAGCATCACTAAATTTCATTCATTCATTCATTCATTCATTCATTCATTCATTCATTCATTCATTCATTCAATTTGTACAGCCACCCATCTCAAACCAGTGACTCTGGGTGGCTAACAATCATAAAAACAATTGAACAGTTAAAACACAACACACAAAAAAAGAAATTAAACACAAATAGAAGCTGAAAGATATAATCCATCAGTGTCAACATAACCAGGAAATGGGGCCCTTCACACACTCAGGACCCCAGGTCTGGGCACATAGCCAGGTCTTCAAGGCCTCCTGAAAGGCCAGCAGGGTTGGGGCCATCCTAATCTCAGGAGGGAGGATGTCCCAGAGGGCAGGTGCTATGGCAGAAAAGGCACATCCCCTGGTCCCCACCAGCCAACATTCCTTGGCTGATGGGACCCAAAGCATGCCCATCCTGCCAGGCCAGATTGGATGGGTAGAAACAACTGGCAGAAGATGGTCCCTCAGGTAACCTGGTCCCAAGCCATGAAGGGATTTAAAGATGACAACCAGCACTTTGAATTGCTCCTGAAAACACACTGGCAACCAGTGCAGACCCCAAAGCAGTGGTGTTACATGTGCCGAATAGCCAACACTGTTTACAACCCATGCAGCTGGGTTGTACCAGCTGAATACCAGCTGAAGCTACCAAATGCTCTTCAAGGGCAGCCACATGTAGAGCGGTTTTGCAATAGTCCAAACAGGAGGTCACAAGGGTGTGAGGGACAGTGAGCAGACCTGCCCAATCTAGGAATGGGAGCAACTAGCACACAACCCAAAGGTGTCAAAGGCTCTCTTAGCTATGGCTACCACCTACTCTTCCAGCAGGAGCTGTGAGTCCAAGAGGACCCCCAGATTGCTTACCAGGCCCATCTGAGGAAGTGCCACCCCATCTAGGACCAGAGGTGGAAAAACCTTGGTACCGGAAGGCCCAAGCACCCAAAGCCACTCAGTCTTGCTTGGGTTGAGCAGAAGCCCATTGGGCCCATTCAGGACCCTACAGCCTCCAGGCACTGAGACAGGACATCTACAGCATTACATAGGCAGCCTGGAGTGGAGATATAAAGCTGGGTATCACTGGCATACTGATGATACCTCAACCCCAAACTGTAGGATCCCCTAACCCAGCAGCCTCATGTAGATTTTAAATAAGAGGGGAGAAAGAACAGAGCCCTGTGGCACCCTACAAAGTAGGGGCTGTGAACTGGATCTCTCCTATCTTATCAACACCAACTGGAACTAACCCGAGAGGAAGGAGAGAACCAGCACACCGTGCTGCCCACCCCCAACTCCCGAAGCCGGTCCAGAAGGATACCATGATTGATGGTATCGAAGGCAGCTGAGAGTTCAAGAAGAACAAGGATGGATGTGCTACTTCATCCCGCTCCCGCCAGAGGTAATCCCACTTCCGCCAGTGATCAATGCTGTCTCAGTCTCGTATCCGGCCTGAATCCTGACTGAAAGGGATCCAGATAATTCACCTCATCCAAGGCCCTTTGGAGCTGCCATGCGACCACTTTCTCTACAACCTTCCTTAAAAAGGGAAGGTTGGAGACTGGACAAAAGCATATTCCACATCAGTGATTATCCAAGTTGAATTTAATGTGACTTAATGGGGAGACACCTTTGTACAAAACTGCATTCAGGAAATCTTCCATGCAATGAAAAACCCTTCATTATTCAAGCTAACATCAAGCTGTCCTTGCAGATGCCCACTTTTCACAAGGAGCGGCTGCTCAACATTGCACACATAATTTATTCTACATTTGTTTGTGTCACCTAAATGGGGTTAATGAGATACAAGAGCCAGTTTTCAGGCAGTCATAAGCAAACAACCTGATATCAGTTCTGTTTGTTACCAAAACAAGAGACTGGTAGAAACCATTTTTCCACCTAAAGAAGATTGGCTTCCAGCCCATAAGATTGTGCTGGCAACAGGTGCAAGACATTGAATCTTTTTTCCCTTATAACTAGGTCTTGCATCTGATTAATAGAAGTCACTGGAATTCTTTCATAATGGCTGAGTTAGTTTTTCTACAATAAAACAACTTATCTGAGCTTCTGTGTCCTTTGAAATCTGTTATTGCTCTTTCTTACCTGGCCTGTCAAGAGAAGTCTGACATTGAAAGATGGGTGAAGCAATTTTGCTGGGGTTCCCTTAAGATGAAATTGATTTAACTCATCTTGAATGGAGGGACTGTAGTTAATTTTCTCTTCCATGATAATTTTCAGTACCCTACTTGTAATGTTATGTGGGAATGACCTTGGGAGATGGGGCAAAGAGATGCTGCCTAGGGAATGGGCAGGTAAGAGACAACATAGCCTGCAGCTGGATAATGGGCAGAGCAAGAGGCTCAGAAGGGACCCTCCCTAGTTTCTCAGACTGTAAAAGGAACAGGGGTAGAACTGTACTTTCAGATTTGCCAGATTCTGTTAATATAGCTTTACAATAAAGTAAAATTAGCTTATCTGGTCTTGTTTCCTGTCTGGTCTACCTGGCAAGGCTGACAATATTATTAAAAACTTTCATCTCTGAATTCTATCCAATCTAGCCTATCCTTTTCCTGGTTTTTCTGTTTCTTTTCCCTGCCACAATTTGCATTTTATACTCAGCATTCCACAGGTTCTGATATTGAAGAGGTTGATGCAGTCAATCTTCAACCAGCAGAAGTTTCACTGAAATCAATAGCATCTACACAGTAATGAAGCTGGGTGGGTTGCTTTGGCTCTGAAGAAAGATAAGCCTTTTTCTGTGTTCTTGCTGCATTTAACCAAGTCACCTAATCTGCTTGAAATGATAGAAGGATGATATATAATATGTTAAAATTTCCCAGTAGCCACAAAAATTCAAATTATTATCAGCTAAGAACTAACATTATTCCCCTGCAAGTTAGAATGTGACCTTTGTCAATGCCACAGAAATTTTAACTGAACTGCATTTCTTCCTTAGCAAAACAACTGCAAGCATGACAAAGCTAGGAAGCCATGAGGCATTTTCATAGAGGATGTGTGCTTAAAATCTCATAGAAGATTCTGTTTGGATAGTAAACTAAACCTGTTTATGAAGGCTGAAACACTATTCTCATTCCCTCTTTTTCAGCCCCTCGGAATGATTTTAATGATGTCTAATAAATATTTCAAGATACAGTATAGGAACAAGTAGTCTTTCTTTGTCCTGGTGAAGCAAATTATTTAGAAGGTGCATCAGTATAGGATTTTGGGACAAAACACCAAGGTCTCACTCAGTAGAATGCAGAGGAAGACCTTTAAAAATGGCAGGCCAGTTTGCCACATTGGGAAGCAAGTGAAGTATAAAGAGGAGGCCTCCAAAAAACCACTCAGACCAGTGTTTAAAACATTGAACCACTGAGCAGAGTTATTCTGCTTCTGTCTCTGGGATACCACAGATATTTTAAACATGGTTAAAAGGTCTGTGTAACTCCATTAATAACTTCAGCTTCCTACATTCCTCAAAATAGTTTTGTTTTTTTCTGGCCCTGCCACACCAAACAACCCTCCCCTTCAAATTCTACTTTTTTTCTCCACTCAGCAATGCTCCATATACAACCCACCCTCCACTTCCTCCTCCTCCTCCTTCACTTCACATAGCCATATGTTTTCCAGCTGGGTTAGGTATGTTTTAGTGGCTTTTGATACTATCGATCATGGTATTCTTCAGGACTGAGTTTGGGGGTTGGGAGTGGGTGGCATTGTGTTGTGCTGGTTCTCTTCCTTCCTCTGGGGATGGTTCCAGTCATTGTTGATGGGGGGGGGGGAGGTCTTGCCCATTGCCCATGATTTATGGAGTGCTTCAGGGCTCAACACTCTCCCCACTTGTGTTTAACATCTACATGAAGCTGCTGGGTGAAGTCATCTGATGGCACAGGGCAAGGTATCATAAATATGCCAATGATACTCAGCTTTATATCTCCATACTAGGCCATCAAAGTGTGGAGCTTCAAAACATTTATTGCAGCCATAACCCCACCACCACCCAAAAGGTTAGATCACTGTTTCAACCATAACCCCCCCCCCAAAAAAAGGGTGGTAAGAATCACACAGAGACAGATGTGTCTCATCATAGTCCTTCAGTGTGTGTGTGTATCCTACTCTTCAGCATTGTTAAAAATCCAAGCTAAGATGATTTAGAACCTCTCATATTAATTCAGTGCTAAGTCTCCAAACAATTCGATCTAGCCACAGCCTTTCAGAATACTTGTTTCTTTATTACATTCAACCATCAATTCATCCTATACGATCTTGCAGCACTTCTCATCCAGCCCCATCCAAATGCTTGGGGCATTCTTCAAGAAGATAATATGAGGGAATGTGGTGGATGGAGTGGCTTGAAGTGAGAGTTTGATCCTACCTTTTACTCACATTGGTTCAAGGCTTAGAGAGCATCACTATAATTCTACCCCTCCAGTTGCCAGATGATTTCCAGTTCCTCCTGAAGATAAGAGCGCCTGCTGGTCTACTTCTCCAAGAAAGGAGCTATAACAGCAGTTCTTTCCTTGTCTACAGATAAAATCAGTGTGTGACCATCCATTACAGTGAAAAAACATGGATTAGATTGCAAGACACAGCTTTAGAGATGTTAATGATTATGCCATAAAAGCACAAACAGCTCCCCTCCTCCCCTTGCTCTCCTACTGTTCTTTTCTCTTATCCACTTCTACACAGCAGACATTTGATCTGAAAGGCCAATGAATTCACAGGCCTCCTGAGAAGACCAGAGGCTGACTGATATGTGTGGGAAAGTGGTGGCCATTTTTGATGCACCAGTTGTACCACTAACACCTTCCCTTTTCTTTCCTTTTTTCTTGTCTACATCTTCTTTTATTCCCTATTTCATTTTGCTTCAGCAACAGAAATTTTGCAGCTTGCATGAATAGAAACAACTTTGCCTCTAAACTGACATATATGTTTTTAAAAAAGAGCTTCCAGTAAAAGTATAGGAGAAACTTTTGCTCTCAATAGGGAATTCAATAATGGGTTTACAAACAATATCATTTTTCAGAGTTGTAGTCTGAAAAGGTCAGTGAAAAGCCTTTTTACCAGCACTTTCTGAATGAGTTACCATTTGAATGTCCCTAAGAACAATACCAGTAGAAAGGTGACTTTTAGAAAAAAGAGAAAGCTAAAGAATAACAAAAGCCAAATCATCATGTATCTCTCCAACATCATATTCATTACTCTGAGGCTAGAGATCAAAGTCATCTAGGATTTCTAACTTTCAACCAAATTTTGTACTATGCAGATGGTAACCTTATTACAACAGTGCACTTTACTTCTGACTACAGGGAGAATTATTCTAAATGTAGTTCTGAGCAATAACAACAATAAATAATCTTCTGCAGACAAGAATACTTGCAGAATCAAACAACACTTTAACCATTGCAGATATACTTTATTACACTTTTTTTTTTTTTACAAATTTGTTTACTAAATTTGTTTGCTAACTCAGACATATACAGCACTTATAGTTCTACCTCTCTTTCCTCCCAAACACACATTTTCCCCCTTTGGGACAACAGTGTCAGGCTAACAAACTGGAAGTTTCACAGCTGAGTGCAGATGGAATCAGGATACTCTGATACTCTGGATCCAGCCAAAAAAAAAGGGGGAGGGGGATAATTTTTCTAGACCATGAACCAATTCTGGAGATAATTAGATGCTGGGGGGGGGTGAGAAAGAGTTAGTGCAAGGCTGGAAAGCCTACAGTTCTCCCAAAGTTGCTAAATGCCCATGTTTAGCATCCCCTTCCAGCATAGACAATGATGAGAGATGCTGTCAATTGCAGTTCAGCATCATTGGGTGGACCACAGGTTTCCTGTTTTTGGAGTAAAAGCATAATTATAGTTGGATGGAGCAACTTCAGCCATGGGATCCAATGACCTGCTCATGCCATTCAGATGGCTGTCCAACTTTTGTTTAACAAGCCCACCCAATTTTGCATTGCCCACAAATTTGATAAATATTCCTTTTACTTCTTTGTGTAAGTACAAATGTTGAAAGAGTTTAATTTTTGTAAAGTTGAAAATATTCAGAAGATGAGGAAGAATGAGCTGAGAAAGAGTCATTACAGTCATTCCACCATCACAAACATTTTTCCCCATTTAACATAAAAAAGCCAAACTTTCTGAGTTCATAGCATAATACTAACAATAACAACAACTACAATAATAGTCTGCTTTTCCTCAAAAATCTCAAGTTAGCTTACATAAGGGTCTCTCCTAATTTTACTTACGATGTAGCGGATTGAGAAAGAGTGATTGGCCTGAAGTTATCCAGTGAAGTCTATGACTTCCTGGTCCAAGTCTGATGATTTAAATACACCATGAATTGCCTTCATGGGGCTAGGAGAAAGACCCATCCCTAACCACATCCAATCTTTATTTTCCTTCTGATTTTTTTTTTTAATTTCTCCCTGCCTTGCTTGTCAGATGATAATATGTGCAAGAGCAAATCTGCAGAACACCAGGTCATTATAGCCTGAGATCCTTCCTATCATCAGACTTGTTTGCCCACTCCTCACTGATTGGAAATTTGGCTGATGTCAACAGATTGATTTAGAACTGTTCAACCTAGCACCTCACACTTATAGCAACACAACTCATTCAGTGAAACTTTGTAGCAAGGGATAGTGGAGAGTCATGCCTTCAAAGCACAACAGCTGGGAAATATTTCTAAGATGTCATGACAAAACTACCTTAGATTGTTGGGTTGGTCTGCAAGTTCCTGGCAGAAGATGCTGACAGACAATGCAGTGCATATACCGTTTTCCATGTTGATGTCATTTCGTTTTCAGTTTCAAGAATACTGATATATAATCCTCTCCAACTCAGCACAATCCAGCTGTGCTGGATGACACTTCCCAACATCAAATCCCATATGAAGGTTGGACATCCTAGCTGGGGATGACAGGAATTATAGTGCAATACAACTGGAAAGTCCCACTCATTTTCTTAATATTCTTCCACTCCTACACTCTCATAGACAATCTGCTATGATGAAGAAAAAAAAAAAGATCACTTTCTTGACTCTCTCCAGTGACAGTGTTAAAAGATAGGAGTGAAAGACCTGCAATTTCTCTACTCTCTGATTACACCAAAATTGGCATATTAAACATGCTCTAGTTCTCTCAGCTTCCAAAAACTCCAGCCCAAAACTGCTTAGAGTCTTTTCACATTAAGCAATATGGCCATTATATTATAAAATAAAATAAATAAAACCCCAAGGGTGGAAACAAAAACCACAGAGTCACCCTCTCTGCATCACCATCCTGCCTCTTGCAACACTCTGGCTCTCCAAACATGTTAACTGTCACCTTGGTTTCCAAAAGATTGCCAATCTCTAATCTGGACAACCTTCCTCCTGAGGGTCCACCCTCATTCTCTCCACCTTCCTCCTGAGCCGATGGCAGTGGATGGAAGGGCAATCCTTTGACACCTCAGTTGTGGTGCTTCAGGGCTTTTCCATTGCAGCTCCTGACTTCACTTACCAAACTCCTCAAGTGTGTCTGTGTGTGTGTCCTTCCCATGTGTAAACAGGCTACCATCCTCGCAAAGTTCAAGAACAGCACTTCCTCCAATGGGGGCACAAACATCCCCCAAACATAACAGCCAATCAGCGCCCCTTCTTCTGTCCTGCATTTTTTTGCAGAGGCAGAAAAAAGCTGGTCCCTGCAAGGGCCTGTCTCCAATTCTGCTACCATAATGACATCTAAGGGGCCAGTAAAATGGAGCTCAGCAAAGGTTCTGGCCATTTCCAAAGGAATCCCATTCTATAATGACCATTTATAATTTGGATCAAATCACCTAGTTCCCACCAGTTTTCTTGAATATCCCTATGGAAGGCTTGGTGGTAACTCCAGCAGAGCAGATCTGTACCAGGGAGAGGCAACTAAAATATAAAGATAAGTCCCCCTCCAAAAAAAAAAAAAAACCCTACAGACCTAAAGACTTTGGAATAGCTGAATAGAAAGGACTGAATTCATCTCATGTAACATGTCAACATGTTTTAAAACAGCCATTCTAACATGGTACCTTCCTAATGGGTCTTTAGGCTGATCTGAAACGACCTTTCTGTCCACTGATGTTTTCCCAGGGGATAAATAGGAGAATCAAAGGTAGTTCACTATTGAGAAAAATAGTGGGCTCATGAGAAAGATTGTTCCAATCAAGAGAATACTGGCTGCCAAGTCAGCAGATTCTTCAGAGAGGTGAATTTGCCTAAGGGACAGGGCAGAGAGGAAAATCAGCCCACTTAGATAACTATTTTTAGCCTTTGGCTATTCAGTCAGTAGGAGAAAGCCCCAAGTCTCAAGTGACCATGTTCTGCTAATTAGTCTTTAACTGAAAAGTCTGCAAAATGCAGATTCATCACAATTCCTAATATCCCAAAGGAAGTTTTCAGTTGTAGGAGAGAGAGGCAGTTCCCCTTGTATCTGGTCTCTCTTCTGATTCTTCCATCTCCAAAACCCTCAGTAGTTGGTTTTATGCACTCTGCTAGGCCATGCTTAATCATGGTTTGCAAAACAAGTCTTAGTGGCCCATACTTCACATAACATTAAGCCACTAGGCCTGGCTTAGAAACTGAGTATAGGAGTCCTCACTTAACATTGGTAATTAGGACCAGAATTTCCATACTAAGTGATGCTATCATAAAGTACAATGTCATGTGACCATGCTGCTTAGCAACAGCAGTTACAGTGGTCTTTAGTTACCAACATTCAGTGAGGACCACGCAGGTCATAGAAATTGAGCAAACTCAGGGAGGCAGTGAAGGACAGGAAGGCCTGGCGCAATATGGTTCATGGGGTCATGAAGAGTCAGACAAGACTTAACAACTGAACAACAACAAAAACAACAACACATGATCACGACTTGCAACTTCCTACCAACTTCCTCATTGACTTTGCTTGTGGGAATCTGGCAGGGAAGGTCACAAATTGTAATCATGTGACCACAGGACACTGCAATCGTCAGAAATCCAGGCCAGTTGTCAAGTGCCTAGATCATGATCACATGACTGTGAGGGCACTGCAATGGCCAGAACTTCAAGGACTGGTCATAACTACCACTTGTTCAGCGCCACTGCAGGTTTGAATGGTCGCTGAACAAGTGGCCATTAAATGAGGACCACTGTAAAAATAAGAATAATCTGGCTCAGCCCTCAGTCAAAAAGTACAATCAAGACAGACTGAGTGTGTCACTGCATGAGAAAGAAACAGGATCCATTACAAAATAAGGTGTCTAAGAGGAATTCTAGCTTTGCTCTTGCACTGCACTGTAGAGTATGGCCCTGTTTATCTCACTTCCCTGTAGAGAAGTGAGGGCTCTACTCCACCTTTCTGAAGTGATGATACTTGAGGAGCATCTTTGCATCTTGTCTGTGTTTCTTATTCTCAGTATTTCATCTGCAGTACCCTTCTTTGCTTCTAGCAATGGTGGTCTAGGTTATATTGGATATGAAGTAAAAAAAAGTATGTTATAAAGTATAAAGTAGAGATTTTCACTTCTGCATTTAAGACTATTAACAATGCACTATGGTATGTGCATTCAAAAAGAGAATAGGTTTACTCTTAGGTACGCTGGTGCAAAATTGCAGTTTAAGTGCATAAAGTTTATTTTTGGCGATATACAGTATAACTTCTAGACCTGACAAACTCAGTCTATAACAAACATGGGTTTCATTTCTGAAAATTCCAGAGCAAGATTTGGAACAGGAGCAATGGAACTATATTATTCAACTGGAATATCAGTTGAAAAATATGATTTGTCTGAAAATGGGATGACTAGGCCAGGGATTGAATTTTAGCATTGAAGATCCCTGACCATATTATCCTGATTGTAGCACAAATCTGTCTTCCATCTGCAAGAGAGCTCAGAGCATTCCCAATACATTTGGCTACAATTTGGACACAATTTCTCAAAGCCTTTCTGTGCACTAATGATACTCTCCACCACCTCCTTCTCTTCCACCTCCACCTCACTCTCCATTTATGGTCTAGGAACACACCGAATTGCCTTGATGGATTAAGCAGAGACAAGGCTATTTCAAGTAAATTAAAAATGAAACAGTTACAGCTGTTGGAATGGTTTTGAATTTAGAGGAGGTAAAGTCTATATGTTTTGGGGGGGGCAGGCAGGGGTTACAAGTAATTCATGGAGCACACAAATACTACGTGGGCACAAGCTGACATTTCTATTTAAATCTTTATGCTTGATCTTGTTTTGAGCAACCAGAATGTGACATTATTCAATATTGCCTTCCGATTCCTCCCCCACCCCCCAAAATGAAGTTACATGAGAGAAAGCTGGAAAACAATACAAGGCAACTTTAAAGCGACTTACAGATCCCATTTTTGGGACAGAACTTCCATGTCTGTATTGACCCATTTGGTTTACACCCAGTTATTTCTGAAGCTGTGCACAGCTCATGCGAATATTAGAAAGCAGAGAAATGTGTGTGGTGAAATGATGGAATTGACCCTTCCAGAGAGCTTTGGAATAAAAGCTGGGAGGAAAATGAAAGTGTGAAATGGCCCTGATTCCACAATTCTAATTGATCAAACTATCATCTTCACCTTCATTATAATATAGGTAGGGTCATCATGTTTCTCAAGAATGAAGAAATAAAACTCCTATGACATGAACAGCCCAATCATCCTCTCTCCCAGTCAGAGTCGTGACTATGCGCACCCAACAAGCAGCAGACTCCCAGGGGACAGAATGATGAAAGCAGCATGTCATGATACAAGCCCTCCCACCCCACACCTTTTTATGTGTGGTGTGACTTCACACACACATTTGAAGAGAGGCATAGCTCATGACACAACACTGCTTCCACCATTCTGACAAAAGCAGTGAGACACAGCAGATAACATAACATTACTGTATAACGTAAGCTTACTGTGTCTAAGTGACAGTGTCCCTGTTTAGTACTATCAGCCCCTGCAAAGCAGGCTGAGAGAATGTCACTTTCTGCCCCATTTCCTGTTTCTTTCTTTCTTTTTTCTAAGGTGGAATGGGGAAAATCAAAACATGTACGCCACTGTACCTAATTGCTTTTCTAAAAAAAAAAAAAAAAAATTCTCTATCCAACCTGACAAATATCTTTGGAACTTAAGGAAAATAGCTTGTTGAAAACATATCAGATCTAAAGTTTATGCTGCAAAACTGGGCAGTAGAACAAAGCAAGTTTTTTAGACTTCATACATCCCTCCTCAGTAATTGTAAAGAGTCCCAAAATCCATGTGTATCAAACCATTTCCATTACTGCATCTTTCATTCCCTACTCACTCACCATAGAAGGTTGGTCATGTGCATTTCCATTGTGACGTAACATTCTCCAGACCTCAGCCAAACTGCAATGTTTATTTCCCATTTCAAATTCCACCTGAACTCCATGTTCCTACAAATGAACCCAGAGTGGCATATGGATCAGAGAACACAGAACATTCGTGTATTCATTCTTTTTTTAACATCCTTTACCAACACCCCCTCCTTAACTATAGATGAATCTTTCAAATTGCTTGAGCTTTAACAAGAATATCATTAGTGGACTTTGAATGTGTAAACTGAAATAACAACACCAGGCATCTCCATTATTATTTCCAAGTATATTAAGGTTCTTCTCTGTTATTATTATAAGTAAATTACAATGTCTCTAACCACATTTGAAGCTTACAGACTAGCTCTATCTGCTGGAGCTATTCCATTTTGGGAAGCAAACTTCAGTTTCCAGCTGTATTAGTCTGGCATGAAATTAGTATCCACTTTAAAGAAAATGTGAAACAAATGGCACTGGAGCATGCCAAAGAAAGCAAAAACTCTTTTACAGGATTCTGCAAAGGGTTGATGGCGCTATATAGTAGATCAATGTATTCTTCTGTTGATTACATTGCACCTTTGGTGAGGGTTCTGGAAGAAGTTCTCAGGTTGCACCACAATTGGACAACTCCCCAGAATTATTGGTAGAGCAGACAATAGGATGCAGATTTAGCTTCAGGGGTTTGGCAATCTTTACGGGTGAACTGTTAGGAATCCTGCCAGCCTACACACATGCCAACATGAAGAACCACAGCATTAACCTGGGTTGTGATGGGGGTAGGTGGGAAGGTGGAGAAAGTGAATGAGTGAGTGAGTGAATCTGTGTGTGTGTGTGTGTGTGTGTGAGAGAGAGAGAGAGAGAGAGAGAGAGAGAGAAGCCTAATTACAGAAGTTTCCCTGCCATTAGGTATTTTTTAATGGTTTTGGCTCCAGCCTAATCAAAGGGAGGAGTTTTAGGCCAATACATCAGATTCTAAGCCTAGACAAGATTATGTGGAACAAACTGTACAGGTATCACTGTATCAGGACCATACTGTATGAACGCTAGGTTTTGACCACAAACCATCAAGCATTATATCATCCATGAACATCAAATGGCTTTCAATTCTGATCTACTTTGCATAGGGGTCCAGAATGTGTTAGTCAATATTGGTGCATTCATGGCCAATAGACTGTATGGAAAAGCAATTTGTAGGGCTGTGCCGTACTTCATATTTGTTCTCCAAAAAGTACTTCAAAGCAGGCAGGAGTGCAAACTGTCTCTGCCACTGTGACACAGAGGATTATACAGCTGCTTTCTATTGCTACCACACAATCCTGGGAAAAGGGTTTTTTTGTTTTTGTTTTGTTTTGTTTTAAGGTGTTTCAGACAGGTGCTATGTTTGGGCTCCTGTGTGCTTTTAAGCACATTTTGCAGATCAGATCTGCACAGGACTAATAACTTGCATTCTTCAGAATACTAAGGGACTTTTCATAGAGGGTGGGCTGAAACTAGATATAAAAAATAAATGCACATATGGGCCTATTCACGTACTCTTATTCAGCTAGACTATTCCATTTCTCTGCTACATTGCAATGTACATACTCCACATCAGCTCTAACTTCCTTTTCCCAGGAAAGTATGTTATTAATACTCCAGCAAAACTAGAAAGCATTTGAAAATTTGAATTTGAAAATTCTATTGAAAACGATAACTTCCTCTTTGCACTTGTTTGGGACCTCTTCATATTCTTAATTCTCAAGCTAATCCCAAAATCTAATCTCAGTAGAGTAGCAGTGCACTGGTTCTGTATCTCCTTGAGAGCTGTCAGCTTGGTACTCATCTTACATTTCAATCCATTACTCTAGTTTATTCTACCTAAGTGTCCCATCTTGATAAACATCACTGACTCGCCTGGTATCTGACTCATACCAGATGGTTGGATATCATAGTTTAAAACATAATTTCCTGTATTATCAATTGCAGGTACATTAATTATTCCATATCTCTATTACTGCTGATGGAAAATATGTGTATGCTAGTGGGCCACACAAGCTCCCCACCCCCAAGTCTTCAGTGACTGATAAATAGAAGTCAGATACTGTATATCTGCAGACCTTGAGCTTTAAACTGTCCATCAGGTGACTCTTGTATCTAGTTTTTCCATTCAGAACATGGCAGGAAGTTTCCATGGCCAGTTTATAACACAATCCTTATACATTATGGTACTTCAAAGGGATCCTCTTTTTTTAAAAAAATGATTGATTGATTGATTGATTGATTGATTGATTGTTGGTGTTGACTCTTAGTGACATCATGGATATATTCTCTCTAGAATTATCTTTCTTCAACTTGGCCTTTAGGTCTCTCAGTGGAGCATTCATTGCTGTTGTAATAAAATCCATCCACTTTGCTGCTGTCTGCCCCCTTCCTCTTTTTCCTTGAACTTTTCCAAGCATTATGGACTTCTCAAGGGAACTGTGTCTCTGCATGTATCCACAATATGACACTTAGAGCCTTTAAAAACAAAACAAAAAAAAGGCTTTGTGGAGTTAATTCTCATGTTCTGTCATGTCTTCCTGTGGTTTTACTGCATTTTGGCTTAGTATGTTGTATAAGCCAGATAACTGTGGCTTATGTAATGAACTAGGGTTAAAGCATGGTTTAGTGTGATGTGATATGTAAAATTACTCTTCAGTTTTTCTTGTAAAACTCTCCTCCTTGCTTAGACCTTTACAGTACAGCATCATTTAATTCTATTGATAAATAAAAAGTTCTGCAATTGCAAAAAAAAAAAAAAGCATTATGTTATCCAGAAAAGAACCAGATACTTGAAAATGTATGTTGTGTCAATAGATATCATTGCAAAAGAACAAAAAAAATGCTTCAATTTTATGTTCTTTGATCATGATTATCCCTGTTTTCTAATTAAATCAAAGTAGTGTTAATAGTCACCAATATGAGGATTATTTCTCACTGTCACCAGAACCAAATGAAACAGTGGAGATGTTTGGCCCAATATCTGGATGCTATAATAAACTGGATAACAGTTAATTAATTGAAGCTGAATCCTGACCAGTGGGAGGCATGTGAACTGATATCAGTACCAAAAATTGGGTAAGTCTCCAGCTCTGGAAGGGTTTGCTCTCCATGAAGCCTTGGGGTAATTCATCTCCCTCAAGGGCAGATGGCATTGGTGGCACAGAGTCCTTTCTCATCACTGTAACCTTCCCTGGGCAGGGATAATTTGTCCATAGTAGTCCATATTCTGTAACTTACTGTTTCAATTATTGTAACTCTCTCCCCTAGAAGATGATTTAGATATGGCAGCTAATGCTGAACCACCAGCAGCAAAGGTATTATCTGAAAGTGTTATATTCTTCAGATATGTATTTATTTTATTTCTTTGAATTTATTAGCTGCCCAACTCCAATGGACTTTGGGCAGTGTACAAAACTGGAAAATCTATAAAAATGGGTAAAACTTCAAACCAGGCAGCCCAGTTTAGAACAATCTTATAAACAACACAAATCAAACAAAACAGGGCAGTGGCCCTAGACAGGTCTGGGACCAAAGCCAGGTTTTCAGAGCTTTCCAGAACCCTAGGAGAGGGGTCACAGTCCTTATCTCTGAGGTTGCTGCTCCAGGAGTGGCAGGTGTGTGTGTGTGTGTGTGTGTGTGTGTGTGTGATTGTGTGACAGAAAAGGCATACTTCCTCAATCCCACAAAATGGCAATATTTAATAGAAAGGATCTGGAGTGCAACCACTGTGCCGGAACATACCAGATGGGCAGAAACAATTGGAGACAAACGGTCCCTCGGATATCCAGGCCCTATGTCATACAGGGCTTTATAGATAATAACTAACATTATATGATAACCTTAAATTATATCATACTAGTCTTAATTATTGCACTGCTGCCTATATATTACCAGTTCGAGTGTAGTGATGTTTAAGGCCCTTAACAACTTAGGATCCTGACATCTGAAAGAGCACCTCTCTCAAGATATATCTGCTTGAACCTTAAGATCTGCAAAGAGGACTCTCTTCAGAGTCTCAGGACTGGGAAACTGTCATTATGTGGGGATGCAGGAGAGGACTTTCTTTGTGGTGGTACCAAGGTTTTCACATGCCCTTCTCCTGAAGGCCAGGCAGGCCCAGACATTATCTGGTGAAGACCTTTTACTTTGAAAAGGGGGAGGGAGGGAGGAAGGCAGGCAGGCAGGCAGACTCATGCAGGAGCCCCTGTAGAAGGATAAACAATCACTGAGCTGCTACCATTTCACTTCTGTCTTATCCTTCCAACACTGAAACAGTCTTCAGAGCTTCATTAATAAAGCTCCATTTTCTTAAACATTTGGAACAGCATCACATGTCAGGAAGAGCTCTGCCCATTACTTCTCCACATTCCTTATGTGAACTGTCCTCTACTTTGAAATATTTGGTTACACACTGTGTTCTATTGTATTTGGAAAATGTATTCGTTCTACGCTATCTGTACCAGACAGGCCCTAACTTGTCTCCAGCAGAATAAAACCAGGCTCACACTGAAGAAAAGAGCCCCTAGTATCTGAGCCAATTTAAGAAAAATTTCCTCTTCCCAGCTTCTTATGTTCAGAAGGGTATATTCCAAACATGTTTCTAGCATCGAGACTATCACAAAAGAAAGTATTCTCATTAAATAGGAAAAAAAAGTATTGAAAAATTAGTCTCATCATGATTCCTTACTTGGGCTATTAGTGTCTTCATAATATCATTTCTGGCTGAGGGAAGCAAAACATAACAACGTATGCTTGTGTGCCCCGATGCTCAGAAATAGTTATTAGTCAGAAACTAACCTAGGCAACCACCTGCTCCCCTAATCTAAAGTTAAGCATCAAAGAAATAGCATTTCTGGGTATACTGGTGTTCATAAATCAATCTTCCCAGGTTCTTGTATACAAACAACGATCTATTTTTTACCTGAAATAGTACTAGTGGAGATAAATTTCAATTGCGTTGACAGTCAAAAATGGCCTAAAGGTAGCAGTACCAGTTAGCAATTTTGGACACTTTTTTCCCCTTCATTTTGTTCTTTTTACTTCACTCTCCTTTTTAATGAGAAGAGGGTAGATTGTTATGTTTGTGTTATTTACAACATTGGTTGATTTTTCATGTTTTCCCCTCTGGGTGGGGTCTGTAAGCCTCCCCTCACGTGTGAATTTTTGTTGCCCTTGATACATTTACCTATTCCACCAGACCCACCTCTTTGGATGGGGTTTTCTACTTGATTTGCAAGAAAAATGAAACCTGGCAAACTTTAATCATAATTCTTTTGACATTCCTTCACATATCCCTATACATGTTTCACCTGTGCAAAATCTCAGCATTTGTCTGGAGGAGTAATAGGATTTGGGAGAAATGGTGGGAATTCTGACTTCAGCCAGTGATTTGTTCTTCTGCAAGTCAGAAGCAGTAGAATGACAGGAGAAATTGGATTTTAGGGCAAAGGAGGAATGGGAGGAAGGGAAGGAAAAGGCCTAAATTAAAACATCTGGCTAGGTAATTACATGCACTAAAAAGTTTACAGTCTAAACTACCCACATGTAATTGATCTAGCTACAGTGATGTGTCACTTTCACTTACCCATATTAAGCAGTGGGCTTCACCTAGTTATAACCCATGCTAACCTCCACCACTGACCTGCTACAGTATACTTATTAAAGCTGCAATTATGAGGTGATCCTTAATAGCCAGGGTCTTGGTTCAGAGGGAGATTTTTTTCCCCCTGTAGCTCACATGCAACAATTAAAGATAATTTAAAGTGTAAGTAATTGAGCTCAGTTTCTGAAAACTACTGTAGGGGTCTTGTCCCAAGTATCTGACAGATGAAGTGGTATATTTTGACAAGTTTTCTGCAGACTTCCATTAAATACCAACCAGGAGTTTTGTTTTCTTTGGAGTCCCTGACTAAGAAATGGTGCTTGCAAAATGTTATGCCTTGCCAAGAACGAGGATGGTGTTCATGTTAACGGACTAACTACAGGGGGTGGACTCTTGCTTGCTGTGTCATTGTTGAGCTCCAGAGAAAGGGAGAGTTTTAATGTCAATGGTAATAGCTTTTGGACATTCATTTCAGCATTCAGACCAAGGCACCTTCCATGGAATCCTCATTTAATGAAGAAAATGATTGGGAGTCAACTATGAAGTGGTAAACTTGGTGGGTGTGAAACTCTGATCATTCTGGTCCACACTGATGTCTTATTCTGAGGCCAAGAGGGGCCTTGGAACACACTCAGCACACCAGACATTGCCTGTTCTCCTGCACAAGTTCACAGAATGCAAAATCTTTCAAGGCATTTGTATATATAATACATGATTCCTGAATTATTCAGTGTAACAGTATCTTCCTTTTTGAAGTTATTGGACCAATCCATTTGTAATGATCACCTTTGGTCAAGGGTGAACCCCCAGGCTGCAGGTCCAGAGTGCGCTGGATGAGGCTGACTTTTGGTGAGGACTTTTGCTCAGAAATCCCAGTGATAGTTAAGAGCATATACTTCCACTAGTGCCCTCCAGGTGGAAATGAGCCACACTATGGCATTAATTTGTACTGTGCCATTCCAACAAATATTTTTCTCTTATATATGGTTTTTAAATGCTTTTTAAAGCTATTGTGGTACTTTAGTTGTCACCTAAGTAGCACCCTGGGAGAGGAGGAGCATTGGACCAAAGCAACCTGGTTAGAATCCTACTCAATGATGTAATCCAATGGCAATTTATCCTCACCTGTAAAAGTGTATAATCTATAGCAAGATCCCTTCACACACTACCTAAATAACCCTGGGGGTGGGGTGGGTGCTATTTTATTATCTGAGTTATCCTTGAGTAAAGACTGATGTTATCACAATGCCAGTGATTACTATGTTCTTGGAGATCCAGCATATCCATGATGAGAGACCCTGCTTAGAGCATATCCTTTGATACCTTGTAAAACAATTATAGCTGGAAAACATGGAGCCCAAATGTACAGCTTGTATATTAAATTCAGTGCATTGCTATTGTGAATCTCAGGCAGGAAGCAACTACCAATAAGCTAATGGAAGTCATTGCTCCCAACATTACTCTGCTTCTGTCCACACAACCATGCTATTGTGCAGCCTTCCCCGGTCGGATAGTCTCTAGAATTCTCCAGACAACATGTCCCTCCTCATCTGGAGTCTCCAGATAGGAGAAAACTGCTCAGCATATCTCTTGAACATCCAACCAATTCCTCTCTTGATGGCTGTTTCACATTTTGCTCATAAAGCACCCACCACTTCCTACTTAACCTGCTCCAGTACTGAAAGATAGGATAAGTGTCTTTGCCCTCCCTGTTTTCAGCAGCAAAGGAGTGCTCTTATACCTTCTGGGCTAATCATTGGGGGTGGAGTGGGGCGAATTGTTTAGTGGCTTGGCAACCGCAGCCTTAATTGTGCCTAATACATGAGAATTTGCTTGACAATATCCAATGCCTCAAAGAGATTTCTTCAAATAGGCATCTAATTGCTGTCCCAAACATCCCTGCCGCCTGAAGTTCCAAAGCATCGTGAGTTGCTAGTAAACAATTAAGTGTTACGTTTTGGACAGCATACCCTATTGCCCAAGGCTGTCTTGAAGACATAGAATTCAGATTTCTTAATTAAGAACCTAGCATTTGACCTTTGTGATAGGAAACATATGGTTGATGGCTTATTTGTGTACATCCTGCTGTTAGTGCTTCCTCTTTTTCAGTCTCCTTTTTTCCTGCACCAGGCTCTTGTTTCGCTCAAGCCTAGTTGGCAAATGAGATAAAACTAGGGCTGCACCAACATTTTCTTTGGCTTGTTTACCCATTTTCATTCAGATTGATGGGAAAGCAATTGCTTCTAACCTTTTCGTTTCTCAGGAAAAGAATATGTCAGTGAAATTCCCATAGAAGAACAGTGGTGGTTTGGCTGTTATTGAAGTTACAAAATGAATATGGTGTGTAGGTGGGAGAGAGAGTGGCTGAGTGTCCTGCCTTTCATTGCACAATCATCTCTACAGTGGATTTCCTGGCTTCTCACACTTTGACTGAGGGGGATCTCAGAAGAAGGAATCCCAAAGAAACTTCTCAGACTGGGAACTGGGGAAAGGGGAGGTTACAATCAAGACTGTGACTGCTATGGCAGAACTGAAGCAGCAGATATAAAAATGATCCAGGGCTTCAGACACATGGCTACAGCTTCCATCTTGCTTTTTCTGGCCCCAAATGAGCCTGTTTCATAGACCATGCAAACTTAGGAAATTGGAATGTTGTTTTGCCCCAGTACTGGCCAAAAGCTCTCTTCCCCTGGCCAGCCTGTATGGGTAAGATAGTGTTAGCCCTTCAAGATAGGCCTGGTCAGGAAGCAGACCCCACCAGAAGTACTGTAACTCTACTTTATTGATATAGGCTGTAACAACAGCATCTTGAAAGCCTGACGGTCAAGGCGGGTCAACTTTAAGTTTCTCACGCTGTCTTGTTTTACCAGATTCAGCTCATGTTTTGCTAACACTTTCCACATACCTTCTCCAAGGTCATCTTTGCACTCCTCTTCACTATCTGTTGAAAATGTGTTGAAAAACCTTTTTCTAATTTATTCACACTCAATCGTTACCAATTCTGCAAAGACTGCCTGGACAAGTCTCTGCAGTTTTCAAGGCAAGGTGTTTCGGAAGTGGTTTGCCAGTGCCTCCTTCCTAGACCAGAGCCCAGCTGGTGAGCACAGGAGGCGGGGTTTCCATTGCTTCGCACCTTTTTTGGGCATGCGCGGCTTCCGCGTTACCGGCAACTGCTCCCCGTGCAAGCGCCGCCAGCATTTTCCTCCCACCGGGGTGAGAGTCCCCATTTACCTACTCACGTAAGTTTTCGAGCTGCTGGGTTGGCAGGAGCTGGGGAGGAAGCAGGAGCTCACTCTGCTGTGCAGAGCTGGGCTCGAACCGCTGTAGTGTCGACCATTTCTGGCCGGCAACTTTCAGTGTCATTAAGCCGCTGTGCCACCATGTCCCTGAAAAACCTTCACACCTTAGCATAATGATAGAATTCAGTTTCCAATGCTGGACTAACCCAATAACAGTGAGCCTACGGTTCACTCTATTGGGGGAGAGGGGAAGGGAAGGCAGGTAGGGAGCATGGGCATGATGAGAACCATCTCAATATCTGAACGGTCCTAGCTTCCTCCTCCATGCTGTTGCTGCAAGTGGTCATTGGCTCTGTTTGTCCCTTTCAGGTCTAATCTTCATCCCTGCCCAGAAGGGAAGGGGCAGGCAAGCAATGGCGTTGCTGTTCCCTCTCTTGGTAGTGCCATGATGGCCTTCCGTTCCTTGAAGGGCACGGAAAAATGCACTAGGCAATAATGAAATAGCAATGGAGGCGGATATGTGTAGCTCGGGGTTGAACTGTGGAGTCCTTGGGGTTCTCTGAGCTTGGTTCTTTTCTGAAGATGTTACCTAGCCAGGTAATGAAACGTTTGCAAGAAAAGAACCAAGCTCAGAGAACCCCAAGGACTCCACAATAATGAAATAACAAGAAAATAATGATTTTCTGTTGTATTTTTGTGGTTGGACAATTTGGCTAGGAAATCTATGGAAGAATGGAGTGGCACGAGTAATCTAGTGCTAAAAATTAGGGGGTTTTTTTCCTGTTGTGATCGTTCTGATTGGAGTACATTTCAAATATAAAATGAATGAAATTTCCTAACCTGCGCCAGTTTCACATTAGTTATCAAATGATGCCATGTTCAAAATACCATTGCATACCTTCCAAACATTATCAGGAGGTTTACAAATAAAAAGAAAAAGAAAAAAAAGATAGATCAAGCCAAAGTCTTGTTAATATTGTCCAGTATTACATTTCTCACTGTTTACTATATTGATTTTCATTATTACTTTTATACCCCATTCTTTTTAAAGCATAAAGGAGAGCCTATGGGAGTAATCTTTGTTTTGTTTTCACAAAAACTATGAAATATGGTTGAGCTAAAAGACAGGAATAGACTCAAAGTAATTCTATGAGTTCCATGGTCAAGTAGGAACCTGAATCTAGATCTCTCTCCCAGCAGTTAATGTTTATTTTTATATATTTCTAGCCCAGTTTTTCCTTATTAAAAACAATTCTGCAGCAAGTCACCTCAGACCCTAGGATACAAAATGGCTAACAGCCATCAGTAACAATACCCTCATTATTTGGCAAGGGTTAAAGATCTAAGGGGAAAAAAATTACTAGTCAACTATGATGCATTATCCTGATACTGATCTAGTGATCCAGGGGTATCCACAGGAGGGGATCCAAAAAGTCAAGATGGCAGCCACAAACATGCTATCAAAGCCCCACCTTCTTTTTATCTGCAACACATTTAAAAAAAGGCGTGGGATTTTAATCACATGGTTGTAGCCACCATCTCAATTTTTTTATCCTTCCCTGCAGATGCCCCTGTATTTTTTTTTTTTCCAGACAGCCTGGGGATGCCTGAATTCTTCAGAAGCCAATCAAATTTTCTTGGTGAAAGACAGTTTGTCCCCCATAATTGATCTTCTATCATTCTCAGCATAAGGAGATGGAGTTGCTTTCAAAGATCAACTCTCAATTCCTATTGAAACCCTGCTCCAGATCACCTAGATCAACCACACTGATTAAATGGTTCTATGAGCGTCTATTTTCATTTAACCACCTTATGACACAGTGCTCTGGAACAGTATGGGCCATTTAAATCACAGCATCTAGCCATTTGGGGAGCGTGGCTACCCTTGCTAAGAAAGGAAGGATAACACCAGTGGGGACATTCCAGAGAAAGCTTTCTCTCAAATTTGAAATTGGTGCTGCTCTAGTTTATGTCTTTAAATCCTCTGCAAAGTGTCAGCCTCTCTCTGAAAACTACTGTACGCACCATTGCCTGGGATTTGCTGCTGTTCCACACTTTCCATCAAAAATGGCATCATGTCAGTTGTAGATGCCAATATTTCCCAGCATGCAGCTCCAGCTTCTGTATGGCTGTCTGCCACATCATCCAGACAAGACCCCACCTACCTCCTATTGCCAGTCCAAGGAGTCATCATTTGGCCCCTGTTAAAAGAGTTGACCCCTTTTCTGAACCCTGTGTGGATTGGGAGAGTTGTGGAAAAGTGCACATGGAAAGCAACCTTCTTCATCGAAACATCTCTCCCTGGATTGAGACTTCAGTCACATGTAAAAAAAACAAAAAAAATCATTATTTTTACCCCAAGTTCTCTAAGTATAAGCAATAAAGGCATGCTAAATCTTTAACTACACTGCTAATTAGTAAAAAAAATCCAATTATATCAAAATACTTTAATTATTATGCCAACGTTGTTGTAAACACCCATTATTAGGCATACTTGCTCAAAACTTGATTTAACCAATGATCTGGAGGCCTCTTGCTTTTTCTTTATTTTTGATACAAAGAAAAGGTTTCTTTCCATTTTTGCAACTATGTGCCCTTTAAATTGATTCTACTGTAAAGGAAAGGAAAGGAAAGGAAAGGAAAGGAAAGGAAAGGAAAGGAAAGGAAAGGAAAGGAAAGGAAAGGAAAGGAAAGGAAAGGAAAGGAAAGGAAAGGAAAGGAAAGGAAAGGAAAGGAAAGGAAAGGAAAGGAAGAGAGCTAGTTGACATCTTGGGAATTTGAAATCTGAGTATAGAGGTCTAGGCTTTCCCAGGGTGCCAAATCCAAAGCCACTGAGAATTTGGCATCCTGGAAAGAGGTATCTGCCTCTTTTTGGGCACAAATTCCTTCCAACAGCCATTCATTGCTTCAAAAATGGGGTCCCAAATCATTACAACATGGGGAAATATTTCCTCTGACTAACTGCTTCCTGATGTATCAGGAGACCTACTGATTAAGAGCAAGTTAAGCTGTATTCAGAGAGCCAGTTTTGCATAGAGGGTAAAGGCACCAGACTGGAGACCATGAGTTCTAATCCTGACTTAGCTACAAAGCCAGCTGGGTGGCCTTGGGCCAGTCACTCTCTCTCAGCCCTAGGAAGGAGGCAATGTCAGTTAAGGGCTTTTGCAGATGACTTGGTGTCATTTTGGAAGTTCCTTTAAAGGAATTGAAACATTAATGGGAAAACTAAAAGAATGTGGTGTATGATCAGGTTTTAAGATCACAAACAGAAGATGAAGATGTTAACAAAAAATATGAAAATAGAAGATCAAACAGAATTGATGAATAAAATGGGAATTTTAAATGGGAGTAGAGGTTAGGGATCAGTAGAAAAAGATAGAGAATAGGTATAAAGCCTATCAGTAGAAAAAGATAGAGAATAGGTATAAAGCCTTTCAGAAGTACGATATTACTTGTCACTGTAATGGACAGATGGTGGTGGTGGCAATGTCTGTTGGGTTTCTGAGCTATGGAACATTTTAATACAAATTCTTTAAATAATTGAAAGATGTGTGGTCTCTCATGTAGGATTAAGTAGACTCAATATTGTAATGGCTTAGGGTCCCACCATTCAGGGCTCCTGCACAGGATAATGAGGTTGGGCTTAAAAGTAATCAGGGTCATCCCCTACCAGCTGCACTGTTATTTCCACTTTATGGAAATGACTTTCCACAAGAGGTCAGAGAGATGCCTCTCCTTTTCAAAGGCATTTAAAACTCTAAAACAGTCACGGCAAAGGAGCCACACAATACTGTACCGGAAGTGAAAGGGTTTTTTTTAGAGTGGCATATTTTCTAAACAATTCCTTGACAAGAAAAATATTTTCAGGTAGGAATAAGATTCTGTAGGATAACACTTGCTAGAATGTGACTACCATAACTTGATATATTGATGTTCAGCATGAATTTAATTCATCCACCCATTAGCCTCAGTTTTTAGGGCAGTTTCCAAAAGGCAAATAAAAGAAAACTGTGATTAAAAAGAGAAGGATGATAAAGTAACAACACACACCAGCAATTACAAGCAACATAAAAGCCCCAACCATTTAAAAACTTGGGAGAATCAAGATGTATTTGACTGGACCAAAACGAGATTAGTGGAGGCATCAAGCAAGCTTTTCTGGTCAGAGAACTGCAGAAGCTAGATACTGGAGCCAGAAACTACCTCTTTCCAGTAGTCATCCTATTAGCTCAGGTGGAAGGCTTCCAGAGCAGAGATGTTGAGATGATCTCAGTGCACACAAACAGGCTGTTGTGGAAACAGGCATCTCACCACAGATTTCTGAGCTGAAAGCCGTGTAGCATATTGAATGCATTTTGTGCACAGCCACAATCACTTTTGGGTATGCTTAGATGTGGAGCAGAATCTAATGGAAAACTTTCAAAACCAATAGATGTATTTCCAAAGACTGACCACAATTTGCACCATGGCAGCAGCTGCAGCAGCAGCATTTTGTCCTATGTGTAATTTTCACAGTTTCAGGACATCTAGTCATATAAAACATTAGATGTTGCAGGTTATCTGGTCATCTGGAGACAGTTCCAGATTTCAGAGCACTTTATAGAAATTTAAGTTTTATAGAGAACATACCAGGACAATCTCTTTACAGGTTCAAATGCGGGATCTTAATTTTCAAAGAAGTAATAGTTCAGTCATTTGGCAGCTTTAATATGCTAGTCAACTATATAGAAAATAAGGACTCGGCATTCTCCAGGTTGTGTGGTCAGTCACTGCAGAAGCGCTTGTGATTCTAAGATAAAAGTCTGCAGAGATACAAATACAGAGACAAGCTCAGCTTCTAGTGATATCATGGGTAGGTCCATATAGTTTTCTTGGCAGTAGTATGGAAGTGGTTTGCTACTCCCTTCTTCTGGGATTTTTTTTTCCTATTTCCCAGCCTAGGCTACAGTCCTGGGATTCCTTAGATATCTCCCATACACATACTAACAAGATCTAACCCTGATTAGGACACCAGTGGCTGAGATTGTGGAGATGTAGCCATAAAATTATTGATGACTACTATGGCTGCAGTCCCACGGAACACAGCTGAATTTATTAGTGAGTAAACATGCATAGAATTGTATTGTGAATTTCCTATTTGATGAAACACATCATACATTATAAAGGCCATAGGTTTGTCCCAAAAACTCAGATAATTTAGGATGTCTTTATTATGAGTCAATCACAATAAGCTAGGGCAACAAAAGTGAAAAAGGAGAATAGAATGTAGGACTAAAGAGGAAAAAGAGAAGATAGACTCAACTATTGTATTTATCATGTAGTAGAGAGAGAGAAATAAAGATTGATGTGACAAATATAGGACTCTACTCCATGTTGCATGGAGGAGCCATGGCATCAACCCAGTGACACATGTTTTTCTGAGCTCCTGCTCTTTCAATCATGTTACTTTATAACAGTATATTTTAATTACTCTTGATTCTTTTTAGCTAATTTTTAGTTAACATAAGTATACTATTTTAACTAAAATAATATAAGGTTACCATAGACTTATTAGATTTTTATTAGACTTATTAGATCTTTTTAAATGTAATCATAACTTTTTTGGGTGAGATGAATGTGGAGACAAAAGGCACAGAGAAAAGATTCTGAGTAGATCTGAACATGGGAAAAGAAAGTAAAATAATGGCATCAGACTTTTTAACATCTACATCCCCCCTTCTAAAACACATGCCCAGACTAACAGCACCTGGGGGCATATAAATTTTTTTATTTTCACTTGCTTAGATACACACCCTGCAGCGTCAATAATAATTGGTGGGGATTTAAATGCCAGGATGGGACCAAATGATCACTCCATACTCCATCAGTTTAAGACCTTTTATGAGGAGGACACACTAGAGGGAACCCTATACCCTAGAGAATTTAAGGCAGGATCTTAAATCCAGTTAGATAAATTTATCCAGTTAGATAAATCTAACTGGGCAGGATGATGCGTTAGGCAGATGACCGCACATTTGGAGCTGTGCATACTCAGTGGCTCCCAAGATGAGCATCATCCACCACAACATACTTACTGGGGGGCAGGGAGAAGATCAACAGTTGATTACTGGATCGCATCGCATGATCTCCTAAAGGCCCTACAGTGGATGGAGGTAGATTCATGATTAGAAAGCGATCACCACCCTGTCATACTAACTATGGCACCCTCCGGGAATCAGGAAGAACAGAAGCAGTCTACATTCCAGTGCTAGAAAATAACAACACAGAGGTACAAATTAAATGGAATGAAAGTAAGGCAAATGCAGTCGCTAAATGGCTGGCAGCTCCAGAAACCTTAGAAATTCTTGCACACCAGTTAGACAAGAAGTCTCAAAAACCATACCTAGAGTTGTATGATCTGTTAATTTTTAATCTGAAACCTGCTTTTGTCAAAGAAGCAAAGCGACACTCCAGTAACTGGGGTGTAAAACATTAAAAAAATGTTTGATCAGGACTGTGCACAGCTGAAAAGGTCATATCATACAGTGCATAGAAAGAGTAAACCTTTTCCTCCAACTACTCTCCCTATGGAATTTAAAGGCTTGATACAAGGCCCTTGTTAAAGAAAAGAAAAGATTGGCAATGGAGACCTGGCAGAAACTAATTTAGTCAGTCAGAAAGAAGAATTCCTCCCTCTTCTAGCAAACTACCAGAGGACTAGCAAAACCATTAGTTCCCCCCACTACCACCACCACCAGCAGCACACACAATCAAGTACCAATTCAAGCCTGAATTGGTTCAAAATTGGCCCCCTGTCTCTGTGCAAGAGGTAACGCCATTGATTGAATCCCTTAAGGTGAACAGGGATCCAGGTGTTGATTTTGTTTTAAAAAGAATTTTAAAAGAATTTAAAAGAAATCCAACTAGTGGACACCTCTGCTAGCATCCCTATTTACATTCATAGATCAGACTGGATATGGGGGCTGGCAGTAATAGTCCCAATGTATAAAAAAGGCAATAAGAATGATCCATGTTGCACTGCAGATATGTCATGACTAAGGCTGATGTCCGCACTATCATGGCCACGTTCTGATCCTGCTTAGAGGCTTTTAGCCAGGAAGTATAAGTGGCATCCAAGCAGCTGAGAAATATCCCATCTGGTCTTCCAGGCCGTTTTGCACAAACCAGAGGGAGGCATCTCCAACTTCTGATGTTGGCAGAGGGCAGGGTGCCACAAGCAGATAGGAGCATCTAGCCCTCTGGGCAGATGACAGTTTACTCGTGTCACTAGGAATGGTTTGAAGCACCACTAGCAGTTTCAATCCTGACATGAGAAAGAAGGTGAGGTTATATCTAATTATACCTCTGGGAAAGGATTTACTTCAGGTTACACATCTAGCACATGAGAAACAAATCCATTCTAAGTAGTTTATCTAGCATTTGTTCCCTGGCACAACTAGTTGTATACTTTCAGAAGGCTTGAGAGAAGGGCAGAGTGGAGCTAAATGTGATGAATAACCACTTACTGTAAAGTACTGTTTGTGTAGCTAAATAAGCGTGCAATGACTTGATCAGCCTTGTCAGAACAGATTACAATTATAAGGTTTATCCTTGCACATATAGTGTACCTCTCTCAAACACATTGGAGGACATAATCCTAACAGTTTAGAGTGATGAGTCCCTGCAATTATTTTCAGGAAAACAGAAAAAGGAAACATATCCACTGGCTTGGGAAGGAAGGAAGGAAGGAAGGAAGGAAGGAAGGAAGGAAGGAAGGAAGGAAGGAAGGAAGGAAGGAAGGAAGGAAGGAAGGCAGGCAGGCAGGCAGGCAGGCAGGTTGAACAATGGGACTTAGAATAAAAATTATATTTATATTAAAAAATAAAACTCAAACTACTCAGAAGAAACTCTCTCATTTTTGTGTTTTGTGACGTGGGAGGGATTGAAGCAATTATAAAGTCATTATCAGGATTAAATTTATTGCAGTTTGGCAACAATATTGCCAGCATACATAGCTTTATGGGGCATTTGCAGTTGCTTCTCATTATGGGGTTTATTTTGTACTCAAATTAATCTGGCTATATTGAATCAGTCATTGCCATTGAGAGATTGAATAATCGTATATCTGAAGTGCATGAAAGATAGGGATTTGAACATAGTGTTTTCTTACAGCTGATTCCCCAATCTGTATATAGAAGCAAGGGAGGCCAAAGACAGCTTTAGTTCTATGGCAGTCCTTAGGTTTTTAAACAGATTGCATATCTCCAGTTTCCAATCTGCTTTCTTGGATATTCCCAGCATACCAATTAGCCTTTGTCATCCCATCTCCCCATGTAGGACTGCAGCACAATGGCCCTTCCCTGCCCTTCATTTTTCCAGTATTTCCCCTTCTCACGTCATATGCAGAGAGAAGGTATGAACAGAGACCAATCCTGACTATCAGCAGTGCTGCAGCAGGGAGACAACATAGTGTCCCATGTGGTGTGCTGCCAGGTACATCACTGCTAAGGATGGCTAAGGACGCAACTGCTACATGTTTGTTTGCCCCACTACAGCTCCTTCTCCAGCCACCGGTGCACCCTTTGTTCTATGTTATTCTTTGCACCTGGAAGGATAGGACACAGCTGAAAAGTGTCCCCATCACTCTCGACATCTGCGATCGGTTGTCATGCATAAGTGGGCAATGGCATTTCATGTTGATGAGGATGTTGCATAAGCAGGGTCCATATCATAAGGAACACTGATGTGTTCAACCATTCATTTGGAGGTGCCTCATCCACAGATATTGTGCTGATCATGTGACCATTAATGCTCTGTGACTAACAGCATATGAGCAACTGGAATGGGGTTAATGGCTGCGTCCCACTCCCTCACTTCTGTAGGTGCCTATATGCAAATAAGGTGTGAACATCTCTTTATCCCTCACATATATGATAATATCTGCATAATGTCCAAAGGCAGCTAGTAAGCAGGAGTTGAATAAGGATGTAGAAGAGATACCAAAAGCTTTGAGCAAAGTAATACCATCTTGGTGAGCTCAGCTCTGAAAATATTTAAGGCCACTTTCCCACCTTGGTGAGTTGAAACTATAATTCCCAAAGCTAGCATACAGTTTCCTTTGACCCTGAAGGCTGAGAATTCTGAGAACTGAAGTATAATACATCTGGACAGTGACATACGGGAGGAGGAAAGGGTTCTCGTTCTCCTGCAGTATGAAGACTTCTGCCCCCCAAATAGATCAGAAACAAATGGCAGCTCCCAGGAAGTTATTCTATTCAAACTCTTATTGACTAATCAGAACAGCCAAGGGTGTGTCACCTTCCCATCCTTTAAGCAAAAACTATTTCTGTCTGCCAAACAAACAGAGGGTGAAAAACAGATTAAAAATTACTTTGTGACCTCCCCAAAGGAATACTTCATGGGTATTCATGAAGGCTGTCAACCTTTTGATCTGATGGATCTGAGATCCAGCTTTTTCCAAAGCCTCCTTGCAAATACCGGTGTGCTAACCTCAGGAAAACAAACTAAGAATGGTTGGCTGCGATCCTAGTGGGGCTGAAAGCATTTGAGTCCAAGCCAGGCTGAACGGAGCATTTGGTCGTTGTTTTTAAAGAGCCCCTCAATTCATTAAGACTAGGAGTTGGCTAATGTTTCCCAGATTGGTCATCAGCCCAATGTACTTTTCTGCTATTGCTACTTATCCAAGGCAGAGAGAGAGAGAGAGAGAGAGACAGACAGAAAGAGAGAGAGAGAGAGAGAGAGAGAGAGAGAGAAATAGGAAACCTTGGAAAACATTTATTTTTTGAAAGGGGGAAAAAACATTGTTTGGCACTACTTTCAGACCAATTTGCATTTCATTAAGGGAGATTGTGTTTGCCCAAATGTTATTTGGTTCTGATCTTTTTCAACCACATACATGGTTTCTTTTTCTCCTTCTTCTTTTTTTTTTTTTTAACTTTAAGTGATGCGTTTGCTCCTTTGGGCACAAGTATTTATAATTACATTTCTTTACCGTTACATGAAGTAACCGACTCAGTGGCGTTCTGAGTGTCAAACAGGTCTAAAGAACATGAACTGAGCATTTTTTTATTCCAACCATAGCAATGAGAGAAATATACATTTGCTTAAGTTTTCTGATTGGGATGAATGATTCATAAAAGTGCTTCACTTGACAGGATCTGATGTGTGAGCTAAAATGTTTCCATCTTTATTACTATCTTCTTCTGATTCAATGACTTTTTGAAGAGGGGTTCAAATGTGACTGGAATGTTAATGCTACTCTTCTTTCATATCTTGGTCGTATTCTGTCCCTAACATCAATATACTCTATCGGAAGCAACTGATGCTGTAGTCTCCCTCTGACTTCTCTTCAGAGTGAGTACCGTATTTATTGGCATATAACATGCACTTTTCTCCTTAAAATTTGGGGCTGAAATCCTAGCTGCATGTTATACGCCGATATTCAAGCAGCAGGGCTGGGAGAGTGGAGCCTTCATTTGAGCTAGGGCGGTAACTGGGGCAGCTCCGCAGAGCAGGAGGTGAACGGCGGGCAAGCGAGCGAACACTGGTGCTCCCCTTCGCTCACGTGAGCCCCTGAACTCCGCAGAGCAGGAGGTGAGCGTCGGGCAAGCAAGTGAGAGAAAACCACTCGTGTGAGTGAAAAACAGCACTCCCCATCGCTCACGTGAGCACCTGAGCTCACTCACCTGCCACTTACTTCCTGCTCTGCGGAGTTCAGGTGCTCGCACAAGCAATGGGGCGTGCCAGTTTTCTTCATTCAAAGAGGTGCTTTTTCCTTCATATTACGTATTTACCTTATAAGTGGTATAAATATTAATAAACAAAAAGTTCAGAGCTCCCTTTATTTCGCTTCCAAGTGATTTATTTTAAATTTAAGTTTTTTTACTCAAACTTCCTTCTTAAAATTAAGGTGCATGTTATACGCCTGTGTGTGTTATAGGCCGATAAATACGGTACATATCCACAATATATATTAAGGAGAGGTAATCTTTTTAGGTAATGGGCACTATTGTGCGATGGTATCGTGACAGAAAATAGAAAATTAAGAACACAAATTAAAAAGGGGGCTGGAATCTCATGAGGTTCTGGTATTCTTGCCTGAATTTTGTGAAAGTGTATGTTTGAAATCTCTTAAGATTTTGAAGATATTAAAAGTTAATACCTATTTGCTTTAGATGTTCTACTGGTACTATCTAGGGCAGGGGGGCAAATAAAGCATCCTGAAACTGGCAGTCCACCATTTTTTAATTTTTTAATTTTATTTTTTGCTACCAGAACCCCCCTTCTCAAGCAGACAAGACTGAAAATGTTGGCTTTTATTCAGTTTGGGGGGCTGGAAAGAGTTTTAAGGAGCAAGTTGGGTGTTTCACTCTTGGAAAGGCTTAAGGGATCCTTTGCAATTCTTAAAACTTCCCAGCTCCCCTCCAAAGCCCCAGTTTTGGGCTGACAGAAATTGCACTTTTGGAGTGCAAGCTTCAACATTCCATGGATGGTCAGAATAGCACTTGAGTTGTTCAAAGTTGCCCATCCCTGATCTCAGTTGTTCCAGGAGACCTGGTGATCACAGGCATTGTCATCACATGAAGATACTCTGTGCTAAATGCAGGAGCCCAGTTCTGATCTCCAAGTATAGGTGGGAAAGGCTTAAACCTTCTCTTCCCTGTGGTATGGTTTGCAAAACACCTTCCTTTTGTGCTAATTTTTCAAATCAAGCAGCTATAGAGTACACCTCCCCACCCACCCAATACATACAGAGAGGCTTCACCAGGATCAGGCATCTGTATACCTTCTGTGCAGTTAAACAACCATGACAGATGGCTGTACACTAAATATATTTTTTACTGGGTATATAAGCAATGATATATAAGAAGCACAGACCTCCTTCTGAATTGGCTTCATTTCCTTCTGGGTAGATGCTCCACTGCCATTGGAGTGATGTCCATGACATCTACTGGCTGGTTGAGAAAAAGGGAAAGAAAAAGGAAAGATGCTTTAACAACACAAAATAAAGGAAAATTATGCTGAAATAGAATAAAAAGGAGGGATGAACGATAGCGAGCAACTGTAGACAAGTCGCAACATTTTCACTGTTGTACCACTCTGCTTCTCTTATGCACCAAACCTGTGCTCAGTGAACAGTGAGAGATTGTGGAAGGTAAGTGCTGTACTAGCCAGCCATGTTCTTGGCTAGCACTGAAATCGTTTCTCTTGTGAAAGAGGGAGTTGATCCAATCTGCTATTACTCTGGGAACTTGCTGATTGTAAACATTACTGACAACCTAAGATAATATTGATTCTTTTAAAGTGTCAGCCCTTTGAGGTAGTCCAGGCAGGAAACCAAAACCATGGGTCCTGATACTACCTTTATTGTAAAGTTACCGTAACAGAATCTTGCAAGTCTGAAAGTGCTTCTCCCCTCCCCTGCCTTTACTTTCCAGAGAACTAGGGAGGGTCCATTCTCCACCCCCATCCCTCAGATGTGGACTCAGATTTCTGTTATCAGACCATTGTCTAGGCTGCAGCTCTTCCTTCTGTCTCCCAAGGTTATTCTCACAGCCCATTACATAAAAGATATATCCATGAGTGCAGTTTCAGCCAGCTGGCTGAGACATTATTTCTAGTTCGTCTGCCTGAGAGGAAAGCAGGGCACAATAAAAAGGGGTAGGGTTTCAGTCATGCAGCTATGGCCACCATCTTGGGTGTTTGTTTGTTTTTTTACTCTTTCCCCTGAAATATCCTTAGAGGAAAGGAACGTTTGGAGCCTTCTTGGGCTATAGAGCTCTAGATATACTCTCTATGTCTGACAGAAGTGGCTTTGATAATTAATTATGAAAATGTGGGACACCCTCTACCAAAGACCTAGTAACCTACATAATCTGGACTTAAGCTGCTATTAAGCACAGCCAGCATGGCCAATGGCAAAGGATTTGGAGAGCTGCAGTCCCAAACATGGTGGGCATTCTGTTGCCTTCCCACACTCTTCCACTTTACTGTGATCTCACAATTTTCAATGTTTCCATTGTCCTACTAATCAGAATACTGAAACCCAGAATACAAAGTATCATCTTATTTTTAATTTTTTCCTCTTGTCCTTTTACTTAGACTTTCTCTTACTCAGGTCCAACAGATACAAGTTGTGCTGGATTTGTGCTTAGGTAGTAAGATGGGATTCCCCAGTGGGCATAACAAGAAATATAATGCAGAACACCCTCCCCATCCTCAAATCATTCCACCCAAGGGTTTTGGGGGGAGTAGCAATTTTAAATATTTTTCATTCCTTGAAGACGTGCGGATGGAAAGACAAATACTTCCCCTTTTCATTTACTGTGCAAAATTAAATGCACAGAGGACAAGGCCAGATGATGTTACTGAAGAGCAACTGAGTGTTCACCTCTCCTAGCTTTTTGCCGTGGGCAGCCTGGGCGGTAACAGGAAACATAATATGCCGGGAATATTAAATTAATGCTATTATGTCTAGGCTGAGATGAAGCACATTCCATGGGAGTAAATAATCCTCAATTTCCAGTTCAGGTAAAGGATCTTTTAATCAGTGGGTTAATATAAGGACAGATTGTCAGCCCCAGGAATGCACCCCTAGAGCTGGATAGACAAGTGAGAGAAATTGGCTGTTAAGGCTTGTGTCAGCAGTAACAAAAAAGTAGACATTTCCATGTCCGCCAAAGACAGACATGATGTTGTTCCATTGTTTTGCAAGCTACAAATAACCTAATAGGAAGGGGTAAGCAGCCCTTGCCTTCTCAGACCAAAAGAGAGGCAGTGTGGTACAGTGGTAAGAAAACTCAGGGTTGGATTCTGGCTCAGCTATGTCACTCACTAAAGTTTTCAGTTGTCAAAGCAATGCTGAGGGCCAGTTCTTACCATACCTAAACACGTGGACCTGGTTTTCTAATGAAGAATTTCAAACATTTGAAATGGATCCAGGGACTCAGGAAGAAACAGATTCATGAAATGTTCCATCCTTCATAGAAACTTGGTTTTGCCAATTCTTCTGCTTATTTCTGGTGGGAAAGGGAAAATTCAGTGGGACTTACTTTTGATCGGGCTTGCGCCAAATGGCACAATTCATTCCCTCACCCAAACAAATTACAAATTGAGGCATTTTAAAAACTTTTTGGCTTGCTTTCTAAGAAGGAATCTTTGCATTTTTTTTCAAGATACTCCCATGTATTTTGTTTCAGTGAAAAATTGGCATGTGATTGCCATAAATGTAGATGTGAATCATAATCACTGTTTTTCTGAGCCAGCCTCACACATGTATATTATATGTGTGTCCTTTTTAGTGGTATATTCCTTAATGTTATATTTGACCTGCTGCTTCTGCATCCGGATCTTTTATTTAAATTTGGAAACACAGAACCCACTTGTCATTTTTGTCATTTTTGTAGGCTATGTTTTTTAAGACCTGGGTGACATGGTTTATTCAAAACAAATTATGGTTTTTATCAATTGCAGCCCTTCCTCCTTGCTTCTAGTCACTCTTCAGTTTATAACAGAAATTCTCAACAATATCAACTCTCTGTGCCCTTGCAGCAGATGAAGGTTAAAAAAAAGGGAACGAAAAAATGGCAGCTGCTTTCTGACAGGCCTCCGAGAAGCAACCGCTTAAGACACAAGAAACAATCAAAGGGGTGTTCAGAGTTCTGCTTGTCTAATGACAGACATATGGATCCCAGAGGGAAAGCAAAGGCCCCAGGTCCAGTGATCTGCGAGGGAAGAAGAGAAGGCTCAAAAGACAGTTAGAAAGCAAAAGTCATATTTCAATTCACTGTGACTCCCTTGGAATTTGCCTGTAGATCATCGCTTCAGTCTAACACATGGCTCTAATTCCAGGCTTTGCTACACCTCAGTTAAATCTCGGCAGCCTTGGAGCTAGAACTCTTCTTGATTTACGGGTGGTTTATGGAAGGAAGAGCTGTAGAAAGAGTCAACCAGTTAACTCTGGTCCCCCTTTTCAGTGGCCTTTATCCTCTTTAATGGGTTCCCTAACCTTCATGGCCCAGTTCATCACATGTGCAGCTTATTGGCAATTCCCCTTGCATCTAACATATATTGCTGGCTGAGTAAGCAGCACTCAATTTCTGAAACATGTTTGTGATTGCTAGCTGTTTTAATAAGGACTTTGACATACTGTATGCAAAGGGCAAACTTTGGCTCTGCTCTTTTCCATCTCTAACTTCATTTAGGCTTTCAAGGACAAACGACTCTTCTTAATTTTTATGACACAATCCTTATAACAAATAAGAGTCCTGAAGAATAGAGCTTGTTTTTCCATGTTCAGAATGAAAAAAATGGCTATCACAGCTGTGAAACATCATTTTAGGAGCTGTTCCATACTTGTTTTTATCAGCAGTTTTATCTATGTATTCACAGGCACAGAGTCCTGAAATTTGATGATCATTCCAATTATCCATGTCCATTTTTAACCTGCAAGATTTGTGCAGGAGTTCCATAGCAACTCTACTAGCTGTTTACATATTCCTAGTTTTACTAATTCCAAAATAAACATCACTGGAATTTTGTATCCCATAATCAGTGGAATGTTCTTTTCTAACTTTCTCCAGTATGCTTTACTTTTCTTACAATATCATCAAAGGCCAAACTAGACATGACGACAGTAGATTAAATTTTAATCTCAGGTTTGCTGCATTACATTGGGAAAAAGAAAAAAAAGAACAGACAGTGGGAAGCTTCCTGATTTAAGTAAACGTGTGTGTGTGTGTGTACTCACATAAACAGATTTTTAAGGAATTCAGGAATTCAGCCACCTCCTCTGGCTGGCCTGTAGCAATGGCTCCCACTAAATGAGGGTGAATGCAGTGAATGCAGAACTGAATGCAGTTCTGGTGGATGTTCCCTCCTGGAAAAAAGTGTGAGGGATGGGAGCAAATAGCTATCATATGCAAGGGCAGGGGACTGCATTCTTCTCCATACCCTTTCAGCTCTGTAAATCAGAATGGGGATAGGTCATATTCAGTGGCACAGGAATTGCTTTGAGACTGAACCCCAATCAGCTCCTGGTAAAAAAAGACCATGTAGCCTACAGGAATTCCCTTTAGAGATTTGGAGAACTGTCTGATGGTATTCATAGTTCTAGGTATATAAATCCTTTGATAGCGGAGGTAATGTATCCAGTATGATTTAGGGGATTAAGGTGTTGGGCTGGGAATGGAGAGTCCCAGGTTCAAATATACACTTGTCCATGAAATTCATAGGCTGACTAGATTGTTACTGAGGTCAAGGGCAGTGGTGGACAACCTATATGGGCCCAGACATCCCATTTTTGTGATCTCTGGGGCCTCTAAACACAATTGCTGAAAACCAATCACACAGCTTCTTGTGATTCTGAAATGAAAAGAACAAGATCCATTTTAGTAGAAGCCCTAAAATAGAAATAAGCTGGGAGGGAGGGAAACCCAAAAGATTCTGGCCCAATACATTTATAACATGAAGTCTCATACTTTATATCATCTTACTTAACGCTTCAGCCTTTCCCCTCTTCATGTTAAATGTGATCTCCTACTAAAAAAAGTTTAGTCCAACCTTGATAAACACTATAATTTAACAATAAATCAAATAAAACACAGTATTTTATAACCTTATCCTCCAGATGTAAAACAGTTTCCTTTGCTCCTGTGAAACTATTTACAACATAATTCTTTAAATCATTGCACCAGTAACAGTAATTGCAATCTCTTATGCAATTTGCATAATACAACAACCAATTAATTTGTAAATTTAATATCATTAATTAGTTTTGTAATTAATTAGTGTAATTTGCAGCAAAATAATCTCAGCATTTGAGTTTACATCTACACCATTAAATTTATTATACCATCTCCCTGGCATATAATAGCACAGTGGCAACAATTTAAGAAAACACATCTCACGTGTGTTGTGAGGGATAATAACCTGCTTTATAGATTCCTTCCTGCTTATCGTTTTATACAAAAAATGTCTTTCCAACTCATTTTTATTTTAACTATTCTGGTTTTCTGTAGAGAAATAACATAAATGTTAAAGTGATTGAAGAGCCTTTTATAAATATTGGTTCTTTATTTGTGTGAATAAAGAATTTATCTTTCATAAAAGATTGATAGAGCAATCCCATGTATATCTGTTCAGGGAGCTTTACTCTCCCAGGAAAATGCATGTACATAGACTGACATACTCATCACCTTATTTCCTTTCTGAAAAAAGGAATATGAGATAACAAGCAAAATGAATGGAAGACAAGAGATAAGAAAAAAAGAAATAAAATATAGCTAAATCTAGTTTACACCAACACCATTTACTATATCTCTCCATACCTTTCAGCCCTTAGAAGCCATCCCTGATTCCCTCACTTTCATACTTGGCTTCATACTTTTCCTTTTGTTCTTTAAAATTCTTCTCTCCCTGTTTCTGAGGATCTCATCAACTCCATTAAATCATGAGGTGGGGTTTTTTTTCCCATTCTTCTTCCTCTTAACCCATTCACTCTTCCTTTCCATATCTGTTTTGTGATTTGATCTTCCTTCATTCTCCCTGTACAACCAAATCACCTTAACATACATCTTTCATAGTGGTCACACACTTTTTGCTCAGCCCACATGGAATCAGCATCCATTCACTCTTGACCCCACCTCTTCTTGTTTTACCACCCACACCCTTTTGAAATATTCCATTCCCACATCATTCAGCTCAGTTTTATGTCTCTACTGACTTACTGACTTTCACTTCTATTCCTTGCAACAGTCAACGTACAACTTACTACCAATATCTGCACATCCTGAATCTTCTCCATCCATTTTTCCATTTTTTAAATTAAAAAAGGGACAGAAATTCATCTATTTACTCTAGTGTTTTGCCATTTATGTATAACTTGCAATTATTAATTCTATTTTCTATGTCAAACAGCACTTCCTTGGTCTTTGATACATAATGTTTTATACCCATATTCCTTGCTGCCTCATACAATCTAGCATTCATTGCAAATCATTTGGGTTCTTAGTCAACAAGATGGCATGATCTGCATATCAGAGTTCACACATATTCATATCCCCCACCACACATCTCTAACATCACCCCAAGCGTTCCTTATATTTTTATCCATAAGTACATTAAACAACCAAGAGGCCATCATACATCCTTTCTTCTTCCCTACTCAGCATTGAACCACTTGCTAAGCATTCCATTTATTGTCATGCGTATTTTAAAAAATCTCCCACTCCATAAGGAAGCCCCATCCATATTTTAACATTTCTCCAATTACAGTATCTACGTTTGCAGCCTTAATGTTTTTCAACATCTTAAAGCCTTTATGACTTCCTCTTCATTCATTCTTTCTTGAACACAAACATTGATAGCATTTGTTTCAATTCCACTCTTCAACATATCACTAACATTCCTTTACAAAACTCTTAAATATTCCTTCCAGAAACCTTCATCTCAGTCTCATCCCAGATAATTTCATTACTTTTATTCTTAGTCCCATTTATTCCACTGGAGGGTCTTTAGTCAATCTTTTTCCAAAACATTTATTTCCATCAAAAATCACACTGCATTTCCTCTGCCTCATTTACCCTTAACTGTCCCTTAGCCTCTTTGATTACATTTTCTGTAACACTTTTTATATGCAAGACACAATATATTTTGCCATCCTCATTTTTACAGCAATCCTCTTATATATGCATTTGTTCTAATCCAAAACTTCTTTCACTTCATCATTCTACCAAGCATCTATTTTCACACTTGCCATTTGTGTAAGTCCGCATACTTAGCAATACCACTCTTTTCACTCTGTTCCAGGCAGCTTCTGTATCCTCTTTCAACAAGGAAGTTTTTTTCTTTCTTTCTTTCTTTCTTTCTTTCTTTCTTTCTTTCTTTCTTTCTTTCTTTCTATCTTTCTTTCTTTCTTTCTTTCTTTCTTTCTTTCTTTCTTTCTTTCTTTCTTTCTTTCTTTCGTGTGTGAATTTATTAGAAGTAGCAAGATTTCAGTTTCAATTTCTTGCTGTGAATTGGTTCATCTTTCCTCAAAATGTGAGATAGATTTTGCTATAAAGATTTGTGGAACTTTGCCAAAAAACGGAATATGAAAAATGAAAATGAGTGAACTTAGTTAATTAAAACACACACATTTTGTTAACTATTGATGAACACTTGTTGGAATAACACTCTCCCTTTTTGGGCTTAAGTCTCCAGGCCTTTTCCTACTCTGTGCTGAAGTGCTCTCCACCAATCCTGAGTTAGCAAAAGGAACTATTCCCATGGAATATGTTGTTCCCATTGGAGATCCCTATTCGGTCTCTGTTGCCTCTTGTTCAAGCCACAGCAGTCTCTGGGCTTCTCTTCCCTCAAAGGTCATGGCTAACCAAGCCCAACAGATTTGAGTCTGCCCCTGGATAGGATCAGAATAAAGGGAAAAATTATTTGAACAGCAGCACAGTTAAGCAAGTTAAGCCTCTCACTCGGGGCTGGCATCAGAGAGAGGCAATGTCATGGGGACACCACAGGAAAACTGAGGTATCCCAGTCTTGTTTGGGCCGTGGTTAGGTGCAAGAGAGGAAAGTTTCTCTTTGGGGATTTCTGCAACTGATTGATGTGCTTTTGGGAGGGACCAGCTGTGGAGTTTTGAAATATACTTGCACTGTGCAAATAAATAGATGGTGATTTTAAAGCAGATGATTGTTGAGATGACATGCTGATGCCATACATTTTTAAATACAGTTTTCTAAACATCACAATGATCACAAAAACACCACTGTTGGGCAGGGCTTCTGGATTTCCATCGGAGTGCTAATATATGCTACTAAAGTATAAAGAAATAGTTTGAACCTCAAGGTTTCCTATTGAAGCTCATTTTACTTTGCTCCTGACTCCTCCATTTCATCCTGAATGGACAGCTTATGTTTTGCCTTGGAAGTTGGCTTTTGCTAAATGTATTACTGGTTTGGAATGATTCTCTAACTTGGATGGAAAAATCCTCATTAATTGAATTAGGAATGAGGGTCTCCATCTTTGAAGCAACCACAGACTAGATTTTATTAGAAGTTGAAAAGATAAGTATTTGTCCAGTTGGAGTAAAACTGGGTGATTATTGGTTGGTTTGTTTTTTTAACTGTTTTGAGAGGACTTTCCATGGCTGCTTCTCATTTCAGCCTGAGATATTTAACTGAGTTTCACCACCAAAAGGATCAAGGGGCTAAAGCAACTCCTATGAGGAAAGGTTACATTTTTGCTGAGGGGAGAAAAAAAGCTTGTGAAGGGCAACCTAACAGAGAAAAGCATCTAAAAGTATGCATTTTTACCCTCTCACATAATACTAGAAACTGTTGTCATGCAATGACATTGCGTGGTGGGAAATTCATTGCAGATCAAAAAAAAGTATTTCTTCATACAAAATACAGTGATTCCCTACCATAAAGCAGAGGGATGACCACAGAATTGATTGGTTTCAAAAGATGACTAAGAAAATTCATTTGAGATAAAGTGGATATTGGTGATGACAGCTATATTACTAAACTATAGAAAACATTCTGCTTCCCATTTCCTGCAGAATGTGAACAGGTGTCTGCTGTTTTCATATACGTGTCTGAGAGAGACCTAGCTGGCTACTGTGGAAGTTGGATTTGGACTTACATAGATGTTGGTCTAATCTAGCAAAATTATTATGTGGTTATTCCTAACATGGCTTGTCTAAATGAAGAATGTGGGGACACTGACACTTACATGTCTTTTTTGCCATTGTTAGCTTATGGACGTAGTACTGCAGGTGACTATAGCTATCACCTGTATTGTTTTCAAGGGTATATTGCTGAAAGTGCCTGAATATTTCATTCATAGGATTCAACATTCTGGGGAATTCCAATAGAACCCATGACATGGAACTGGTTACTTCTACTGAGCTTCTCCTGAAAAGCCAATCATTTATTCTAGAATTCTAGGATGAATGCTACAGTTTGCTTCCCACTGTGGTATTGTTATTCACATTTATACAGTGAAGGATAGCACCATTCTATCTGGACTGTCATGTTGCTAATTGTTTAGTGACTGGGACCTAAGTAGGTAGCAGAACATCATGTGAAAACAGAGAACAAAGACTGTGAAAACAAACAAACAAGCCTGGATGGAAAGTAGATTTTATGAAGAGAGAAGGAAATATTGGTAGGGATAAAGAGGAAGAAAGGTTGCAGGGGAGAAAAGATGGAAAGTAATTGTTATAGTTCAGTATGCTGCACCTTTAACTCAAGAGATTTAACTATACCATCCCAAGCATGTTTCATCAGAATTAAATCTCACAGCAAAATAGACCTTTTCCCCTGGTAGGTACAGTATATTCAGAATTGTTTATGTATTAGCTCTTGGGTGCTTGCAGTAAAAGGATATCACAAGAACAAAGATACGGTTAGAAAATGATGCATTACATTTTCTCCCTCTGGCTTCACTATTAAATGTTTATTTCTATGAAGAGGAAAGCACTAAAAATTTGCCCAGTAGACAGACAATAACTTATTTAAATTGCAAGGTTTGATTATTAATAAGACAAAGATAAAGCTTCTATTTCAAAATGGCTTGATCGACCTGACTAGTTTTAACAACTTCAGATAAGTAGCATAGTATTAAAAGAATTACAGAAACAAGGGAAACATTTAGGCACTTGACTGAATTTAAAAATCTTATGTAACTTGGAACATCTGCTTGATCTTATTTATAAATTGCTGGTGAAGAATGACTCAGAAACTGAATAAGTCAAAAACGATATGATTACATAGATGCAGAATTTGTAACAGATATGCAACAATGGGAATTTCAAAGGAAGAAGAATATTAAATTTAGACTGAATATTACCCTTAGAGAAAAAGGGTATGTTTTACTGTTGAGATATTATTCCAGTTCTAATTACTAAAATGGATAGTTAATTTTCTAAAAAATTGCTGGTAATGTAGTGATCAGGTCAGATCATCTTTACATATATGGTGGCAAAGTGATAAAATTGGAAAACAGTTCAGACTAGAATGAAACAAATCTTAAAAGCTGAATTTCCACTGACATTTTTACTCACTTTACTAAGCCATATATTCCCATAAAGTACATGCTAATTGCTGCAAGGATACTAAATGTCTTTTATTGGAATTTATTCATGTCTATAATAACTTCATATCTCAAAAGTTAATCTGACCCAGAATTTAATTCAAATTAGAAACCATTCTTAGATTACAATTCAATACATATATTTGTACCACATCCAAAATGTGGGCTTCTCTTTGCAGGAAGTCCATGTTTTAATTGTATAGACTTCTAAATTAGAATAGAGATGTAGTAGTATAGAGACAATTTATTTTAGATCACAATTTAATTTTATTATTTATACTGTGCTGACTAAGCTTCTTGATATTTATCCTTTGCTTAGAGCTTAATAGCAATTTTCAGACTTTTAAAATATTTGTAAATCCTTTGCTTACACTTGTATCCTTCACTTTTATCCCTTCATTTTTTTCTTTTTGCCTTCCCTGTTTATATATTTTCTCTCAAATGTCTAATACTGTAAGTATATTAAAAAGAAAAGAAAAGAAAAGAAAAGAAAAGAAAAGAAAAGAAAAGAAAAGAAAAGAATGCATTGCTAGGCAGGAGCCAGCATGGTTTAGTAAGTATAAGTTGTGCAAAACCAACCTGATCTCCTTTTTTGATAGAGTGACCAATTTTGTTGACCACAGGAATGTAGAGGATATAGTGTACCTTGACTTCAGCAAGGCATTTGACAAAGTCTCCCATGAGATTCAAATAGAGAAGATGCCAAAAATCAGCTGGGGCTAGGCTACCATTAGATAGACAGAAAACTGATTGAATAATTGTTCCCAAAGTATATATGCCAATGGCTTTGCGTCAAGTTGGAGTGAAATGTCAAATGGGCTACTGCAGGGTTCTGTTCTAGTTCCTCTGTTGCTCAGATATTTATGAATGAGTCAGATGATGTGGTAGAAAATATGATTATCAGATCTGCAGGCAACCAAAGATGGGGGATAGCAAATACCTTATAGGACAGCATAAAGATTCAGGAGATTTTGGCAAGCTGGAACTCAAGATGAATGTCAACAGAAGAACACCTGAAAAATCCTACATTTAGGTGGAATTACTGGGGGTGGGTGCTAATGGAAAACAGTGCATGCAAAAAGGATGTGAGTGCCTTGGTGGATCACAAGATGGGAAACAGAGGTAGAGTGAGACAACCTCAAAAAGCAAATGCAATCCAAGACTCCATCAACAAAGTAAAGTGTCAAGATCAAGAAAACACATTGTGCCTCTCTATTGCATTGGTCAGAGTGCATCTAGAATACTGTATCCAGCAGTATCTAGCAGTGCATTTTGGGAAGGCCATTGATGATAAATTACTTAGAAGGAAAAACCTATGAAGAATAATTGGAGTTGTTAGGCATGTTTAGTCTGGAGAAGAGAAGATTTGCAGGAAGACATAATAGTTGTCCTTAAGTATCTGAAGGACTGCTATGTAGAAGAAAAAGCAGGACTATTCAGAGTTGGTCCAGAAGACAGGACACTGAACAATGGATTAAAATTACAAGGAAGTAGATTTGGTTGGACATCAAGAAAAATCTCCTAATGATAGGAGCTGTTCAACAATGAAAGAGACTGGATAACTATCTGTTGGAAATTCTGTGGTAGCTGATACCTGCACTGGGCAGGAGATTAGATTAAATTACCTCTAGGGTCCCTTTCAGCCTTATATTCTATGATTCTAGGGGTTAGATGTGGGGAGAGAAATACTGTTTTAATTTAGTCCTAAGGAGAAGTAAAATCTATCCATTTTGGTAGAACCTACTAAGTACCCTGTGCAATATCAACTTTGTGCCAGCCAGTCATCTGAAACAGGTGTATTATTTCTAAGTCAAATAAATAGTTTTACTACACTTTTAGAACTTCTTTGCTACTTTGCTTCCATATTGTTAACTTTTGTTGTAAATTCTCTGGGATAACACAGAAGCATTGTCAATGTGTGCACAGATGACTATGTATGGGTGTTTATGTTAACACTCAGAGACCCTCAGGGTTTGGTGGACTAGTCATGGTATGCATCTGCAATAACTAGCTGTCTATCTGAAAGCTTTCTTCAGTTATTTCTAACCCTGGTTATCCAGCAAAGGCCACGTCTCCTGAACAATATATCCAAAATAAAAGAGCAGAGCTAGCATATAAAGAGTCAGTTGCTCCCAATGTTCTCTTTTTGAAGTCCAAGCCATTTTGAGAGAATCTCTCTTATAGATTGTGTCTAACTTTTTATATTTATTTTACATATAATACTGATTTATAGAATGGTGATCTATTTAAAAAGGAACATTTTTTTAAAAGTAACCTCACTCCTGCTTTAGTAAAGGTGAATCTTTCCTAAAGCAAACATATGAAGCAGTTGTTTGGGGAGCCAGACTGCTTTTCATGCCTCATTTTCTTCCCAAGTACACATTCTGAGGAAAAGTAGATACAGACTGCATTAAATAAGGATAAAATGTGCTTGTATTATTTGGCATTCCTTACTTTCAAATTCATATGACTGTTGGCAGGGGGAAAAAATCATGAGCTGCATATTAGTAACTCCTGAATAGAAAAGTCTCTTTTGAGAAAAAGTTTGGCATTGTCTTCTTCCAGAATGGTTTTTTGAGTTTCCATTCTATTCCCAGCCCTGGACATTCCTGGTGGTCTCCTATCCAGCACTAACCAGACTTGACCCTGTATAACTTTTCTAGCTCAGCCAAGAACTCTGGTCCTAATCTCTAAATCTATGGTATTCTCACAGTCAGGGCTTTGGTTTCTGACCAAGTCTTCTGAGTTTATAACCAGTCCCTGAGGGCATATAGTAAGGGATAATAAACCTTACCCCACTTCAGAAAAATCTACTTTTACCTTCTTTATCCTCTACTCTTTATCCTCTATCGGTGTCCCTCCAGATGTTTGTAACTTCAATTCTAGCAATTCTAGCCAGCATGTCTCAAGCTAGAGGGATGCTGAGAAATATAGATCAGTATACCACTGGTCCTTCAACCCTGCATTTTCTTTCCAAAAAGCCTGCAATGCTTGAAGCTATTTTACTTTAAAACAAGAAAATAGGACAAGGAGGAGCAAGAATGGAGCACAAGTTTTCTATGGGCATTATTCATATCGGTCTTTATTACAGTCATTGATCAGCAAAAACATGGGACTGAACATGATAACAACAAATTAAGAGCATTGCTACAATATTAGAAACTGGGTAGGTAAACTTGCAAAGAGTTTAAGGGTTATAGCTGCTGCTACCATGAACCGGTACATGTAACTTCTAGATCCAGTAATTCCTTTTACTCCTGCTTGTTATTCTCCCTCTCTTCCCCCTTCCATGTGCCTGTACATTGACAAAGGGAAACATACATCATAATTCATGACCCAATGCAAATCCACAGCTGTACGCTATAGCAACACCTGCAGGGCACAGAGTCTGGTGTTTTTGCAGGGCAGGCCTTCTGCCATCTCAACAGGGAGGGTCCATGGAGATATGAGAAGTTGGCAGCCTCTGGGCAAATACTGTATATTATTGCCTTCCCAATGGGCTAGTTCTCATCTCTTATGTGACAGTGAAAAGCCATAATATAATCAAGGTGTGTAAAGCACCACAATCTGGTAGAAGAAACCAAAAAACCCAGTTGATTTAGTATAATGCTTGGACATACATATGTGTGTAGATGTCTACACACATATAGTGCATGACCAATCCAAGATTATCGAATAAATCACCATTGGTTGGGTTTCTCCTACATGCCAAATCATAAACCATGGTGAACAAAACACAGTGCCTGAATCCATATAACACAATGCCAAAACCAAATAAAACCACATTATCACTTAGTGTGATGTACAAACCCAAGTTATTCTTGTTACTAGTTCATTTGAGAAACATTGACTCCAGGTAAAATTAGAGTGCCTTTGTAAACTAATCTCCAGGTCCACGAAAGTGCCTTCTTCCTGTTTAAAAAAGAAGAATGTGTGAGGTTTAGATGGCATTTAAACCACATGTAAATAACTTTTAGGGCTCTTTATAGGCAATCAAGAGCTTTGTAGGGCCTCCTCAGGGTTTCCTCAGGGTTCCTGAGCATGGAATATGAATGCCCTTACATAGTTTTCACTCTCCCCATTCATTACTTTTCCTTTCCCCATAGAGAACAAGATGAAGGGCTGAATGTTCATAGAACACTTCCATGTTTAGAAACTCTGAAAAGACTCCTATTCACAGGGAGACAGTGAACTACACTCAGCTAAATACACGTAGAATCTCCCCTGAACCTTTCAAAAGGAAAGGGAGAGGGAGGTAAGATTGAAGCAGGCAGAGATGATGGGACCCTGAGTCTTCATGTGTTAAATATATGCCCTGAAATTCCCTGTGCACACTGGACTAGATCAGTGACCTTCCTTTGATTATATTAGGAACTGGAGGAAAGCTGAGCACTTAACACTTTCAAGAGATCCCCATAGTATACAGAATGTTTGGGAACTCCTTTATCCACTTCAGTAAAAAATTGCGGTTGAACATTGGTCTAATTTGCTGGATTCTTCCTGTACAATATATTTCTTTGTTTATATTATTTTAAATATATACATTGCACCTATTATCCTATCAGGATTTTAGGACAGTGTACAATCTATTATAATACAAAAGAACAACAGAAAAAACATCTTAATGAATACATGCAGGGAAGTGAAGTTGTAGGTTTAATAATGAATTAAATGGCTAAAAGATATGCTAGAAAATATGAATTGGTGTCATCTAGATACTTGTGGGTCCATATAAAATTAGGAGAACATAGGCTGTTAAGAATTGCATGTTATGTCCAGTGAAGAACCAAACATGAGTAACATACAACATTCCAAATGAATGTGATCTAAGGGTAAAAAGATTCTGCTGGATGCCATGAATGGATGGGTGGGAGAGAGAGGGAGGGACAGAGTTGAGGGAGTTCATAAAAAAATTATTGGGTCATTCAAAGAGCCAAAAATGAATAAGAATGGCAACTGTTTGGTGACTATCTGCTTAGAAAGTTGATTTGTTCTGAAAACATGGTTTAACCAAAGTCTAGTAAAGGAATACATATAAATCTAAAAACATGATAGATCTGATTGCTTCTTATGAAAATCTGAGAAGATTTGTAGAATACAGAAGCATGAGAGGTTCTGAATGTGGGACAGACCATTTTTCATAGTATTACAAATGAATCTTGTGGGAAAAGGGGATTGAAGAAAAAGAACGGAGTGAAAGAAAACAACAGTGTAAGCAGAACCACTGCAGAAAAAGAAGAGTCCTGTATTAAGAGAGAGAGAGAAAAAAATTAACAGAAAGTAGACATAAGGAAAGAAGTTGTGGAAGCAGCTTGGAGCAGAATGCCAGAGAAGTATGTGATGTTATGCTAATTGAAAGTATATAAAAAAACCATTATATGGCATATAGAGAGAGAAAAATGTTAGTTGAAAACAATGTTGTAAATCAGAACAAGGGACAGGTAAGTTTAAAACCACCAAAAAAATACAGAAAAAATATTGGAAATAAAATATTGTTTTGGAAATGGATGAAGAGGGGATAAATGTGGAGGATAAATAAAGTGAAGGAATTAAAAATAAAAGTGATGAAACAAATTTGAAGTGAGGGGATGTTGGAAGGAGTATTTCAGAGATTTCTGCTGTCCATTATGGTGGAAGGTTTTTTTGTATATTTAAATCACATCAGAATGGCAAAACGACTGTGGAAATCTCTTGCTGTGCTATCAAGTCAAAAATATTTCATCAAAATATGTCTCAAGAGTCTAGAGAACAAAAGTGGGAATAAAAGTTTTTCAAACAAAGACAATGAGGACAACAGAGTTGCAACTTGATGGTTAGTGAGAGACTGACTACAGATATTTAACATGTCTGTTATAAAATATTGTATTATAATTGGGGTCTGTGGCTTATTTTAATTAACAGTTAATAGTTCAAGCTATTATTGAGCCAATAAATATGAGATATGAGGTCACTTCATCACATAGCTGTTATCCTAACTATGCATTGCACAGCTGGGTAATAATCTTTCAACTAGTGTCTGTCTTGATGGGAAGTCCATTAAAATAGGAGTCAAAGTCCAAGAGAACTTATTGGAGGTCTGGGAATGGAGAAAACTTTTGATAGTCCTGAAGAACATGAATAAGATAAACAAGATTTTGGATGGGATTCTTCCCCAGTCAACCTTAAAATGTATCTTATATAAAAGACATATAATTTGTGAGAAGCATGTCTTCTTCCTGCACTGAAAGAGTGGGGAAAGCTGAATTCATAAAAAGGCAGTTTAATATGTTTTGTGTCTTTCCTGTAGTACCGTTCACAATTTGTTCTTTTACTATTTGGAGACCTTGAGTTACCTAGTAGATGTTATGTGCTGATCTTGATGAAGTTGTATAAGCACTCACTTTCATTCCCTTGAAGACAAAGAGGAAAATATGTGAAATGGATTTCCCCATACCTTCTACTTCTTGGAACTGTATGTACATTGTTCTATCATAAATTTTGCTGCTGGATAATTTCTCCTGCATAGCTCAAAGCCTGAGCACTAACAATCAGGTTTCTAAAATGGATCTATCTGATCTGGCTTTAGGGAATGCCTGGTAAGAAAAAGAGGGGAAGTCCAGTGCTTTGCTAGTGGGTATGTTTTTCTCAAACATTAGATGGTTAATTTGCAAACTAGAAAATGGCAATTTGTGACTGGAATGAATCACAATTCATTATAAAATATTCTGGGAGTGGTGCATTTCAACTTTTGAACATGCTACTTTGAAAGACTCCATGGAACCCTGCACAGAGCATTTCACATCATGGGCCCAGTGTGCTTATTGGAGTGGAAAGTGTTTAACCACATGCAAAACTCTAGCACAGAAAGCAGTAAGACTTTCTATGCTAGAGTTCTGCATGTGCTTAATTCCAGTTGGATCATATCTATACAAAATTCTCAGGATCAACTCATATATTTGTTGTTTGCAAATCTGGGCAAAAGGTGGAAGCTTTTTTTAAAAAAAAATTAATTTCTGATCATCACTATACCTTTTTATGTATCTCAAAAAGCAACTGAGGAGATATGCTTTGGATCCCCTTGATCAAAGAGTGTCATCTTCTGGGGCTCAGGAAGGAGCTTTCTCTGTTGCGGTGGCTGCCTTATGGAATGAGGTCCCTCCTGAAATCTGGACAGCACCCATCCTGATGGCCTTCTGGAAGGCCTTAAAGACCTAGCTTTTCTCCCAGGCCTTGGGGTAGGAGGGATGGAACCCTCTTGTTATATATATTTACACACTCCCGATTTGGTATTCCTGTTGGAGCAGTGGCACTGTGATTTGAAACTGTGGGAGCTTTCAGTGTCCCCTTTGTCATGGTTGGAACATGTCCTGATTTTTACGGGTTTCTCTTCCACCACTACTCACTGCATGGAGGTTGGACCCATTAGATTGGTCCACCCCTGGCGACTGATGCACCCTTACTGGTTTCAGAGGAAGCTGGGGGTTATTCCTGTTGGTCTGCTGCATGGTCCATCCAAGGCCCTGATTGTCACTTGGAATAAGGAGGTGGCTGAGGCCTTGGATAGGATCACACCAATGTGACCTCTCTCTTCTTGAGGATCCCAACACTCCCCGTGGTTCACAGACAAACTCAGGGGGATGAAATGGGAGAAGAGACATCTAGAGCACCGTTGGTGCTCAACAAAGGACGAACTCAACTGAACATGGGTTAGAGCCGCTATTGAGCCCTACCTTGTGGCAGTAAGGGTGGTAAAGCATCAATACTTCTATGCCCTTATTGCATCTGCAGATTGTGCCCCACAGCCCTGTTTTGGATGACGTGGGCCCTCCTGGGTAACGGGAGCATGGAGAACCTTTTACAGGGGTGTGTGGAGGAATCTGCGCAGCACCTGTCAGATAAAGTTGCTTGGATTCGTTCCCAAGTGGATGCTGGCCTTGTTGCAGGTCCAGAGGAGGTACCTGGGAAGGAGTCTTGCCCAGTTATCTGGGAACGGTTTGAACCTGTTGGACCTGAGGAAGTGGACAGGGTCTTCAGGACTGTGAGCTTGGCCACCTGCTCTTTAGATCCATATCCTTCCTGGCTTGTTAAAGCGACCCAGGGGGTGTTGTGTGAGTGGGTTTGAAGGTGGTGAATTCTTCTTTGAGTGAGGGGGTTGTTCCTTCACCTCTTAAAGAAGCCATGGTTCACCCCGCCCCCCAAGAAGCCATCGCTCAATGCCACTATACTGGAAAATTTCTGTCTGGTATCTCACCTCCCCTTTTTGGGGTAAGTGGTAGAGAAGGTAGCAGCTTCAGAGGACCTTGGAAGAAGCAGATTATCTGGATCCTTTTCAGTCAGGATTCAGACTTGGCTATGGGATGGAAATGGCATTGGTTGCACTTTTGGATGACCTTTGGCGTGGGTGGGATGTGGGTAGTGTATCCATCCTTGCCCTACTTGACTCTTGGTAACTTTCGATACCATTGACCGTGGTATCTTTCTGGATCGGCTCAGAGGATTGGGGGTGGGTGGCATGGTGTTGTGCTGGTTCACCTCCTTTCTTCAGGGTTGATTCCAGTTGGTGAAGATCAGGAAGAAGAAGTCCTACCCTCAGCCCCTACTATGTGGGGTGCCACAGGGGTCAGTGCTTTCTCCTCTCCTTTTTAACATCTACATGAAGCTGATGGATGAGCTCATCCATTGCCATGAGATGAGATATCATCAGTATACTGATGATACGCAATTATATATCTCTACTCCTGGTGAATTAAGCAATGCCATGAACATCCTATCCCGGTATCTGGAGGCTGTGAGGGTCTAGATGGGGAATAATAGGCTTCAGCTGAATCCTGCAAGACTGAGTGGCTGTGGTTTTTGGAACCCACTGTTTCCAGGGCTATGCCATCTTTGGTCCTGGATGGGGTTTGTTTGTTTGTTTGTTTATTTATTTATTTATATGTCAAATTTATATCACCGCCCAGCTCCCCCACTCTGGGTGGTTCACAACAAAACAATTTAAAATCAATAAAAACATAAATAATACAAATATTAAACACAAATATTAAACACAATAAAATCCAAGAGATGGTGATATTATTTCAGCCTGTGACCAGATAATATTGGTCAAAGGTAAGACTAGGGAACCAGCCAATCCCAAAACTGACTATTCCCATCCCCACCCCATGCGTAATGGCAGAACCAGGTCTTCAGTTTTTTTCTGAAGTCTAAAAGGGAGGGGGGCAACCTCACTTCGGGGGGAAGAGTGTTCCAAAGGGCAGGGGCTGCTGCAGAGAAGGCTCGCCTCCTGGACCCCATCAGATTAAATTCTCTTACAGATGGGGTCCGTAGCACACCCTCTTTGCATGACCAGGTGGGACGGGTTGATGTAATGGGGATGAGACGGTCCTTCAGGGTACCCTGGACCCATGCCCTGTAGGGCTTTAAAGGTGATAACCAACACCTTGAATTGGATCCAGAAGCAAACTGGCACCCAATGCAGCTCACGGAGCAAAGGTGTTATATGTGCTGATCTTGATGCACCTAAGATCGCCTTTGCGGCCACATTCTGGACCAGCTGAAGCTTCCAGATACTCTTCAAGGGTAGCCCCATGTAGAGCGCATTACAATAGTCTATATGGGGGATGACCAGGGCATGAGTGACTGTTCGAAGGGCCTCTCAGTCCAGGAAAGGGCATAACTGGTGGACAACACGAAGTTGCGCAAAGGCCCTCTTGGCCACAACTGCCACCTGCTCTTCGAACAGGAGTCATGAGTACAGTACAAGAGGACCCCCAAGTTATGCACTGGGTCTGTCTGGTGCCAGAACCAAAGATGGTAAATTCCTAGGGGCCAAGGGGCCACTAACCCATAGCCACTTCATCTTGCCAGGGTTCAGCTGAAGCATGTTGTTCCCCATCCAGACCCCCACAGCCTCCAGGCACCTGGAAAGGACAGCCACAGCATCACTTATTCCCCCGGGATGGAGATGTATAACTGAGTATCATCAGCATACTCCCATGGAGATGGATGATGTCACCCAGTGGTTTCATGTAGATGTTAAAAGGGAGAAGAGAGAGTACCGAATCCTGTGGCACCCCATAAAGGAGGGGCCGTGGACCCAATCTCTCCTCCCCTATCAACACTGACTGGGACCAGCCCTGGAGGAAGGAGGTGAACCAACACAAGTCTACACCGCCCACCCCCAACTCCCTGAGTCAGTCCAGAAAGATACCATGGTCGATGGTATCGAAAACCACCGAGAGGTCAAGGAGAGCCAGGATGGATGTACCACCTCCATCCCTCTCCTGCCAGAGATCATCCATAAGTGCAACCAATGCTGTTTCTGTTCCTGAAACCTGACTGAAAGGGGTCCAGATAATCTGTATCATCCAAAATCCTCTGGAGATCCTCTGGGTTGCACTACCCTAAACAGACCCAATGTGCAATTTGGGGGTCCTCCTAGACTCACATGCTCGATGAGCAGGTGGCAGGCATGGCTAGGAGGACCTTTGCACAGCTTCACTTTGTGTGCCAGTTGCGCCTCTTCCTGGATGGCAGGCCCTGCTTACAGTCACTCATGCCCAGTCACCTCCAGATTGGACTACTGCAATGCACTCTACGTGAGGCTGCCCTTGAAGAGTATCCAGAAGCTTCAGCTGGTACAGGATTCAGCAGCACGGGCAGTTACATGTGGTCTGAGAACAGCACATGTCACACCTCTGTTCTGCGAGCTGCATTGACTGCCAGTTTGCTTCCAGGTCCAGTTCAAGGTGCTGGTTTTAACCTTTAAAGCCCTCCATGGCATGGGAGCGGGCTATCTGAGGGACCGCCTCTCCCCAGTTATATCAGCCCGCCCCACCAGATCTCATGAAGAAGGCATGCTGTGGGTACCATTGACCAAGGATTGACATTTGTTGGGTCCCAGGAGACATGCCTTCTCTGCTGTGGCGCCTGCTTTATGGAACATCCTTCCTCTTGAGATTAGATTAGCGCCATCCCTTTTGCTATTCCAGAAGGCCTTCAGGACCTGGTTATGTGATCAGGCCTGGGGCTCCCAGGGAACTGGAGACCTGCTTAGATGGCTCCATAGTTGAGGGGGCCATTTTTATTCTCCCTCCCCTATGGATTGTATCTTGGTTTTTATGATATTTACTAGTGTGGCTTTATATTTTTTTATGTTGTTTTTATATTTGTTTTTATCTGATGGTTGTACACCTCCCAGAATTGCTTTTGGTGAGATGGGTGGCTATATACATTTGCTAAATAAATAAATAAATTTATCATATGTTTACATATAAATTGACGTTAGTCATCTGGATTGCCATTTTGTTTGTTTCCCTTATTGGATGTCTATTTATTTTGTTGTATTTATCTTGTTTTTATATTGCAAGCTGCCTAGAGTCAGCTTGCAGTCAGGTGGCACCAAAGTTAAATGAATTAAACAGATACAGTAAATAATGTTTAGACACACGTGCACACTGGTGTTCGATGGCGTTTGTACATTCCCTGTATTAGTCTCATTTTTTGTATAGCCTTAGGGCAGATCTGGAAGCCTATTTTGTTTAATAAGGCTTTTAAAAAAGATTTAAATAGGTTTGTTCAACTCTATTTTTTAAAGGTAGTAGTGTTATTTTTAATTTGATTAGAGAGGCATTTTGTTTTCCTGTGTATTGCCCTTGAGGGCCTTTTTGGACAGAAAAGTGATTCTTAAATATTTTGATGAGTAAATAAAAGAATAGTTATTGGTGCTGAAACCCTGAATCTGCAGAGTCAGTGTGGCAAGTTGTTTTCTGTGGTTGTTGCAAAAGCTGAAGAAGATTTGGTAGGAAACAGAAGATGCTGAATAATTTCCAAACCAAATTATTAAAAACTTGATAGAAAATACAATACAAAGATAAAGACCTCCTCACTTCTATTCGAAGGCATGGGGACTGATTCCTTAATTGCTTATTTTTAAAAGTTTTTAATTTTTTGGAATATATATTATTTTTATCTAATGTGTTTTCTTTAGAGGGCACAGGCAAATTTTAACCATTATCTAACTGCCTTGAGTAACCTATGGGTAGAAAGGGAGAATATAAACTAAAATAAAAATAACTCATTTTCTTCTTTTTGTTCTCTATTTTCTATTTTATTAATAGATGGATGGGTGGACAGATGATCATATTTCTCCTGGCAAGCCCAATAAGAAAATGTCTCATTTTGTCTCTCCCTTCTTAAAAAAAAATGTTAAAAAGTTTGCCCGTGGCTGTTAGGTATAGCTAGGGAAGGATTTTATTTAGCAATTTTGATAGAAACCTATCAAATTTACACTTCCCAAGTCAAGAGGAGAACTGGAACTTGGTCATCTAAGAAGTAGTAAGTTGTATCAGTGCAGCCAAATGCAATTTCGGTATTGCCAAATTAGGAAGAGTTATCAAATTCAGGTTGGTGTCTGAAAAACCTTTGTGGAGCAGGATCCTCTTGCCTCCTGTACCCTGCAGTTCAAAATATACAGAGGAGGACTTGGACCAGAACATAAGTTACATTTAAACAGACTGGGCAAAGATTTCACCGCAAAACGAAATCCCGAAGGAGAACAAATAGCATAGGCTGAACAGATATCAGGGGATTTAAAGAAGCCTTTATCCATCTTCACCCAGCTCATGTCAATGTTGTCCCATTTGCTAATAAGACAAAGTGAAACTAAAAGCCAAGCTGGGCCAGGGTGGGTCCTGCTAAAGATAGGCCAGCATGTCAATGGAGAGACTTTTCTAAATATTGTGCAAAGTCTCCATACAGGGAAGCTAAGAAAGCTTTTAGAGGTTCTGGAAACAGTTCCACCACTGAGGGCTTGGCCAAGGGCAGCTGTTTCTTCCCTTTGACACTTTGGGAATCCCAACCCAATTCTTTTTAACATCATGGGGGTTGGAAGTCAACACCCAAGATGAGGTACTAGCTTCAGGAGAACAATCTAACCCCACCCAATTGAACTTGCTAAAACAGGACTGTAGTCAGTTGCCTCTTAAAGGACTATACAACCAACAGTTCACGTTCAAAGACTCAAGCTTGTAAAATTGGAAGGGAGCCAGGCTTGCCCATTGGCTTGACTAAGACCATCAAGGCTGCTGCCTGATTATAACCTAAGCATACATGTAGGCCATCAATTTCTTCTTCCAGTTCCTTGAAAAGAGACTCTAAGGAAAATCAAAGTAACTGCTTTCACATTAAGCCATTGCTTTATGTTTGAACTGCATTCTTCTGTGTTTAATTGCTGTGGCTCCTAACAAAGAAACCATAAACTAGCAATGGAGGCGAATGAATGAATGAATGAATGAATGAATGAATGAATGAATGAATGAATGAATGAATGAATGAACAAACTAGAATGGAGGCACTGAAGATGTTACCTAGCCGGGTAATGAAATGTTTGCAAGAAAAGAACCAAGCTCAGAGAACCCCAAGGACTCCACAAACCATAAACTGTCAAGAGTTCTCTAACAAAGGATGCTGCACATTCTGATCAAAATTATACACATTTCTCCAGGTATTCCTTGGAACAGTTGAAATGGTAAAAATGGTTAAAAAAAAAAAAGGTTAAAGTGTCATGCTATACCCACTGAGATGAAAGAATACCATGAGCTCAGCATGAAGGTGATTGGACTGCCATGACATTCTGGGATGCTTAATGGTTTTGTGAATAGATGTGACATGATGAGCAGCCCTCTCCAACCAGAAGCCCTCCAAATATGCTGTGATAGAACTTTCCTTGAGGAAAAATTCTGGAATTTGCAGTCCCAACAGATCTTTAAGGAACTTTGCTAGAGTAGATTTGTGAGTTCTAAAATATCTGAATCAAATTCCCAGATCTCTTTCAGGATACTTGTCTGTCTGAGCTTTGCTTTTGACTTTGTAACCTCTTATCAGTACCCCAATGACAGAGCATGCTAATACTGAGCAACTGACAGGTACTTTCTTTTCAGGCAGAAAAAACAGTAGCTTCTGTCCACATGAGCCTCCCACTTATTTTCAGGAAGAAATGGCCAAATATATTTGGTGCCTTTTTAATGCAGCTTAATACTAAAAGTTGGAGCTTCCAGGGAGGCCCCCTTAAGGATGATTTATATTACTCCTATGAACTAATCTATGCACATGGATTTATTGCTTGTTTCGTTTTCATATTATTTATTTAAATATGCATAAGCCATTGACGTGTGTGTATCTGTAAAGATAACATTGGTGAAAATATACAACAGCTATTAAGGGAAAATAAAAAGCACTCAGTTGAGGGAAAGGAGAAGGCGTAAGAAAGAAATTCAAAATAACTCCTCCAGTCTGTTTGGTATAAGAGGGGGCAGAAGAAACACTGGAAGGCTTTCAAGATTCTGTTATTATACCCTACAACCATTCCTATAATTCTTGCGATGTCTGTTTCCTGATCTGGCCTACCTCTAAGGACTGACAGCATTGGCCATGTCCATCAGACAGTTTTCACACCAACATCAATAGCAAATTTAAGTGACCGGTCACTAATCCCTGGTGGATTGGCAATTAGTGTTACATGAAACCATTTCCAATGATCTTCAGCTCTGGAACCCACCAGATCTGCACCATCCCATTGGGCATTCCTAGAAAAAATAAGGAACTATGGAGCAGTTCTCCACTGAAGGGCCTGAGCAAAGGAAAAGGACACGCTGCCAAATTTAGGCAACACAGTACTCAGGAAAAGAAACGTAATAATGCTTTCCACTTAAACACTGGGCCTGGCAATGTGCCTTGTGTCTGAACAAGCACCAAAGGTTTGGGGAATATAAGAATCTGTGAAGGGAAATGAATTGAAATAAAACTGAGAATCACTCATACACCAGCCAACTGCTTCAGTGTAAAATATTATGTGGACTACTTTTTCTATGGCTCTTTAACAAAGAGTATATATTCTCACATACACAGTAAACAAAATTCCATACTGTTTTTTGGGAATAGGCTGTCATGATCCCTGTGACTTTTCAGATTCTGTTCATAAAGGGCACACTTGTAATATTAGGCTCGGTGACAAGAACAACATGAAATAAAACTGCACCCACTCATTAAGAACACCGAATGTGTCACAATCATCAGTGTCATGTTTTTAAAAATAGTTCCACCAGCAGAGTCCTTTAAAACAAAATGGAAAGAAAGGGAAAGGGAAAGGGAGGGAATCCTTATTTATAATATTTTGTAAATAATCTGACTCAGCCAGGTGGAAAATGTTTGCATCAGAAGCAAGGGCACTGAGAACAGCCTTTGCAACAGCATGAATCTGCTGTGGGGTGTGGTCCAGGGCGGAGGGGGAGAGGTCTCCCTCTTAAAACCTCAGAGAAAGAATCTAAGGGAGGTGACGTTCTTGGCTGGTTAAAATCTCCAAACCCAGGCAGCCTGGAGCAGAGATTTTATAGGAGGGAAGGGATTAGAGACTAATTGAAAGGTTAGGGAAGGATTTGGTCCCTCCAGAGGTTTCCGCTTTTTGTTCTTCATTTTTGCCCAGAGGTGTGCAGTGCTCTTGGCAGCACAAGCTGAAACCTAATGCAGGATTTAGAGCCCAATCTAAATCTGGATCCACATTTCTTAGAGTCATATACAGGAAGTGGGTGGTTTCTTTCTCTTTCTTTCTTTCTTTCTTTCTTTCTTTCTTTCTTTCTTTCTTTCTTTCTTTCTTTCTTTTTTTTAAGGCAACTGTAAGCAATGCCTCTGACTGAAACTGTGGATAGAATGTCTGTTGTAGCAGACACTATATCTAATTGCTCCATTTGCCTCTGGCTTGTTTTTCCTTTCCTTTCCTTTCCTTTCCTTTCCTTTCCTTTCCTTTCCTTTCCTTTCCTTTCCTTTCCTTTCCTTTCCTTTCCTTTCCTTTCCTTTCCCCTTTCCCCTTTCCCCCTTTCCCCTGAGCAGACGGTATACTCCTTCTATCTCTGTATCACTGCTTGGTTCCTAGTGTTCCCGCCCCAAAATACCAGGCTGCTACTGAGCTTCCCAAATCAGATTTATGGCCAAATCACAAGATTGGCCAAACAGAGCACATGTGGAAGCCAAGATTCCAGTCTTCCTCATAGGCACAGCAATGGAAATGCAACTAAAGGCTTCCTGTCCACCTTCCATCCTCAGTGTGTATGTGTCAATCACTCATTCTATAGCATGGCACAAATGGAAGCGATATTCAAGAGCAGGAGTGGTATGAGCATGTATAGTGTCGATCAGTTGGGTGTTTGAGTTGCACAGTCTCTTGGAACAGAGCCATTTCTACATCTAGAATCTATCTGTAAGAAAACACACCGACACAAAGAAAGTGGCTGCAGAAGCCAGGGTTCTGGTCTCCCTTGAAATCAAAACAGCAGTGCAGAACAAGCAGTGAGCCCAGCAACTAGACAGAAGGGGGCCTTCTGTGATGGAATGGACTTATGAAGGCCATGCTCAGGGAGATAAGTGTGTTCTTAGCCCCCAACGGGAGCATGGGAAGTTCAAGAAGATGACGCTGGCACCTCCCTAAGGAATTCACGGTGTTGTGGCTGGCTGGCTTGGGAACTTGGGTTCAGTCTGGTGAGATTCTGTCTTGAGGTGGAAGCTAATAAACGCAACAGAACTGTATTTGCATTGTCTCATGGAGTTCTTTGGGCTGAACCTGACACCTTCCCACAGCAGACCTGCTGGGCCAATTGATTCTGAAGGCATCACTACCTATAGGCATTAGGGGCTCTGCACCAGTTTTAAGGCTGCTGACAGTGCAGATAGAAGTAATGTTAGGTTAATGTATCCTTAGCAAGCTGTAAGTGGGGCATATTCATGCCAGGGCATTGAGACTGAGTGGATGAGCTCAATGAAGTTCAGCTGGGCAAGCAGAACAAAGTGAAGGAGGAGGAGGAGGAGGAGGAGGAGGAGGAGGAGGAGGAGGAGGAGGAGGGACTCTTGCTTATAATCAGTAGGAGAAAAGGTGAAGACTTGAGGCCACTGAAGCTGCCATTCTCTGCCAAGAAAAGATGGCATGGCCTCTATGCCTACTACCCCCTCCACCTTCCCCTGCCCCTCACTATCACGGGTTTTTGGGTCTTGAGAAAGAAAAGTGAAGGGGAGAGATTTACAAGTCCTTTTCAAGCAAACACTTGCAAAATGCTTGTTTCTTTGTGAATCTTCAGCTGAAATTCTTTCAATGGTTCTGTCCTTCACAGTGTAAGTCCCAGGATGCTTACACATCCCTAAATGCTCCAAGCCACACTGTGAGACTCATCTCTGATCAGGAAACAGAGCCATGGCTGGCTTTATGTATGGGCCAAGTAAATAAAGCCCAAGGTTTGAACAGAAACTTTCATGGGAAGAGATACAGTGTAATATATAAAAATGCATTATAACAAGCTTTAAAGAGAGGTGGGAACTACACATATTGGGAACTGCCACATTTTAGAAAAGCTTCATCTTCCTAGCATCAGGCACTGACCTCTAATCTCACATTATCTGTATCTGTGATATATTACAGCTTGAATAGAACATAGCGTTGTGTAATATTTTGGATCTTAGTTTGATCAACCATAGATATGTAACAAAATATGATAAAAACCAAATGCATGGTGGGAAAGCATCTACTTCTGTTTAGATTTTAAAAGTTTGATATCTAAACTCTAAATGTTCTTTAATTAAAAAGAAATCCTCTATACACAGTAAATTAGAAATCAGGAGTTTTCAGTCTAATTTTCTCCCACACGAGGTAGTTTTTCTACATGTGGTGGTTTTTATTTATTTTTTATTATTATTATTATTTGTAATAAGAGGCATTCGCTCAAGCTGCAATGAGAGTCCTAGTTACCTATTCAAGTTGTTCGGGAGAATTTAACCCAGTAGTTTAATACAACCCAAACAGGGATTCAGCAACTAGTTGGATTGGATGATAGAAATAAAAGGGCTTTTATAGTCAATGTTTCTAAACATGTGAAAGCAGATATTATTCCTTCCCCTTCATGGTTTCCATCCATTACAGATTAAGAGAAAGACTTCCTGGGAGCAAACTGAGGGCCTTCTTGGTTGTTTCCTGTGAAGCATTGATTTATTGCCTGTTACTGAGGACGGTTTCTGCTCTAGGCCACAGTTTTATACAGTGTATTAGGGGTGTGGGCTGAAAAGTATTTGATTCAGAACCAGAGTGTTTTTGGACAGGGGATCATTTTGATTTAAAGCCACAGATTGACACTGGATGCAGTTTCAGTTCTGAAGTGGAACCTTGGCTCAAATTGAAAACAGAGCCTTCTCTCAATTTTTTACACGAGTGTGGAAGAAATGTACGAGCATAGGACCTCTTCGCTGAGGCAATGAAATCTGCCATATCACCAACAAATAAGCGTAGGGGATTTTTTGCAACAACGTTTGATATTTATCATTTTATTTGTAAGGAGTGCCCTCTAGTTTTGTGAGCAATTTGCTTTGAATGTTGAGTATATTGTCCCTATGTTTTTATGCATTCACACAGACAGAGCTATAGTATGTATAGCTTATAAGTGCTCAGAGTACCAATATCCCACCTTTTAACCAGAAAGGGAGTGTGGCTTTTTTTCATTCTTTGTTTCAGAGCTAACAAGCCCAGCTTAGACCAATGCCCTTTGTTGTACAGCAGTAGAAGACAGCAGATGTGACAAGATCGGCTTTCACCCCTTGTCCCTCCCTCCAGCCAGTTATGCCACTGAGCAGAGTTCACGATCCCTTATAACCTCCCAGCGTGTACCAATTTTTACAAAATTTTGAAGTGTCTCCTAGAGGGGGCAGTAAAGGAGAAAATGCTGGAAGGGACTCAGCTGCTAGGGCAGACTTGGGAAAACTTGCAAAGGGTCCCCTCTCCCTAGATAGGCCACACTAAATAATGTGCTGTCAGTTTAGGTCACAGCCAAATATACATGCACTGGCATACGCATGAAGGCAGGATGCTCCTTGTTTCCACTGTTACTTAGACCTCTAGAAACAAGGTTCTGTGAGCACTCTAAACCATCTGGTTCCTTCAGAAGGAAACAATCCTTCCAGGATAAATTATCTAGTTACCAGACTTAGGAGCTACCCACCTAGAGAATCCCCATGTTATAAGGATACAAATTCAGTTTTACTAGCCTCCATTAATCTACTTGTCCCTAACTTATGATTCCAATGTAATAGTCAACGTTTGATTCAAGGAGCCCCGGTGATGTCATTCCTTGGCTGTAAAATATGTCCACTTTCTTTTTCCTCTCCCTTATCAACTCACTTAGCTTTGCTCACTTAAGGTGAGTTTTTTGAGTACCTGTATCATTTTAGACCACTTTAGACCATAATCACCACAGTTTAAGGCTAATAATGAATTGCTTTGCCTCAGGTTAATGCTTCATCAGAAGCTTTGCTCAGCTTTATGTTTCATCAGAAGCAAATGCAAAATTCTAATGAGTATGTCCAGTGAGGAGAGACATTTGCACTTAGAGCTACAACAGCTGATGCACACAATCCACACTCTGGGGGGAAGGGGGGTTCCCCCAGGAATGGATATTTTCAGAGCCCAGCAAACTATCCAGTTCAGATGCTTGGAAGGAAACAAAGGAGCACTACACTCATATGTGTTCATGTTTATTTAGTCATTCATTTGCTCATTTGGTTTTTCTGCCAAAGAAGGATTCTAGGTTCCTAGCAACCAATGAGATCTTTTCAGTATTGAGATGATATGATTGTGATACTATACACTGATTAGCAACGTACCTAATTGATACTTTCCTCCACTTCCATGTATTATTTTATAGACTTTTATCATGTTGCTCTAAAATTTAAGATTTTCTATGCTGTAAAACAAAGGGCCTCAAATGCTTTAGTTGGTCATCTGATCTGGATCTGGAGTAATCAGAACATTGCAAAGTCACTACGGTTAATCAATGAATTAGTACCAGATGTCCAGTCAATTATAATAGACTTTTAAGGCTTGAGGGATCCTGAAGTTTGTGTGTGGAGGGGGTGGATTATTCATGTGACATAATCAAACATTCCTAAGAAATGAGCTTGTATCCTTCCAATCATGGTGTCCCCCTTCCCCAGAAAAAAGAAAGTCTGCATATTAGGATATGAAATAGCTTTAGAATAACTCCATCAGGTAGTGCCATCTGGCTACCTCATAGGAGCAAGCAAGCATCCTCCAACCACATTTTGGATGAACAGAATTAGGGTGGATCTTTGTTTTTTCTTCCAAAAGGTGTGCCAGTTCCACCTCTCTTGTCTTGGAATGAAGCCAATGTACTGCTCATAACTGCTGGATAGTGAGCTAGAAACAGCATTAACATATGCTGTGCTTGGTGAATGCAGACAGAATTAGAAGGGCAAACATCAGCAAGAGAGTGCAAAAAGTTCTGGACTGAAGCAAAATAGCTTTCATGGAAGAAGAGCCAACATTTCCTAAGCAGAATTTTGTTTAGACATATGCGCATGAAGCATTTTTACCTGAATTAGTTGATTGTATATATGTATGGCATCTGCTTCTAAAATTAATGCATGTAGCTAAAACCAATGGAATAATCACAGTCACATTACCGCTGAGTGGAAAGAGGTAGAGGGGACAGTATGATGACTCATTTGGGGTCAAGATTTTACTTCACTCTAGAACCTACTTTCTGCGCCAGAGTTCAGAGCTGGAACTTATTAAATAACAGCAAAGTTGGTACCTTCCAACAAGTTTAAAGTGTCCTTTCTCTACTACTGGAGTAAATACATAGCCCCATTTTAGAAATTAAGCACTGAAAGTAATCCAAATGTTTAGGATCAATTTTCACATTATGTTCATTCAGACACCGGTGTGCATTTGCCATCAGCCTCAGTTCTTAGTCCTGGATTTCATATCTATTGCACACACTCATGTATCCAGTCATGGGAATCATCCCCGAATCTACAGAAAGGTAAGCTGTTTTCAAAGTTGCAAATACATTTGTACAGTATATCCCTCTCAGAGTCAAATGAAAAAAAAAGAGTAACCCACCAAGACATTCCTCAATATTGGACCCCTTCATTGAAACAGAAGGAGGCATTTTCCCAGTGCATATGCTGGGACAGGGAATTCGAGTCCTTGGAATTTACCTTACTGAAGGATAAGTATTTTGTCTTCAGCAGAGATGGCTGTTCACAGATTGTAACCAGGAATACATTTGTTCCAAACCTGAGCACTCAACATTCATAAACATTTTTGGAAGTATATTCATCTTTACAAGGACTTCTGGTGTCTTGAACGCTGTTTTTCAGAGCTATAACTGGACTTGCTATGAAGACCTCCAACCGCTCACTGTTGGACATGTTCACTGCATTCCCATATCATGCTAAGCGTGCATCTAAGTGCAATCAAAGCTTCCCAATGCTGTTATGAACTATGTTTCATTTATTTTTCTCCTTCATTATAATAAAAAGCTTTTTTAAAAAATGGGCAGAGGTCATCACAGTTGAAACTTTCTTACCCACTGTCTACTCTTTATTTCTGCAACAGGAAGCCAAGACGCTCAGTTTGTAGTTGATCAGTAGCTCTTAGAAATCTTTATTGAATAGAAAAGAATAGAAATCTTTATTGTCATTGTACTAGGAGGTTGCTTCAGAAAAAGAAGACACAGAAAAATGATTGATATCCAGGACACTAATGCTGTTCTTAGGACATCTTTTTCTGTATTAAAACATTACTTATTTCCCATACCTTCTTTCTCTCGAGGCTATGATGCAATGTTCATAAAGCTCATTGCTATTCCATATTAATCACTGAAAAACCTGCTTATCTAGATCTTGTTAAGATGCTTACCGTTCTAATTTTTTACAAGTGTTTTGTCTCTTCCATTTTCCCTCCTCCAAACTGAAAGTATTTCTTGACTTGTGCAATTGTTGTTGTTTTTGTTTCGTTAAAGTTCTAGAACCACATGACACAAAAGTAATTGCAAAAGCAATAAATATACTTAGCTGTGGAACACAACAATTTCTGGGAATGAACCAAGGGACAAAAATAGTGGTCACTGGTGAGGGAAAATTCACACCCAGGGGGAAAAAAAAAAGATGAGATGAAGGTGTGTAGAACATCCACAAGTTCATTGCATATTGCCATTGCTTTAAGTCTTTCTACCTGAATGGATTATCCCCACTTAGATAAAAGACAGGTAAAGAGGAGATAAAAATATAGCCTGTTCACCAAAGAAAGATGGCATCATCTGAAGGCTCCAATGTGTATGTGTGCGTGCGCACGTGCCTCTGAGTCCATGTTGACTCCTGGAAACTGCCTAGACAAGTCCCTGCAGTTTTCTTGGCAAGATTTCAGAAGAGGTTTGCCACAGCCTGCTTCCTAGGGCTGAGAGATAGTGATTGGCCCAAGGTCACTCAGTTGGCTTCGTTCCTGAGGCAGGACTGGAACTCATGGACTCCCAGTTTCTATCCTGATGACTTAACCACTACACCAAACTGGCTTGGAGGCTCCATTAAATAACTGCAATTAACCATCTGCATTGCACATTAGGAGGTCCAACTGGACATGGCTTAAGCAAGCAGTTCCACTACAGTCATATAATTCATTATAACTTCCTGTTTTCTTTTGTAACTGTGGATGAGGAGAAACAGAAAAGCAACTAATCTGAGCTTCTGACTTGCTGTTTTTGGCTTTTGGCTTCCCTGACAAACTTAATTTGACAGTGGTCAGAATACATTCTCAATTCCAGCCCCAACCGCGAGACCTGGTCAACATCAAACTATTTTTGTTTATTACAAGGAAGCTGTTACAAAGTGTCCTATTTGATTTTTCTCAGTGAAATCACAGTTCTCAGACATCCAAAATGGCAAATGTTAAATGTTTATACAGACAGGCTTGTTCCTAAAAAATAATGAGAACATCTTAAAAATCATTAGTGATTCCGGCTGGAATTAGGTTGCATTTGTTGAAGGACAATCAATCAATTATTTGTAGTAGAGGAGTATGGCAGTTCTTGCATTGCACAAACACTGTCAGAAGAGGCACTCTGAGTAATCGGAAAGCCTGCATCTAATGCTGAGTCTTACCTTGTAATCAATACCATCTGTCTTGTTTGTATCTTTTAATTTTTGGAATTGTATAGCCAGTGATTCCTATGCCATGCAATTATCTAGCTGTTGTTTTACTACATGTGTGTGTGTGTAGTAAATACACACACACACACAAGCATTGTCAGAATTCCAGCACTTAGACATGTATTTTTAAATCATGGCTGGTCTACTAGGCACTCAAAAGACTCCAGTGATTAGATAATCCAAAATGATTACGAGTCCCAGAACAAGGGTTAGCCAAAATCTGCTAGGCGTGATTTGGACATTTGAGCGTGAATTGCGTCATCCTCTTCTCCAACACTTCCACCAAATCCCCACTCCGCTAACCTTTAAGTATGACATATGACATAATTAGTTCCTCCAGGCTTCTTCCAATCTAGCCTGAAATAAATGAGGAAATGGGGCATGCAGCTGAAACAAATTGACCATACTGTGCTTGCATATAAAATGTGATTATTTGTACAACTGAATGCATAACTGAATTTGACATTCTCATTTCAAGAATGTACGTCCTTCACTTTCACTGGTACTTTACTACTCCCTTAGGCACAACCCAGTCAAAGAAGTGTACTTTAGCCCCATTGATTTTAATGGAAAAGCTTAAATATGTGCTTAGATTTTTCCCATTTCACTGTACGAAACTTTAAAAGGCAAAACTTTGCTGGGTGTTTCTACTGCTTTAGACAGAGTTATGCCCATGCTTCTATATTTTGATGAGATAAGCTCACACCTTTCTCTCTCTGAAACAGGTATATTGTTTCACACTGCATAACACAACCAGAGCAACAAGTATACGAGAAAAAGACATCCAGTTAAATTATGAAATGTAACGGGCGACACTCACATACAAAAGTATTATTATCCATACTACAACAAGAATGTAACAAATAAAAATATTGATTCTGGGGTCTGCATTTATATGTCAATTGCCATTCTCAGGGCAGATAATGTATCCCTTTCATTTCTTCAATAACGCAGCCACTTTTTTTTTTAAAGTAATTGTTATAAATCCAAAATTTTAAATCATGGACTGTTTGCTGAATGTAAAATCAGCTTCTAGTTTTTATGTTAGAGACAGTCTTTTTTTGTTTTTCCTCCCAAAGAGCAAAGGTTATTAAATATTAGTGCGTGTGAGACCACCGGGTTTTAAATCCAACATTAGCCGAAGCAAATGTCTACTATTCCTGAGAAGTGTAGTCAAGAGCAGCAGATCACAGCCTTGGGATATTTGTGTACTTCGCTATTTGCATCAACAGGGTCATTTGCTGTTGCCTGGCTGCTAGTTCCATCAGTGTCACAACATTCACAACTTAATATTGTGTGATCCTGTGGTGAAGGACTTCAAAAAAGATAGGATTACTGTGTAACTGGATTTCTGTTGCCAGTAAGAAAAAGATTAAAAAAAAAAAAAACTAGATCCAACCCCGACATGGAAGTTTTTCTACCTCTGTAATAACTGCGAGGTAATTTATGAAGCACCCAACCCAGGACAGAATGTGTAATCTGAATTTTCTAGAGGTGTGGTGTGTGTTTACCTTGCATGCATCTCTACACGGACAAAATAGTTCTCAGTCTTAGATAAAAAAGGTGCCTCCTTTTGTGCATCAGAGCAAAACGAAACAAAAAGAGTTACACAGAATGGCCATGGGAGATACAATTTTAAGACTCATAATCTCTGCTGTCTTCCTGTTTTCAAAATGCAAATCAGGCGTGTCAGCACATATCTGATTTTAAGGGAAAATGAGGGCAGTGGAGGGACAGGGACACAGACAGACAGACACCACCCCTCTCCCCCGCTCTCTAACTCTTACTTAAGATAACATACGAAAGCCCAGACAGTTTAAAACTGAAATCAAACCAAGTTTTGAAAGTAACAAGCAGTTTAAAGCTAGGATTTGAGTGTCAGCCACATGTTGCAAATCAGAGGGGCCGTGGGAGGCTAATTATTGCAGCCCCAGGATTTGAAAGGCTGCTGAAGCATTTCCACAGGGTGACTAACCCTGGAAACAACTAGGGCGGTGTTTCTCAACCTTAGCAACTTTAAGATATGTGGACTTCACCTCCCAGAATTCCCCATCCAGCATGGCTGGCTGGGGAACACTGGGAGTTGAAGTCCACATATCTTAAAGTTGCTAAGGTTGAGAAACACTGAACTAGGTAATCTGGAACCAGGGGAGACAAACCATCAGTACTTAGGCATAGAGAGTATAATTCCTTAGGCATAGAGAGTATAATTTCCTGAAAGGAAAATCTCTACCCTACTAAGTTAGGCTGGGAATTTACGGGCTTGTAACACCTGGGATGTACTTTTCCTTCTGTTCAAATGGAAGGTGAGCAAGCTTTCAGAAGGAAAATAAAATGCACCCAACTTGATCTTTGTTTCCTAGCAATGCTTGTAAGGACAGGTAGTCCTCAGTTAACGACTGCCCTGCTAGCAACCATTTGAATTTACAACAACACTGAAAAAGTTGCTTTACAACCGGTCCTCGCACTTACAACCATTGCAGTGTCCCCTCGGTCATGTAATCATGATTTGGGCATTTTACAACCACTGCACATTTATAACAGTCACGACATCCTGTGGTCACATGATCACCATTTATGACCTTCACAGCTGGCTTCCAACAAGCAAAGTCAATGGAGAAGCTGGCAGTAAGTTGCAAGTCATGGTCACGTGATGTCACACTTAACGACTGTGGGTGATTCATTTAATGACCATAGCAGAACTGACACTGTAAGTCCAGCATGGTCACATGATGTTTCACTTAATGGCTGTGTCGCTTTGCAACAGAGTTGCCAGCCCCAATTGCAATTGTTAAGTGAGGACTGCCTATACCATTAAGCCCAGAGGCATTCTTGTACCCAGCAACTATAAAATAAATGTGTGAAAGACAAGCCAGGTGAGGAAAGGTGAATGGAAAGAAAGAAACAACGGTGAATAATGTGGGAATGGCCCATTCAGCAACATCAGAAAGGCCACCATTTTCCCAAGGGGCGTTTGTGGTAATTGGTAGTAGACCAAATGGGTTACAGTTATTAGTGGTCATGGATGAAGGCCCTGATAGAGTGATTTTGAGCTCATGATTGGTGGGGATATTTTGTTCTCCTTTTACTCCTCAGAGATAGCTTCCAACACAACCAAATGCCAAACATAACCCCTGAGTGAGTGTTCAGTGTCCATTTGCCTGGAAGGACACAGAGCACTTGGTTCCCCCAGATGCTTTGGGTGAGAGTGCCCAGCATGCCTCTAGCTGATAACCATAGTGCACTGGGACGGTTCGATAAAATTGCTGCCCCCAAGGGTAATGGCAATACAAAACAAAATGAAACACAGCTTCAGGAATGTCTCTGAGCAGGGCAGGGAGAGAGAATTGGAAAACTGTGAGGCCAGGAGTTTCCCACCAAATGCAGGTTTAATCCTTGAGGGTAGAACAAAATGTGTGCATTTAGAGTGAGAATTTATGCCAGTGTTGCTCAGCTTGGTACCCTTCAGATGTGTTGAATAGTCAACATACCTAGAAAGGAGGGAGTCTGTAGTCCAACCTTCACTAGGTTGAGGAAGGCAGAAGCTCACCATTTTTGACAGCACTCTCAGATTGCTGTTCGCCAGGATGTTAGTCATAGAAACAAGGGTTCTGAATTCCTATTACACTCTCTCTGTGAACAGGAACTCTGATTTATGCAGCATTCACGTCTACCTTAAGGGCTACAGGCAACATTGTTTAAATACATGATTTAAAACCAATGTTTACCCTTACTTAACAAACCATAGCACATATTTGCATTGACCGTTTAGGTACCCGTGGGGCTAAGCTATTGTTTTAATCAGTTGCTTTAATAAGAAGCCAAGGTGTGTTGCATTCATAGACCTTGATGTTTAAATTTATACTGGAGTGGCAGTAAAATTTTGCAACTTCTGCAAATAAAACTATCAGATCAGATAATTCATTCATCAGTTTTGACAAAATGTCAATAGCAAACAAAACACTTGAACATTTTTCAAGAATACTTGTCACATTTTGACTATGAAAAAAATATTAAGTTTAAAAGAAACGGTATCTGTTTCCAGAGTTATATGTCCCCCTAAAGTACATATAACTTTATGTTATATACATCAACCCCTAAAGTTGTATTATACAACCACACGATTTCAATTGCTCCAATACTAAACACAGTTTTAGACAGGCTTCTTTCTCAGCCTTGTTACATAAAATCCTTTAAAATGAAAACACAATGAAGTGCATCCAGGATCTACTTTAGACAAAGCAGCAGAGTTATTTATTCCTAAAAGTTGTGCCATCCCTTGGCATCACACCTGACAGGTCTTATTTTGAAAGGGTCATTTAAAGAGAAGTGAACCACTTTAATCCAGATCTGCTTGCGGACTGCAAAGCATTTGCAGCTCAAAACAATTGGGAATGCCCTGGAAGTTAAAAGGAACATTACCTTCAGCGTCCTTTAATAACTGAGAGTCACTTTGGATGCCTCTTGAGCAAATCTGCATCACGATGCAGTTCTTCATCAACGTCCAACATGACACTTTTTTTTCCCTTTTTCAGGAATAAAATGGAAGTTGTTCCTTTATGCTTCTCTTTCTTGCTGGAACCAAACTAATCCCTACTCTTTCATTCTTCTGCTATGGGCTGAACCTGGATACTTACTCCTTATCCAATACTGCATGGCTAGGAAGCCTTTTCCCCTGGCAGTTTGCCATCTCAGACCAGCATGTGATCATTCAGAAGGTGTCCTCGCTGATTTCAATTGACTGGATATTGGAATGGGTTCATGTGGGTATACCTAGAGTTCGCCCATAAATAGTGCACATTGAGAGGAAGAAAGTTGTGAGAAAGTACACTGTATATTGGGATAAATTGGGAATGAAGTATGAAAAAGGAAATGGAGATCTTTTTGTTTGCTTAAGTGTGATACTTTATGTGAACAGTTCTTTAGGAATGAAATTGCATTCGAAGCCTTCGCGAATGTCAGACGCACGTTCATTCCACCCCTGTTTCTCTGGCACTCGGTTTGCCTGGCAACATAGAGACAGTGAGCCACATCCTTCCAAATGGGTCCAGATTGGATTATGCTGGCATCGTTTCCATTCCTTGGCATGTCTCCTGAAACTTCCTTAGGGAGCTCCTTTGTGGTGACAAATATATGCCCACACCCTGGTGCAGCCAGAGACTACCAAGTTCCATCTGCTTATTATATCAGTGTTAGTTAACTTCAATTTGTATGTAAAAGAGTCTGGAATGGCTCCCTGGATTGCTGATGTCACAGAGTGTCTGGCGCAGTGTGGGGCAACCACATGTTTATGGCATAAGTTATGATGAAGATTAGCTGCAACAAATGAGGGAGTCCTAATGTTTTCCATCCACAGTACTGAAGCATGTGCAGTAGAGGCTATTTATAGTACCCAGAAGGAACTCCCATTCAACTGAAACAGAGCTCACATCCTCAGCACTGAAAATACACTGGCTTTACAATAGCCAGTTCCAGACAACAAGAACAAAATTGTTGTGCAATTTAAGGAACATAATTGAAATAAAGTGGTATAATTTTGGTTCCTGATGACATCAATTTTGGCTTTTGATCGTTTTGAATCCTCGGATGTTATATACAGTCGTTCAAACTTTCTTTGGCATTAAGTTCAAAAGAAGAGAATGTTTAGAACATTTCTCTTCTGGGAAGGAAGAAAGGCTCTATCAGAGGCTACGAAATTTCCAGATTGTAAGGCATAAGATGTATCAGAGTGAAATTACTAGAATTCTGTAATTAAAACCTATCTAATCTGCTTAGGAAGGTCTATAGCACAAACCTGATAGTGATGAATGGGCCTCTGAATACTGCACATCTAGTCTCTACACATGTAACATGCTATCACTCAGTTTTACCAATGTTTGCATAGAAAATATTTTTTGTTGAACGTGCCAATGTAATAATATTGGTGTTGGTATATTTTTAAATTGTTCTGTTCTCTTACCTGATTTTGCACATAACTGTTTGTTTCACTGAAGTCACACTAAACCTGTAAGAGTTAAAGAGAGTGTCTTGAACTGAACATGTGTTTCTTATGTTTGGAGACGGGGTTGATGTTCATTAATCTTATTAGTGTATAATGAGGCTTTCTATGAGTACTACTTTTCATGTTTGACCAAATAGAACAGCAAGCAGTGAGCTTAATTTTCATTGAGTTTGTTTTTCCAGTGAAAGGTAATATTTGGGGGGAGCCAAATATTTTCTCTGATCCCCAGATTACTTTTTTTTGCTGCAAATCTGACATTCCTCTGCCTCTGTTGGCAAAATCCTCACCAAGAAAGGTAAGAACATGACTATTATAACACTATGTGCTGCAGCTCAATTTTTTGCATCCAGCTTTTACAACAAGGGTGTGAAAGTAGATTTTTATTCTTTCTGTCCCTGCAGAATGCTTGAAAGAAATTAGGCAAAGAGGGTCAGGACCTGGTCTGTCCATCAGTCTGTCTGTTCATCAGCATGCTAACTCTCTGAAAACAGAATGGGGACCAAATTTGGTGTGTTGGGAGACATTGACAAAAGAAAGATCAGCTTTGACAATGGGCCAGATCAGTATGGAAAAATATTCCAGAAATAACTCCCCCAGTGCATCTCTATGGGAAAAGCTTCTGGAAAGCAACTCAGAATGTTGCTGATCGTTCCAGTCTAAGCTTTCTTGTGTCCCGCAAGACACAAAGTGTGGCCAGAAAGGTGGCTACAGATGAATCCATGCTTCCCAGTGCAAATATAGACACACAAACTCACACTAGTTTGCACGTACCTGATTAGATCCTCACACACACACACACACACACACAACAAAATGCACAGACCCTGATTAGTACCTGGGAAGAAAAACATGGGACACAAACATGGGAGCAACATGTTACTTCACTGCATAGAAGAAACCCAGACACCTTATAAGGTCATTGCTGGTAAAGGGGTTGGAAGGAATCCCAAAAACTGTGCTCCACATGCTTTCCCTGCCTTGTTAAAACATCAGTGGCAATTTAAAATAAAATGATTTTTTTTTCATCCCTCTTTGGCCGCCTGTTTAAAATATCAATGAAATTCGAGCAGGGAGGTCTTCAGGAAAAATACCTTAGTGCTAAAATTGTTACTGGACTCCAACCTACGGATAGTGGAGAGGCAAGATTTGCATTTACTATTAGGTGCGGCGGGGTGGGGGGACCATTTCTGTCTCCTACTTCAGCCTGAAAAGCTCTCAGAATGATTTACATTATAATAAAATCTAGACAGTCCCGGTACACAACACTGAAAGAAGAAAACAGAGAAGGAAAAAGAAAGCATGGTAACTTGGACACTAGTTTTTAATGTTTCAAGATGACTATAAGGGCTCCCTATGGTGAACAGCATCTGCTCAGAGAAGCCCAGAAGATGCCACCCTCTTGGAGCAAATGGAACTGTTCCTCTTGCTCACCAAAGGGTCAGTCCAGATGGTTCTTGTCAGGTGGCTACTGCAACAGTAAGGAGAGAGAGCTGCTCTGCACTGCCTGCTTCATTCTTACAGGGCAGTGGGGCTTGGTGGACTCTGTGTGAAAGGGGGAGAGATCCAAGCCAGACAATAATGCCTCAAGGAGCAAAGATGGCAGTTCTGCTTGCTCTTCCCCTCTTCCTCCACTCAGGATAGTTGGTCCCAAAGACATCTGTGAAGAGGAATGAAGATTGTGGACCACACCTCCCTAAGCAATTCATTCCACTGTATGTCTCCTTGTTGTTTCTAAGATGCAGTAGGTCATTGGCAGAAGTCCCTGGGCTATTGTTTTGCATCAGTATTCATCAGAATACATCCCCAAGACATGTCTTGAATTTCTGTCCATCCCTGCAACAAGATCAGTGCACAAGAGTAACTTTTAGAGTAGCAAGGCAAAAGATGCCTATTAGATTTTCAGTATGAAGGGATTTTCTTGCTTCATGGAGAAGTATTCATGTCTGTGATTTCCACACCTGCTATTTGAAGTAATACAATTCTGGAACAGTTTTACTACTTCGTGTAGGCTGGGCCTGACCTATTAGCTTGAAGCATTTTTGCTGATGTAATGATAGACCACTTGGATTTGATTTTGACCCCACTTGGGGGCAAAATTTTAGTTTCATGGCAACCATGCAACACTGTGGAATCACATGATGGTTCTATGATAATTTTCTCTAAAAAGACAATGAAGATAGTGTGTGGAAGATTATGGAGACTAATTCTTTTGGAAAATATCTTCTTCCTGTCCCCCACCTCTGATTCTGGGAGGAATTCTTTTACACCTTGAGAAAGAGGTAGGAGACCAAGTGACTTTTTTGTAGGGAGTAAATACCAATTCCTCAGTTCTGCTTGGGAATAGCGTTATACAAAACACAATTAAAACTCTGCTTTTCTGTAGAACTCTCAAGGAGTGAATGTCACCACTGTTTCTGAACTGCAGGTATGTTATCAAGCACGTTTTTATGAGACAGTTGGTATGTTATTCTTTTTTTTTTTTGGATACTGATTATTGATCTATTGATTTGGTCATCATTGGTGATTATTTTGTTTTGATTGCTTTATTACACTAGTTGTAATCTGCTTAGAATTTTTGATTGATGAGGCATACAAATGTAGTAAATAAATAAAATTCATACAGAAATTGCTAGAAACATAAGCTTTGGAGGTAATGATTTGAAGCTGCCATTTAATACTTATTTTTCTCTTTTTGTACAAATGTTACGGCTATGGAATAAATCCTTAATGGCATTATACTGTACAGTGGAAAGTTGCTGGAGACTCAGTACAAAACCTTGAAATACTGAGAATTAATTTGTAGTGTATTTTATTAAGGGTATTATTATTATTATTATTATTATTATTATTATTATTATTATTATATTTTTTCTGTGTTATTGCCTCCAATTTAAATCATCCTCAGAGTAATGAGGAAAAAAAGGTGATGAAATGATGCCAATGCCATGTTCCATTTGGATTTACATAGCCCACTTGTGCTCTGTGGTCAATTTTTGCAGAAGCCTGTTGAAGTTTTACTTGATTGGAGAACATGAAATATGTTCTGCAGATGGAATCCCTAGCATAGAAGATGCAACTTTAGGATGTATGTATGTGCAGACCTTATAGCCATTCCATTCTGCTAACTCTGAGTGGTGTACAAGTCCCCAGTACATAACTGGGTTACACCATACAATCAAAACAATGACTAAAAGTATTTCTATGTAACCAGGAATCATGTCTAAAAACATGCACACTAATAAAGAGAAGCCCACTCTCCCATTCAAGAGGCCATTAAAACAATCCAGCCTCCCTATCTTGATGGAACAGCAAGCTTTTCACCAGCTTCCTAAAAGTCAGAAAGGATATTTGAAAACTATCCACCTTCCTAGTAGGACATACTTATGCCAGAGCAATAATTGGTCTAAACCGGTTTCCTGCACCGATATGTTCTTTTGCCTCTCCTGCTTTGTTTTGTTTTGTTTTTAATACTTCCAACCTCTTGAAGTGTAGAAAGCCTTCAAGAATTTGGAAAGAATTCCAAAAGAACATCATGTAAATCAGGGCATACTGAATATGAAATACATGAATAAATCAGTTGTTATAGAATACTCTATTAGAGTTGTGAAATAAATCAGCTTTAGATTTCAGTGGGAGCAAAAAACAGAGTATGCTACAGTGGATTTCATCTTTGCATAGATAAGTAATAATAAATAGAATGTAAGTAATACATAATAAATAGGTTGTCATGTTCTGCCCCAAAAGTTATACTTAGGGAAGATGCATCAGTATTATTGTGGTAGTGGTTATTTGTGTACTCCTTTTCTTTCAAAAATCATCCAGAGCAGTGCCTAGAAGAGGAGCACAAGGAAAACCCAGGGCAATATTTGTAAACAGTGGTAAAAAGAACAGTAAAAAAATAATAATAAAGTCCAGTTTATTGCTGAAAAACCATTTCAAGCCATTTATCAAAACTAAAACATAATCACCATTTCAGTAGTAAAGACAGCTTCTCCTGAGACCAATGTTATTCTGCAAAATCCAGGACAAGCCTGTCTTCAGATTCCATCTAAACTTAAAAAGTATGTAGGCCAGGAGTACTCCCCCAGGTGGGAGGTGCATAACCAGGATACCACCACTGAAGAAGTACACCTCTGATTCACCATACAGTGAGCCATTGGCGGGTCCACAGAATCCTCTCCATCTTAGCACACGGCCTGGCTGACGTTGGAGAGACAGTCTTTCAGATTTGGTTCCTGAGTGGTTGACTGTCTGCCAGCACTCGGACTGGGCCCAGTAACTTGTCTGAGAGTTGTATTTTTAAAAAAGGCATTTCAGGGCAGTTGTGTTTTTAAAAACCATGTTTTATAGAAAGTTCAGTACACAAATCCTGGAATATTAAAGAAAGATAAGAATTACAACAAATGTTGATTTTTCCAGTGTTAAAATAAAATTAGGGAAGAAAACATAAAAATGGGTTCTATTGGCATGGACCATATTTAGACTGATCCATTCATTCCTATGCTGTATGTGTCTTGACTCCTGGAGACTGTCTGGACAAGTCCCTGCAGTTTTCTTGGCAAGATTTCAGAAGGGGTTTGCCCTTGCCTCCTTCCTAGGGCTGAAGGAGAGGGACTGGCCCAAGGTCACCCAGCTGGCTTTGTGCCTACGGTGGGAGTAGAACTCACGGTCTCCCGGCTTCTAGCCTGGTGCCTTCACCACGGCACCAAACTGGCTTTCCTTTGCTGCCCATGCCTAATTTGGAGTAGAATTTAAGGGACACATTCTTCCTAGCTAATGCTTTATTGCACAGCCTTGCTAGTGAACTCAAGCTGTAAGACACCTAATTCAGGATTCTGAAGGATATTGGTTTACCCCCTTCTTATCCCAACAAACTGAGCAAACTCAGGGAGGCAGTGAAGGACAGGAAGGCCTGGCGCAATATGGTTCATGGGGTCATGAAGAGTCGGACATGACTTAATGACTGAACAACAACAACAAAGTTCCAACAAAGTCCATTCATCAACAATGACCATCAAATAAGTTGGGCTTAGGCTCAAGCATTTTTCTTTGGCTATAGGGCTAGAATGCCAGATCCCAATCAAACATGCCTGGAGGTAGCCTGGATATGGACAATGGTTCCTCTTATTTTTCAGACATGGAACTTCATCAGCTTCAACTATTTTGATCTAACACAGTCTGGTACAAAGCAGAATTCCTAGCAGGAATCTGGAAGGAATACAACAACAGAAGGCATCCACCATATGTATCTCTGGCCACTTTAGGTGCTCCATTTGGAAAATCTACCCTTCCTTAAAATGGCTTGCCCTCATTATTATTATACATTAAATAAGATACAGAATTTCCATGGAATTTCTGCAGCACCAATAAAAAACATCTGCAACTACATTTTAAAAAAACATCTTCCTTTTCCTGCATTTCTCTAAACTTAAGCTCCTGCTGCTGTTATGTCAGAATTAATAAGCAAAGACAAAAGTGGATGGCCCCATTTCTAGCAGTATTTCATTGACCTAATGATGAAATGTCCTTCTACTTTATAGATAAGCCTATGAAAGACATCCTCTCCCAATGCTGAAGGTTAACATTTCTTCTTTTTTGGCAGGGGGAGTGAAATGAGTGTTTGTGATTGTCCTAAAAGATATATTTTAACAATTGTGTTATTTCTTCTTTTCACACACGCACACACACACACACAGAGCTTATTCAGTGGGTTATTAATATACTGATTAGAACCAGACTTGCTAGAATTATGAGTCAAAATCGGAACAGCAACTGCTGTGCAAAGGATGTAAAGGGAATAAAATGAATGGTGCATTAACTTCCAACCACTGAATATTAATCAGCATTTCACAAAAAAGAAAATACAGAAGCTGCCACACTAAATATTTTTAGTGCTTATTGACAGTCTTGATTTCCTTCATCACTCCCCTCACGCACACACATACACTTTTGTTTTGGCTTCCAATCTGGATTCTAAAGAAAGTACAGATGAAAATCTACTTTTAAAAAATGGGGCAGGGGGTATACTTTTAGAAAATAATGCACAGTGTTAGAAAGTTGTATCTCACAAAATGCTTTATACCAATCAAAGCTCTGTGTCCCTAACCAGAAACATTCCAAGCCCCAAGGTAAACAGAAATCTAAACTGGAATATGGAAAAGCACTTGGAAAAAAAATGAATGCACATAGCGACTCGTTCAAAAATAAACTTCCTAACTACTTAAAAGTAAAAATGTACTCAGTGTTTTGCAAACGTTTGCTAAATGTAATTATGACATATTCTGCTTTTAATCAGAAACAAGCATAAAGTCCTTATCACTAAGCTATCCAAGATTTATGATGTGCATGACATCAAGCTATACTTTTTTCTCCTTCAGAATTCTGGATGTTTCCTCAAAATCAGAGGATGGCAATTTTTCTTTCTATATGGATTCCTACTTGTTAATCTCTGCCCATTGAGATCAACAAAGATCAAACTGTCATCCTTGTCTATTCAAGTCAAACTGGGCCATATTGTAAATCGTAGCATAAACCAGTGTATAATATTGTGGGATTTGAAAGTTGTCCTGTTATAGGTCTGCTTATGATCTGTACAAACATATAATAAATTCTAGTTCAATAAAATAATGTTCCATTGATTTTTTTTTTATTTTTTTTTTGGTCAGTCAGAGAAATTAAGCATATTTCAAACATATTTAATTGAGGAACTTAAAAGTATGCAATACAAGTAGAACAGGTTCATAGACATTTAAAAATGTTGTACAATAAAGCATTACATCTGATATAAAAGCTGTCTCAAAAATACGGTAGAATTTAACTAACTACATTGCACCTTTTTTATAATATTTGGTTATCTATCCATTTCAAGAAATATTGAAATAGAAATGAATTATATTCTAGAACTCAGTGAAGAAGAAACACATTCTCTACAGACTTCCTACTGCAATGATCCAGCATCCATTGGTTGCCCCAGTTACAATGCCTTTGAAGAAGAAAGATCTTCTAGGTGGAGGCAGTTTTGCTATTCATTTCACTCATTAGCATAGTGTTTTATGAGCTCTGTTAGCTGTGTTAGCTAGTTGACCTGGTCTAGTCACCAAATCTTATGTGTAAGGTCAGCAAGTTAATTCCTTATTCTTCCACTTGAACAGAAACAATATTTTTTAAAAAAAGGTTTTTAAGAGTTTGTAAAGCCAAAGAGATATGCCATAGGTCCTTAATGACTAGAGCAGGGACCAATCTTAACTGTGGGAACAGCATTTGGAAGTAATGAAAGAGGAGGTCCTTTTAACTTCAGTAGCAAAGCTATTCACAAAAAGGCCTTTCCTATGCAGCCATTGCACATCACTGAAGATCCTAGCAGTAGCACTGTCCACGCACGCTCATGTGTGTGGAAACAATCAGGAAAAGCTTTCAGAGCAGCTTCATTGGACCTTCTGGAGGACGCAGATGCTTTAGCACTTCAAAAACAGATGTTCCGCTTATGATAATGTGCTTTATGAAGTGATCATTTCAAAGGCTTTGCTTAACATTAATCCTATCCATTTTTACTCAAGAGTTAACTTCCACTGATTTCAGTGGAACTTACTTCATAGACTTTTGCAAAGCTTCTAATGCTACTTCGTTTCAAACAGGTTCATACAGAATACCCCTCTGAAGCTGCTTCATGTCTCCTTGCCTCCTTTCTGAGGCATCCTTTGGTAATTCCAATAGAAGGGAATCATTTTAACATGACACAAAGCATCTTGTTGAGGCAGATCATACCTTTGCTGTACTTAGACTAGGAAATGATGTTGCCTCCCAAGCCAAAGCACCTTCCCAAGGCAACTTACAACTGCTTCCCACACTCCTGCTTACAAGTATAAGAAAGTAGGCTTGCAGACTGAATATCTCTGACTTCCGTTTTCAGTTTTGGCTTTCTTAAGTGAGAATAATAGCCTAGGGAAGAGGTTTATAATTTCACCAGGGAATGGGAAAGCCTAGCCGGCTCTCAGTATTTAATTTTCACACACACAGAAAAAAAACCCTGCAATGAAACCATTGTTCAAATAATCTCATCACATCCTTCATTTAAAATCGCCTTTTGCAATGCTGGCATTTCAGAAATATGCAGAGCGTTTTCTACCTACACTCAACTCTGAAAGAGACCAGGAGCTAAAGCTGTATAACTGATATCCGAACTTCTGAAGGCTTCTGTAGCCAAGACAACGAAATCGCTTCCCTTGCCAGCACAACTGTCATTCTTCCCAATGTGCCGGAATTCATTTGTTTTCATTCATTCCTTATCATGTTACCTGCATTTGAGTCATTGCTCAAAATATATTTAGAGAAGAAAAAGTGGTCGGTTTTCAGGAAATAGCAAGTTCTTTTTTTAACTGAGATAGAAATCACTTGGCAAGAGATGACAAAATACTTTAAGTTTTCTTTCAGTAGTTAGAAAACCAAGTCCCAGGGAAAGTAAGCTAGTTGGTGAAGATAATAATACAGGAATAAAACTTTTCAAAGAAAAATAAATATATTTCCCTGTGGCTAATCTGACACAGTTTGCAACTGCTATTTAATAAAGACAGATGGGACTGTCTTTCATAAATTATGCTTTGTTACATACAGTGAAAACACTAATTAGAAAACAACAATTATCAGGAAAATATTAAGCTTTACCTTAACCAGTATGCTAACTTGATAGGCATAGCATTTTTTTTTTCACCTTTGGAGCATTTATACAAACAATCTCCCACTTGCAGCGTGAACTAATGCAACTTTGCCAGTGTGACATGACCATTCCACTAACTATGGACCCAATTTGGCTCTTGTTCAAGGGGAGGTTTTCTGATAAGAAAGCTTTATGAATGAAATGAATGAAATTTGTGAACACACAGTTATGAATTACCCCTACATTTGTGAGAAATCCATCCATCTTCATAAACACCTTTTCTTTCTTGCAGTAAGCCATTCTCAATTTCTATTATACAGAGGCAGATAGTAATCACTACTATTATTCAAAGGAATGGTTCTCTTCTTGTGGCGCGCAGAAATAAAAATGATCATGAGGTACCAAAACCTGCACTCACTGCTGACATCTAGTGGTCATCTGGATTCTTTCAGCCATACTTATATATACCTACGTATGTTCTTAGGACAAGAAAAAAAATAAAAGGATTGGAGACCCAGCTATTAAATAGCACCATATTTCCATATTTAGAAAGGCAGTAACTTCTCCAATGGAGCAAATCAAGTGTATTATTTCAATATGAACATGAATTGTCTATGTTTTAAATCAGAACTGCATTCATTATATCTTTTAAATCAATGTTCATAAATGGTAGGAACCATGCCATACCATTCCATTTTATATTTATTCCCAAGGTCCCCAAAAGTAAAGATATCATACCATCTTACACAGTGGCTAATTAAAATAATTTTATTAGTCATGTGCAGAAAAAAAATGGCCAGACATATTTCTCAAATAAAGGTATGGTGAAAGTGGAAATTTACTAGTTATTTTCTACATTCTGCAGAGCTGGATAAAGGCTGTAACAGGGATGGGCAATTTTTGGAGGCCAAGGATTACACTTTAAAATTATTATGAGAAATCCCAAGGTCTTTGGTGGCGATATCACTGGAGGAGCAGGGCTGAACTTTTTGTTCCTCTTTTCTCTGTGGGGTTGGCAGTTTAAGGGAAATAAGTAGTAACAAAATGAAGGTTAAGTCAAGCAAAAGCTTAATGCCTTCATTTTGCTTGTTTTCATTTTAAAAATGAGTAGTGCCACTGAGCATTGGCAGAAAAGGGGTTGGGGGAACTGCCAAAAAAGGGCTTGAATTGGTACGATATATAAGGATGTCTCTGAACCGGTTCAGATTTGAGTAAATCTTTCTCAGGTGGAATCCCCATATATCTGGAGTGAATGTGTAATCTTATAGCTCTCAAAATATGTTTCCAGACAGTCTTGAACCCTTTGGTTGAGAGAAAAAGGAAAGAAAGAAAGAAAGAAAGAAAGAAAGAAAGAAAGAAAGAAAGAAAGAAAGAAAGAAAGAAAGAAAGAAAGAAAGAAAGAAAGAAATTTGCATCAGGCACTCTAGTCCTGCAACACAAAATAATACATCTTCTTGAAAAGGCATATTAAATTATCAGCAATAATTCTATATTCACTGGGAAGTAATCTCCAGTATAAGAGGATACATTCTCCAAAGTCTTCTGTGTTGAATTTAGAACCCCTCAGATTTTTAGCTGTCCATCTGTTTCCTTGCTGGGAAAACAGATAAGTGCCAGCTGGCTTTCTTCTTCTTCTTTTTCTTCTTCTTCTTCTTCTTCTTCTAACTGATGCGTTTGTTTGTGTGTTTGTTTTTCACAGAAAGCAATGCTTTTTATCCATTATTCCATGGATGTGGTCCAGCATTTAACAGAAACAAACTGCACACTCATATATACAGCAATCCTTAGGTGTCAGACGATTGAAGTTTTTGATCTGAACATTTTTAAATAAGAAACATATGTTTAAAATAAATTCTGCCTGTGGAGAGCTGCTGTTTGTAAAATCTAGTAGGTGGCTGCACTTAAACATCTATGTGGAAGAGGCACATTGGTGTAGATTTCAATAGTACGTTTTCTATCACTTGGCTGTGGCCTTGTCTAGAATTATGAATTCATTTATTGTGGAACAAACAACTCATACCAACCACACCAACCACTCAGGGATGCCATTTAGGAAAGGCAAAGGGAAATGTGTCAACAACTCATTTATCCCTCTGCAATATTTCAGACCACTTGTGATTTCTGCTCAGAAACACCTATATCTCTGGTTACACTTTTTTTAAGTAACCACAAATGATATACTTCTTCACATTTTTTTTTCTTTTATGGCAATTGAATATTAAATCCATGTAAGAGTAGCTCTTGAATTTTGCTGTGAATCGTGAGTCTCAAATGTCCTTGCTTCCCTTGCTCAGCTTGTGCTGCTCTGACTGCACCCACCTTCAGCATCAGTTCCCATCTCCCGTTTACCACATACATCATAGGCTTTCATTCCAAACAGTAGAAACATAGACACACTTCATGCCCTAGTACATTAAGGGTGTGAAATTCTAGGTTCACAGTCCAGGTTTGCTAAATATAGGTTTGCTAAAAAACAGATCCACTGAGATCAGTGGAGATGATTTCCAGGAAGTTGGATCTTGGCATTGCAGTCCTAGTCTCTTGTACAGTGCCAGGCCAAGTGGAATTGAATGCTGCTGCCTAAAGCTTGGCTTTAATAATGACAGTTCCTGAGCCCCCTAAAGAAGAATCAGAGATAAAGGGCTCTTCTTCAGAGCCAAGAAAGTACTATCCACTAGCAAAAAAAACAACAACTGGAATAATATTTGCTGCCTCTCCTTGTGTTTCCTAACCTGCCACAGGTATTATGTTGGCAAGTGGGACTGTCCTTATATATAGCATACAGGGACTGCTGGATTCCCCCAGTTTTCTTTCTCCTGCCTCCCACCAAATGTCTCTAGCCAGAGGGAAAACAGCCCTTATCATGGGCTAGAACAGGGCAGAGAGGCAAGTTTTGACAAATGGCTTGACCCACAGGTTTAGACATATGTCAAAACTCACTCAGCTTCTTTGCAAATGGTTTGTGTCGGTGCTAAGTTGAGCTCCCTTTGAATGCATTCACTCAAAATGCTTGTGTAAAACCAGAGTTGATCATTGAGCTCCTTTGGGACATAGTTTTAGTGCTATCCCAGAACAGCATTAAAGATGTGTTCAAGAGCAACCACACAACCACTGGTAGGCACAGGGAGAGTTGCACCATGAAGCAGTAGAGAGATGGCTCTCTCCTGCTTCACTGTGCAATCCTTGCCCTCCACTACTATTGCAGTTCAGGCTGATTAGGTCTCTAAGCCAGGGATCATCTGGGAGATCTGGTGGACATAAGGGACAAAAGCCAGTCTGAAAGAACTGGACTCTCCTGTTGCCCAAAGCTGGAAGATGTATCCAGGGGCTGGCAGGAGGAGGCATGTCCTCACTAGCCTAAGATGGACAATAGGTGCTGGGCTGATCTCGCCCAAGGAATCACTTGACTGCAACACTGACTGAATGGTTGGTGAAGCACATCAGACAGCACCCACAACAAAACAGTCATGGAGAAGGAGAAAAATGCTTTAACACTGGAACATTTTAAATTGCCTCCATTATGGGCTGGGGAAAGCCCTAAAGCAGATATAGAAGAATATTTAAAGTACTTTGATTTACACCCCATATCTCCAAGAAATCTTTTGCTACAGGCACTGTAAACAATAAATCTACTAATTCAGATCTACTATCCATGGATTTCCTTTGTCTTTCATTTGTCTGACCTCTGCGCTCAGATGAATGGGATCCACCTTTATGAATTCACATCATAATGCTGAGTTCTGAAATATGACCACTTTGCTTTCTAATGTCTTTAAAAAAAAAAGATTCAAAAGCATAAATCTAGAGATCCTGGCATGAAGATCGCTTCTTGAAAAAAGCCTAAAGCATCTGACTGAATGTTCACTGGTGAAAAAGAATAATATGTATTTGTGCCATTATAGTAAGAATATGCTACTTTTTTTAGATCAAAGGTCACATTTGGCTTGTGGGTAGTAAATTAGGGACTATACTATACCAAGTAGCTAGGGCCATAACCAAAGTTGCGTTTAATCAATGTTTTAGCTAATTATAATTACATTGGTTAAATCCATTTAATATGATTACTCTCTCATAACTAACAATTTTCTCCTTCTAGCACATTAAATATTACAATGCGTAATCAACTTTTGGAGATACTCTAGAGGCAATGGCCAAGACCTCTGAACAGCTCTGGTGCCCAGATTCTGCACCTGCAATTTAGAATGTGTTCAGCAGTGACTAGGAGTTAGGGGTATCCTCAATTATTCTAGTGATACCTAGGGGTTTCACCAGACACTAAATACTGTATGACCTAATGATTCTAAATGTCCTTCATCTGAGACAAGCAAAGTATGTAATATAGTTTTAGAATCCTAGCAGAAAACTAATGAAGCAATTATATGGCAAGGATGAATAGAACCTATTTGACAAGAATAATCTCCTACATCCTGCACTATTTATAGTATGCTTAACTCTTTCCTATTTTTATAGTGGATATTGGGAAACTGAGGAGAGCAGTAGGGTTGGAATCTATTTTTATTAGGGGAAAAAGATCAGTATGTATTAGGCAAAGTGCCAGTAGCCATAGAAATTTAAGATTTTTCCATCTCCATTACAAGTTGAAATAAAACTTTCATATAAAACTGAAATGAAAAGGCACATTATTATCCCATTTCGTAATGTTTGCCTGGAAGTCAAACTTAGGAATTCATCCTTTAATTTTTTTTTTCTTTTTGCAAACATTTTGATACACTGAGCACTATAAATTTTCTTTTCTTTTTTGCCATCACTGCCTGCTTCTGTAACTTTAATTGGTATTACCTTATCATTTACTAGGGCCAACATTAAAGTTTCTTCTAATAGCAAATTATCTGGAATTTTCAGCAGAGTTTTCAGAATGGACATCTCAAGAATGAGGACTATAACATCAACTCTGAAATTTCTGTCCACAGAAATCTGACATCTATTTATTTTTCTAACCTCCTCATGACACTCTTTACTAAGGTTTACTTAGGTCTTCCCACCAGCTCTCCACTTTCTCCTTCATTTATTGCCAACTCCCTGCAAGGTCCTCTAGAATGCAAGATCAGAACCAAATACCATCACTTTCCTGAGCTCTTCATCACAGTGGGAAAGCCAGTAGTTGATGATCAGAACCTAGGGCTGCCTCACAGATGCATACCCACTTGTGAATACACAGGCACAGAGAAACTTTGCCAACTCTTTTTTCAGTGAACGAAATCACATGTGGCCATCAAAATGTTCTCTTGATTTCCAAAAATATAGTAACAGCAGCCACTGTGATATTCAAGGTGACTTTTGACTGATCAGACTGCATCCTTGGTATTTTAACTATGTTTTGCATTGCTCCCAAGCTATAATCAACTGCTTCTCTTGTCATTTTTAGGAAAGGGGTCAAGAGCTTCCTCTTCAGCCATAGTTTCTCAGTTTGAGTGAGTTAATATTGATTTCAGTGGCTTCTAATCAGAACTGATGTATTTTATTAACTGCTTTGCATGCCATCTGAGCAGATATATACCAAATGGATTATACTCTAATCGATGGATTATACTTTCTGTATTAGACAGGAAAGTTTTATGCTCCATGTTGTTGTTGTGATAGCTGCTCAGAAAACAATTCTCTTCAGCTTCTACAACTTGAGAATATAGACAGAATATGAGGCTCTTTTAGGGTCACCAATTGTTTGCTCAATCTTTGGCCTTCCTTATTGATTAAATTGGTTGCGGTTCAATCCATGATTACAAGAGGTGATTAATGTGACATTCTTCAATGGATGTCTTCCCACTTGCTTAAAGGAGGCAGTTAGATGTTTCATCATATTATCACTTAGAAATGAAAAAAACAGGTTAAAGAAAATTAACCCATGCATTAACTTGATGCATTTTAGTGTCAGAATGCTGGCTCTGCCGCAAATACTAATATTCTCCAAATAATAACTCACTAATATTGCATAAATGTGGTTTTACATCAACAGCACTGGCTTTCACTCCAGGTGTTAGTTACCAATTACAGTGAAAAGTCTGAGAGAGAACTTTCCTCTATTTTGCAACACTGGAAGGAGTATACAGTATATGAAATGTAAGTGATAAACTTTGGGGTACAGTGGCCCGGAATATTACAGTCTTATCTTGAGACAGACATGGATTTTCACCCAAGCATTCAGATTTTTTAAATTATTATCATTTTAAATTGAATCATAGCATTGAAAGGAGTTATTTAGACTCTCAGGTCCAACCTCCTGCTCAATGCAGAAATCCAATTAAAAGCATCCCAGATTGATGTCCATCCAGCCTCCTCTTGAGCCCATTCACTGGAAAGAAGCTTGTTATCCTGCTACCTTGTTCCACTGTTCAGCTCCTCTTACTGCTAGGAAGGTTTTCCTAATATTCAACTAGATTCTATCTTTCTGAAACATAAGACCATATTCTACATCCTGCCCTCTAGGACAACAGAAAACAGATGAAGGTCTTTTTCTGTAAGAAACTCCTTACGGTGGTGACTAGGAGAGCATAAATATCCTATGAATTAACAGTCTCACTGGGCCCTCTCTCTGCTTGACCTCCAATATGTCTTCAGTCTTCCCACCATCAGGAATTCTGAAAGAACTGATTTCCAGGGATGACAGGAAGAGGTTTCCAACTGAATTTTCGCCCTTTGGTCCAGAGCCCTTTTCCCATCCTTGAAAGGAAACTTTAATCAATATTGTGGCCCAAAGCCCTTCAGCTAGTTGTATTAAAATGACTGTTATGCTATATAAAAGATAAAATAAATATTTTGGTGATTCTTCATAAAGAGTTTGACTATCTAAATATTATTTTTAAGTAATATTTGTTTTTATCGTACTGCTAGCAATGAAAAATAAAATACTACATTTATTCACATTTGGTAAATAAGTTGTTTAAAAGAAAAAAAAGAAAAAGTGTGATATATATATTACCTAAGAAACACCGATCACTAGAAAAGTGTGGAAAGGAAACTGTTTTCTACATATAACTGCCAGACACTGGGGTATGAATTTTATCTTAATAAGATCAATATTCAGGTAAGGAACAAGCTAATGTTCAGTCAGCAAAATTATAAGGATACTTCAGGGTTAATATATATGTCATTCAGAACATCTCAGTTATTATGGAAAAAGCATAAACAAAAATATTTTTTAAACTCCTTTATCCCTCCAAGCTTGGTAGAAAGATGAAATTTCATAAAACCATCATTTCCTTAGGTTATTGTGCAAGCCATAGCTGATCAGCTGATGCTATCAAGGTTGTCTGTGAAAATTTGTATCTCTGGGGTTCATTTCATCTTTCTTAGCTGTAAAATTCACATTTTGTTTTTATACCAAAGGGAAAAATGTCTTTCAGCTTTGTCATTAGAATGAAAGAAAAACCCTGGACCTGTTGGATTTGATTTCCCTTCTGCCCTGTTACAGGTAAAGTTACAGCTTATTAATATCATACACTTCAGAAAGAGAAGGGGGAAAATGGCAGGGGGCTCATTTGCTCCCTCTTTTTCTCTCCCTTTTTTTTTTTCTTTTTTAATACATACTTCCTTCCGTTCCTCTCAATCAATTAGTGGGCAAAGACTTCCGAAAAGCTTTTTCCTTCCTAACCTTTCACAGGCTTTTGCAGTAATGACCCTGGAGAGATCAACCTGGACCTTTGTATGGGGTTTGTTACCCTCCCAGGGCGCTGTAAGGTGACCTTCCCGGATTCCCTCTCTTCCTTTCCTACCTCCTCCTGCAGGTCTTGCCTTCTCAGGAAGGAGGGAGAAGGGGAGAGGTAATGTTCTCAAAATGGCTAGATCCCCCTAGATAAAGTTTCCTCTCTGGTACAGTTTCAGATTGAGGATATGTGCAGAGAGAGCAGAGACTCCTGCTTTAATAAGTAACAGCTCGCCTTATATACCTGAAGACATGATGGGAAAACACTTTCTGTTTTTAATTTCTACTCTCTGCCCTTTAATTTCTAGACTGTGGTCCACTCTCTACAATACCTTTAAGTCCTGAAGTCATATTTGGGGTTCATGCAGTTGCTATTAAAAAAAAAAAAAAACAAGGAGGAGGAGGAGAAGCAGCAGCTTAAGTGTAACACTTCTTTGCTCCTTTTGGAAATCTCCAGTACCTATGGATGATGCCTTTTGCCACCCATTCTTATCCTTGGCATGCATTTCAAAATCTGAAGAAAATTGGGGTTTGATAGTGCCATTAAGATTACAATTATCTTGTTTGTTTCATTTTAGGTTTTTCTATTTAAAAAACAGGATGTATTCCTAACTAGGGAGTAAAGGCCTGTATGAGCACATGTTACTGACATTCTAAATCAAAAAAAGAAATACCTTTAATTTTATCAAAATAGTAGCACTGTTGCTTCCAATCACATTTCAAACAACAGACCAGTCAGGAAAGACTATAATCTTCTGGCTGGTTCATACATAGTCTAAGTCAGTGTAGTCCAAACTTGGCCACTTTAAGATGAGTGGACTTCAATTCCCAGAATTCCCCAGCCAGCATGGCTGGCTGGGGAATTCTGGGAATTGAAGTCCACTCATCTTAAAGTGGCCAAGTTTGGACAACACTGGTCTAAGTCATCAGGTGTTTGGGCTTTTGAGGGAGATGACATAACATGAGATGTGAACCCAGCTACTGTGCCTCAGAAGCCATGATTTATGGCTTAAATACATAGCTGACCCAAGCTATTGAGGCTTATTCAATAAACCTCAACAGCACAATGTGTGGACCAATCCAAAAGTTACGACAGCAAGCTCTGGGGCTGTTTCTGGGATTGTTTCCAGTTTGTTCCATTAGATTTCAATTGGAAAAATCACAAGAATATTAAATTAAGATCATCAAATAAACTAAATATACTATCGATGCAGTGAGCTCTTTGAGGACTGTTTCATTTGGGGGTACAGTCCTGACTGTGGGGTGAAATAAGTCCCTGTCCCAGGCCATGAAACTGTAATTGTACATTTACCACTCTGGCAGTGCCTCAAATATCCTGGCATCATCAGTGGTTTTCTACTGGCATATGAGGAAATGTCATTTCAAGTGGGGAAGAATAGAGGAGGAAGGGATGTGTGTTCAGTTACAGAACTAAGGTGACAGGATAAAGCTGTACGAAATGAAGGGGGCATGACAGGGATTTGTTGACTCATTTCTGCACTTAGCTACTGGCCAGGAAACACAAGTGTAGATTGGTTGTCTGTATTCTGTGGGCTCTATAGATTTGCTCATTATGTCTTGACACACAAGCTGTCAAAACAACCTGTATCAATCTCAGCTGCTTTTTAAAGTGGAGTCTGAACAGCTGAGAGACATAAAGAATAGTTGCCTCAAAGTATCAACGCAAGTTCTTTCAAAGAAGCTGTGATAGCCATGAACCAAAGAAGGAATCCTAACATTGTCTAACACTAAGTATAGGTTTTGGACTACATTTGGCACTTAACTCTACTTTAGCGGTCCTAATACAGTGGTAAGCAATCTGAGGTTTATGGAAATGTGGTCCATATTGCCTACCCTTATGATAGGGTATAAAGATCAGATATAAATCTAACAAGTAGATCAATATTTTTCCCTTTGGACTGAGCAAGGGTTGCATGAGATTGGGGCTGAGGTGATGGTACATTGGCTTCCAACAATGGAGAGGCAGCTGCCTATGATCAATAGTCTTACTCCAAAGCCTGCACATCAAAGCTGTAGATTGGGACAGCTTTGCAGTTGATCTGGCATTAATCTTCTGGCAGCTGGAATGAGAAGCATCTTTCATTTACAAATGTTGATTTTCCACTAGTGTAAGGATTAACAGAGCTACTTTAAATATTGTCATGTTAAATATTGAAGGCATGGGAAAGAGTTGGGGGGCTTAAGCTGCCCAGAGTCACACTGGTTGAGTTGGGCCGCCTTATAAAGCTTATAAAAATAAACAAACAAACAAATCTGGTGGATCAACAGCCCTTATTGACACATTCCCTTCCCAGTCCTTGCCACATCTCTTATTCAGTCTATACAACATTTCTGAACTGGGAAGGGCTGGCCATTTAGGTTAAACAGAATGGCACTGGATTTCTTCCTCTGAAACGAGAGCCTTCTGACTCTGGAGGAGGAATTCTGATGCAACATGTGGCAAAACTGGATTTATTTGGAATGTTGGGGAGAGAGGGGAACTGTCTTGCTTTTAATCAGAGGACTAGTTGATTATGAACAATTGCACCATATGAACACATATGTAAGCCACTCAGAGTCATGTATGTGAGATGGGCAGCTATATAAATTGGGCAAACAAATAAATAGCGACCACTGTCCTTCTCTTCCCTCCCCTCCAAATTCATTTAGCTCTTTTGCTGGTTTCCTTATGAAGGAAGCAGCCAGTTAACACTTAACTTGCACTCTGTCCAAACAATAAAATACCATTTCATCACCCAGCCTAAACATGCAAATGTTTTAAGGAAATAAAGCCAATTCTAAAAGTGATTTTGGCCTAAAAATTAAGGATAGTATTTTCATTTCAAAGAGGTTATTTCTGAAAGCCTTATAACACATTGTACAGGTAGTCCCCGGATTAGGAACATCCAGTTTACGGATGACCCATTGTTAAGAACGGAGCCTATTATAGCAAGATTTGAGTTAAATGCACAATGGTGCGAGTTCATTATAGTGCTACTTATACAGTATTATACAATAAATTCGACTTAAGGACAGACCTTAGGAACGAAACTCGTTCTTAAACTGGGGACTACTTGTAGTATGAAAGCCTTCAGCTTTCTCTTATACTGCAAAAGGAGCAGGGAGTTGTTACTTCTCCAGATATTGAAAGCAACAGCAGCATGTTTTAGCATAATCATTGCAAGAGATAATAGGGGACATAATTTTGCTTTGGTTGCCTTTGAAAAATAACTACAGCAACAATCTTCACATAAGATACACAGTTGCCTACTACTGGGCAAATATTAAAAAGAATCATTCTAAGTAGAGGTCCCAACAGTATGTTGTTTAAGACTAACTTCAATGTTGTTCATCTGATAAGCAAAACAGATGAGACATCCATTTAAATGAAATCATTTTAATGATTTTGCATTCATTTTTTTTAATTGCTGAGCAATCAAAATGTTTTACAATCACTTAAAGCAACAACCAGACATAGTTTAGGCCATATCTGGGCTCCGTTTTGCTTCAAAACCATAGAAGGAAGCTCACAGTATGATCTTCTGAATCATAAAATAGATAAGATAGAGAGCCAGATGATACCAACTATTTTGTCTTTTGCCAGTCTTGAAGTTGAAACATTGCTTCTGAAATCAGCAGATTAGCACTGTGTAAAGTGTGTGTGTGTGTGTGTTTCTCTTCACCCTACATTCATGCAGGGATAAGATAAGCTTACCCCAGGCTAAGGAGAGTTTACCTTTTTTTTTTTAATCTGTATCACCTTTCTGCAGCCATCTGCTCATAAAGTTGGGCCACTGAGAGTTGCGTGTCAAACAGTCAAAGGTCCAAACATTCAAATCACAGCTGGGCTTTAATAAATACATGATGTATATATCCATTTCCAGAAGTCTCATTTAGTCCATGACAAGAAAAATAAGAGAAGAAAAGGAATCTATTAAATTATACCAAAATGTCTGTTTACTACAAATATATCATTTAGTTTTGCAAGCTGGTCTTCTTATCAAAGAAACTATCAGGTGTCCTTTAGGGCCACTGGGAAAGTCAAAGCACAAATAGAGAAGATCTTCCCAATATGCCCTCTTCTTTACCCAGAATCTAATAAAGATCATTAAATTACATGTCTTTTCCTCCCCCTGAAATCAGAGCTCACTACTCTGATATTAGAGCTCAGGAAATAAGGTATGACAACTTCCCTCGTGAAATTTTAGAAGGCAGTGCAGGGGTCTGAAGGACAGGCCTGCAGCTGCAGACCTGGGCAGCTCTAATTAAAAATTCACCCTGCTGAGTAAAATCTAACCTAAGGAGAACAGAAAAAGGAACTCAGCTCAGACTGTCACCTACCTGCTCTTTCCATGCATGCTCCATTTCAATCATGGAGTTTTCTCCTCCTGCACTCTCTCCTACACACACATTTTTCTGCTGCAGTAGAGGTAGCTTGCTTCACAAATGAACAAAACTATCTGAGTTAAGCCAGCCAATGACCATCAAGGACAATATCCTTTCTCTAACAGCTTTGTAACTTTTAAGAATATAGAGAAAACCAGTGGAACCAAAAGGAATTCATTCATTTAACAGATAAAAATGAGATTGTTAACTCTTAGCTAAATTGGTTCTTTTGGCTACACTAGGTGGTATGTTGAAATCTTCAATTTATAGCACTAGAAGCCAGCTTGGAGCCCATAAATTGCATGAATAATACAGATTATTGGACCGAGACAAAAACAGCAAAGCATACATTTATGTCATAAAACTTTATTTCAATCCATCTTCTTCCACAACTGGATGCTGCCAGGCCAGCTCAGCAGTTTAGCTGAATGTTACACGCAATGCAGAACATTATTTCAGCAGGAAGCAGTACTTGGTTTGACTCTGTTGGAGATGGGAAGTTAAGCAGGATTGAACCTGGTTAATATTTGAATAGGAGACTGGGACACCTTCAGAACAATTGGCTAGACTGCAAAGTTTTTTTTAAAAAATCCTGGAAGAAAGCAAAGGAAACCATTTCTAATATAATGATACAACCACATCTTGCATTTTCCACTTTCATTGTTCCAGTGCTAATCCTGTCAAGGAGGAGAAAGCAGAAGAACTAACACATTCAGCAGCCTTTTCCATTCAGAAAAGTTTTTCAGCAAATCCATCTTCCTCAATGGGCTTTTTTGCCAGAATTTGCTTAACGACCATGTGATTTGCTTAATGATATGATTTGCTTAATAACCATCATAAAAATGATCTTAAATCAGTCCGGTCACATGGTGACTTGCTTAATTACCGCCCTGCTTAACAACCAATTTTCCAGTCCCTATTGTGGTCATTAAGCGAGGACTACCTATAGAACTTGACCTAATTATTTGCTACACTTTTTTTTTTTAAGTCCCCTTCATAAAATATTTATTAGACTGATGGTCTTTTCCAACTGCTGAGTTGGAGTGCTCCCCCTCCCATCTTCATGAACGTGATACTAGCATGAATTTTACTTTTTCCATTTTAGATCCTTCTCCTGTCTCTTGTTTCAAGTCATTGTGGTCACCTGACTTCCATTCAAGTTGATGGGTGACAAGGCCTAATAGATTGCATATAATTTAGTCTATCCTTGGACAGCGTTAGGATAAGGTTTGTGCAAAATAAGGTGTCTTATTCATGGGCTGGGGACAAGAGGAAGGCAGTACCATGGGGACATGACAGAAAAAAAAAATGTTGCCAGGAAGCATTTGTGCCATGGTTAGATGCAAGTGAGTAAATGCCCTGTGAGATAGCAAGTCTTGGGCTCACATTCTCTTAGTTCCACCACCCTGTTGAGTCTAACTTTTCTGAATGTAAAAGGCTGCTGAATGTCAAAAATCTAGACTGATGAGTTCTTTATTTTTTACTTAATTCTTTTGCTGTCATGTTGAAAAACAGCCATTTCTTTTCTTATTTTTAGTTATTGTATATGATCTGCTAACCTATCAACTGAGGTGAATAGCACAAGTTTTGGTTCAAACACAATTCAGAAAAGAGTCTTCTTCAAACTTGGACACATATGCCGTCCATTCTATAAATCTAAATTGCTATCTTAGCAATACCAGTACCAATCCTACCAAATTTCTAGCAAATAAAATCAGGAATTCTGTGTCCTGCAACTCTAAATTTTGCCTTTTTACAAATTAAAAGAACACTACATGAATCATAATTTCCCTAGAAGAAAAGAGAAGTTTATCCATTTTTGGAAGTGTAAATGCTTTTATTGTATGAAATGTCTTCAGCGTATTCAAAAACCAGATAGAACTGATCCCAAGTAAATATGCCTGTGAACCTTATCAAATGTTGCCAAGTTATTAGCAGGTTTTTTTTAAGTAATCTCATATTAAAACATCTTCAGGCTGTGATTAGCATTAGCCATAATTCTAAGTTGGTACAACAGAAGAAATTTAAGTTAACAGCCTAAATAAATGTTTCCATGGGCCACTCTTGGGCTCACAGAAGAAAGAGAGAAGAGTAGAATGGTGCAACTCAAGGCTCACTGTGGTTCATAGTCATTGTTCCACATCAGCCTTTCCTCATCTGGATCCCTCCAAATATTTTGAATGACAATTCATATGAGCCCCAGCCAACATGATAAATAAACAGGGACTATAGCAATTGTAAGAGAAAACACCTGAATTGCTATGCTAAATGAAGCTTCAGTGTGCAATATGAAGGTATCTATCTTCTACCTCAAGCCAGTGAAATCCATTTGTAATTCCCTAGCTCACTCTCTTTCATTATGGATACTCATTACATAGATGTTCAAGGATCCTACTTCATAGCTGCTCACTTGTTCTCATGATCCCAATATAGCAACCCAGTACAGTGTTCATTTACTCCCTGGTTTACTATCACTGTCTTACAGCTTTGCTGTAACTTGGCCAAAGAATTAAACATTTTGGTTTCAGTTCCTTTTATTGTAGCTGAGGGCATCTTCCAATTAAACTCAGCTCAGTACCAAATGCATTCACCTTCTTGAAGTGACTTATAATAGAACTCAAATACATAGTCCTTCCATTATCACATAAAACAAACAAACACTGCATGGAAAACATTATTAGGATTCTTGGCAACTTCTATAACTACAATCCACTCAACTTCCAAATACCACCATTACTATTCATCCCCTCAAGCAAGCCCAACTGCCACGTAAGCTATTCTGTGTTGTTAATGAAACCTTTGTTAATGAACTAGTTTTTGCCCATTCTTGATTTCTTCAGACACTGGCATTTTGCAAAAAGCAATTGCTGGCTATTTAAAAGAATGGTGCATTGTTCATTTTAATTTCTTCTGCAAACTACAGTAAGGATCAGAAACTGTGATTTCTGTAAGAAGATCTTAAAGAAGTTAACAATGGTCTAGGAAACTCAGGAATAAGGATATGTTTATTCCTTAAATCCAATTATAAATCAGAGGTAAAAAGTGAATATTGTTTACAAGACTTCTGATTTGATTTTACCAAAATCCATTAATGTCCCCTCCTTTCAATATAAATAAAGGAGAGAGAAGCATTTTTCTCTTGTATTTGCTAACTGGCCTGGACATACGAAGTCTCGGTTTCTGATCTGAAGATGGCAAAATTGCTATCATCTTTACTGAGTCATAATTTCATGCATGTAATTAAAAAGTAATGTGGAATAAGAATTTAAGGAAGCTTGGTCATTAATCTTAACTCTCTCTTGTTACATTGCAAATTATCAGGCAGAACACCTAATGTAGCTAAGACAAGCAAGCAATGATTTTTTTTTTAATCTCACAAATAAGCCAAGCTCTTTATATTAAGGTGTTAAGTATCTTGTGTGGCACGATACCTCCTAACCTAAAACCAGACAATTCACTATGAACATTGGTGAACTCCACCTCTGTCACTTTCATTGTTGTATGGGCTTCAATCCTAAAAAGGAGAAGGGGGGGGGGATCCTTCAGACTTGAATAGCAGGGCCCTGGAATACATTTTCTGACTCTTAAAATGTTATACAACATCCAAAGGACTCCAATAAATGAAAAAAGATTGCTTTAGAAGAATTATAGGATGATGGAACTTAATTAGGAATAGAAAATAATGGTAAATTTCCAGAGTGCATGTGCAACTAGTTTCAAGACAATTGGTAATAAACAATTATAGATAGAAGTCGATCACACTATATAACACAGTCAACAGCTTTGGAACAAAGGATTAAATCTCAAAACCATCCAAAAAGTATTTGGCTATTCTACGTTTTCCAAATGACATCAAAAGGTAGATTCAGATTTGCTGGAATTTCTGGGAGTTGTATAACTAACCAAGTAAGTTGGAACTTAGGGGAAAATTGTGTTAAAATTTCCACTAAACATTTTAACTAATATACCTGGTAAATAGAGAGAGAGAGAGAGATTGGGAAGGGGGAGAAAAGAGGCTACATTTTCTACCCCTTCACTTTTTACAATCATACGCACATAGATACACATAGAGAGAAACATTTGCTGATAGAAAGCTATTCAATGTATATAAATCACAACAACCAACCTTTCTATAAGGTAAGCGTTAAGGCGCCCTTTGACTGTATTTGTCGCTTGTTTACTTCAAAGAAGTCAAAAGACAGCAACAAAAAATGGCAGGAAAGCTACGAACCACAAAATATACACAATGCTCTCTATAGCGTTCATTCAGCAGTATCCAAGAATAATTTCCCTGGGCAAAGGGCTACTTCAGAAGCTGAGTTCAAAAACTTGTTTAAAGCAAAACTCCTCAGATGCAAACACAAAAGAGTTGTCCTCCCTGTCCTGTTAAGCCATTGTTTCTTCTTACCTTTAGGTTCATTAATGTCAGCATAAGTTTGGATCTGAAGATAAGATAAGAGATGCTTGTCAGATGTCCAGGACAAGGCAAACATGAACTGTCTTTCACCAACATGCTGAGTTCTTTAAAGAGGAATAAAGATCATGGTTCTTATTTCCAGCCTTTTCAGTATAGTGAAACATAGCCCATTGAGTTCACTTCTCTAGAGGCAGGAATCTTGTCCAATCTTGGGATAAGACGCAGTTGGCTTCTTCTTTTCATAGGCAGACATTCCCTAAAAGCAAATGGTGGTCCACCCAATCTACATGGCACCAAGTAGGCCTTTACTACAACTAGCCTGGCCAGTATATCAACACATATTTTCCACTGGCCAGGGATGACATTGCCAGCTCTGAAAAATGGATGCTGAAACAATGCAATTTTAAAACAAAAGAAAAAACAAACAAAAAATCAAATCTTATTCCAAAGCAAATTCTAGCATAACCCTTACGAAATTTCCTCTACTCATTCGATCAACTTCTTTTCTAGCAAAAAGAGGAAAAAAAATGAGCTTCACAAAGCCCTAATCCTGCAAATGGCGGAGGGGTGAGGTCATCAGACCAGCCAGGTAGGGGTGTGAGGGACATAAGCAGCCATTGGGGTCAGCAGGCTGTTGCTGCAGTCCTAGCAGTAGGGAAATGAGGCTGGTGAGTCCCACCATCTATCTTTTATAGTGCTTTGTTTATGAGCTCGGTGCCCCTATTTCATAAGGCAGTGTTTGCTAGAAAGCACATGAAGGAAGGAATGATGAAGATGACTATTAACACTAGTCCAAGGACACCTTTTCTTAAGCCTCTTTCATAGCAGCAGGCATGGAGGAACAGCCCGGCAATTGTTCTCTCAAATGTCACCTTTCTGAGCAGGCCACTGTGCCGGCAAAGCCATGCTCCTGTTAGAAGGCGGTTCCCCACCCCCACCCTGCTTTAAAAAAAAAAAAGAACTTTACTATTCTCCTTCTATCTCCAAAGAACCTCAACTGACAAGGGATGCTTTTCTTCTTTTCCCAGCTGCCCCCTTGATCCTCCTCCCCTCCTCTTTCTTTTTCCTTCTTCACACAGTTTGAACAATTTGCCTCTGTTCTAGCACATTCCTGCAGCCCATTCTTTTGGTGCCCAGCATAAGATTTACACTTGGTGGAAGAACGGTGAGCAGGAAGGGAGGGGGAGCAGAAGGTAATACAAGGCCTACATTTAGATAGACGAGAAAAGCAAACCTAATAGACTCCAAGATTGTTGTGCCATCAATTTAATACCTGAGTGAGGAAAACAAAGAGCCTTCAGAGAACTTGTGACCCTTCCTCCATCCAAAAGGGATCTGAAGAGAAGATAAAATGGGTTGAAAGAGAAGGCACAAAACATAATTAGAGCTATCCAAGTCATTTCTTGAGGGTACAATACATGATGACAGAGAACCACACTTGTTAATTACACTTCAGCATTATTAAAATCTTTTTGGCATGAACGACTTCTCCTGCACAAATATTTTGCGCTCTCTTACACTGGTGCTTTTACTGACAGAAGCTAGCATAGACTGTGAAAGCATTTATGACCATCTCATTAAAGTCTTTTTAAAATAGGTTTCTTTTTAAGGGAGTGGCTTTCAAGTATAATCTACTTTGAATGCTATTGATCACCACACTACCTGCCTTATAAATTCCCAGATTAAATCCTCAAAAAAGCAAACAAACAAAAAATCTTTTGGCCAAACCCACATTTTAAATATATTCTGAAGTAAATGAGCAAATTTAGAAAATGGTAATAAAAGCCTTGCAGAAAGATGATTCTACTGGCTAGTTTGCAGTTAGGAAGGTAGAGTTAAATAAAATGTATGTAACTAAGTCATTCACACTAAATGTTTCCCTATTTAAAAAAATAATTAAGGTCAATTCCAAATTATTCTAGTTTAAACATCTCACGTTCTCACATAGCAAGTAAGGATCATTTCTTTTTTAAGACATTTTATGTAGTATTTTTAACACTTCTCCCTAGATTTCATGATACTGAAATTGGTAATATTGAAAATTGGTAAATTGATCAGATAATTGCATTTATCTTACTAATGATGGGTTTTTTTACTCTTAGATTTTTCTGGGAAATCTCTGACAAATCACTGTGTATGCTTCTGGTTGCCACAGACTCAATGAAAAATTTCAATAAAATCTACACGCATACTGGCTGCCCACACATTAGCAGCTACCTTTGCGTCAGCCCTATAGAATAATCAGACTAAGAAATAAATGCCATACAGGTCTAAAACTACTTTTATTAGAAGAGCTATAGTAACAGAAGCTTGCAAGTCTGAATATGCTTCCCTCCTTCCTCACTTTATCTTCATGTGAATTAGAGAGGGACCTATCTGAGGCATTTTCTTAAATTAGTTTCTTGGTATGGATTTAAACCATGCTTATCTAATCATTGCCATGGTAATGGATCTTCCCACTGCCCTTCAAGGCCATCTTCTCCTCCCTCTATGCTCTGCATGATCAGGAATTATGATAAAAGATAGAATCTCCTGTGTCACATACAGTGCCAGTATACATCCAGCTGACCATCCAATCTTGGTGAAATGCACACAGGTTAACTTGAAGATGCATGGACTTCAGTTCTGGGTCTGGTGGCTGGCTGGAGAATTCTAGGATTTGAAGGCCACGCATCTTCAAGTTGCCAAGGTTGAGAAATACTGTTCTAGTCTGAAAGAGTACAGTAAAAACACTTGAAACCCTTAGTATCTCTTCATTTACACTCTAGAGCTGGGAGGGCCCTTGATATTCCAGCAGACGATGCCCCTTTTCCTGCTCTGAATGTCCCGGTGCTTCATTCCCTCCTGTTTCCCTTCAGCAGCACTACTGGAAAAGAGAAATGATGAAAAGTTCACCCAAAGGACTAAGAATGCAGTTGCTTTAGACATTTGTTATAAATCTCTTTGACTGTTATATGTCCTAGAATAAGGTACTATAGAGAAGAAGAGCTGTTGCTGCTTTCTCACTTGCTGAGAACGCAGGAGACCTGACTGGACAGCTTCTGATTCAGTCTCATCCCTCTCCAGTCTCCATCTGTGTTGGAGTGCATGCTATTTAGATTCTTCACTGGTTTTGTTTAACCTAATTTAAATCAAAAGCATACAACCTAGGTGCTATGTTTATTCCAGGCTATAAATCCAGGATATTATTCCCTCCAGTGACAAATATGGCAAACTTTTAATAGAGCAAGTGTCTCTGCTAATCAGATGTCAGATAAAAGGGCTACCGTATCTAAAGCTCCTTTTAATTTTTGAGCCAGCATAACACCAGCTTTCAAGGTGCTGCAGTTATATTCCATTACCCTTTTTATTATCATCATACTAGCCGAGGCATAAAATTCAATTAGTTCAACACTATTTAGTGAGAGTTTATAACAGGAAAATACACTGATGCTGTGTCTATATTATATATCACTCACTGAATAAACACATACGGTTCTAAGATGGCATCATGCCATCTGGAAGCTTGAAAGGTTTATTCTTAGGACTCTGCCAACAACTTTGGTGATTTATGTACGCTACCTACCCCTGAATTAAGCAAATTGCATCTCATTGACTTCAGGCAACTTAAAGGCAAATATGTCTTAAATAGTTGCTTGAGAGTACAACCTAGCAGTCTTATTCCCTCCAGCTACAGTGGATATTTTAGTGAAAGAAGGTGCTTTGCAAGGGAGACCATTCAATCTTGCTATGCAGCTGAAGCGCATAGGAATAAGTTTGTTTCTCTAACATGTTTTTTTTTTTTAACACTGAGATCCAAGGAACCTAGATTCCGCAAGAGATTAAGAGGGGGGAGGAGTTCACTCCAACCCAACCAATTTTCTATCACTAGTGCTTTGCCTCTTGATCAGGGGTTTCAGGGTTGTTGTTTTTTTTAATTAACAAGTTATGCTACGGTGATTTCAGCATGTTCCCTACATTTTGAGCCTAGCAACAGTAAAGATAATGGCAGTTTCAAACTGCTTTGGATTGGCTGGGGAGTGAAACTGAGTTTAAGTACCTGTAGAAAACAGAGGTAGCAAATACACTCAGAGAAACTGGCCTGCTGCAGCAAATTATCGGCTAATTCAGATAAAGCTTCCCTATTCCCTTTTCTTCTTCAAGGTCTAGACAGACAGAAAGAAAATTCAAAGCAGGAGGTGGTATGAAACAAACTATTAAACCAGTGTGGCCTTCCAGAGGTGTCACAGTTGTGATAAGTGTTGTTTAAATTTTACCCAGAGCTAAACAAGTGTCAATAGTAACTCAAGCCCAAACACTCTTCACTAGACTGGGGAAATATCTAATCAAGAGGCTACCTCAAGGCTGTGATGCAATTGAAGTGGGAATGTTTTAACTCTCCAATTCCCATCCTGTCCTGAGGTCTTTACAATAATTTATCTCCAGCTTGCAAAGATAAGCATACCCTAACTAAAACATTTGTATATGATAGAACATTTATCATCCTTCTAATCCTCCTCCAGATCTTTTTAAATTTGCCACATTTTACTACAAGGTACTGTACAAATAGTAGTTGTGTTATTCCCCAACAAACATATCTGTTATAATATGGGGGCAATGGCATTTCTCATTGTTGTCTGAAGCCCATGGATCAAAAGGAGAGTAAGGCCTGATCTGTTGCATGAAGACTTGGAGCTTATTCTCATGAATACTCACTTTAGTACTGGATTACCATTACCATTACCTGCAGCTGTTCCCAATCCCAATTAATGGGTCTATTACTGCCATATACCAGCATTGGGTTCCTATACTGTATACTGGGAAGCAAAAGAGAAAGTTTATAAAAGAAGATCTTGTGCTTGCCAGATCACATAGTATATCTCAGGCTTGGAATGACGTTGAACCAATTTGTGTATGCAGACTGAAACAGCGGTAAGAACAGTGTTTTCCTAGCTTTTCTCTAATACAATATAAGAACTGCACTAAATAAAGGCCAGTGTAAGTTCTTCCATTAATTCAAGCCTCCCTTGGATCTAATTTTTTATCTGGGAGTTGTTTCACCTAAAAATTCCATGTCTATTGATTAAGCTGATTTTGAATAAAACTGAGAATCCATAGCCTTCCAGATGGATCCCAACTTCCATCAGCTCCGAGCAACATAATCAATAGGCAAGATATGATAGGAATGATATCCTGGAACATCTGGAAGGTCATCGGCTGTCCACAGTTGGCTTAGGCCATCTAAAGAAAGGTTAGGAAACATCTGCCAGAGATTATTTTTTAAAAAGCTGTATTATAAATGTGTGCATTTGAAGCTTGCAACATGTTTTATTAATCGATACCAAGTAATCTCAAGATAAAGTGTGCAATCAACTTTCTAACGAGAACATATGTCAGGAAATATTAATAGAGGTCAGCCTTCGAAATGCAAAGGTTATTTATGGAAAGAGCTGTAAAAAAAGACAGAAACAAGCAAGTGCAGCCATCTTGATACCTCCCTCTTTGGTTAATTTTGATAAAGTTGTTGGCTAAACTGTTGAAAAAATGTCCCAGAAAAAGGCTGTGGCATAATATTGCCAGGGAAATTGCATGGATGCAATTCCCGGAGCTGAGCTCAACCTCAGGACTTTTACTTCTGCCATAGCAAGCTTAATTTGGAGTTGGCATTGGATTGATATCTTCAGGAATAAGGACTGCATCAAGTGCCCAGTCATTACAGTATTTGCTTTAAGGGGAGAATAACTGAAATTATATCAGAAATTATACCAATCGTTTGGTAGTGATTTTGTTTAATATTATTTCTCATCTTTCTTGTTCTCAGACAAATTTGCCTTCAGCACTATTTAATCAGATTGGATGTGTGCTGATATCTGGCTTTATTTATACTCATCCTTTTTCACAATATCATCATATCAGATGTAATGTTGCAGTATTGCCAACAAAAATCAGAGGTGTTGCTCCTACTGAATGAAGGCAAGGGTGACCGAAGGGGAAGAAGGGAAATCATTCCACGCAGTAGCAGAAGCTGCATGATCAGAAGATCTAGAACAGGATCCATAACATTCACAAAGGCACTTTTCAAGAAAATTAACATATTCATACCAGGCCCCCCCCCCCGCCAAAACATGGGCTTTTGTACCTCTGTTTCTCTCACACAAATATACACATGCACACATATTGTGTATATGTGTTTGGGACTTTCTCCAGGATGATCTGTCCTCAACCTAGCCTTTGAGGTCTCTCAGTGGTACATTCATTGCTGTTGTAGTCAAGTCCATCCACCTTGCTGTTGGTTGTCCCCTCTTTCCTTCCATTTTTCCCAGCACTATAGACTAAAATTCAGCAGGGCTGGATTTTGCAAAACTTTTCCAAAATATGTGCCTGGTTATTTGTGTCTCAAGTAAGAACTCTGAATTGATTTGCTCTATTACCCATTTGTTTATTTTCCAGGCTATCCATAGGATTCTCTAGATTCTTCTCCAGCAAAGTTCCAAAGCATCAATACTCTTACTATGCTGCTTCTTCAAAGTCCAACTTTAAAATCTATGGGATGTCACAGGAAAAATCATTGTCTGCACAATTCTAATCTTTGTAGGTATAGACATGGCAGGGCACTGAACAGCTTATTCAAGGTTTTCATTGCTACCCTACCAAGTGCTAGTCTGTAGTGGATTTTGGTTCCTTTAGTATCGATAGTAAATCCTAAAAGACAGAAGCTATCCATCACTTCATTGTCTTCATAGTGAATTATAAAAGCTGGCTGCTGTAACTGTTGTAATTTATGTTCTATGGTAGTCCTATTTCTTCACTGTGCTCCTTGACTTTCAGTACAAGAGCTTGCAGATCATTCACATTTTCATTTATAAGAGAGTGCTATCAGCATGCAGAAAATTATTGGCATTTCTTCCTCCAATTTTTTGGAATAAATAAGTATATAGCTTTGTCTCACTCACTGGAGCCTGTCTGTTTCAACATGTTCCATCCAGACTATGGTTTCCTGTCCCATGTAGAGATCTTGCATGATGACAGTGAGATGTCCTGGGATTCCTATGTTCCTAAGGACATTCACAGCTTCGTGGAGTCCTTGGGGTTCTCTGAGCTTGATTCTTTTCTTGCAAACGTTTCATTACCCAGCTAGGTAACATCTTCAGTGCTAAAATGGGATAGGGTTTGCTCTCTATTTGTATGCTGTGGCCTGCCTTGCCAGTGCTGGTGGGGGTGGGGGTTTGTTTTGCTCCTCTGATAGTTCCTTGATTAGCATCTGTTTAGTGCTTGATTGTGTGCCTAGTAGTGACCTTTGCTTATCTGGGTGATGATTGCTGGTGATGATTGCTGGTGATTGATTGCTGGTGAGGCGATCTTCTGGTCTTTTGTCTCTTTTGAATAGTATGTAGATGCTGTTTATCTCTAAGTGTCACAGCTTCACATCCTTAATACAACTGAAGGCCTTTCTAGAACATATTGATTTATGTTTGGTATTCTGTGGCTTTCTCAATTATCCAGTGTGCTTCAGCAACAATGTCTCTTGTTCCTCAGCCTTTTCTAAAACCATCTTGAACATTTGGCACTTTCCTTTCTATGTGGAACTCTAATCTGTGTTGGATGATCCTGAGCATTATTTGCTAGCACAAGAATTTAAGGATGTTGTGTGATAGTTTGCACACTCTGTTATAGCTCTTTTTTTTTTGGTATTGGTATGTAAATTGATCTCTTCCAATCTATTGGTCATTGTGTCATTCCCCAGATTTGTTGGCATAGTTTGGTTAGAACCTTTACTGATTCTTCCTCTGTTGTTTGTCATTTTTTGGAGATACTCCACCAATTCCTGTAGCCTTCATATTCCAGTAGCAGAAGTTCTTTTAAATAGAGAATTTCTTTTAAGGTGTCCTGGATGTGGACATACCTATGGTACAGAATTTCAGTAGACTCCTTCCATCTTTGTTTGATCTTTGAATCAGTTACTATCTGTTCATTGGCATCCTTTAGCATACCAATTTGAGTTGGAACTTTCTTTTGAGTTTGGAGGTCTTTTGGAAGACTTCCTCATTTTTTTTTTTCATATTGTTTTCATCTTCAATGTCTTTACAGATGTCATTGTAATAACTGCTCCTTATCTCTTCATATATCTCTGATTTTTTTTTTTTTTAGTTCCTTCCAGAGATTTTGCCTTTCTTGGCTTTGGCTTCTCTCCTTTTCTTGGCAGTACATCATCTGTTTTGGCACCCAGTTTGGTTTCTTCTGTTTCTTGGTCTCCTTTCACATTCGTCTTTAACAACTTCTTTAATATTATTCCAGAGTTCCTCTGGTTCCCTATCAATGAGGTTCAGGACTTTAAACCAATTCCTGATGTTCTCCTTGAAAATGATGGGCATAAGCTCCAAAACATATTTTGGAAACTAGTTAGTTTGTTCTTCTACTTTAGCTTGACTTGGAACTTGCACCTGAGTCACTCATGATCTGTGCCACAATCACCCCCTGGCCATGTCTCTACTGTTATAACAGAGCTCTTTACTTCCTTGTACTAATGATACAGTCAATTTGATTTTTGTGTGCTCTATCTGGTGATGTCCATCTACATAGGTGTCATTTTGGTTGTTTGAAGAAATGTATTAGCAACAAAGCAATAAAGTGATTGGCACAAATTTATAAGTCATTATCCTGCTTCATTTCTGTTTCCTAGGCCATATAATCCAAGTACATTTCTCCTTACTAGTTCCAACTTTGGCATTCCAGTTTCCAACCATAACCAGCACATCCTGGTTGCATGTTCTGTCAATTTCAAACTGAAATTGATCATAGAACTCAACAATATCCTCTTCTGTTGGGCATAAATTTGAATAGCTATCATATTAAAGCATGCTAGACCCACAAAGTAAACATGCCTGTTCCTGTAGTTTCGGGTAATTTTAAGTGGCCAGAACAGCCCACTGAAGCCCTAATTTAGTGAAATTGTGCAGTTAGATAATCTGGACATTGTCTTGAATTCCCCTATGTTTCCATAGTTATGGAAAGCAGAGACTGGGGGGGGGGGGGGGAGGGGACAGAGTTGGCACTCTTTTCACTAAAACTTGCTGACATTTGTCAGATTTTAAAGACAAAGGAGATATCTTATGACTACAAACTGATACCTGCTTTCTTCCCTGTTTAAAAATTTTACATTTCTTCAAAATACGAATTCTGAAATAAGTGATTAATAAGTATTAGCTTAATAAATGTTTTAAATTACTGCCATAATTACTGTCTCTGATTACAGAATTTGGCTTTCTGTAATGCATTACCTAGCTGCATCTGTTGCAGAATTAACAGAATTTTATACAGAGATGATCAGAGTGGAAAATAATGTCAGAACTATTTGTGCTCTATATTCATTGTGATGGTTCATGGCAAAAAGAATGAAAGGAACAGAAGGTCATCTGGTACCATCAAATATATGTTTAATTTAATACAGGTGTATTTCAAAGAGATTGTCTCTCATATGCCAGATTTTTCCCTTCAATTTACTTCTTTTGCTCAGCTGGCAAGTTAAGCCAAGCAAAATTACTAAACAAAATTATTGCCATCTTATCAAATCTTATTCACCTTAAATCATTCTCTCTCTTGCATACAAACACAACTCTCATTTATCATCTCTGTGAGGGCCCTGTGGAATGCCACTCATTCTTCACAAGGACTTTAACCACTCAGTGCAAATAACGAAGCAACATTCCTGGGTGACCATGTGTAGGGGAGGCAGAGAAAGGAGGCCAGGCGTAATCAATCTGCCAGACTTTCCCACACTTTCTGGGATCAGTTTTTATCAGTGTTGTAACACTGCATGTCAAGGACTTTCTAATGGTGCCAGAGGTGATTTTCTGGTCCAATATACTTCAGTGCTGACAATTTCACAAGTTTCCTCCTCCCATTAGCTGTCAAAACAGGGGAAAGAGTGGGGTTTTCTATCTCCTACAGATCTCTGCTCAGAGAACTGAAAAGCTGGTGAAAGAGCGTTGGGTAATTCTTTAGGCCAAGTCAGTGGAGAGGTAGAGTTGCACCTGCTCGCCCCTAGACTGTAAATCCCAAGCCAACAGCACTTGGGGGTCACTTTGATAGGAAGCTCAGCTCATCTGAGAAGGCAGCTTTTGCTCAGACTACATTTAAAGGAGCTTCCTGATGATGGATCTTATCTCATAACTAAAAAAATGTATGCAAGCCTTCCTGTGAAAGGCTGAGATGCTAAATGCTAAGATTAGTTCTGAACAGATATCTGCAAATTGTATATAGGAGGCAAAGCCAAAACTGCTGTTGCACAGAGAAGGGTTGTAGGGGCCAGCAGACTGTAGTGATACCAAACGAGCTCTGGAATGGTTGCCTGACTTAGGAAAATTTCTCTCTTATTAAGGGAGAAATTTAGCCAGTACATTTTCACTGTGTTCTAGTAGTGAGAGAAAATAGACTTTTTCACCAACAAAGCTTGTTCTATTATCTGGAGAAAAAAAAAATCACCCTACCTGAAGTAGTTATGTTATCTCCATGTTTTATCTGTCTGTCTGTCTGTCTATCATTGTTCCATGGAATAAGATTAAAACCTACAAGTGTTACCATACCTGCCCAATCAGTATCAAAATACAGGGCTTGCATGTCATTTTTACAATCCCATTCCCTTCACAACTATTTGAGAAGATGCCTCATTAGCTTTACTTCTCCCATGCTCAAAATGCTAAGACGAAGCAAAGAACATCATTTAATCATTGACCTGCCCTGAACTATCATAACAACAACAATAACAATAACAACAATCCTACTCCATGCAAAAGGGAGTTTGCACCTACAACATGCTCATCCATATTTTTAACTCATGTTGTTTGGATTTGTCTAGTCATATGCAATAAATGTGAGAGGGAGACCTGCAAGAACATCAAGACATCTTTCTCCTTGGGAAATCGTGAACCCTGAATGTCTTTCAGTTCTTTCACGCTATACTAAAATGAAGAATATAGTATTTTAAAGCCTAAATAAATGTTAGCCACATGTTTGCTTGCTTGCTTGTTTGTCCTTTTCTGAACCTGTCTTTCTTAAACAATCTGGGATAATTTGAAGGAGGAAAGCAACCGGTGTTTCAAAGTCTTAACCTTCCTCTGTCACTTTTCTCTGTCAAATCATCTTCCAAGTTGCTTTATTTACTTGGAATATTAATTGCCACAAGTACTGCTGTTTTACTCCTCATCTTCCATCAGACACACATATTAAGTAAAGTATTAGTCCTGCTGTGTCATCTAAATGAGCACGTCTACCATTTTGAATTTGGAATAATTTTGATATTCATAAATTCAAAATGGCAGCAGATGGGGGGCTGCAAAAGTATAAATGATCCCTAGGTGGCAGCAAAGATGTTAACTTTATTCCCATCTGGTGGCCAACCAAAGTTTTGCAGCCCAGATATCACTATGCCTAACTTAGTGTGCAATGTGAACACCGCCTGTGAGATTCCAAAACTATTTTTATTCTTGTAAAAGGGTTACCAATGCAGAATTTCCCACCCTAATAAAAAAACTACTGTAATATGTGGCCAACGTTTGCTATGTTCTGTATACTTGTGTGTAATGTTTAGTGACTGATAATATCTTGCAGTATATTGTACTAAGAGACTGAGTTACAGATCAAGAAATCTCTGGAAATATCACCTTTCACAGCCAAAGAAGCCTAAGGCAAGCTTCTCTTTGCCTATGTTTGTATGTCACACTTACTCAGGGTTAATTAAAATATGGATTAATGAATTAACCAAATGTTGTGGGTTCACAGGACATTGTGAGCCACAAACTGTCTACATGGGCTGGATTTATAAAACGTGCTAGGCTAAACTATGCTCAACTAAATGTGATTTTGCAACAAGGAAAATAATAAAGATTACTTACTTAACACGGTTATTGTAAGGATTACAATACATGGCATGCTTGGTGCACTTGAAAGTACTCTATAAATGCTAAGTATTATTACAAATAATTAGGTACCAGACACTGAATTATTTAGTAAGTTGAGTCCTTGAGAGTTCACCGTAATTTTCATGTTTGTTACCTCTTTTCCATGAAAAGGTTGACCAAGGCTAAAAATGTTCTTTACTCAGAAAACATGCCCTTTGCCATATCAAGCCCAAATGTAGCAGCTCTGAAAAGCAAACAACAATCTCCAGGTTTGACACCCTAGAGAGGAATCTGATCTTGATAGGAGAAAATAACCTATTATATCCTCTTTACCTAGAATGAAAGTCATGTGTTCCTTTCTGGTCTGAAACTATACTTTAAACATTATTCCCTAAAACCCACTTCATACTAAGCTACAGGGAATCAGGGAATTGGAGAAAAGGAGCTTCTAACTTCCTAAAATGGAAGATCTTCACAAATGCATGAGAGGCATATGGGTCAATTCATATGAAAATAAGCATATGTTTCTCTCAACTCTCAAGGACTCAACCTACAGAGCATTTTTCCAAGGACGAAATGGGCTTCAAATCTGACCATGTCCAGTACTCATTCTGATTGCATAATCTACACAACATGACCAGAACTTCCAAATCCATGTAAGAATGACAGAAGCATGTTAAGATGGGGACAGCATGACTGCTTTAGGATACTCAAGACGACCCTCAGGCAGGATTTAAATGAAGGAAAAACAGGCCAGCAAGATTATGGGTGCAATAGGGAATTAGAGCAATAGGGAACTAGAGTAGAGCAGAGCAGAGCACTAAAGTAGAATACTTTAGTAGAGTACTAGAGTAGAGTACTAGAGTAGAGTAGAGCAAGTGAAAGAAAAGAGAAATATAATCAAGTAGGTTCACAATGAGGAATACTGAAGAGTTCAAACTAGCCAGTTTCTGTTTCCTTACCTGAAAACCTGATAAATTGGGGGGGTATTAAAAACTATATAAAAATAAAGCACAATATAAAAATCATATATATATATATATATATATATATATATATATATATATATATAAAAACACACACACACCAGTGCTACCAGTAAGGTGTAGCACCTACACTTGATGCATCACTACAACTCTCCCTGGGCAGAGATAACCTAGCCACTATTGCTCCTTACTTTTTTAAAGGAATTGGTACCACGGTCTTTAGAAAATAGTCACTCAAAGGGGAAATGCATACTTAGGTAATAATCACACAATGGATTCCCATGATGCAGCATTCCTGATGCACCCTTTGAAGTCTGTTGAGAACTATTGGCTCTCCCAGAGTCAGCTGAAGTGCAAATCATTTGGACTAGAACTTCTACAGTCTCTAATGCAGTGTTTCTCAACCTCGGCAGCTTGAAGATGTGTGGACTTCAACTCCCAGAATTCCCCAGCCAGGGAATTCTGGGAGTTGGAGTCCACACATCTTCAAGCTGCCGAGGTTGAGAAACACTGCTCTAATGTTTTGCCATGCTGAATGAGTCATATGGAAGTAGACGTGTTGTCTGAAGGACACCCGATTGTCTACTCTTGCCGTCTAGAACTGGAGAAATGTAAGATATCATGACATAGTTACCCTGAAATTTACTTACCTTACATACCTCCGCTGACTGCTTCTGAGGTGCTATATGAAATCAAATATGGCTTGGAAAATGGCAATATAACACAGCAGCTACTTCCACAGAAAACAGCTTGAGGTTACAATTATCTTCTGAGTCCCTGCCTCCCAAAATCAGGAAGACTATAGGTGGAGTACGGAACTGTTGGGCCATGGCTCCTTATTCTTCCTCTTCATGTTTGTTCAGGCCTTTTGCCATTCATTTTCAGACTGAATTAATGCCGCCTACACCTTTTGACTCACTCCCCCATATTTTGTTATACTTTGTTTCCAATGTGCACAATTCTTTACTGTTCTAATTAAGGGGGCTGAGAAAATGAAGGGCAGGATTTGAGATAATCAATTAAGTAGGTGACATTGTGAAGCTGTTCTTAGCCTGAAATAGATATCTTCATGACAGCATCCCTAGCTCATCTTTCTCCAATCTGATGCTCTTTAGAGATGCTGGATTACAACTCTTATAGTTCCTAGCTAGCATGGCTATAGGCTTTGCTAATTAAGGGTGATGTGACCTGTAGTCCAACTCGCCTGAAAGCTGAGGTGAAATGGGACTTGATGCCAAGAGGTCCAAGTCCAACAAATTATCTACTAAAACACAGAATGCCTATTAGCCTCATGACTTTTGAGAAAGTATCCTTCCTTTCACTTTTATTTCCAGTTACATGGGAAGTTACAGTACAAACAGCTTTCCTGTTAAGAGATACAAGAAAGCAAAACTAGTAGCAATTGAGAAGAGGCAGTGAACCACATGCAAGTATCAAGATGTAAGCCTTAATCAGGGCAGAGACAATACACCAGATGTTCTGTGTCTGTTGACAAATCTTTCTCCGTTCCTTTAACTGGAACCTGAGAATAATACCTATCTTTCCTGAGAACTATAATGTGAGAGAAAATGCACGCATCCTAGATAGTTTAGGGAAATGCTCAAACAAAACAGCAAACCTGACTATGAGTTTTTCCTTCAGCACCATGAGCCCATTCTTTTCCAGTAAAAATCAGAGGCAACTCCTGTCAATAAATGCTACTTTATAGAAGGCCCTGTAGGCTATGTTATTGGCATTTTTTTCAGGGTACTTTAAAAATCTGTAATAGCAAATATTTATACAGGAGCCTCATTTCCCCCTAAAACACCTTCACAAGCCTTATTAACATTGTGAGGGATTGTTTTAATATTGCTTTATCTGATCTCCTTGTTATCCTTGCCATATTGCCCTGGAAAAGCAAGACTTCAGAAAATGACGATGATGATGATGATATAAAACTGCCCATTAAAAAGAAGGATCCATTACCTCATGCAAGATCACCGACTCTTTAGGATTGCTTAGACCAGCTGATCACTTGATATGCTCATGATTTTTTATCCCTTTGATTCCACTTTAGTTCAAAACACCCAAAAAGTCTAGGATCTGTTTTAACTCCTGCATGACTATTCCTAAAGCAAAGGATCTATAGGGTCTATGGTTCCCTATTCCCTTTGTACATTAGTATGTGTTATGTTTTTAATCTAACCTATAAATAATCACTCTTAAGTTTTGTAGAGTTCCTAAGAAAAATTCTGAAATGGATAGACAGCTGTGAAATACCCTTATAACAGGTCTTCTGCTTCAGGAATCACCACAGCAAATGTGATAGTTACCCTGAAATTTACTTCGGCATATATTTATATGATTTAATATAGAAATTGTTAAGGAAGATTTGGCTGAAGAATGTACCCTTTGTTCAAAAAAGCTGATCAGTAGACTCTCAGTTCATTCAAGCTGAATTATTTTCAGTGCAGGTAGAGCAGTTTGTTTATTTCTCAATTGGAGCCCTTCAAATTTATTAGGGTGCTGTTTATAAAATGGAGGGAAGCAAAGGAGGGAAATGAAGGAAGCAGAATTGGGTCTTTTCCAATCCCAATAAACCTATTTCTCTCCTTATAGGAAAAAAGTTCCTATGCCAATACTAACTTCCATACTGCTCTCTGTATCAACAGCAGCCTCTGAATTAAACCCTCCTCTCTTATATTTGTCAGTAACACTGATTCCTTCTTTGTGTTGACAATGCAGAATATGCAAGGTGAAGCAGACTGAATTTCTCTGAACTAGTCTCTAGATGCCCACTTTAAGTAGCTGGGAAAGGAATCTGGGTTTCCCCCTAGTATGGGGTTTAAAATGCACAGTTTTGGCAGTTTACCTTCAATGTTTGTCTCACATTTTTACAGCACAGTTAGAAATCAAGCTGAGAAGTCTCCCATGCCCTTGTCTGAGATTAGAGGCCTGTGACCCAAATGCCTACCTTGGTGTCTTCCTCTTCTTACAATGCATAGAAGTTCACCAGGCTAAGACATTTTTCAGAGCTCCCTTTCCCTCCCTTCCTGTTCCTTCTGGTCAATGGCATGGAATGTAATTAACTCCAAGGGGTGCATGTCTGTTTGTGTGTGTGTAGATGTCATATATATGAATGATAAAGCTTCCTTTAAGTCAAGCTCGACATCTTGGCAACAGAGCAGAACAGAAGTGATTTGCCACTGCCTTTTTCCAAGATGGTTTTGATTTACCAGTCTAGCTAGAGTCCTAGTATTCCCTGGAAGTCTTCTATGCAAGTTCTAATTAAGCTCAACCCTGCTTAGCTTTCAACCCAGGTTCACCCAGGCACTACCACTTGCATATAAATGTGTGTTTGTATAAAAACAAGCCTCACCACCACCACCCCACCGTCAGAAGAAAAATGTCCATTTATTTATTTGTTTGAAGGATTTATGTCCTGCCTTTTCATCTTCCTGATTTATCTATCTTCTACAGCAACAACGCTATGGGGTGTTTGGGGCTGAGAGACAGCGCCTGACCCAGTGTCAGCCAATGGTCTTCCATGGCTGTGAGGGAACCCAATCCTGAGTCTCCACAGGACCAGTCCAATGTTTTAACTACAATGCTCTACTGGCTCTTATTTACTGCAGATCACTCAAACATCCATCAAGAATATAGCCTATTTCGGGGGGGGGGGGGCAGGGGAACAGCTATCACCTAACCTGAGATTAAAGTCTGCAAAACAAAAAAAAGTTAAAGAGTGAAATAAAAAATCAGGACATTTCTCAGGCAAGATCCTTAAATAGCAACACCTCCATACATGGTTTCCCTTCAAGCCGTCTGAGCAACGGAGGCATGGAACATATTAGTACAATTTTCTATGTGTTTGCCCTAACCACGGATCCAACCCTATAACAACCTTTCATTAAGGTAACCTGCTCCAACTTTCAGAAGGTTGGACTTCAAAGATGACCATGCAAACTAGGAACTATGGAAATCCAGTACATCCACTAGGCTTTAGCCACTAGGCAAAAGAAAGTTGTCCTAGGAAGTTAGTAAATTATTTTAGGTTGCTATTAGTCCTTCTAATGAACAAAGCAAAGTGTTTTATTCTAAGCAATTCATTCTATTACTTCAAGTAAGTAGCTAACACAAGAAATCCCCATTACAAAACCATTTTAAACCATTGAATGATCAGTAAACAGATTTTTTTTTCTTTAATATGACATAGATACGATTATCTAGCACATGGATCAGAGATGGTTATGTTTGGCATATGGCAGAAATATCTAGGCACAATTTAGATATGAGGGTACAGCTGAAATGGCAAAAGTATTGAAAAACAATATAAAATAGAGTGGTCTTCCTTATTTCATAAAGCAGTACAGTACATTTTTTTTATTGCAGTGGGCTATCGGTGTAATAAAGAAATAAAATTGTTCTTGCCATAAATCTTACAAGATGACCTTAGACCATTTGCCATCTTGAAACCCAGCCCTCCCTAAACTGGTGGCCACAAGATGTTTTTAAGTGCAACTCCCAGCATTCCTGGACAGCAGGACTGAGAAGCCCCCCAGGTGGGGTCAGGCTGTTTTCAGCCTATAGAGTTGCTGGGATGAAGGGGGGGAGGGATTTCTTCTTGAATGAATCAGTGTCTTTAACCATGTTTGGTATTATAGGAAAGTGCTTCATGATCATCACTAGCATGATAGCATACAAATACATTAGAGATAGACACACACACTCACTCATGCACATATTTCTCTGGGTGTATGTGTTTGTGCATAATAACTTATATAGTTGAATATATAATTACTTATATGATTATGTTTAAGGGAGGGTCATTGTGCAATATAAATGTTAAAAGGTTGTGTGTTTTTTTCCCACTACTATTAGAGGAGCACCCCAGATTCTCCAAGAATGCAAGGTGGTGTAGACTCCAGTGAGACCTTTAGGTTGATCTGCCTAAAGGTAGCTGAGTCCAGGAATATCTGCAGTATTTACTATGCCATACCTTCTGTTTCATATACTGTGTGTTATTGGACTGGTTACCCACAGGCTGTATGTATTGGAGATTCTGATTGGGTTCTCCAATCACATTTCAAATGAGCTCTCATTTCCTGCTCCCCAGGTCATTTTGTCCCTTTGAATCATTGTTGTAGACTGATGATGCAAAACACTGAGCAGATCTTGCCGCCAATGCTCAGGGCCATCAGGCTCAAGGAGTGGATAATTAATATTGAAAGGTGTGATTGCAGTCAAGTGGGATGGCTAATCAGCTACTGATTTCTCTCTAATGTCTTAGATTATTTAGAAATCTAATCTCTACGTGGAGGCAGAGAAGGGGTCTGGGATGGTGGAATTGTAGTAGAAACATGCTATCTCATTTCAAATATAAACATGGAGCAATTATGCCAGCAAGCTGGTCTCATTATTCATTAGGCTGTGTCCTCGAGCAAGGACAAACTTTTCCTTAGCTGCTCATTTGCCATTGCCAAAAACAGACAAAAATGGCATTTCAGCTGTGTACCATGAAAGCCAAAGACCTGCACCATAAGGCAAACTATAAAGGAAACAGGCATTCAGGCATATTTTCTTTCTATGCCTGCATGCCTGTCCTTTAGATAGATAGATAGATAGATAGATAGATAGATAGATAGATAGATAGATAGATAGATAGATAGATAGATAGATAGATAGATAGACTGACTGACTGACTGACTGACTGACTGACTGACTGACTGACTGACTGACTGACTGACTGACTGACTTTATTTTGAAATGGGAAAGAGTCCACATTACTGTTTTAACCACAGGTTGGGGGGTTAATCATGATTTGTGGTAAGGGGAATTGATATTTGAACATATGAAATATATCACAAATAGAGTGTTCAGTCAAGTAAGTCCTTTTTGTTCAATACGCAGTAGCTTGTACCAGTGCTACAAGACAGCAGTTCCTGCACAAGTATATTGAAACAATTACAGTACAACATTGGCGACTCACTGATGTCAGAGGGAGTATTTTGAAGACATGAGTTGAGGGTTGTGGCTTTTCCACCAATGCAAACCTAAGACTTCAAGAAAATGGAGACATTAATATTGACAAACTTTGTTTTAAAAACAGTTAAGATTCCACCAGAAATTGAAGTACCTTCTAAAGACTTGGTGTGAAGAAGGCCCACTGGCTGTTTGTAGAAGACATGTCCTCACATTGCAGCCCCCACCTCATTGCCAGTCCAATACTGAGGCGGTACAAGATCGGCCTTAGGAGTGTTTCCCCAACAGTCACGCAAGAAGACCTCCCATGCAGACTTTTAGAGTACGTGGAGGAAGAGGCTTCAGAAATCAGTGATCAGCAGGTTCCTTTTGCCGAAGTGGGTCACCAGTCTCTTCACTTCCAAGGCCATTTCTGCTGTGGCTGTCAGAAAGATTGGATACTTTACTTGTGCAGCTTTGTCTTTCCCTTGTGTGCATTCACATGTTGTCAGAGAAGGGGATACTGACCTTTTAAAAGACTGAATGCAGGGCTGCCAAGAGGTCAGCATTCTCACTGGTATCCAAGAATAAACCTAGTTACTTTCTGTGATCCTCAGCATTCATTAGATTCTTGAACTAGAGCATCACAGATGGCAGGTGAGAGAGGAAAGGGCTTATTTCCATCATAGCACTGCTTCCATATGCTCAAAATTACATCATGGGACTTCTGAAAAATCATGACCTGATTCCCGGTACCTGGAAGAAGAAAAATGGCTTTTCCAACAGCACAGCCTTCCATCTGGGGCTTGCCACTGGGAGGAGACGCTCAATACATGGAGCTGTCTAGTTTTTCCCATTGCTGGGAACCTACCAAGCGCTCACCTGAATCTGTTCCATGTTATTGTGTGAGGGCAGGAACACCTCCAGCTTTGTTGCTGAGGCATGGTAAAATGTAGGCTGTGGGGAGGAAAGCACAGGGTCGCAGACCTGTGAATGAGTACGTCTGGTAACTCCAGTTGCGGTGCTTAATTAGGGTATCAGACTCATTGATGTAATGGTGCGTGGGAATGATCTTGGGAGACTGTGCCCAGAGACCCTGCCTGGGAAGACACAGCATAGCCTGCACCTGGATAGTGGACGGGGCAAGAGGCTCAGAAGGGACCCTCCATAGCTTCTCAGGCTGTAAAGAAGATGGAGGGAGAACTGTACTTTCGGACTTGCAAGATTCTGTTAATGTAGCTTTACAATAACGTAGAATTAGTTCATCTGGTCATGTTTCCTGTCTGGTCTACCTAGTAAGACTGACATCCACTAAAAGCTTTTTTCAAATATGGATGGTGTTATTTTAAGGGAAATCCTTTAAGAAGAACATTATTTTTCTTAACAAGACTGTAGGATGAGGAATAATTTTAATCTAAAAAGAGTCAACATTCCAACAAAGTATTATAAGGCGTACAAGGATCATAGGGCAGAGCTTCTGGTTTGTAGTACAGACTTTGCCATTTCCCCTTCAAGGAGGAGAAAAAGCCATGGTCTAGAGCAGTGTTTCTCAGCCCTGGTGACTTTAAACTGTATGGATTTCAACTCCCAGAATTCCCCAGCCAGCCAACAAACCAGAAAAAAACAACAAACTCTGCTCCTTTCTCACTTCTGCTCTGCCCAGCAAGTTTTGAACACAGTCCTCCACCACTGAAGCATTATAAAGTTACAGCCCCATTTTTATTCTTCATGGCCTATAATGGCTCATAACTAAACTCTGTTGCTGTTGATGTTAAGGCTTTCGTTTTTAGTTTCATTATATCGTTTTATTTGGCTTATATTTATGTAAATTGTATATTTGGCCCTTCTTAGGGCTATAAAGTGATATATGTCCTCCAGAATGTCCTCCAGAATGTCTGAGCTACAACCCCCAGAACGTTGCTATTCACCACAATGGTTAGGGTGATGGGAATTGTAGTTCAAAAAATCTGGAAGATTATTTATCCCTGCTAAAGTCATCCAGACCTCTGTTCCAGGGCAGTATGCATCAGTGCTATAAGGATATTACTTTCTCTGCTCATTTGAGTGCTTAAAATGGGAACTGTACTCTGATGGTCTTAGCCCTACAGTCATCCAAACCCCATGAATGTCACTGTCATGCACAACAGTATCGCTTTCCAGATTATGAGTGGAGTCAGTGATCAACCTCCGGTTCAGTCATGAACTCTCAGGCTATGCTATTTCAACAGAAGTGAATATGCGTAGCTCAGGGTTGAACTGTGGGGTCCAAGCTCAGAGAACCCCAAGGATGCCATATGCTATTTCAGCCAGTCTTCCCTCTTTAAAATGGAATTGCAAGTAAGCTGCAACATGAAAAGGATATGTTGATGAATGTCAGTCATTGTCTAACGCTCGATAAATTATTTACAATCATGATCCATGAAAGTATAATTCACAGGATCTTCCCCAAGATAGTAACTAAAGTATATCTGATCTACACACATCCTTTCTCTCTACAAAGTGAATCATGACTCATTTTTACTTAAGCAAACACCTGCATCTCTTTTGTCTGCACAAAACTGAAATGATAGTCATTCTGTAAAAGCCTTGGGAATTTCTCTTTTCTGCAGATCTGTCTGGGCTGCCTCCCACCTGCTCTTTTGGGAAGGCCAACATTCCTTTAGAAACTCAGGAGGAGGGTGTTGGTGCATGTTGCTCAATGAGGATTAAAACCAACGTCTTTTGCCCCCAAATAAAGATGCTTTATTTGTCTTGGATCTCTGGAGGATTACTGTGTTACTCGCTTAATTAACAAAAACGGTCCTTTGCCGTGTTCTTTTATTTTTTCATTTAGCTTTGTCTTCTGCTTTCTTCTTTGGTCTTCTCTGCTTATGAACTCTCAATCACTATCTGCTTTCTAGAAAAATCAGCTAAGACAGATCACTTCATTTGTCTCCATGATAGCACCGTGCTAGAGAAATCACATTACATCCCCCTGCACTTTTTGCATGCATGTGTTTGCACTTTTTTTTTTTGGTCTCTCTTTAGTTCAGTCTCTTGCAACACAGGGCTCACATTCTGGGAGGCTGCATCCTTTGCAATGTCTGTTTGTTTTGGCTGTGAAGCCTAATGCCTCTGGGCTGGATGTTAGTCAAACTGACCTTTCCTGTTTTCTGAGTCAATGATCTTAGATCACCAAGTCAGGCACAAGATGTTGGGAATTAACCAGCATCTATGGATTGAAAGTAAAGAATTTGGTCAGGGACTAGGTAAAACCAGTTCTTAATTGAAACAAGGCTCTGTAGTATTAAACTTGCTTGTGTGACTCTTTGAGAACAATGTGATGATTTTCAGATGACATATGCACTTAATGTGCTGATCTAACCCCAGCAAAACTGACATCCTGGCCACAATCATGGGCAACATTAAACACGTTTAAGCCTTTTAATTAAAGGACTCACACAGTACTGTGTCCTATGCCTGTACTTCTCTTCCAGTATGTGATGGTATACGCACAGCAAAACATCTGTGGATGTTGGGCATATTTCCTTTGTCTCTTGGGGATTAGCTGTATGATATACATCAGAACCGGCCCTAATACCAGGCAAAGAGAGGGTCTTGACTGGTGGCAGATAGTAAGGGCTGGGAACAGCTGCAAGGCACTGGAGAAGAGAGAGTCATGCGGCCTGCAGTCCTCAGTGCAGGGGAAAATGCTGTCCTGCGGTCAGCGTAGCTGCCATTCCCTACCCTTTCTGCCCAGTGGGATGGAGATACTGTCTTTCACTTCGGGCAGAAAAAAATATCATGAGCTGTCCATAAATGCCCTGGTTTTCCTTTTCCTAATACCAGGTTTCTAATGATGGCAGAGAAGCCTTGGTTTAATGGATAGAATCTGTAACCTAATATTTCAGTCCCATCTGCAGGCTCACTCCTAACTCCTTTCTCTTTGGGGAAGTCCTTTCTCATAGATGTGCTGCAGTGACTGTGTGTATGTGTGTGTGTGTGTGTACACAAACACAGAGTATACATTCAAACACACAAAACGACACAGTGTGTCCGCTGTACAATATAAGGAAACATCACGTTTCAGGTTCCTCTGCTCCTGAACAGAGGCTCAGAAAGTCAAAGGGTAATAAGGTCACTTGGTAAACATCTTTCATACGTCAAGGAGAGGATGAAATGAGACTTAGCAGATATTACCTCCTGCTTCATGGATGGGGAGGGGACCAATCGATGAAAGTAGAGCTCCTTCACATATGTATTGTGCCATGGGTGTGAATTAATTCATGTGGCACTGTCTCAGTTTCCAGCATTTGTCTCATGCTAACAACTGTTCTGTGTTTATTTATCCTTACCCAGGAAGAAGAGAGACATTGAGGATATAATGAGCTTAATATGTTCAAGAGCCTCCATTGCTTAAGTCCAGCTGATGGTGAATATGTAAGTTGCCCTCAAGTGACAGAGAAATTTGGGATATTATGAATGGAGCCAGAAACTTGGTCCTGTTTTCCTTCTATTTCTGGAATTCTTGTGACACATATAGCAACAGAATGGGGGGGGGGGGGGGAGGAGGAGGGGGCTTCTATAAGCTGCTGCTCTTTGTTCCTAATTAGATAACCTCAAGATATGTAGAGGTGAATTCTCAGCCTATAGTAGCAACTTCTTCTATAATGCCAGGAATCAGTAGCAATTTCCACACCTCTAGTGCAATTGTATGATAAAACAAGCAGCAGCCTGTGCAATTAAATGGACTGTAGATATTGGATATCTATAAATGATCATTGTATCATCTACTGCATCTGAACAGTTTGGGGGGGAAAAGCCATGGGGAACTTTGTCAATAAAGTTGAAGGCAGAAGGTCAGTTTAAAGCAGACTTTGCAGACAGATGCTCACAATGGATCCTATCTAATAACTACTAGCAAAATATCAATACAGGTAGTCCTCGTTTAGAGACTGCCTTGTTTAGTGACCATTCACAGTTACAACAATGGTGAAAAAGTAACTTTGCAACCAATCCTCGCATTTACAACCTTCAGTCTTTAAAGCAAAGCAAAGCTGACGTGAGATTGTAAGCACAGTTACAGTTCCACTTAGTGACCACTTTGCTTAACTACCAAGTTGCTGGTCCCAACTGTGGTCGCTAAACAAGGACTATCTGTATCCCGCTGGGATTTAGAAAGGCCATCAAAACCTGGCTTTTTCAGCAGGCCTTAGGGGTAAAAATGTGAATTGTTTTATCTTATTATCTGGGAGTTAACTGAAGACAGATTTTATTTCTGGCAATAAACTAGGTTTATATTATGTTGTTGATTGTGGATATTGTATACTTTTAACCTCCTTTACAAAAATAAGATATGTAAGCTGCTCAGAATCTATATCAGTTGGAATGGCATATAAGCCCTGCAAATAACTACAGTAAATAGTACAGATTTATTTGATTCCCTGTAGCCCTCTGCTCCAAATGCCTCTACAGATTTGCTCTGGGATTAGATTTTATACATATTCCTTTGAAGAACCTAATGCCAAAATGTCACAGCAGGTGGCAGCCTCTGGTTGACTTTGGCTAAACTTGAAAACCTGAGCAAGGTCGTACCTGATCTGCCCCTGAATGGGAGACCATCAGGAGATCCTAGATTTTAAAAAAAAAGTTTTCATATTGTTGCCATGAAAACTATGTGGACATGCCCACCTCTGCCTTGAAATAAACTTTACAGATTCCATAATGAAGACCATCAACAGCACAAGAAGGGAGAGGTGCGTAGCTGCTGTCTCTCCCTGTGTCGCAATCAAACACATACACATATTCTTAAGCTGTTCTTCCATTGGACTTACCCAGCACTGTTGCACTGGTGCTTAACCTTGAACTCCATCTCTAACATCAGGCCTCCTAAAGGTCATTCAATCTGCTTCCCATCATTTAGCCCTTCCACCCCCCACCCCACCCTTTGCTGCTGCCAACCCCCATTTTATAATTATGGGCAGCTTGCTCATAAAAACCACCAGTCACTGAAGCCATCATCAAAGACCCTGTTATCCTTCAGGTCCAGCCAAAGCAACGTTTGACACTGCCAGGCAATTTCTGAGGGCAAAATAATAAGCTATTCTCAAGGAATGTCATCATGAACCTGTCATAGCAAGAAAAGAGCCAAATTCTTCCTTTGTTTCCAATCTGTGCTCTTACACACACACCCCTCTTCTCCCCCTTTCTCTTCTGAAAAATAAAGGCAATACAATGGATCCTTTCAGGCTATGCCAAGCTGCTTCTCAACTCATCTCAGATAAGCACTGGCAGGTAAGGTGACTGCCATCAATATTTTGGTGAATGTTAACTACCTGGGGACAGCTTTGTGAGGGAATAATCCCAAGTAGTTCTGAAGCATGTTTTAAAACCCAGCATGCAGGAACTCCTCCATCAGACCCTTCTTGTCAAACAAGCATTTACAAATAAAGGCAGCACAGCTTTCTAATTGCCAGAGCAAAGCTGATAGTCCTCCTTGTCAAGGTAGGTTTCCCCATCCAGGGAGCAATTTCTATCCCTTTTTCATTCCTTTATTCAGAGAGACACTTCATTTAAAAATGTCTTTAGGGTGGCCGTGTAGTCTCCCCCCACCCCCACCCCTTAATAAGTTCATCTGGGAGAGTAGAGAAAAACTCTTATTGGCCAGGGAAAATTTGTATAGATCTAGAACTTTTATGTGTGGCAGCTGGATATGAAAGCTGTGATCCTTGAAATCAAATTCAACTCTCCAACCTACAAATTAAATGGATGGTTCTGGTTAGTCTCTGTTCTTCTGCAGTACAAGGATAACAACATGAGTCTGCTGTACCCGGTTGGTATTCAGCTTGCTAAAATAATGTATATGTGTATTGTTCTGGACCCTTCTTAAGGTTTTATGCTTTTTCTTTTTGAATCTATGCCACTTTCTTTTAAAATATTTATATTCTCTGGTGTTATACAGCATTATATACATTATATTTTGAGGGAACTTGCAATTTTCATAATGGTTAAAATATATTTCCTATACAAGAAGATTCCGCTGCAGAAGTTATGTTTAGGACAGGTATCCACAACACCTGAATACAATAAAACAAAGGCAGTAACCATGATCTTGCCAAAGTACTATTTATCTGAACTTGACTGTGTAAACTCCTTAAGTAAACCCATGTTTGATTATCCTAGAGTTTGGGATAGCTCCCAAGCCATATGAATAACTCTGTATGTTTTTGCAAAGACGGGTAACAACAGTCGTCTCTTGATCAAACGTGCAATGATATCTTTGCTGCTTTTGTTTCCTGCCATAATTTGGAGATATTTGCTGCTTTTATTTGAACAGTATGTTCCACCTATTAAAACATCAGAAGGCATGAAGAACACAGCCAAGCAAATGTATGTTTGTGAGTGTGTGTGCGTGTGCGAGCACACGTGTGCATGAGAGATAACTGCAGCTACCGCTGTAAATGCGATGAAATTGGAAAGAACAGAAATGCAGCTCAGATTTAGAATATGGTAAATTGTGAATGAGAAGACCATTATTAATTCTAGATTCTGATCACTACTGCCTTCACATCCTCTTTTAAAATATTGAGGGACTGTGTGACTTGGGCACTGCCTAGGGCCAGGAAAGGAAACCTAGGGCTCTCCAGATGTTCTGAGCTTTCTAACAGCAGCAGCAGTCCACATGGCCGAGGACAAGGGGCTGAGGCCGTCGCAACCCACACTTTTGGAGCACACCAGGTTGCCTGCCTGCAGCACTCTCAAGACTTTCCCTCCACCACTATACACACATACTTTTCTTTCCCACTTATGGATGTAAGTGTACATGCAAGCACCCTACAAGGCCATTGGGTTTATCATATATCCTCACAAAAGCCTACTGCTCTGAGGAACTATTAGCATGATCTACCCCAGGACAGACAGAACTGAGTGCAAGTGTACAGTGAGGTTTGGTCTGTCACAAATGAGCTCCTATATTCTCTATCACAAGCCATTCCAATCTGATTCTCATATTCTGCAATAGAGAGATAGACACAGATCAGTATTAAAAGTCGTGTTGGCTCCATTCACATCCTCACTCAGACACTGGGTGCCAAGTAAGGAATGTCAGCCAGTCACTTTTTTTTAAATCTAGCCTACTCCACCACTTTGTTTTGACAATAAAATTGGGATGGGGGCAACAATCATGTACGCCACTTGCAACTTTTTGGAGGAAAAATCCAGATAAAGCAATCTGTAGAATAAACGGCTCAATTCCAGGCACTTTATCAAACTGTGGGCTGGTTTGTTAGTTTACCGGACTGAACTACAATAGTAGTATCTATCACCATCTCATTTTCAGATATTTCTTTTAATTAGTATTTTTGATTAGGTGTGTCCTAATTTTATCATGCTACTGCCTGTTACAGACGTTCCCTGGAGATTTTCATAACCTCATCAGTCATTTTGGGAAAGGCAAGCATCTTTATCACAGAGTGTAGGGTGATACCCCCATCTAGAATTAATGAGTAATTAACTGAGAAAAAATGCACACATATACAGTTATTGCATACAAACCAGTGGGATATAAATAGCAGTAGCACATAAATGTTACACTGCATGTGTGTATCACTGCTTACATTCATATACAGCCATGTACTTGACAATCCGTGTTTATTATGCAGTAAAGCAAAACTGAGTTTTTAAAATAAATTCTCCAAGTGTAAACAAATTCCCCACCTTGAGCAAACTTCAAGCAATTTCTGAAGATTTCTCTATTTTTCAAATAAATCATTGTTCCAAATGAGTGTGGACCTGGCAGTTAGATTATCCAAATGATTCAATATTTGGGGCACTACTGGAAACAAACAATTTTGCAAGTTCCAGAAGTGAATACTTCCCTGTTTCCCCCACCTCCTTCCTTCCTTCCTTCCTTCCTTCCTTCCTTCCTTCCTTCCTTCCTTCCTTCCTTCCTTCCTTCCTTCCTTCCTTCCTTCCTTCCTTCCTTCCTTCCTTCTCTCTCTCTCTCTCTCTCTCTCTCTCTCTCTCTCTTTCTTTCTTTCTTTCTTTCTTTCTTTCTCTTAATTTGAAGAGCTGGAAGGGGAGGGAAGAGGGGGCTGTGCTCTTTGGCCCATAGGAAATCAATGACCCAAAGACATCTGCAAACGATTAGGACACAGACTTCAGGTAGCTCATAGAAACACGTGCTGTCCATATTACACTCTGCAAGTATATTTCCACAACTTTACTTCTGCAAATAAACAGTCTGGCTTGTCCTGCATTAGCAAGAAGCTACACAAATAGGTAGAGAGAATGGCTGTTCTATTCTCTCTTCCAGTTCTGATGGATTTCTCGCAAGCCATAGCCTGGTCATGTAATTTGAACGGTTCCCTGGCAGTAATTTAACACGAGCCTGGTTTCTAAACAGAATATGTCTAGCTTTAACTTACTGTCATTTATTTATCTCTGCTATGTAACATCTTGTATAATTTTCACAGGATGTTAGCTTTGACGTACATGTGATAATTTAACAGCTGCTTGCAAAAGTATAGGAAAAATCAACATTGGGAATAATAATAATAATAATAATAATAATAATAATAATAATGTAAAATAGGCTGGTTTACAACACTGCTAACATAATTTAATTTTGAAATAGCTAGTAATTCCTTGTGTTGAGAGACTGTAGTAATTTCTTATACGGAAAGGAATCCGTGTATTTAAGGCTTAAATCACTTGTCTGGAAGTTAAGTACCACTGGATTCCATAAGACTCAGCTTCATACATAAAATTTCACTTTACCTATTCATGCATGAATAGCCCCTGAAAATATTGCAGTCTATATGATGGACTCCAATAGAATTATGAAAATAAACAGAGTAATGCTAAATAAAAGCTATACCATGAATTTAACTAGTAAAAAAGGAAAATCGGGGAGGTAAATTATAGCTTCAGCATTTCCAATATGCCCTTACTATCTGAGACTATTAATAGTTTATGCTATAATCAGCCATATGGTGAAAATGATTAAATACTGTGAAAGTCAGTGACCTCCCCCTTCAAACCAATAAAACTTTTATGTACATCATGTTGAAATCAATAAGGTTTAAGACTGTTATAACAAGTTTCCCTCTCTCTCTGACACACACACACATCCCTCCCACCAAGATTTAGTCTTGATTAAGCTCTTTGGAATGGAAAGGGACCAATAAGATTTAAACAGTCAAACTGAGTACCTTTCAGCTAGGCAACTGAAATGAAATTATCCACTCACGAACCTGAGGAGGTATTCTTGCTTGGTTATAAATAAATTCTCCCTTTTGATTTGAATAAGAAATTTTTTTCGTATTCAAAAGTGAAAAATTTTGCACTGGAATCAACAGGGCTTGGAAGTTCTGTTTGCTCTAAGCATAATGCTCAGGACTCTCCCAGAACATAAGCTATTCACCTTTCAGAATGGTGAGGAGGGTTATTCTGTACCTAAAGGTCCTTGCAGACTAAGGAAGTTCCTGCCCATGCGGACTCCGTGTGTGCATGTAAGCACCCGCAGTGGATCTTCAATACACATAAAAGCTCCTGGACCAGACAAAGCTTCATCAGATCATTTCCAACACAAATGGCAATAAGAAACATAACCCAGTTTCAGCTGTGTGCTTTTACAATCCATTGATTTATCTAAATGAAAGGAAAATAAAAGCGTTCAACGTGAATTAGATTATCCTCCCTGAAAATTACACAGTCATCTTTGTTTCATAAAGGGAATCTGCTCTCTTAACTGCCATGCCATTTTAAATGTGATGAATTCACACATTCTCATCAGAATAATTTCAATGTGCCTGAATTAAAAGCAAAATGGCATGTATCTGAATTAGAAATAGCCCAACCAATACTCCCTAGATGCTTTGATATTCAACCGCTGTCAGCCTAAGCCAACATTTACAAATCAAAGATAGCAAAGGCTCTAGTTCAAAGCATTTACCTGCTTCTGCTCACAGACCTAACTTTTAAATTTTGTTTCCAAAATGTTCATGGTTCGGGAAGGAAGGAAGGAAGGAAGGAAGGAAGGAAGGAAGGAAGGAAGGAAGGAAGGAAGGAAGGAAGGAAGGAAGGAAGGAAGGAAGGAAGGAAGGAAGGAAGGAAGGAAGGAAGGAAGGACTTTAGCAAGTGATTCCATCCATGTATTCTCTTAAGCAAAAAAAAAAAAAAAGTTCCTATGTGATGAATATTAAGAAAGATATTGTATTTCTCCCTTTCCACAATGTGTTTAGGATTCACTGCTCATTCAGGGCAGAAAGCATTGTCAGGATGTTTCCTTAGCATCATAGTTTAAATCTTAGAAATTTGGCCAAAATGTCCTGAATGGGGACTGTGGAAGGTAAGAGATTGTCCACCCTACCAGAGACCAATGAAGATGGGGATGAAAGTTGGGAAGTATGCAAGCATTTAAGCATGTTTTGAAGGAGGAAAAAAATTTTTTAAAGGGTGGGGGGTGTCAGAATTTTGCAGAGCTATATATTTGAACTTTTTTATTCATTGAGGCACTACTGTTTGGCACCCTAAACTTTTATTGAGGAATTTTAACTGCATGCTTATGTTAGCTTGAAGACAACTTTTAAAATGAAAACATTCTCCAAAGAAAAATATAAATTGTAGCAAAGGGGATTAGAATGAATTATGGAATTTATTAGTTGGAAAGGATATTAAAAGTCATAATCCAGCCCCTTGTTCAGTGCAGAAATCCATTAAACTGTCTCTGAGAAGTGGCCACCCAGCCCCCATTAGAAAACTTCCAGCGGTGGGCAGTCAACTACTATTCTAGGAAAACTGTTCCACTATTTAACAGCTCTTACCATCATAAAATCCTCCTAACATTTAGCCTGAAATTCCTTTCTTTTAATTTGGCCCACTGGTCCTTATCCTGCTTTCAGTTTCAACAGAGAACGTCGCTTCTTGGACATGACAGTGTTTTACATGGGCATCCACAGGGCGATGCAGGGGAGGGGGAATGACACAATGTGCATCACATCGTCATAATGCAAACTCCTTTTGTATGTAAGCCATGATGGTACACGCAAGCATGTAAGAGGCAAAGCTTGTGTCACAACATCACAGCACACATTTCATTATTTTGACAAAATCTCAGCTTGCTGCTGCTATCTCAAGACTTTCATATATTTGTACACCACTGTCACTCCACCCCATCCCACTCAGTCTTTATTTTTATAAGCCAAACATGCCCATCTCCTTTCACAATTCCTCACAGGCATGAGTTCCAGATCTTGTATCATCCTAGTAGCTCTCCTCTGAACTCACTCCAGCTTCTCCATATCCATTGACATCTACAGTCTAGCCAGCATAACATACAATGGAATGATTACCTACCCAAATACAGTCTAGCCAGCATAAAGTGCAATTACCTCCAGTGATCCAAATTCAATGATTTGTTTAATGCAGGCCAGGAGCGCATTGTCCTGTCCAGCTTTTGCATCACACGGCTTGCTCATGTTCAGCTGGAAGCACTCCTAGATTCTCCTCATTTGCACTGCCAAAAATCAAGCCTTCCCACTCTGCACTTACACTCTTGATGTTTCTTACCCATACGCTTGTCACAATTGAACATTGGACACTGGTTTTGGAATGTCACGTCTATCATAAGTCCCTAAATAACCACTGTGAAGAATATCGGAGGCTACTACTTTATATCTTTTTTCTTTCTTTTCTATTTTTCTTCAACTTTTTTCCTTTTCTTGTATTTTTTGCTTTTTCTTTCATTTTTCTTTTTTTTCTTCTTCGTGTTAGTTTGTTATTTTTTATCTTCTTGTTTAAAATATAGATAGATATAGATATAGATATAGATGATTATCATGACTGTCAAGGTAATTTTTAATCATGATATTGTTCTTTAAGTCATTACCTAATCCCTCTAGTTTAGTGGCATATGCAGATTTGATCGACATCCCTTTCATTTCATCCTCCATTCCATTTACAAAGATGTCGAACAGCAGTGAGCCCAGGACGGAGCCCTGGGGGATTTCACCAAATACTTCGTTCCAGAATGCTGCCGAGCCATTTACGAGAGCCCTTTGGATCCAACTGTTCAGCAAGTCCGTCAGACCAAGTAGCATTTAGCTGCATTCTTCCATCTTGTCCCACAAGGATATAATGAGAGAGATATACCACATCTGGAGCAGTGCCTTTGTTGACCAAACTAGTTACTCTGTCATCTGATAGGAAAAAAGAAAAGACAAGGTTAATCTGATATTACAGTACTTGTTATTGAGAAACACATGCTGGTTCCTGGGAATGGTAGTATTTTTTTTTCTTTCCCTCACACTGCTTGATAATCTGTTCTTGCCCAGCACAGGCATCAAACTCATGTGTTTGGGGTCTCCCAGACCCCCACCCCCACCACCAGCAGCCTTTTCTTCTTTTCAAATATTAGGCCTGCATATGCTCTTCTCCCGATTTCTGTACCTCGCAAGTTTTCCAGGAGTTTTCAATGATTACAAGCAGCAGTTCTCAGAACACTTTTACCAGGTCTTTCAACAACCTGGAATATATTGTAATCCATCTGTTCCTGGATCCATGAATTTATATAAGACTGCAAGGGTGGTTCTTTCCAAACTTTTAACAGTTCTAAGCTGTCTTCCTTTTGCCTTTCCTGGATCATGTGAGGAAGAGCTTCTGAGAGAAAACAGATGGAAAGAATATGTTAAGCAGTCCCACCTTTTCCTCGATTCCCTGATATTACTTATCTAACTTTTTTATGCAACAGACTATTTTGCATAATAGGGGACTTGTCCAGGAGGTCTCCAGGAGTCAAAAACTCCCCCCCCCCAAAAGGCACATATATATATATATTTCGTTATCTAATGGATCATTAGAATCTTATAATATTGTAAGATATTTCATATCCATTTTCTAATCAATCCATGTGTTCCTACTGAGCCTTCAGATAAAAATATTTGATTGACACAGTTCATTTCATTAAATAAGACTATAAAATACTAAATAATACATTAAATTAATGCTATGAATTGTATGTCAAATTAAGACATGAACTTTAAAACCCAAATTTTGGGCATGGCACAATTCCATGTATAAATTTATAGTCCAAGAATGGTTTCCAATTAAAATTAAACTCTATGCTGGATTTACTTTTTAAATATAAAGTTATTCTAGACATCAAGGCATACTCCCACAATTTAGTTAACCATTCTTCCAAAGAGAGAATCAAAGGACTTTTACTGGAAAGGCATATAGAGTTTTTGCAGCCACTAACATATACAATATAAATTCAGTATATTTTGAAGGGATATATAGTTTAGTGAAATTTAGTAAAAATATCTCAGGTTGCAAGGGGATTGCAACTTTCAGAATTTGTTCCATTCTTCAATAAATCATTTTCCAATATTGTTAGGCTTTATAATATTACTATTACATATGAAAAAAGGATCCAATCTCCTTGCTACATTTCCAATGTTTTTTGAAAAAAATAATTATTCATTTTAGCAATCAAGTCTGGAGTGATATGCCAATGGTGAAACATCTTATACACTCTAAGAATAATATTCCTTCACACTTATTTTATTAATATACCCTACCCTAAGCTTTTCTTCTTAAATTTTGCTGTCCTCCCCAGCTTCATCTCATTCTAACTTTTAGTCTTCCTATTTCCATTCTTATTCATCTCCAGTACCATCTCAGCTGGTTAGTGAGCTCTTTATTCATCCATACAGGCTTCTTAAAGCTTTTCTCATTTTTTCCAGGATCTCCTCTCCTTTTAACTTATCATTTAGGAATTGTAACAATAGCATGCTACCCACATTTCACCTGAAGTCAATAAATTTGGTCTTCCTGAAGGCTGAGATATTTGACTGACTTATCTCAGGTTGTGGAGCCCTTGGTGCTCTCTGAACTTGGCTATTTGCTTGCAGATGTCTCATTACCCATCTAGGTAATGTCTTCAGTATCCTTGACTGCCTTATCTCAGTTTCTTCTCACCTAGTTGTCTTGAACTCCCACATGAAATGATTGCTTTCCCTCAAGATGTCTAACACCCTTTGTCTATCAACCAGTTCTTCTCTGTCAGGATTAAATCCAGGATAACTGACATTTCATTTCTTCTTCCATTTCTGCAAAATGAAATTGTCAGCAAGAGAGATCAGAAATCTTTTGGGCCTTCCACTGTTGGGTGAGCTAGTTTTCCACCAGATTTTGAGTTGGTCGAAGTCTCCCATTATTGCTGTAGTCTGCCTTTCTGAGAACTTGGTGAGTTGATTTTAAAAGGTATTTATTATCCACATGTTCTGCCTGGATAAGTATCTGTAGTAAGTTCTCACAATAATATCCCTTTTCTTTCCTACTCATTTTAATCTTACCCACATGCCTCCAAGAGAAGACCTGCATTCAGATATACAGTATGACTTTCTTCAGGTCCATGGCTTTCTTACATCCTCCCTTTTTGCTGGATCTATTTCTTTTAAATAGGTTTATCCTTCAAGTTCTACCTTCTAATCCTGACTCTCATCCCACCAATTTGTGTGATAGTTATCATACAAATATGGTAATTATCATATTTGTTTTTCCATATTGGGATTTTTAGTCACCACCCCTGTTTGTTCTCTGTGCATTTGTTTACAAATACTGGAGACTGGCCATGTTACTGTCTTCACTATCATGTTTTGAGGATTTCTGAGTACCATTTGCTGTTTCATACCTCCTTATCACATGCAGCCATATTCCTAATATCCAGCACTTGTATCTCCTCCCTTTCAGGTTTAGTTTAAAGCCCTCCTGATAAGGTTTGCACAGTTCTTGCCAAAATATCTTTCCCCCTGCCCCTATGAGTTTCTTAAGAGTCCCTTCTATGACTCTTATAGGCCCTGTTCCATGCATCCCATTATTTCTGGTGACATCATCTTCTTAGCCAGTTGGAACCCTCCTCCGCCTCCTATTTTCTCTATTCCTTGATAACTTTCTGTGCCCTGTCCGTCTCAGAAGGCTCATTTTCTGGGCCTTCATGGAATCTCTCCTTGCAATAACCATTGCATGGTCTCCAGTCCTTTCATCTTCTTTTCCAGTAAGGAGTCAAGCCTGCACTGCAACAAGTACATTGGTTTAGCATATTCTTCTGGTAAAAAAACAATCAGCGCATATACCTGGCAAGTTCCCATTGCTGTTGCCTTAATATCCATCCTTTTGGCTTGTTCCTTCCTTCGCTAAACTTCATCATAATATTCCCAGTTTGCTGTCCTGGTCAAGAAATTCTAAAGACTGCTGGCTGAGACTACTGTAGGTAAAGACAATCAATAGTAAACACATGATAAGATAAATATAAGTCCTTGATTCAAGAAACATAGTCCTGAATCCTGCAAAGTCATTCATAAAATGAGTCATTTCCTTTCAGTTCAGTTTTGGTACTGGTATATATATATATATATATATATAATGTGTATTAAGGAATCAACGTTGCCTATTTGATTTAGCCAATTCAGTGTTTTATGGCATAAATTCAGCTAGGTCATAGTGTGTAATAAATTATCTGTATTAATTCTGCCTGAAACAGTTTTAAACATCTATGCAAATTTTAGCTATTTGACAGAATTATTTATAAGCATGAAAGAAGCAGAAAATAGGATAAACTGACAGACAAATTATATTAAACCTCTATAAGTTAGTTACTCAGTTTCACAGTATATATTGCCACCACATGTAAAAACAAGAAATCCTGGGAAAAACACATTGCTTTATCTGGATGTCTGATAATTTTGCTATTCTAGGTATCCCTTAAACTGTTCACATAATGTACAGCTCCGATACACTCTGACAAAAAGGCATTAGAACTGTTCAAAAGTCCTCAATAACCTCAATAAGAAAGTTTTATGATAGAATCAGTGTGATGTTATCACTCTGAGTTTACACATCAGTCCTACAGGAGTTCTGATTTGCTTACAAGAAGTTGATTAAAAACCCCTCACTAGCTCTTTATTTACCGTTCCGCTGACCATGTACATTTCATGCTGAAATCTCTCCTCAAAGAAAGAACATAAGTATATCTACTCAAAAGTAATTCCTACAGAGTTCAATGGAGATTTCTCCCAGGTAAGCAAATACAGGGTTATTTCCTAAATCTATCAAGATATACCACTTAAATACAAGGCAGTAGGCTGTTTACCGGTAAATAGTGAAGTTGTTTCTTTTAAACTAGCTATGTTGTGGGGTTCTTTTAATATCTCAAAATCACCTTTTTGCAGAAGTACAAATCAGGCTGGTAGCTACTACTGTGGTATTGCGGAAGAGAGACAGGAGCCATTCTGCAAATACATTACTAAATGTGTGACTATATCCTGTAATTAAATTTAACTCTTAATTTTAAAAAAGAGGGTTCTTTAAAAAAAATTCTTATTTAATATATTACAAAATACATTTATTAGATATAACAAGAACAAAGAGTAGAATAATTTGGGGGATTGATAGTGTGCATAGAAAGCAGACTTCCCAACACAGCTGGGGATTTTGGAGATTAGCATATTGGGAGAGGCCAATATAAAGTGGTGCTTTTTAAAGAATAAATCAAGGATTGTTACTTTTTTCTCTAAATGTGTAAGATCAAGAGACATAAAACATCTTGCTTTCTTTGTATGTCATTATAGGTCCACATAAGAGCAACTATAACCTCATTTATATCTCTAAAAATGAACACAGAAAAAGATAATGAGAGGATCAGGCTTTTGGAAGTACAATTTTTATGGGGTTATAAATTGTTGGAAATTGTAATTATGATCCAATCCATATTTAAATGTCTTTCAGTGCAGCAGTAGTAAAAGGTTTAGCATGAGATTCATCATCTTAGTGAAATCATTAGAATGCAAAAGTCTTTCTTAATCTTTTCATGTCTTAAATTGCCAAAATGGCTAAAAAAATGCATCAAAGAAATAATTTCCATAAGTAGGCTTTTACCTGTTTTAATTGTTGCAGACTAGAATTTCTTATAGAATAACTTGCCTCTATAAGACCTTTCTCTTTTCAAAATCCTAAATTATTCCACTTTGTTAATTTTCTTATGTTCATAAATAATATTTATTGGAGATACACACACACACACACACACACACACACTTCCTAGCATTTTCCCACACGTCCAGGGTCCCCTTTTTCAGATCAACCAAATGTTGATCCATTGGTTGCAACAGGAATTTACTGACTGGCTTGTCGCCCGAGCCTGACATCGAAATATCTATATCTTTATATCCATATCAGGTAACCATAAATTGCTGCTTTCTAACTTCTGCGCCAAAATGCAAAACAAACAAAAACACTCCTTTGCCCACCCACAATTGCATCACTTGTGATCATGGATATTATAACTGAACAATACTTTTAGGCCCTTGCAGGACAAGTACCCATAATGGGTGGGAAACAAACACTCTGTATAGTAGAACTTGTAAGCTGACGTTTAAGTCAGAGGTGAACAGAATTGTGGATTTGGGGATCTGCAGTGTTTCTTATTAGCACCTAATCACTAACCCATTAATCAAAACCATATGAAAAACTCCAGGTGGCCCACTGGAGTTGGGCAGACAGTAATTTTAATAATAACAATAACAATAATAATACTCGATAGGTGGATAAAAATACCAAATCCAATCTAGACATCTGGCTGACTGTGCAACCAACCCTAATAATGGAGGGCAGAAGAGTCAGTGACTCACTCTACTCCACCAATAGGCTACTTGCACAGACAATGGCCAAAGAGATTATTTATCTTGGTTCAGGATTTGAACTCTAAACTCTCAAAATGACTATTAAAGCAAGACCTGGTCAAAAGCAACCATTAAAAAAAAGGGAGAAAGAGAAGCACCAAGAGTAAGAGATAATGCTGAACATAGGGCATTGCAATGCCTTTTTCAAAATATCAATTTTAAAATAATTTCTACTACAGTTAAATAACAGTGACTTCCAATTAACTAGTAAATGTTAAACTGTTGGTAGTCAGAAACTCTTGGCAGCTGACTGCTCATCATCCAGAGATCAACAATTGATTTCAGATTCTCGTTGGCCAGCCTTTGATTCCCCCCCCCCAATTAATCTATAACTTTCGGCAGCAGTCACCAGATGTCAAGTCTGACTTGAGGGCATCTTTATCTTTTTGATTAACTAGAATTGAGCTTAAGGAAGTGACTCCATCTGAAGCAGTGGAACCCTCAGCCAAACAAAGGATGGGCAGAATCTCATAAAAAGAAACAGTACCACGGTAGGTAATTTCTACAACTCTAGCAACACCAGCTAGCCAAGTTTTCTTCACTAAAATAAAGCATAAATAGAACTGGCTCCCGCTGTCTATCTCTCCAATGGCTGGCAATTATGCTGAGCTTCTTGCCAGCTTCTGCTAAAGCTGGAGTCAATTCTGGTTACAGTGGTGTCAACTTTGAAAGGCATAAATGTGGTTCCTCAGTTTCAAGAAAGGTTTTAGCTATTGCCTGTTTTTCAGAGAATCTGGGACAAATGCCTGTCACTTTTCATACAAGGGAGCGAGGGAGATTAGGATGTACATAATAGGATGAGATCAAGATATCCCTCTTCTGTGACCTTCTGAATTTTGAACAAGCAAAAGTATCCTATAGAAATAGTAACATCCCCTTCATGGAAACATTAAAAAAGTTTCCTCTGTGCACAACTAAATCACAGCCTTTAGATTTCTATCCAGCCTATTTTCAGGTCCTTCCCTGGGGTAAGGTGGGTGGGATAAATAAAACGTTATAAAGAGATACGACATGGGTAAAATGCCTTTCCTAAAAGCAATTGAAAAGATTAAAGGTGGGCTTTTCCACAAACAAACAAAAAAAATATCATCCCCATCATATATTTTGTTTAAAACTGGATTTGCATGCTTCAGAAACACTGAAGGGAATAAAACGGTATAATCTTATCCCTGATCTGTTTTTTTGTGCGAGTGGTAGCGGTGGTCGTGGAATGCATTAGTTAGGCGAGATTTGCATAAAGCAGAACCCAGGGTCCTTTCCCCATTACGTGTTGGCCCTGTGCGAGCCTGTGTTTCAAAACCGCTTCCAGTGCGCCTCTAAAACAGGGGGTGGCGGGGCTGTTGCCTTTGATGCCTCGAGAGCAGTGGCCATTACGGTAGTTAGAGAAATCGGGTTTCATTCCACGGCGGCTTAGAGAGCCCCCTGCTCCCCACCGGCACCGCACCGCCAAGAACTTTCCCCAAGACTTCGCGCCTCTCTCCTTCACGCTTTTTTTTTCCCCCTCAGCGCCGGCCGGCCGGCTGACTCTGGTTTGCTTCAAACCTTCTCGCCGCTTCGTCACCGCAGGTTTGCGGGTGACATCACGCTTTGCAAACAGCAGCTTAGGGGCCCGAATGTTCAGCGCGCCTAAGGCTCGCCCCGGGGAAAGAGCGAGACGCGTTACAAAGGGGCTTTCTAGAAATCGCGAGAAAGACGACCGGGGGGGGGGGGAGAGGGGAGGGGAGCGGGTTACTGGACTTGCAAACTCTACAAGTAACTCCCGAAACGAGCTCGTAACGTTGCCCGGTGTGCGAACCCTCAGCATTTCGGAGGGACCAGCAAGAGGGTGGCGGGTTTGCCTCCGGCGACGGCAACCCGCGCGCTCTCGGACATTCCCTCGCCTTATTGGCACCCCAAACCAGTCCTCACCGTCCCTCTCGACTTCCAGTAGCGCAACAGAGGAGCACTCCAAAGAGTTTAGGGTAGAAATAAGCCCCCCCCCCCGTTTCCCCTGTCCCGCTCTTTTGAAAATGCAACTACTTTGAAAAGTCTTGATATTATTCGCTTATTTCCAGTGTGGCTTTAAAACATAGGAATAAAGGTGGGAGAATAAAAAGACGACAGCGGTTGAAATCAATCTCTGCACCTATCGGAAAACCTAACATAAAGCATTGATAATGCCACGGTCCATATGACTTCTGTATGTATCGAATTGCTATAGGGTATGATTATCATCAACAACACCTATTATTATTATTATTATTATTATTATTATTATTATTATTATTATTATTATTATTATTCCTCAATCTTATGTAAATGATGTTTATAGGTAGGCAGAGATATAGATCCATTGACAGGGATGGAGAATGCTGTTTCCGCTTTGGGGCAGATGATATTTTAGAACGAAAGTTGAACTTAGCTTCTCATGAACGTCATCCAACGAAACAATTTGTTTTTGTTTATTCCTTCCTATTCGGCATAAACGTGCAAAACCACCTATTTTTTCCGATCTCTTAATTTTCGACAAGGTCTGCAGATATATATATATTTTTCCCTTTGTTTTCCGGAGGTTGGGGGAAGAAGAAAGAAATGTTTTTAATTCGACAGAAGTGAAGGTTTTTGCCCGGCCGAAGAAGCCCTGAACAATAATTCCTGCTTCTAGTCTCATAACCATCTTCTCCGTTAAAGGAAAGTGTTTGTGCCCCAAACTCGTAACAAAGAAGACAGCCTCTCTTAGTTTCCACTCGCATTTAGGACTGAGATTTAAACCGAATGTAATAACTAATTGCTGGCAAATATGGTGCCAAATAAATCATTTGTTTCCCTCTGAACTAGGGAGTGAAATGTACTGTTAAGTGTTGCAAAGGGAAAGAATATATTATCTTCTACAAAGCTTTAGATTCACTTCAAGTTTTTTTTCTTGCGAAATCTTCCCCCTTTAGTCGGCTACCTCCTCATTGATCTGTTAACTCGCTCCCCCCCCTCCCCCGTTAATTATTGTTAAAGACGTTGAAGGGGAGAGAGAGGCTGCTATACTGGGATGATGGTTAAGGGAACGGATCCAGAATTTACATTCTGAACCTCCTTCCTTTTAAAACATTTTTTCCACGTAGAATTTCCAATCAGATATTAGGTGCATGCAGTCCGTTGTGAGATAAAAAGCACAGATTCTCTTAAATACAAGTGACCTTTGGGAATGATCTAGTAGCACAAAAGCTATAGGGGAGGAGGAAAGAGGAGAAACCAAGTTCCGATGAACACAATTGGAAGTCGGAGCTCCGGGGTGCGGGGATTCATCAGAAAGGCCGCGATATCAACGCTGGCCGCATTTGCAAGGAGCAGCCCTGTGCTACGGGGAACTCTGGCTTTTTTTTTACTCGAAGTTTAGGTAAACTCTCGCCCCAGTTTGGACATTAAGCGAAGAGCGGAGCGCAGATCAAAAAGCGGACTGGACGAAAACAAACCCAAAACAGGGCAATCTCTTTCATTTGTCCTTGTGCTGATGTTGATGATGATCATATTGCAGTGGGAATTATGATACTGTAATCATATGATCGTGTGAATCTATTCCTTTGGGGGGGGGTGTCTTTGTTTAAATACACCTAAGAAACCAACCCCTGCAGTCTGAGGCGTATGGGCTAAACCGGGGCAATCTCAGCTTGGACGGCTGTGTCTCGAAACCGCGCATCCCTCCTAAGAAACGTCCTGCTGAAATGCCCTTGATGCGCTCGGTCCCCGGGTTGGCTCAGGCTGGGAGAAGCTGCCCAGGGTCCGCAGGCAAACTGCGGGCACACAGATGCTCCGCCCGTTCTCACTCAGGGCGGCGATGCGGTCGCTTCCTTCGTCCTCTTCTCTCGGGATTCGGGGGAGAGGACTGCGCGTACCCCTTTCACCCTCCACCTCGCCTTGCGCATTGGGGAAGCGGGGTGTGTGTGTGTGTGTGTGTGTGTGTGTGTGAATAGAGCATCTTTTAGCAACAGGGAGGGATTGGATTTGAAAAGTGGCTTCCCTTCAAATAACTTGGACAGGGACACATGTCTGTGTGGTACCCCACCCCAACTCATCTAATCTAGAGGTAAGACCCACTGAGGTCAGCCATACTTTTTCCACCTTAGTATTGCACCACGTCTCCTCAGAATCATTTCCCCAGTTTCTTCAGTGACACTTACTCCGAGGTAAAAATGACTGCCTCCTCCGGGGACCCCGCGTGTCTCCTACTTTTCTTACTGATGCGCGATTGTGCGACCGTGTGCAATAAAGATATTGAAGCCTTAAATGCAAGATGGGCTCAGGGTAAATGGATGCCATGCAAAAGAAGCAGTTGTTGCACATCTGGGAAAATTCTGGGAGGTGGACGGGGAGAGGTGAATTGAAGTACTCAGAGCGAGGCGAAGGTCTGCTCTCCGCACCACCACCACCGCCACCTTCGTAAATCTCTTTTAAAACAAGAGCTGCCCTGTGTTTCTATAGCCCTTTGATACGTTTATCACTTTCATTGACTTTAACGCAATTTCATCCGCAGGCTAGTTTAACTTCATCCTTGAATCGCAAAGTGGGCAAGGGAAAATATATGAGATTGAAGTCTGACTGATGAAATCGCCAGAGACTTAATCCGTGTTTTAGTGTGCGCGGGGGCGGGGGGAGGGTGCTCTGCGTGCGTATGAATGTGCATGCGCGCGCGTTTTAACCACCTTCAAGAAATATCTAACTTGAGCACCGGGGCGGTTAGTTTCTGAGCCTATGGCGCCCCCTCTGGATGGAAGTGGGAATTACACTTTTATCTACTGCAAAGGTGATTTGTTTATATAGAAATAACTGTTAAATTCCAAGAAAAGAAACGAGACTGAAAGGAGAGTGGAAAAAGCGCAAGCCAAGCCAAGCCAAGCCAAGCCAAGGAAAGGCGTCTGTCCTCCCAGGCAAGGCAACATGACAGCTAATGATTTAAAGAGTTTACAATGCGGGAAGCGCCCACCGCCGACGGGCTCCCTAATTGCTAAGAGAGACGGTGCGTGCGCGGAGGATGCCCACGTTGTCTTTCCAGCCTAGATGAAGGGGCGATTATATCAAGAGGCCAATCCATCACCAAGTGCGCCCGGTTTCTTTCTTTGCAAGGCCAGATTGCTCGGTTTTACTCTTCCGCCTCACTTTCCCGAACAACTGCACTGACAACTTAATCGGCTGTTCAGTGGCATACCTTTCCTTTTCTGCCTCAATTAATTATAGAAGAAAAAGGAACGGGAATCACTGCCCACCCTAAACATTAAAAAGGACCTGAGATTCCCGGGATTAGCCCCAGATTTTAAAAGCACACAAACTCACGCACTGGAGATATCCATTCAGTAGGAATCTCTGAAATCGTCGCTTTAAAACTAATTTAGTAAAATTGTTCGCCTCTCTTATCGAAGGAAATGAGTGGGAAGAGTATGAGACAGAGTAGTATGAGTATGGCCTGAAGTTTGTCAATAAACCAAACAAGTAAACTCAGATCTTTAATAGAAAGAATTTAGCTTAAAGAAAAACCTACTGCTCTGATTAGGATATATCCCGCTTCCTAACAATACTATGTTCCCATTTCCTAAAAGCGTGTAGTCCGCGCTGCGTGTGGTTCCAGTCAGCCTTACTGTATCCAAAGGAAGGTTAATTCCCAAGTGAGAAGTCTAACCTAGATATACCTGATTTTTACTTTACAAATGCTTAACACAACTTGATTGAGAAATTAGTCATATATGCTTCTATAAGAGAACATTTTGATAACATAGTTTAGGGAAGGTCGGGCTGCCATTTAAACACACTGATTTTAAAAAATCCCAGGCCTTTAACTTGCACAAAACGGGATAGAAGGAGGCTTTAAATGATAACCGTTTGTTTAAGAAGGTTATTCCAAATACATAGACTAGAAAAACGTCACATTACTGAAGAAGTATCCAGCTTCGATTTTCCTCTCTCCATCCACCCCCCCCCCCATAAACCTTCCTGTCCCGTGAACGACAGCTTAGCGCGTCGCCTCCTTCGTCTTGAAACTTTTGAGCACGAGTGAAGTATTAAGATGAGCAAAATCAAAACAAAACCCTCCCATAGGAGAGGTGAGTCACAAAACACTGGCTTCGAAGGCGGGGGGAAGAGGAGGAGGAGGAGGAGGAAGAAGAGGAGGAGGAGGAGGAGGAGGAGGAGGAGAGTGAGAGACAGAGAAGAACTAAGTTCTTTCTCCGACCAAGCGAGGGACTGGTTTGCTGCGCCGTTTTAGCCGAGATGATGCTTCTGCTAGAGATTTCTTGCCCTTTCTTCACTCTCCAAGCAACCACAGAAATCTGCATGTATCAATAGAGGAAAAAAAAGGAGAAATTTACTCGGAGGTATTATTACTATCGCAACAGTTGGAAGTACAAAGACCCAACTGCAGCGTGCGACGAACTTTCTCTCTCTTCCCCCCCTCCCTTCGCCTAAGCGCCCCCTCCCTTTCAGGAGGGAGGAAAAAACTTTTTCAGCCAATCAACAGTGTGCCAGCCCTTCTGAGGCAGGTCTGCCATTGGCGTTTCTAAGGTGAAATAGCAGACGAGAGTATTTATTAAAGAGAGCTGGAGTGAGCGTTAGGAGAGCTGAGGTTGATACTAACTTGGTGATTTGGGGAGCCTTCAAACTTTTTTCGCGCCCCCTCCCCCAAGCCGAGGAATTCGTCCCCTTCTTTCGAAAGGGGTGAAAAAAATCTCCACCCCGTTCAACTTCACTTGCCGTCCCACCAGCTCCGCTTTCATCGTCCGCGAACGGATCAGCAGTTGTCCACATGTCTGTTTCTTGAGACAAGCTTTCTGCAGCGGCGACTTCGCAACGCGCCCGCGACCCGAGTTTCTGCAAAGCCGTAGCTCTTCGCGCGCGTGTCGTTTTGCATTGGCGCGTGCAAACTTTTTCTTGCCTCCTTTTCCAGCTGTCTAAAAAGACGTCGCTCTTTCTGATTGTTTAACCCCCTCCCCGCTCTCCTCCCCCGCCTCTTCCACCCCTCCGCCTCGATTTTCATTTCCCCCCATATTTTGGCTTCGCCGTTTTCTCGCATGAATCTCCTCGACCCCTTCATGAAGATGACCGAAGAGCAGGAAAAGTGTCTGTCTGGCGCTCCCAGCCCGACCATGTCGGAGGATTCCGCGGGGTCTCCTTGCCCTTCGGGCTCCGGATCGGACACCGAGAACACGAGACCCCAAGAGAACACCTTCCCCAAAAACGACCAGGACCTGAAGAAAGAGAGCGACGAGGACAAGTTCCCGGTGTGCATCCGAGAAGCCGTCAGCCAGGTCCTCAAGGGCTACGACTGGACCCTGGTGCCCATGCCCGTCCGGGTGAACGGATCCAGTAAGAACAAGCCCCACGTCAAGCGCCCCATGAACGCTTTTATGGTGTGGGCTCAGGCGGCTCGGAGGAAGCTCGCGGACCAGTACCCGCACCTGCACAACGCGGAGCTGAGCAAGACGCTGGGGAAGCTCTGGAGGTAAAGGGAAAGCCCGCCTCGGGCGCCCGGGCGGGTGAAAGCGGGCTGGGGAGGAAGCGGCTCCGGGCTGCTCCCAGGAAAGGGCGCGAAGCCTGGCAGGCTCGGCTGGCCGAGCGCGGGAGGGGCGGGGGACATCGAGGGCGGGGGGAGAGAGGGGAAGGAGCGGCGGCGGCGGATTGCTCGCTCGCTCGCTCGGCGCCCCTTTGGGCACGGCCTGCCCCATTGTAGGATCCCGGGGACGCCGATTCCTGCGCCAGCAGGAGCAATGGCAGAAATCGTGCATGGCTTGAGCGCGGGAGCGCAGCAGAGGCCAAGTTTCCAGCCCGGTGGCAGGCGAGAATCCGGAACTTGGCAGGAAGGCGGCGAGCCTGTGCGCACAGATGAAGCTGGGCTCTGCGGGAGACTCGCTTCCGAGTCGAGAGGCGGAAGAGGGGAACTGGGGCGAAATCTTGCCCTCCCCTCCTTTTCCATTCCTGTTTCGGCTTAGGGAAGGCGGGGGGTGGCGTGTACATAAAATGCATTAACCCTGTGTTAGAGTAGAAGCCAACGAGGGAGAAGATGGGGGTGCTTTAGAGAAGAGCCTTGTGGAATCTCAGTAAAAAGAGGAAGAGGGTGAGATCAAGACTTCAAGCCTGATTTTTTATATCCCGAAAAGGATATAAAAAGATACATCTTAAGATATATTAAGAATACTCTGAAAAGCACTTTGCACATGCCCAGTGATGCTTCTCTGTTTAGATACTTGTTTGGCCTAGCTGTTGAAAACAAATGACAAAGCTGAGCCCTGACCCAACTCAAGCCCTGCTCTGGAGAAAAACAGGAATAGCACATCTTGGGTGTGATGATTGGCACAAGTTAGCAAGTGCCAGCCAATAAGGAGTTGGCTTAGAGGGATGACTAGCAAGAGTAACGTGGGGTGAGGAGGCAGGAGGTAAGCGAAAGTGAGTCACCTGGCTGAAGCAGAAGCTGGTGACTTGCAAAAAGGCCAAGGGAGCCACATTTGTGGCTGAAGAAAGCTTTGGGTGAGTTGAGATGTTAATTCTCCAGTGCCCAGAGCAGTGTTGTCCAAACTTGGCCACTTTAAGATGAGTGGACTTCAACTCCCAGAATTCCCCAGCCAGCATGGCTGGCTGGGGAATTCTGGGAGTTGAAGTCCACTCATCTTAAAGTGGCCAAGTTTGGACAACACTGGCCCAGAGGAATCCAGTTACCTGAGCTTGTGGCAGAAGCTGCTTATGGGCGTGTGTCTGAGGCATGTGAGGGGGGTGAGAAAGGAGGACAGGTTGCTCTCTTGGGTCTCCTCCTTTTTTGGGGGGAGAGTAGGGCCACAAGGGGATTGCAAGAATTGCTGAGGGTAAGGAAAGGAGTGGCCTTGGTCTTTTTTTCCTGACAGTGCCAAGAGGCTCTGGGGAAGCTTCCAGTCTACTTCTATGCAGGAGGGGGATGCGGGGAGAGCAGAATGCTGAAGGCTGCTTTGCCTGGTGCCTGCCATTTTATGGTGGTTTTTTGCCTTGCACTTATTTTGAGTTTCATCCTGGGCGTGAACAGAAGTTAATTCTACCCCGGTTTGGGGCTTCTGACAGCTGCTGGTCTGGTTGCGCAGCAGCAGAGTGTAGAGCAAATTTCTAGTAAAACAAAGGTGGTCTAAGTAATACAATCAGAAAGCTGAAGCTTCACGTACTCCATGGCTCTTGCTTGCTTGCTCAGGTTATTGAATGAGAGCGAGAAACGCCCATTTGTGGAGGAGGCTGAGCGGCTGAGGGTGCAACATAAAAAAGACCACCCAGACTACAAGTACCAACCACGAAGGAGAAAGTCAGTCAAGAATGGGCAGGCTGAGCAAGAGGAAGGAGCTGAGCAGACCCACATCTCTCCTAATGCTATCTTCAAGGCCCTGCAGGCAGATTCACCCCAGTCTTCATCCAGCATGAGTGAAGTCCATTCACCAGGAGAGCATTCTGGTAAGTGTGCCATCTTCCACTCCATGTAGAAGAAGATGAAGATCATCCCATGTGGGCAGGTCTTCTGAAAGAGCGTCACTATATAGCCCAGTTAACAGCCTATTGCTCTGGAGCAGTTTGCTAAGAAAAGACAAAGCAGGAGCTAGACAGTTATTGGTGCAAAGCAAGTACAGATGTGTGCACCTACAAGACAGGCCTTCAAATACCGTTGCCCATCACACTCATAGGAATTAGATAGCCATAGGCAGTACTTCAACACTTCAACACCCGCTTCATTGCTTTGCTTTGCCATTCCAACAACAGCATTCATCTTAACTCTCTTTTCAGTGTATTTCCACCCTCTGTAAACACCTGTTGTTGTGGCCCTGTAAAGCAACTAGTTTTCAGCAACATGCAACAATCTGCAATGGTACTTCTTTTTCTTTCTTTTTCTTTCTCTCTTTCTTTGTCACATTTATATAGCTGCCCATCTCACACAAAGCAACTCTGGGCAGCGTACAACAATTAAATAAAATAACAAGTGAATGATATTGTTATTGGCAAGCTCTTTATCCTCTCCTTTCCTTCATATCCAGCCAGTTAACCTTTAGCTAAGTTATCACTGTCATGCAACACTTTTGCTCATTAAAAATGGCTGCTGGTGGGATCTTTATAGCCCTTTGTCTGTGCCTGTTATTAGAAGGGAAAGATAGACCCAGGGGTGGCTTGCCTGCCATTTGACTTCAAAAGCATCAAAGATCACCTGTTCCCTTTGTAATGACTACTATCTCCTTTGTATTCCTTCCAGGGCAATCTCAAGGGCCACCTACTCCTCCTACCACTCCTAAAACAGATGTCCAGCCTGGTAAGCAGGACCTAAAGCGGGAAGGTCGCCCAGTGCAAGAAGGAGGAAGACAGCCACCCCACATTGACTTCCGAGACGTGGACATTGGGGAACTCAGCAGCGATGTCATCTCCAACATTGAGACTTTTGATGTTAATGAGTTTGACCAGTATCTCCCGCCCAATGGCCATCCAGGAGTTCCAGTCACCCATGGCCAGCCTGGCCAAGTCACCTATACAGGCAGCTACGGGATCAGTAGCACCACAGCTACCCCAGCAGGCACTGGACATGTCTGGATGTCCAAGCAGCAGCAGCAGCAGCCACCGCCTTCTCAACAGCCACCCTCCCAAGCTCAACCACAACCCCCACCGCCACCGCAGCAGCAGCAGCACACACTCACCACCCTGAGTAGCGAACCAGGGCAGCCCCAGCAGAGGACACACATCAAGACTGAGCAGCTTAGTCCCAGCCATTACACTGACCAGCAGCAGCATTCACCTCAGCAGATCAGCTACAGCTCCTTCAACCTGCAGCACTATGGGTCCTCCTACCCGACCATCACTCGCTCTCAGTATGACTACACAGACCATCAGAGCTCCAATACCTACTACAGCCATGCTGCCAGCCAGAGTTCCAGCCTTTATTCTACATTCACCTACATGAACCCCACCCAGAGGCCCATGTACACCCCGATTGCAGACACTACGGGGGTTCCTTCCATTCCTCAGACCCACAGCCCACAACACTGGGAACAGCCAGTCTATACACAGCTCACCAGACCATAAAGTTCTGAAGGATGGCGTCAATCCCCCAGACTTATAAAATGATTTTTTAAGCTAAAAGTGAATGGAAGAGCGGAAAAAAAGATATCCCAGAATGCATTGTGCACTACAGCACCCCTTTGAAACTGACCAGTCAAGAAACATTCCATGATGGACAAAAATCCCTTGATTTGAAGGCAGTTTTTATTTTCTTCTTCAAACAGCCAGCTTAGTTTGCATAGGTATGGACTTGTTAATTATTTTTTAACAATAACTAAAAACAAAAAATGAAAAAAAATATTATAAACTCAAAAGTATTCCTCTGTGAGGAATATTCTCTATTTTAAATATTTTTTAGTATGTACTGTGTATGATTTGTTACCAATATGATGGGATTTATACGTACTTGTTTTTAGAGAAACTTTTTAAAAAATGCTCTTTTCTTTTTTTGGACAGTTGAACAACACTTAGCAAAAGAGTATGCCTTAGCCTTTTCCCCTGCTGTCAGAGGTATTTTTCTAGTTAACAGTCTTTCACTTGTAGAGAGTAAAAAGTGTACATTAAAAGTCAAGGAAAGGAAGGAAAAAAGTGCCCAGTAACATGATTATGGGGATTTGGAAAGAGACTTTTATTTTTCTAGCATGGAAATAAAATATGTTTGGGGAGAAAAAATTAAAGAAAAAGCAAGAATACCTTGAGCCTTAAAGTAACATAATCAGAACGCCTTAAAGAAAAACCCTGTGATATCTTCCGAAAGACTTGCACAATTATTTTCCCCCCTGCCAAGGGAAAATATGGAACTCCCAAGAAGAGAGCTCAGTTTTAAAGGTCTGAAGCTTTTTAATTATTATTATTATTGTTATTATTATTATTATTATTTTATTTGCAACTACCAACACCAAGTTATAAAGCCAGAAACCAGCATTCCCTACCTGGACCCTTTTTCTTCAACTTCCAACACCAGGCCAACATTTGTGAGACAGATGCGGTCACTCAAAAAACCAGGAGCCCTCCCTGCAAATTGCATGAAAAACTAGAATTCTTTATTCCATGAGGCCAGCTTTGCAAGGGAAGGAGATGGGGATGACACAGGGACACCAGCTTTAGCAAGGTTCATGGATGACAGTAGGGTTTTTTTTTCTTTTTAAAAAATTATATATATTTATTTTGTGAAAAAGATGTTTTTAATCAAGAGGTTTTTTTTTTCATTTCCCCCCTTCCACATTAGAAATTCTTGTAGTGTAAACAGAAATACCAGCATCTTACTCAGAGGGTATATGGTGCCTAATTGTTAAATTATGGTCTAAATCAATAACCCTTTATTTATCTCTCTCTGTCTTTGTTTTTGTATTTTATTATTCCTTCAGAACGTGTCTTAGGTTTGTACAAATACATTGCTCCCCTCTGTTTTTCTTTTCTTTTCTATTTCTTTGGTAAGAATAAACTGGAAAGCTTTTGTGTTGTTTTTCTCATTGTACAAACAAAGCATTGCTAATGTAGTGTATCACTGAGTCATCTCTGCCTGGATACTTATGGACTCATGACTTGGATCTGACTAAATTCACATAGCAGTACGGTGAGCAAACAAGGTAAGAGTGGAGCAAACCACTCTTTCATTTGTCAGAAATTCCCCAGGTTAAAGCAAACCAGCAAACCCTCCTTTATATGCAGCTATCTGATTTGCAGGGATTTCATTTTGCACAAACATTTTAAAAAACCAGTCAATAAATAAAATCCCTAAATTGCAATCCAAAGAGGCCCAATCCACCCTATCGCCTTAAGGTTCCACCTCTTCATCCTTCGGTGTGTGTGAGCTAAGGCTTGCTCTGGCCAAGCGAAGCAAAGCAACAATGGATGTAAACCAACAAGACAGGCCCTCTTCATTATCAAGAGGTTTGCACACTTCCACAGGGTTTTTATTTGTCCCTTGAAAGTGCCATAGAAATGAATGGATGCTACAGGAACCAGTAGATGATGGGAGCCTCTCAATGCACCCAACCAGCCTTTCACCTGACTGGGGAGGACAATAGGGAAAAGCAACACTGGCGAACTTGTGGCCAAACAGTTAAAGTATTGCTTTTTGAAAAAGTTAGCCAACTTTTTTATTTTAAAAAGTTATATTTGTTAATTATTTTATAGGGAATTCAGTAGAAGAAAAGCTTAAAGCACTCTTATAAGATGGTATCTTTTCTACTTCTATATTAAAAAAGCAGATCTCTTGAAAGCATTTCTGTAACTTAAATAATTTGTCCTTTCAAAAAGATAAATTTTAGATAAAAGAACAGTTTTTCAGTCATTTTGTTTGCAAATCCCTTTGGTTCTCTGTAAAACTTACCCTTTTGTATATTATTGTTTGCAATAAATATACATTGTATTAAACTTGAAATGAAAGAGCTCTTTCAGATGCAATTCCTGAAGTGATCTAAACTCTTTTAGTAAAGACGCATTATTTTTGTTTGATCCAATTACATCTGCTGGTAACTTAACACATATATACTGAAATTGTAATGCATATTGCTCAGATAGATAGATAGATAGATAGATAGATAGATAGATAGATAGATAGACAGACACACAGCTGTTAAAATTGCTTAATTAATCCTCATTTAATAAGAATCATTATGTGACAAGCACACTTAGCAGAGTAGGTCAAGGGAGAAAAAATCAATTTCAGGTTTTCCTAAGTTCTTTCACAACTTACCTGTCCCTTAAAGTATTCTCTAGTAAGTCTGTGTATTGCTTCAGGTTCAATTCCAGAAAGAGACTTTGGAGTGTGCAGCATCACAGACTTATCTGCAACTCTTTAAAGCAACTGCATCTTTTCCTGGGATCACATGGTTTGGAAAAGTCACAACTGGTTTAAAGAGGTAGAAACAGGTGTTACATTCATACTTCAAAGCAGTTTTGGAACTGAGCCTAGAGTACTTCTACAGCCCTATTCTATAATAACATAGCTGTCAGACTCTTAAATCGGTTTACAAATCATCACAAAAATAGTTAATCAGCTTCTCTAGGTTACCATCTTATAGACAGTCTGCTTAGTTGTATTGCTGGCTAGTTCTCTTGCCAAAATAAATGGAACCATAGATGCCAGAGCATTTAAAACTACTCAAGGTTTTATTTTCCTTGTTTAACATTCTAGCATATTGTTTCTCACACAACCTGCAAATGGCATTTTCTTTTCAGCCCATGGTCGCTGTCTGGGCTATGTTGCATAGGTTTACTTTCTTCAGAATTGTCAGAACTACCTGACCAGTTCCAATATCTTCAAACAAGCAATATTATTCTAAAGAAATTACAAAAACAAGGCTGAACACTTCAAGAGTTGACTAAATGTGAAAACTCTGTAATACAAAACTTGGAGCGCTTGCTGGGCCTTACTTAAGGTTGCTGAGGAAATATAATTCAGAAACAGAACAAGTTAAAGATTGTATGATTAAATGGATGCAGAATTCAAAAAAATTGATATGCAACAGTGGGAATTTCAGTGGAAGAAAAAGAATTAACAGTGATATCACACTTAGAGAAAACTGGTATAAAATGTATTGCAAATAATTGCAATTGCACTCCAGTATTGATTGTTAAAGTTGGTAATATGTTTTCTAAAAACTCTGGGAAGTATAACTATCAAGTTGGATCATGTCCTCATATTTGATGGCAACATTGCAAGGACCAGTAATTTTGGAGAAAGATTTATAATAGAATGAAAGAGATTCTAAAAGTTGAATTTCCTTTCCAACCTGCAATCTTGCTATTAAATATTACTAAGACTTATTTCTACAAAGCATACTGAATTAGCTTTGTACATGCTAACAGCTTCTAGGATATCCTATACTTCTAATTAGAAAATACTGCACATACAATTCCTATAGCAGATGAAGAGCAAATACAGCATGCTTTATTGTCTAAAATAACCTCACATTTAAAAAACAAATCTGACACAGAATTGAATTTAATTTAATATGGAAACTATGTTTGGACTATAATTCTACCCATGGGTTTGTACCACATCTGAAATCTAGATTTATTTAAGTCATGGATCATTTTATAAATAAGGGTAGATTTCTTACTGACTAAATAAGACTGTAATTTTTCAGTTTAACTTCATACTGTGCTGTTAACTGTCATTGGTTCTCATTAATCAACTTAATTTTAATAATGATCTGCATTTTCAAAATGACATGAAATTCTTAAATATGTAGAACTAAATTAACCTTCTCAGAATGTGTTCTTAATTTACCTAATGTGATACTTGTACACCTCTGATTTATTTACTTTTTTATTTTCTCTCTTCTTGCTTCTGTTTTGCTTCTGCTTTCCCTTTTTCCTTTAAAATGTTCAATTAAAAATATCATTTAAAAGTGGGTAAAGGTGACCAATTTATGAGCAAAAGGGGATGCCAAAGTGCATGCATTGGCCCCTGCTTCCACCTGAAATTCATAGGGAACACTGGCCACACCCGTTGGGCGTGCCTCTATCTGGCAGCCTTCATTCAGAAAAAATGAGATCAGTGATCAGATATGAACGACGGTGACAACTGAGACAGCCAGTCAGGACAAAGCAACCGGATACCCTTCAGATGCTTTTGGAGTTCAACCTCCGTAACATCTGTCTCTGGCTATTCCCCCGGGAGCTGATGGGAGTTTGTCCTCCACATCGCCTAGCTCTGCATTTAACACAGCGTGAGCCCAGGTTCGGCCTCATGATTTCAGAAAGACTTGCACTTATCAGCTTTAGGCCGGGTGGCTGCCTGGAACAGAACCCTGGCTAAGTGACACATTGCCTTGTTGAAGGTAACGATGGTAGAAGGATGTAAGGTAGACTGCTTGTTTTGGCATGAATCACCTAGGGAGTTCACAGGATCACACTGGCTTGCAAATCCTCTCTAGCAAAACAAACAGATGAGGTCATTCCTTGAACTTCTGCGTTTTAATCTAAACTGCCGCTGCTCTTAGTGATGTTCTTGCTCTCAGAGCTGGCGGTGGGATTTCTGCCCACACAGATTTGGCTGCCCGGTATGTGCAGCAGAGAAAGTTAGCTCCCCCACGCAAAGCAAGATATGGCCCCTGCTGTGGATGCCATCAAGCGCTGCAGTAAAACCAGCACAATGGCCGTCTTTTCCAGCCAGCGATAACTATAAACAGTTTAAGGGGAAAACAACAACAACAAAATCTGTTTTATCAAGTCAGCTAATTGCTGACCTAGATTTGGTGCCAGGTTTTTGGGGTTGCTAACCATACTGCCTGGTTTTGCTTCTGTTGGTAAGGGATAAAAATAATGTGTTTTTTGGGTCTGATGGTCAGCTGCCTTCATTTCATTTTAAAGACAAGGAGGATAGATAAGTTTCCAAGAAGGAAGCATTGAGGAAAGCAACATGAGAAGCTAGTAGCTGTGGAAAGAAAGGGTGAAAAAATAATCTTTAGCAGCAGCCTCCGTAGAAAACCATGATTAGGCCAAAATAACAACACACACATGATGCCATCACACAAATGCCACCATTATATATTTGTGTCTTGGCTTTTGTCACAGGTACATTGTAACATTGACATGATGATGTGCACATATGGTCATTCACCCCTCTTCTCTTCCAAACACCTCCTACAAAATGCCCAGGAACTATTCCCATGTGAGCTGTTACCCCATTATTTTCCTTTCTCTTGCTAAGAAAGGTTGGAAAGAAACCCCCGCTCCCTTTAATTCAGCCAATGAATCTGGAGAGAAAGAAATAGGATTTTATTATTTAAATTCTTAAGCTCAGGGAGGGAGGGAGACAAATATACCCCAGCTGTCTGTTTCCATACCTATGGAGAAAGAGACCATCTCACTAAAACCTTTGGTAAAAGCTGTGATTTTTTTAAAAAAATAAAAATAAATAATAATAATCCAAAAACATGATAAAATCCTCCCACAAATGGTTGTTCTTTAACGTTGTACCATCTATGACTTGAGTTCAAGGACAGACTACCTCTGGCACCTTTTGGTTTGATAACATGCCACTTTGCCTCCAATTTTTCCTCCCTTCTCCTCTGTAACTCCTTGTTTTTGATTCCCTGTTCAAGACTCCTAAAGTCTCTTGTAAGCTCCAACTCAGCCAGAAAAAGATAGAAAAGATGCTGTATTTTACAATCCTGACTGCCCTGAATGGTATAAAGAAATAAGTAAGGATTGTTAACTGCCATGAAGGAAGCTGTCTTATAAATCAGATGACTGGTCCATGTAGCCGATTCTGGGTCCCCTAACTAAGAAGGGTTCTCAAAAGTTTCAGAAAAGAATATTTTTCAAATCCTATTTGTAGATGCCAAGTTTGAACCCAAGACCTTTTGGTTGCAAAGAAAGTCTTAAACACACAAATTAGAGGCACATGACCTCTTTGGTTCTGGGGGGTGCAGGCCTGAAAACCAGGGTGGCCAAGACAAAAAAGGATAGAATAAAAATCAAATAAAATTAGAGTTCATATGAAGACTCTTCATATACTTAGAATTACTCCCCATCCCACTGTCTCCTGCCATTAAAGCAAATAATTTGAATTCACCTAATATTAAATGCTTTTTTAAAAAAAAAAATCTGTTCAATTGTGTCCAATGCTTGGAGAGTGCCTGGCAAGTCCCTGCAGTTTTCTTGGCAAGGTTTTTCAGAAGGGGTTTGCCCTTGCCTCCTTCCTAGGGCTGAGAGAAAGAGACTGGTCCAAGATCAGCCAGCTGGCTTTGTGCCTCGGCGAGACTAGAACTCATGGTCTCCCAGATGTATGCCATGTATGCATATACACACACTGTTGTTAATACATGTAAACACTTTTAAAATGACTTTGACTCACATAGTAAAATACATATTCTTTGCTGCCCTGGTTGAAAGGAAGAAACACTTGCTGTGATTAGAAAACCGACTAGCGCTTTGAAATTTAACAGTGTCTTTTCAGAGACCAGACTGCAGGCTTTATGACCCCATGCACACAGAAATGGAGAATGCCAGCCTTAGAGGTATAAATCTGGTGTGTCCCAACAAAATTGGGATGTTTGGCATCTACATGCTGGTCTCTGTTTTCACTGCCAGCTCATTGCTGTACTCTGAAAGGGCAGGCCTTCAGGGAATTGTGTGTGCGGGTCAGCTAGGGTCTTAATAGGGAGGCCTAATCAGCCAAATTCAGTTTATTGGTCAAGTCCAGCCCTTTCCTGCTTTAAAAAAAAAAATCCTTATATTCATTCAATTGGACTTTCAACTAAACCCACCACAAGGAATTTGCTTTGGTATCCTCAGAATGATTTGTGAAATCCTCTTGTTCAAATAATATGCCGGTGGTTCAAACTGGAATCAGTGATCCCTGTGTTGACTTTTGTGGCAAGTCTGGTTGTGTGAACTTCAGGGCCAAGCCAGAAATACTAATTGTTCTTTTCATCTTAGCTTTAGACTATCTATTTTTGAGGGGTTGAATATTGTGGCCCTAGCAGATGTCCTCTTGAGAAATGTACATTCTGGATTACAGAGAACGAGAGCTTTTACAGTAACTTGTCTTCTTTCAAAATGGCATTTTGAACTAATATTTATTTGTAAGCTAAAGCACATCTGTATGTACCCAATATGCTTACCAGTTTCAGGGCAGTTTGGGAAGCACAAAAACAGTTCAAGGGTATGAACCAAGACATATTTCAACTCTGATACAGTCTGAAACAAACATCTGTCCCATAATGTCCTTCACCTACACATTTCCCTGATAGTGCAGTGACATCTGTGTCTGATCCTTGCTTTTAAAGGCCAATAGTTCCACTGCAGATATATGATTTAAAAAAATAGCTTCCATATAAATAATCAGCAAAAGTCTAAGGTAAAGATCAATCATATGATTGCATGAAATGGAAATGAAGCATAAAAGGCAAGCTGGTTTAACAACTGTAAGTTTTCAGCAACATCTAAATTATAACTACCCTAAGTATTCCCAAGTCCAAACCACCTGTGCTGAGTATGGGAAACTTATGATCATGTGAACCAGTGCTGCTGCTGTTACATTTTGTGAAGGAATTGGCTTCTAATTGTCACCAACAGCAGACAACATTATAACTTTCTGACTGAGTATTCCCATATCCCAATTTCCTTTGGTGAAAGAATGCAGTCAAAGATCAAAAATAAAACAAAGATGATCATAGGCATATTATGGATGTAGATACATAAAAATGAGATAACATACTATGGAGTCAGAGAAGGCTCTGCAAATGACTTTAAATGAAGAATCAAGTTCATAGCTTTGGGGTTCTTCTGCTCCTTCACGCACTTATTCATACAGTATCTCTAGATTGACCTCAAAGACCCTGTCTTGAAGTCACTCTTATTGACTATAAAGATACCAAGATGCAGGTCTCTCATGAAATGAGAACTTCATGAAGCTTCTCTACTGCAGTTTTTGAGCAGATCCTCAAAATCTGTTTGACCAAGACTTTTAATGCTTTGATGGCTTATGAGGTTATGCCATTTTAAGTTGCAATTTATGGCAATGACTCCATACAAAGATTTTGTTTTTAAGGAAAATCCTTTAGGAAAGCTTGCTCTAAGAGAGGGGATCTATTTTTAAAAAATTGAGACTATCGACTTCTGTATTAGGAGTCTTCCACCTCCTTTATGGAATATGCTAGACTGTCTCGGTAAATATACTTTTAAGGATGCATTTCTTCTAGGCATTTGCTGTCTGACATGACCATTCCCCCAGCTTTACACTCACGTGCATATAGCTATGCCACAGGACAAATGTGAAAAGAGAAGTGAAATAAATGGTGGAATGGGGAAAACGTATATAACACCCAAGTTTGCCCAATAGTATGACAGAATCATAGAGCTGGATGGGGCCATTTAGGCCAACAATTTCAACTGCTTGTTCAGTGAAGGAATCCAGCTTAAAATATCCCAAACAGATGGCCATCCACCTTCATCTCAGTGCATGCAAGGAAGGAAACACACCACCTGTCTGGGCAATTGGTTCCACTGTGGAACTGCTGTCAGCAAGTTTCTTCTAACAGTCAGTCAGAATCTGCCTTCCTGAAACTTAAATCCATTACTCCATAATGTGCACTCTGGAACTAGAGAGAACAGGTCTTGACCTTCTTCTATGTAACATCCTTTCAGAGACAGTAGACCCTCGGTGTATCAGCCCTTAATACAAAGGAGTGCTCATGCAATGATGTAAATTGCCACAATGTGCATTAAGTAATGTGCACAAAGTACATCATTCATCAAAAATACACACCAAGTTAGTTTCACTATCTGCCCTTAGACCTCTTTTCTCAAAAGCAAGCATATCCAGATATTTCAATCCCTTTATCAAATGAGGCTTCTAGCCCCACTAATGATCCTGTCTGCCCTTCCCTGAACCTCTAGAGGTAATTTGAGAAGCACACAATAGGTGTTGAACCACAATTTGCACATCCATGCATTATTTCCTTGATCCTATTTGTTGTCCTTTTTTGTACTTTCCAAAATCTTTCTTATTTTTTTACTTATATTTTTAAATTGCTTCCCACTTTTTTTTTAATTCAAAGCGGCTTATGTAGCCATTTCGAGATGCATTAGCAAGAATTATACACAATGATGCAATTCCATCATCGATCTGTATGAAGGTGTTATGATGTTGTCCTTCACTGATTTTTTTCTAAAGATACCACATAGAAGTACCTTTTCTACAGCTGTTGCACACAGCTGTCCACAATATCTCCCTAATCCCTTTCCTAGTCAGTTACTAGCACTTGAGACAGAAACACACACGCTCTGTCTATATAAAGCAACCATATGCCTTAATTGCTCAAACAGAATTGCAATTTTCATCCTTTCATTGTAAGAACCTGTTTATTGATTAGTTAACTGTAAGAGCAAGTATCAATTATTTCAACTTGTCCCTGCAGATGTGCAATGATTTTTTTTTATCTTAAACATCTCCACTGGTTTCCATTTCTTTAATTCTTTTAACCTTGTCAAGCATAGTCATTCTTTCTACTCCATCATCTGCTTGCACCACATGTACAAAGCACATGACTTTCTACTTGCAGGTCATCATTTCTAGAGAACAGCCCGTCTTTCTGTCATGCTGAAATATAGGATAAAAGTTCCTGTTTTTTCTTGCAGCCCATGGGATTCTTAGTAACTGACTCTAAGTCCATAATTCAAAGGCATCTATCCTCTTTTGCTCTTTCTCAACATCCAGCTTTCACAAGTGTATGTTACCACCTTGTTGTCATAGAAATATCATCTTATCATGTCTTTGCTGTCAACTGTACATTCACTAAGCAGACTGATTGGCATTTCATTTGTCTTAATATTTAACATTAAAATTAATTTACTTTCATGATTGCTTCTAGGACTTATTTTCCATTAACTAAGTGGTGTCATCTACGTATCTCAAATTTTATCTCCAGTTTTTGATTCCATCTATCATTCTTCCTATCCTGCTATTCTTATTACCTATTTGCTGTGCAAGTTAAAAAGCTATGGGGACGATCTCATTCTCTCTCTACCTTTCCTATTTTGAACTACATTGGTTTTCCAAATTCAGTAATTACACAATCTTTGAGTTTATTGTAAAGGCTCCTTAAAAAAATAAACACGTATTCTAACACACCCATTAGAGCCAGTTTGCTGTAGTGGTTAAAGGCACCAAGCTAGCTAGAAACCAGGAAACCTAGTTCTAGTCCTTCTTAGACATGAAAGCAGCTGGGGACTTTGGGCAAGTCACTCTCTCTCAGTCCTAAGAAGAAAGCAGTAACAAGCCACTTCCAAAAATGTTGCCAAGAAAACTTCATGGAGTTGTCCAAGAAGTCACCAGAAATTAATGCTGACATGAAAGCATGCACGCACACACAGCTCAATCATTAGCCCTAGCCTTCACCATCTAGCATGATCTACACAATCACAAGTTTCTTTCTAATCTTATAATAAACAGGTAAAAGTGATATCAAGTCAAGCTCAACTCCTGGTGAGAATAGCTATAACTATTCAGTTTTCTAGCAACAATACAGAATTGGCTGTTACTGTCTTTTTCTAAGATATTTCTTGATTCCTTGATCTACAGGTTTGGAGCTCTCTGGTAGTCTGCCACCTGGCCCTAAATAGGCCAGACTCTACTCAGCTTCCTGCCACAGACAAGGTCAGCCAGGTGTGACAAGCTGATCTTTAATCACTTACCAATCTATAAAAGGACTTCTCTTATTCAATTTTAAAAAATTGCTGAAAGGTTTTTGGGGAAGAAATGTGTAAAAACCTTTGCAGAAACTCAAGCAGCCTGAAATAGGAAGTGGCAAACAGGAAGAAGAAACAGCCACAGTCCCAACCCAGTTTTGAGTATTTCAGTTTGGTTTGTTCTTCAGAATAATAGTCAGATTCCATTTGAGATCACCTTCAAACCCAAATGGCAAGGGGCTCTGATAAGTAAGGGCCACAGGTATGAAGGGCAAAGCTGGGGTGAATGAGGAGGCCTATGCTAGTGCTTATGTCATTTGCATGTAAGCATGTTCCACAGGCTGTTTCATTTAGCTATACAACTGCATCTGAATGACACCAGAGTAAACCTGAGGTGTAAGGCTACAACTCCCACTAAATAATACCTTCATTGCAAAGACAGACTTTCTATGACCTTCCTGCCTTTTCTATTCTCTTTCTGGTTTTCAGCAGCACTCAAAACAACTTTCTGGCATTAGCTTGCCTACCCAGCATCATTGTGCCTGCTGATGAAAAGAAAACACCTCATACAAACTCAGCTCTCTGTAGATCTTCTTAAGGCCCAACTCAAAGGGGCAGTGGTAGCCTGTTATTAAATAGCCACAGGCTCACCAGCTGGGATATGAGGTCAAATGCTTTTACCCTTGATAGCTGCTGCTTTCTTCCTCTGACAGCCTCCACAGCTGTTTTCCATTTTTTTTAAAAAAATAGAAATTTGCTGTATCCATCTTCCATGTAATATATAGTTGGGTCACCCAGAGAAATTTGATCTTGAGTCTCCCCAGCATATTCTACTCAACATAATTTAGTTTCCCCCACCCCTTGATATTTCATAGCACACCTAGAGCTGTGCTCATTCTGGGTATGGGGAATATGCTAAGAAACAGATGGTGTAAGTGTGAAATTGGGCTTTGTTCCCTAGATATGGGGACTAATTACACCAAGTTGCTTGACCATCAAACTGCTATCAACACACAGAGTCTCACTTCATAAATTTTAAGCTGCTAATAACAAGACTGGACAGAAGTTTTAAAGCTTCAGTGGGCAGTTTAAAATTAACTTACTCCCTTTCAGCAGAAAAACCAGCCAATGTGATTCCAGCTCTGCTTCTTAAATCACTTAGATTCCCATGGTACCCCTTGAAAAGTGCATAGCAGAATCTCCAAGAAGTGATCCATATTATGAGTGCAACTCAATGACCAAAGCCCCTAAGACAGAGAGCCAAAGTCCATGTTATGCTGGGACATCATGACAGATTTCTCAATCAGTGCAGCCGTGGGAAGTAGGGATTACTGATGTGATGAAGAAAACAGTAGGAGGGCTTGCTAAATTTAAACTTTCCTCAGTGCCCTCCTCAATGCTCATAGCCTTATCTGCTAATGGGGGTGAGAAATATAGTTGATTGTATGATGTTTCTTTTTTTTTTTTTCTTGTATGGAGCAAATAGCAGCTTGGGGGAGAACGTAAAGTTGAAGGTTGACCACTGTCAGTTGTTAACTCAGTCAGCAATACTCAAACATCCCTGGCACACGCTAGTTCATATATTGCTTGAACTATAGTTTGTTAAACAGTGTATTATTAGGCTGGGTATTGTGGTTGGCTTTTGAGTGGTATGCCGGGTGCCAGAATCCCAAAAGTAAGGGGAGGGTTAGGCCAAACAAAAAAAAAAAGGATACTTCATTTTCTTTCCATAAAAATAAAAATTAATTATATGTTGTAAGAGGATGACTCTCCAATAATCTATTTTGCACTACATTTTGGAGATTTCTAAGGCTGCATCGAAGGCTTTAGTGGCCTCAGGCTGCACTCCCATTATAAACCATAGTTTAAGGCATAATGCCTGAGTTCAGACATCACACTAAGCCAAAACCAAACAAATCACATTATTGCTCAGTACAGTGTTTAAACCCAGCAACTGTGGCTGCTACTGAGAAAATTGGTTACAGATGTCCTTGTGTATTGTGCAGCATGACCCAAATTCTTTGCCTTCTAATGTGACTGCTATGGAAGTGTTTGAACTCTTAACGATCTGTTCAGAAGTATGGGTTCCTTTGCCACTTGTATTAGAAAGACCAGGTTTTAAAAGGAAGGGGGAGATACATGCCCTCAGGATTTAGGCATATGCTATTGAGCAGATTTCCCCACTCCCTGAAATGTTACCCCAAGATCTGAGGAAATCAGAGGACAGAAATGGCCTCCCCTTTATTTTCAGAAATTCCACTTATCTAGATTCTGTAACATTTCCTGATCTTTTGTGTAGTAATTGTGGAAACTGGAGGGACCATCATGGCCATCTGCTTCTTTGAGCACAGTTGCATCTACTAGCTAGCCCAGGTGCCTTGGCCCTATAATGTTGCTGAGGCATTAGGGTCAGTGTGTAGGTTGTTTTCTGGGAAAAAGTTATTTTACTTTATGTATGTGATTTATCTAAATGGTTTTCAGAGATTAAAAGAGGAGAATGAATAAAAGTACATTTTAAAATTTCAGTATCAAAAAGATAATAAGTAATATCAAACAATAAGAAACACATACACATACATACTATATATTTGGTACCTGTAGTTTAAAGGGTCCTGAAACACATGCAGAATCTCCATGGATGGAAGTTATATTATAAATAATTGCTTTCTACATGTGGAATACTGGGCAAGGGACAGAATTAGTATGCTTGTTCCACTTTTGCTCCTTGTTCAAGGGAGAATTTTTCAACTTGTCCTGATTTTTTTTTTTTTTTTACTTTTTCTAGTAATCACAGGGGTATCCACCATATTCTTTATTTCCAGAATCCCTATCCTTGCTATCCTCTTTGAGTGGCCATGTTTAATATCCAGCCTGGGCAAAAACTTGGCAAATGCAAAAGCTTCTGGTTTATGTTGCCACCTATAAAAAAGTCCTTATCCTAACAAATGTATGAAGCAACTGTTGCTGTTAGTAGTAACTAGGCCCAAATGAGCCTCTTTCATTCATTCATTCATTCATTCATTCATTCATTCATTCATTCGGTACAGCTAGGTAAATTTAAGAACATAAATACAATGCCCCTACATTTGCAGGGGAGAGTCCTCTCTGGCTGGCCAGGGTAGTTCTTAAGTTTAAATGTCACTTTGTTGCAGAAAAGAGCAAGCTATTTTTAAAGTAAAAACAGTAAGACTAGTATTTTAACTGTGCATATGTCCAGATGGTTCTCCCTAACTATAAAATATTTTTAAAACTCTCTGTGTGTACTTGCATGGGTGCGGGGGGGAGAGAAAAGGAATAAGCTGCAGTTAGTGTCACTGGCCCGAGTGGTCCTTTCATTCCAGCAACTGAGCTGGTCTTTTTTGTTGCTATCCCCATAACCTGCAACCTCCAGGTAGTCATTTTAGACTCAGTGGCCATTTGGAGAGCCACCAGGTCTTGGGAAGTCCCTGGACTTTAGTCCCAAGATCCAAGCCTAGGTTGTATGAAATGTTCAGTTTAGGAGCATTTCTCCAAGGTTGCAGACTCCCCTCTCCAGACTGACCCACCTTTCCACAGATAGTTCTGTAGGTCAATATCAAATGATGTGATAATGCAATACAGTAGGTTCCCCCCCCCCTTTCAATATTGCTTCTTTAGGACCTAAAACTTATTGTGATGTTTCTCCTGTATAAGAAGCTGCTACCCCATAACCATATCAAACAGAGAAAATTACTTCTCTCAGAATTTCTTTGCTCTCTCTGAAGAGCACAAAAATTAATCAAGGGCAGGCTTAATAAAGGGCAAAACTGAGATGGGAAGAATGGAAGGAATATTGGGAAAAACCCAAACACCCTAAAATTAATACACATTTTTAAAAACAACCAGTGCCCTGCGATTTTCTAAGATGAGAAGGGAAATTTCATTCTTCAAAATACTTGGAACAAAATGTGGTGTTGCCATGGTTTCACACTCACTGGCTGGAAATGACAATATTAGTGGCAGTGACCTGGCAATTAGAAACTCTGCTCCCAGGTCAGACTACAGGGAAAATAAAGAGCGATTACTGAGCTTAGAGAAGGCAGAATAATGGCATGGGCTCCTGGGCTCCCTACCTTTTATAACTGGCCCATTTAAATGCAGATTGTGATGACTTTCTACCTGGGGCCTCTAATCTGTCTCCCAGCCCAATCAAACAATAAGCATCTCTTGGCAGAGGAGGGAGGGAGGGAGGGAGGATACTTTCTCTCAGAGTTGGTCTGTTGTTTTTCTGAGAAGAAAAAAGTCAGCATCCCCACATTCAACTATGAGCGTTTCTCAAAACCTCAGCTTTGGCTTTTCTCTCCCTCCTTCCCATACCAAGTTTCAAGTGCCACGGTTTCACCACAGCCTTTGTAATCCTTTGGAGGCTACCAAGTAGAGAGAGCCAATCGTATTATTAAGCAGTCAAAGATGATGAAATCCTTTCACTGGCCCAAAGAAATGACCCATGTTGATAGCTGCTTGGCTGCCAAATTTTAATCACTAGATTAATCACAGAATGGCTTTGTGAAAAATTGGCTTATCCATAGGGCTCCAAGGGAAGAGAAGTTTCTAAGCACTCATGGTTTGAAGCACAATTGATTCATTTGGGGGGGGGGAGTGAAACTTTAATGTACGTGGGTCTGCCTAGGGTGAGAGTACAATACAGAGTTACTTATACTGATCCCTTGTTGCTCTAGATCAGTGTTTCTCAACCTTGGCTACTTTAAGATATGTGGACTTCAACTCCCAGAATTCCTGACTGGAGAATTTAAGTCCACATATCTTAAAGCGGCTAAGGTTGAGAAACACTGCTCTAGATGAAATTCAGCATTATGCGGTATCAGCCTCAGCAAGTAGCAGCCTCTGCCACCTCGTCTGGGTTCAAAATCCAAGTGGGGTTGGGTGTGGTTAGTACTTAGATGGGAGACTCCAGGGAATCCCAGAGCCATAAGCTAGACTGGGAAATCTAAAGGACATCTTGGAAGAAGATCATGCCAAACTATTTCCATATTGTTGCTAAGTGAATTACATGAAGTAACCAGAATTTCAGCTCAGCCTGAAGGAACCTGTTGCGGTTAATACAATCTTACTGCCGAAACCAGTAGCTCCACATCTCCCTCACTGTCTGTCTTCCTGTTCCTGTCTTACTAACAATGCCATTGCCTCAGTCTTGTTCCACATTTGGTTCTTTTTATAGAGGCAATTCAGATGATGCTGGGCAGTGAAAGAAGGAGATGAAGGGGTCTGATATTGAGAGGAGCCCTAGACTGCTATAATATTTTATCAGAGAGCTTGTTGTGCCCTCATAGTGCCAATACAGTCTTTGATAGTCTGTAAATCATAGTAACAATCTTGCTTTGTTACATTTATAGCATGTAACGTTCTGTCTCAATGGGTAGATTTTCTTTCTTTCTTTCTTTCTTTCTTTCTTTCTTTCTTTCTTTCTTTCTTTCTTTCTCTCTCTCTCTCTCTCTCTCTCTCTCTCTTTCCTCCCTCCCTCCCTCCCTCCCCAGAGAGATACTTTTCCCAGGGTGCTCCAACATGCCCGGGGCCCATTAGCATCCCTTATGCATAATTAGAGCTCAATGCACTGTTATGCAAAGCAGCCTCAGATGACAAAACTGCATCCTGGACAACTACAGAAATCTGGGAGACACTTTCTCACACAGTTTTAGCCAATGCAAACTGGCACCCTGCATAGTTTCAAAATTAATTAATTGGGGACAGTTGGATCCTCTTGCACCCACTCGTGACACGCTTCCGATCCCAGCTGCTGAAAAGGACTCTTTTTACAGATCAGTGTATTTGTGCTACTGTGCATATCTGTGGGTGTGTGAAAGAGAGAGAGAAACTTTTAAAAACAGTCCTTATTTTTTTATCCTGACTTCTGATTCAAATGAAAAAAAGGTCTTGCAAGGAAAAAAGAATAGTTCTCTCTGCCCCATAAAACAAAAATCGTAAGAAGCTGCCTTATACAAATGAGGCTATTTGTCCATCAAGTCCAGAATAAAGGAACCACCCCCACGGGAGAAAGACCATGCTTCTGAGAGTGTTTGAAGGCTTTTCCAGATGGCTGCAATTGAAGCTGCCTGCTACCTTAAAAGGGGGCAGGGTTTCAACTGCATGGTTGTGGCTGCCATCTTGATAGGAAGAAGTGAGAAAGACCCCTCTATGAAGTATTCACAAAGCTCCAGTCTTTTGCAAATTCCTAGTCTGAGTACTGGCCAAAGTCTGAAGGGAGCTTACGGTATGCCCACTTCGGTCTTCAGTCTGATTGGCCCAAAGTCAGCAGTGAGTTTCAACAAGAATTTAAACATGGCTGTCCCCAGTTCTAGTTCACAAATTTCAATTTGACATTTAGGGAAGAGAGGTAGGAGAAGAACACTCATTCAGACCACCTAGATCCCCATCCTCAGGTAGAGGGGGACTTTCTCCAGTGGAAAGTACATTTTCTCTATGGATTCTCCCCTTGCAATTTGGGATCCTGGAAAATTATGATCTGAATTGGCACAGAGAGCTTCCAAGACACAGGCAGGTTTGCTTTCTTTTCATGAGAGCCTTCAAGCCAACTTCTTTCGCCTGTAGCAAAAGGGGTCAGTCATTTTATTTCAGTCATTGACCAGCAAAACAAAACAAAAGGGTCATATTTAACTAGCTGAATATCAATGCAGCCTATCCAGCACAAAAATTGACTAGAGTAAAACAAGCTATAAAATCATATAACAATACAAGTAAAACTGTAAATTTAAGAATTTTGGGCATAAAAACTAATATAGTAAGGCATTATACAATTTATGTAAGGCAATTAAATTATTATTTAGAACAATAGAATAGTAACGTTACCAGTCTAAAACATAGAACCATTATAATACTAAAAGCCATGGAGAATAGCAAAAAGTGTTGTACTTCTACTAAAGGTAGAAAGCTTTATTTGTTGTTAATTTTAGATGACACATTAGTTCACAGCTGATCTTTAAATTGGCAGGACTCTAGAATCCACCAACATATAATGTGGCAAACTGCAACCAACAGAAAAGCAGATCCAAAATCCAACCCAGACCAGTCAGAAGGTCAGAATCTAACACCACAGATGAATAGCCACTTGTCCAAATTAACTCTCCTTCCACCAATGTTGCATCAGGATCTAGAATTCACAGGAAGCTACTCCCATGAGTGAAGCTTGACTCTTACTGACATCCTGTTAATTTATTGGCAACAGTACAGAAGTGGTTTTCCATTGACTCCTTTTGGGATTTGTTTTGGTATTCCATCCAAGTACCAATGAGGTTTAACCCTGCTTAGCTTTTTCAAAATCAGCCAAGGTCAGCTATATATTGCTACCTAGTTGAGCTACAATTCATACCTGTCCTTGAAATCAGGACACAGTGGAAATAATAGCAAGAATTCCCCTGAACAATCAAGTTGTTCCTTCATAGTGCCCTGTGTGATCTAAACATATATTAGCCCAGTTTCCTTTCTTCCCAGTATCATGCTTTGTATTTGGTAAAATGATAGGCTTGGTCCCTGTGCAGCTGAAACTTCTTGTTTCTGTGTCCTAGTCAGTGAGTGCAGAGAGGATAGCTTTACAGGGAAGGTAGTAGAGAGGAGAGGAGGTTGTATAAGTGGGGGAGGTGGAGAAGGAGAAGGCAGCAAAAATGGAGTGGGAGGAGGAGAGAAGTAGACAAGTGACAGCAATGGCATTCATAAAAACATCTTGCCTGGCATCTTCTCAAACCTAATGGAAGACCAGGGCAAATCCAAATTGGTTTGGCCTAATTTTGTAGGAAAGTGTATGCTTCTGGAGATTTTTGTCATTTGTGCTTAAATATCCTCAGTCACAGGGACAGCAAACAAGCAGATCTTCCGATGCATCTTCCACAAAGTGGTTAACAAAAGAAAGTTGTAGATTAAAAGGTAGATAAATATGTTCTTGGCCAAACTTATTCTGATGAAAACATGACATTGTTTCATTGCTGAGTATCAAGATTTCCTTGTGCTGCCTGCTGCCAAAACCATAGGGGTGAGAGAGGTTTGCCTCAAAAACCTCTTGGTAATTTCTGATGAATGATGAATCATGAGATTTATAGGAGTTCCTTCCAATTCAGGACAATGCAAATATCTATTATTCTGACATTGAGCTGAATGACATCTGGCTGAAATGAAGTTGTTACTGACCTTCGTACTAGAGTGAACCTTGGGCAGGCAATATCAAATTTCAGTGTTCTGCTTAGAGGAAGGGCAAACACATGAGAAGGGCTACATCATGAGGCAACAATTTCTTGGCTTCCCTTTACTCTCCAAGGCACTCAAATCCATGGTTAAACACACCGGTGGCACCTCAAAACACAAGCCAAGGGGAGCAAAGGCCCCTGAGCTTCAGGAGAAGGCAGCTTCTGGTCCTTCCTCGGTTCTATTCATATACAATAAGAATGGATGGCCTTTGGGATGCTGTGGGACCATGCTGGAGAACTTTTGATGGTCTGCCCAAATGTACATGCACACAAAGACATTTATATGCAAGTGCTCAAAACTTCTCCCCTACTAACTCTCCCCATTTCAGCTGCACAGTGATCAGAGCAGATGGGAGATTAAAGTATTCCTTTCCATCCAGCAGCCTCAGAATATAACCCACAGGAAGCAGAAGTTAAAGCTACCTTTTTTACCACAACTCTTCTCACAAACCTGAAGCTGCCACTGCTTTTGCTGCAAATCCCTGCTCTGCCCTAGAGATTGTACAGGCCCTTCACAGTGCTGAGGCCAGAACATCTGCTGGTAGATGCTTTGCTTCTGCACTTAGAGGATCTAAATTCATTAGAGCATACTGCTACAGTGAGCCTTTCTCCAGACAACTGAGGACGTGGCCAGAGTTGGTACAAGGCCTAGTTCTTTGAGCAGGTGATAACAGCAGGTGATGAACTAGAAAAAGTACTATATTTGGCAAGGTGGCCAGTGGCCACCTGCAGCTTATATATGTGCCATAGTTTGTTTCCCATAAAAATTAGATTAGATACAAGAAAAAATAACTTTCCTCCTCCTTTTTCTCAGAAAATCTACAACTGTCTTACTAAATAGCTCTCTAGCTAAATATTAGCTATTTACTCTCTAGCTAAATAATTTGGGGGGGAAATAATGTATTTTTTTCCAAGTACAGTAAATATAGTAATATGAATTAACAAAATTGAAGCATTTATGTGGCCATTTCCTTCACTCCTTCCATTCAGCACCAAGAACCACAACAGAGAGTAGTGGAAACATAGGTGTCCAATAGAAACCAGGATGATATCACACACATCATGACATCATCACACAAATGACATAGATGATGTAATTTGCATCAATCATATCTTGATACAAATGATGTACAGGATATAATTCACATAATTTGGGTGATGAATTCATGGAGTTTGTTTCTCTTCCTTGCCCTTGGCTTTCCCCTGCAAATCCCCATGAGTTCCCAGTTACCACCATAGCTAGAAAAAGTAAGCCTTACCATGATTATACATACTCTGCTCGCTTCCAGGCTGGATTAATGGAATGGATCTGCATGAGGTATTGCTCAAAGTAATTTTAAAATACAAAGAAGCCTGAATGCTTTTGGAGGTCAAGCACTTAACATCACCATAATAACTCTATCTACTCCTTGTCCTTCCTGGTCTCAATAGCCAGTGCTGATGGTTACTTTTAAAGCCCTAAATAGTTTGGACCATTTGCACCCATACAAGGGTGCCACAAGGTCTGTTCTGAAGCCCAACTCATGGCCCTACCCTTAAAAAGTATTAACTCGGTGGATGTTCTAGGCAGACCACTTCAGTGCTGCCAGGCCCTCCAACATATGTACATAAACTTCATTGCCTCTATGCTGCCCAATTAAGCAAACCTTGAAAAATATTCTGTTCCCAGATGACATTAATGGATGTTTTAGGGCTCTGTATTTAGCTATTACTTTTTGAACTCTCCATTTAGCTACTTTGATTTCATATTTGTGTTTTATGTAGCTTATAGTGTTCCACTACTGCTGATGTAACAAGAGTTTGCTGCCTTATGGTCTGTAAAGTTTATCCCATAATGGATCTGATCTGTTTAATATGTTGTAAGATTGTATAATGAAAGAAGCAAGCAATGTCCCCAAGTCACTGGGTTTTAGATTCCTGAAGACACTCATTCTCATGAGAATAGGAGAGAAATATTTTCCCTGTGAAGAGCTGTAGAGAAATCGCTAGCTTTTTCTCCATTCATCGCTTAGAAGAATGGAAATGCAGATCTCTTAGTGCCATCAATTGCCACTGCATGCATGGAAATCTGCATTTACATATACAATACATGAAGGAACTTGATGCAAGAAATTTTTCTGAAAAGCTTGTATTTTCTTTGAAGAGGGTATCTGCAATAGAGACATGTACTCTGTAGATCCTTATCAGTAAGAGAATGACAGACCTGTTTCCTCCATCCGTCTATTAGTCAGTCAACTGTTAAAGTAATGAGAAAGGCAAATTGGTAATAGAACCCCTCCCCCTGCCATATTCCCACCCTGCTGAGGAATATAGGCCACCAACTATGAAAACTGAGTCCAGAGGACTCCATAAACAGGTGCATTCAACTGAGGCTGCAAACCAGGAAGACAGCACACCAGGAAGCTTGCTTTCTTCCTCTCTCCAGTCATCCATCCTGTGGAACAACAGAAAAAGGACATCAGGGGCTAGTGCAGAGAGGAAAGAAAGCTTTGATGGTGACCTTTAGGAGCATCCCTGCCTTTGATTCTTCCCCAGGGCACATTCTGTATTGCAACACTTGCCAGTCAGCCCAGCATGAGGCAACATATTGTTTGAACCCATGGATTCTAGTACTCCCCCTTACCCTCAAGTACCTTGAGACTGCATTAAAGGCCTGCATTCTGACTGTACCACCTGAGGTAGATCCACCTGCTAGGGAACGAAGCAGTCCATAATGTCTGCTTCTCCTTATTCTCTTATCATCAGGCAACAGCCGTACCCAATTCCTTTTCCCTCTGTGTTATTTTAGACATTAGCAGTCTTAAATATGTACTTACAAACCAAGGAGGGCTGCTGCCTGGGAATTCTCTATGTGGTCAACCTACAAAGAGGCAGAAAGTTCACCCCGGGACTATTTCATATGGGAGGGCCACGTAGAGGCATCTTTTGGGGTTGTCTATCTAACTGGGGCAGTTTTAGTATGTTACTAGTGTCTTATCACGTAAGAACACAGAAATATAGGAGACTTACACTCTATCAGGCCTCAGGCTCATTTAGTTCCATATCAACTACACTGCCTGCTTGTAACTTTCAAATGAGTCTTTCCTGCACTTCCTTAAAGATGCTGAAGACTAAATCTGGGATTTTCACCATGCAAACATGTTCTATATCATCGGACCATAGTTCTTCCCCTTTTCTGTTGCCAAAGATATTGACCATACAGATTTCTTCAGCAGTCGCTAATGTAGAAAAATCTCAGAAACTGTGATTGGGTAAGGAAAACAGACACAAACAAAGGAGCATTTCACCAAATACCATATTTTGCCTCTCCCATCCATTTTAACTTTAGGAAGGATGGGCAGCTTCTCAGCAGCCAGGAGTTGTTGTTATTATTGTTGTTACTGTTATTTGCCAGAGGCTGCTACAGACAGGCAGTGGTCTCATTGGAAGGGATGAATTGGAATTTTCAACCCATTTTTTGTGCCTTGTGCTTCCCCATCCCCTCTCTCCACTTGTCCAGATACACTAAGCATGTGCAAGAGAAAAACCACTCATTGACTCTTTTGCTTTGCTTTGCTTCCAAGCCAAGAGTGGACCACCATTTTTCAGCCATTGGCCATCCGGTTGTGGTGACCGCAACACAACGGGCTGCATAGCTGCATGTAGACCACAGACTATCCCTCCCAGCTCTGTAGGGAAAGACTTTGAAGTTGTCCACATACGGCCCTCTCCTGAGATTTGGGGGAGCCAAACTGCCAGGTCCTGTTTTAAAGAACAATCCAAACATTTAGGATTCTGCCATTTCTGCCATTTTGGATTTTCTTCCCAGCCTTGTGCCACAATTCTCTTTTAAGAGGATGTGCCCATGTTTTAACTTAACATGTTATTGATTTGTTAACTTCTTCTACTTGTAAGACTGTCAATCTAATATCTGTTTGCTCACCAATACTTTCCACCAAGTTTGATGGGACTTACTTCCGCCCCAGATAAATATGCAGGATGGGCAACCTGCTAGCTATATGTGCAACACCACCCACGTTTATGTGCCCCAAGCCCCTCCAGAATGCCCTGCTGAAATTTAGTGGCAAAAGCATAATTATCATCATGACTTTTTTTAAAGGGGCAAAATGGTATGTTAAAGCCACCTATTTTGTTTAGTTATTTATTTACTCAATTTATATAACCGCCAACTCTCATAAGTGACTCTGGGTAGCTCACAGAATTAACAACCACAGCAAAATATAATGAACAAAATACAAATAAACCATAAAATCATAGTAAAGCAAGATTAAAACCAAAAGCCATGATCAGCAGCAGTTATAATCCATACATCATGAGCAGTAAACCATCTAGCAGGCTCCATACCACAACCAGATCCCCAACCTCAATGGCAAAATCATACTTCAGACCCTTCTGAAAGGCAAGTAAGGCCAGGCCCAATCTAACCTCTGTGGGGATGATATTTCAAAGGGTGGGCACAATGGCAGAAAAGGCTTTCTTCCTGGGCCCTGTCAAACAACACTCCTTAATAGACAGGATCCATAACATGCCTCTCCTGCTGGACTTGATGGGACAGATAGATGTAATCAGGGAGGAACAGTCCCTCAGATAACTTGGTCCCATGTCATGTAGGGCTTTATAGGTCATATCACGGACCTTGAATTTGACCTGGGAGCAAACCGGCAACCAATGCAGCTCGCAGAGCAGAGGTGTAATATTTTACCTTTTACATCCCCCAAACCTCCAGAATAGTTTTAAAGGGCTAACATTTCAGCTTCAAACACTCAGGTGACAAAGGCAAAAAAAAAATGGGAATAAGGTCAAGTGTGACCCCTCCAGCTGCAAAAAAAGAGTACCAGACCCAATGAATAGGACAGCAGCTTTAATCCCAGGGTAAATAAAATCTTGATGTGATTACTTAATTGCACCTGTATTTTTTACTCTGCAATTTAGCAGCATTTCATAACAAACCTCAGTATCCTCCAAATCATCACCAGCGTGTATGACATGGCAACATCTTTTATCAAAAATTATCTCCAGAAAGTTTGAACCATAGAATGCAATGATGTCAAAGGTTGCTTGTAAAAGTGCATCTCCAAGCACTTATATATCCTGTGCAACTGGAGATGTATGCAGTGCAATCAGTAGCATGTGTTTGCCCAATCTAGCTCAGCCAGGCATCCTCCAGATGTATTGGACTTCAACCCCTATAATCCCCCAGTCAGTGTAGACATAAGATTACCAGCCAGCCACAGCGTATTCCAGTTCCATTCAATTTCAGTAGAAATAGAAAATACTGAGATGTGACAAGTTGGTAAATTTCTGTGAATATAAGGATATCCTCAATGCTATTATAACATTTGAAATACGTACCATGAGAGCTGTTTGAATTTGCAATCTTCACTGATCTCAAAAAACTGAGTCAGATCTGAATAGCATTTGGATGTGAGAGTGCCATGAAATAACACAGCTGTAATGGAAAATTGGTGAAAAATTCCAGAAAAACATTACAATGGCAAACTACTTTCAAACTGTTGCCATGAAAGCAACATGGAGGAATCTATGTACTATAGTCCCCAGGAGTCAAGCTCAAAGTAAAATACCTTTTCTTTTAACTCTATAAATGACCGTGGCTTCAACTCCAACTTAAAGAAGAATATGTTACAGAATTGCAACCAAAATACTTGGCTTTGTAGAACATTTAATTAAATGGATTGATTGATTGGTTCAGGGAAGGATTGGAGTTCTTCTGGAGAGCGGAGGCATTCTGGAAGTGTCATATTAAGTGTCTGATCTCCACAGGATTTTATTAAAATTGCTTATGTCATCCAGAAGGTTGCAATCAGGAGCTTCGATGAGCCAGTTCTGGGTCACTAGAAAGGTCAGTTCCTGACTTTCCTTCGGTCAGAAGGTCCATGGGGCATGCAAAGCAAACACACTGGGGAACACCAGCCAGAATTGGGTTTTGACCTTTTTCGGCCTTGAATGTCCATGGTGATCACAACTTCCTGTGTTTTGCCTAGGGATACGACTTCAGAAAGCTGGGAAGAGGGCAATAGGACATAGGAAGTGCTTGTTCTCTGTCTGAATAGACTGGGAGAAGAAAACACTTGTGAATCAACAAGGGCTGGGCAGAAAGGCATTTCACTTCAAAGCAGCCCCTCATTTTTCACCACTGCATCTAACAGCTACTAGATGGATATTTTTAGGAACCGTAACTAATACATGAACTGATGGATCTGTTTCCCCTGTCAGCTAATCAATTGACCAATCAATCAGCATTAGAGCACCGAGGACTTTTTAATGATAATCCATTCAAATGGCCACCCTGCTCAGAAAGTGTATCCCCACAGTCAGCTGCAGTTAGGAAACCAGAAGCGCCACTTTCATCCTGTCTCTATCAATGACTTTCAAATTGGAAAAGGGTCTTTGTCTAGACCACATCTCATTCACTTTCTCTAGGTAGCTAGATGAGTCATTTAGGAAAACAAAATAGGTTAACTCTTATTAAATGTACAGTGAACTTATGCAGAAGTTGTAAGATTGGGTTACTTTTATCTCACTGTGCCTTTGTTAATTTTATTATGGATAGGGAAGGTGTTACTCAGTTTCTCTGACTGCTGTCTGAAGAACCCAAGGAGGACTGCCTATAAAATAAGCAGTTCTTCATTATACAGAAGATGACCCTTGGTTAACCTCTTGTCCTTTGGTTTTCTGCTCCAGAATGCCACTGACAATATAAGTCAGCCTTCAAAAACTTGGTAAGTTGGACTACACGATCTTTTTAGTCTACCAAAATCAGCCAAGGCTTTTTGTATGTCCTGTGACATGAAAGGGTCTTCTCTGTTACAAAGATTTCTAGCCCTAAGAAATTTGTTCCTTTCCCTGATGATAACTCAGCATCATCTGGTGATGGTTTTGCTCCTTCTGATGGCCCTGGAGTTTGATTGATTGATTTTGTGGCTAGCCTTTCTACCTGCTGTTCCTGCCTATTTTCAACTCAGTTCTTTTTCTTCTTTTTTAATGTGTTTCAGCATTACATACATTCGCCAATTCGGGCATTTTATTAAACTGTAAGGGCAGGATAGGAATACTCTTATAAATAAATATACTGTCATTGTTAACTAAATGGGAGAAGCTGTTAAGACTGGGCATAGTGAGTGAAAGAGTCTTGATCAAAGGGGACTCTCTGCACTGTGGGACCATGTGACAGCAGCTGTGCACATTTTCTTTTCAACAGGGCACATCCAGTTGCACGGCCAAACAGCATGTGTTAACAGGATTGCCCAGGCCAATGTCTACTCCACTTTTTTTGGTCTGATCAATAACACATGTGTGATTGACAGTTTTGAACATGCCTAAGTGATTCATGACCACCCACGTGCAGTGAATAGCATGTCCTATCATAGTTGTGTAATTGTACCCTGTCTGCTCTTCATCCACACTTGGCCCGTTATTGTAAATGCGGCTACTTCAAAACATTCTTTAAGGAGAAGATAAATCCACAGAGAAGCTGAAGAATAGAGTTTGTGATTAATGATTAATCCAGAGCACCTTGCCAAGCTCTCTAGAATTAGCTTCCTCCACCCGTGTTGTAAACAAATATAGGCTGGCTATCACACCTGTTGCTGCAGTAAAGATGGTGGAAGGGTTTTTAGAATATGTTCAATAAAAAAATAATTGTTGATGTTTTTAAGGGAAAAGAAAATCATGCTTATCCTAAGTCATCTGGGGCATTACAATGATCCAAAATAAAAGGACATTCAGCTCAGTCTTCAACGGTATATATATTAAATAACAAAGAGGCATCATTAAAGTAGGATGATCCTCAACCTTCAAATTTCTTTTGCATATATAATATTCAGGTAGGTTCTGGTGTTTGACTACAGATTTTGCTGAAAGACAGGTACAACTACACTAAGTCATGCAAGTGTCACTGCATGACGTTTTCCAAACTGTGGGTAGCATATCCTATATTCTTGAAAATTAGCTGATGCCAAACAGACCATTTTCACAGACATACAGCTTTCAGCTATCTTGTATTGGAAGAGACATATCTGAAGCACCAATGTTCTACTTGTGGAATCTGAAGGCACAGTGTTTTAAAGAAATAGCAATTTACAGGGCAAATCCGGGCCTACTGCAAGAATATAATATGAAGACAAATGTTAATGTCTTATATGGATTGCAGGTGATATAGGTCTTTTAAAAAAAAAAAAACAATGACAAAAGAGAATGTCATTATAGGACAAGCAGGCACCATGGCTCAAACAACCAACACTTTTGAAAAAAAAATCCAGTTCAGCATCAATGCAGCATACCTAGCCAACAAGGTTAAAAGAGCAGAAAAGCAATTTATGAAAACAATGATGCATAGGAAAAGTGGGTAAGCACTAATAGGCTCAATTTTAATAGGAAGAGGACATCTCAGACAAACCATGTTGGCAAGCTTCAAACCCATAGGCGTGCTAGGAGACAAGCATAGCAAGAAATAATCCAACTGGTTTGTAGGAATGACACAGTAAATCAATTGATTCATAATACATGACACATCAAAGGAATGGCTGGATGCAACAGCAGCTGTGTAGCCAAAGGGGTGTGGCCAAAAATATGTTGTATCTGAGAGGCAATTGGAGGATTTTTGCAAGTCACATGATCCAGTATGTCAGCAAGAGGTTGGAAGGTCCCACTGAGAGTGAGTTAAAGGACCTTTACTGTAATGGTTCAGAAGCTAGTGGTAGTAGAGTTGAAACCTGAAAACCTGCTGGCCAATTTACAAGCCAGCACTACCTGAACAATCCAAGTAAACTGACAACTAAATGGTCTCATGGAAATATAGGAACTGTTTTATAACAAACTAGTACACTGATCCATCTAACTCAATGCTGATCTGGTGGTGTCTCTCTGAGAGATGGTTTTTTTCCCTGCCATATGTAGAGGTGAGAGGAACTGAACCTAGCGAGAAACTCTTGCTTTTCTCTGCTCATGCCTAAGCCATAGGGCAAGAACACTGTCTGTCCTTTGACACCAATAGAGAGAGGATTTCCAACCTACTATATGTTTTTACTAATTCTGAAAGTGCAAATGCCTAAACTGTTTTATCCTTATCTACAACCTTTTACAGGCCAGTGACAATCTAAATTCAATGTATCTTAGCTCCTGCTCCTGCATGTGCACTTGCTCTCTCTCTCTCCTTCCCTCCCTTAGCCTGTTTAATGCTTTTAAGTTCAAGGATTTGCAAAGTAAATATTATAAAAGATGAAAGGTAGGTCTGAGGAAATAAGCTTTGATAAGAAGCTTTTTATGGCTTGCAAACTCTGTTCTGACCCTCTCAGCTTAAAAGGCGGTGCTAATTTTAAAAGCCTTATATAAGTATCACACTGAAGTGAAATGATGGCTAAATACAAATGTCAGGCGGCCCATTAAGTATAACATGCAAAGCTCACAGTAAATTGAAGTTTAATTTCAGTGTTTGATGAACTAATTTAAAATTTGGTGGGGGATGGAGTGCTTCACACAGGTAAAATTGAGAATTTCCCATTATTTATTCTACATCCATACTCCCACCTACCCACAAATCTCCACCTTTTTTTGTCACAAAGTTTAGAGATGAGGTTCAGATCACCATCATTTTTGCTACTTTTGGAGAAATAACAGTTTACCAGCAAACATGATAGTATTACTTATTTATGTTCATTGCTTAAATAATTTCCAAACATTTTGACAAATTACATTATCTTAGATCAGGTAACTCTCAGTTACTCAGAATTAAAACTCAGGATTAAAGTAGCCGAAGGCTTGATTCATGCATGGTGCAAGGTCACAAAGTTTTAACTATGATTTGTTGAACTAGCCATAAAGGAAGAACTACCGTATCTAGGTTGCGAATATCTAGATCAGTGTTTCTCAATCTTAGCAAGCAGTGATCTAGACGATGACTAGATGAACAGCAAATCTTTGTCCCATCTGGTAGTTGTCTAGATTTTTACAGGCTAATAAAGTTTCTTTCAAGCTTGCCTCTTGGTGACTTCATGAATGCATTGGTATAGTTTTCTGGGCAACAGTATGGAAGTGGTTAGTCATTACCTTCATCCAGGATGTTTTACAATTTTTTTTTCAGCCTAGCCTACAACCTTCTTGCTTCCTAATTGCCTCCCACTGAAGTACTAACCAGGTGTGACTCTGTTTTCATTTTCAAGACCAGTCAATGTTAGCTAGATGCTGCCACTTAGGTGCCCCAAACAAGCTGTTTTTCACTGGTTTCTACATAATGTAAGCCACAATGGTTTAGCTCACATAAATTAGAAACAAACATCAAACCACATTTAGTGTAATGCAATAATCAGCCAAGGTTTCAGTATATTATCAAGCCCACATTTGCCAGGAGATGGAAGGGAAAGCCGGACCCTATCAGGCAGCTGGCTATTGAAAATGATAGCTCCATGCTGCCTTTCTATTTATCTTTATGAGCATGTGCCAGTAGGCCCAGGAGGCTGGTAAAGCTTTTCCTTCAACTATAGAAGAGCAGTAGCGGTCCCTGAAAAACCCACCCAAACCTGTGTGTGTCTTAGAAGGCAGTGGCCACAACAGAAAGGGATCAGTAGCCACTTTCACATGGTGGGACCAGAAAGAGTGAGAGGCTCAGGTTCTCCATCAACTGAGAGGAACAGAAACAGCTGCTTCCATCAATCATTACCAGAATTTGGCTTTCAGAACAGCTGAGGTTGGATGAAAGAGAAAGAGAAGCAGTAGTGGCTTCACAGAAAGAAGGCTTCATAAAAATAGGGTTGATGTTCCTTCTCCATCTCAGAAGAAAGCATGCAAAGGCACCTTAAACAGGGGGAGAAGGAAACATTTGGGTGCCTGTACATCTTATCTTATAAACCAGCCCTTTTGTTTGAAGGGCTATTCAGTCCAACTCTGGTACGAAAGGGGAGCAAGAGTCTTCAAGTTGCCCATCCATAATGAGTTCCTGGAGAGAAGAGAAGCAGGCAGCTAAGCCTGCAGTTTTTCCCCTATAAGGAAATATATATTTGAAATCTGGCTACATACAGTACATATAAAATCACAGATGCAAACCTGTAAACTATCATTTCACATCTGTAGTTGGTAGCCCAGAAAACCAAAATATGGGTTTGCAGTGAGAACCTAAAATAAGATCAGAGGGCACAAAGGTAATTGGACACACCATTTTCTTTTTCTTTTGGACCACTTTTCAATCCAAAAGCCTGATATAGAAAAACATAGCTAAAAATAGGGGCCTTTACAATGGAGATTCATCAAAAAGGGGTAGGATTAAGGATTAGGTGTAAGAGTACCTCCCTCAGGATGAGTTGCTTCCCAAGATTAATGTTATGAGGTTTAGGGTTCTCATCATTTTTTAAATGCTTAAATGAGGATTATAACATACAGTGCTGTTATTATGTGTAATGGTGCTGGAGAATGTGTTGATATTCGTCTAGAGCAGTGATTGTCAACGTCAGCAATGTTAAGATGTGTAAACTTCAACTAGAGTACTACTTCCAATACTCACAATACCTTTTTTTTTTTTCTAATGAGAAAATCAGGTTGAACCACTTGTGGCACCTTGGGAATTGAGCATCTGTTATCTTCAGCTACATTACTAGCCAGTCTAAACTATGCTCCCACATCCAAGGAAATGGAAAGGCTCATTGATCACCATCAATAGATCTATTTTCAATCAATGGCCATGGGGAAGTGGTTGCTTTAATTCAAATGAAATTGTACATGCCCACCTCATTGCATTCTAGAGATGTGCTCAAGTAATGTATAACGTCTACAGAATTTTCATTCTCAGCTAGCATGACAAAGAAACACCAGCATATATTTGTGGAGTTTAGACATCAATGCGAAATGAGCTATAGCCAGCCAATATTCAAAATCAGCTTTGATTTTAAGATTTTTTTAAAAAAGAAAAACAAAGCTGAACATAATCTGTTTGCTGAAAGTAGTAGTGGTAGCTAAATAGGACAAGAAACTCTTTTTGTTCAACAACAAAATAAATGCATAACTAAGGTTCCGATTCACATTGTGTGGGGAAAGAACAGGTCTGCATTATTCATGTTGTGAACTTAGACCAGCTCAGTTTAAAAAAAAAAAAACCTGAAGCGATCAAAGGTTTAAGGGGTTCACTGGAATGTAAAATCCCAAAATTGGCCTAATGTACTTTCTAAGATTATTTCTATTGGTCATTAACTTAATGGTGGGGGGGGGCAAATTTAAGTGATTACAAGTTAGAGAACAGCAGCCATTGGGCATCTGTTGCCCCTAGCTCCTGCTTGAACATCATGTGACATGCACAACATCATCCTATGAGTGACGACGTCATGCTGTAGACTGTAATTCTCCATCTCAGTTAAATGAGAGTGTTAAAATGCACTCTATTTATACCATGTATTAAACCAAAAACAGGTTTAATACATAAACGCTGTTCCAGGAGCAGGGGAAGGAGAAAGAGAATGGTAGTAATTTTGTCATAATTCCCCTGTTAATTGTACTCTGCACATTGCCTCTCCTCCCACCCCCACCCCCTTTATTGCATGCCTTCAATTTTAGGCTGTATTGGAGATTAGCTTTTCAGAGACACAAAGGCAGCATTGTGGAGCTCTCTGTGACTGCAGTATGGACACTTGTTGAAATCCTGCTCTGGTTTCTGGTCAAGCCAGTTTTGTCAGACTCTATAGTTCTGCCAGTTTGTTTGTTTGCTTGTTTGCCATTTTCTTAATATCTTGTTTTCCTTGGGTTAAACAAAGGATGGCAATCTTTTTGCAGCCAGCAGCTGTGGTTTTTGTTTTTTTCACATAGTTTATAGACAGGGACCATGGCGGGCAAGAGGATGCTATAGCAACCCCCACTCCCGGTCTGTGCAAAGGGAGCAAAGCAAATTTTTTCAGGGGGGCTGCCAGTTATGAGGGGAGATTGATTGAAGATGTCCTAAGCGTATTTGATGGCTTAATACATCCTCTGCATTTGTTTTTCCACATGAATTAGGCAGAAAATCAGGCGGCCAGTCAGGGGCATCCATAGACAGGGAGGTAAAAAGAAATCAAGATGGCAGCCATGACCGCATGATCAAAGTCCTGCCCCATATTATATATGTGGAATTGTAAAAGGGGCGGGGCTTCAATTGTACAGTCGAGGCTGCCATCTTGACTTTGACTCTCCATGGATACTTTTTAGCTTTGGTGGAACATTACAGTTAAACGTAATGAAAAGATATTTAGCGATTTGCCATTGAAATTTATTTATTTATTTATTTATTTTTGTCATGGCTAGAAAACACTGTTATTTTGAAGTGGGAGGATAGATGTATCATGTTAATGGCATAAAAATTACTTTTGGGGTCTGGCATTATAAGACCTATTTGTTTCTTTGGGCATAGGGTTTGGGAGAGTCACTGACCCCACATTGTTAGTGTCTGGTGATTTTAGTCACCACTTTGTGTATTGTTGATCTCGATATGCATTTTCTATATTGTCTTTCTATTGTATTTTTTTATCTTTGTTAGCCACCCAGAGTCACATCAGTGAGGTGGGCAGTGGTATAAATCCATTTACATAAATAAAAATAAATTTACTTCTCTGCTTCTTTTCAGGTTTCTAGTTTGACTCTTCCCTGTTCTACCAGATTTTCCTTCTGCCCACTAAGTTTAATAGGCACATTTTATTTTGTTTATCTGGAGATTGGGACAGTAGAATCATAGACATGTGAAACACACATTTCCCTTCTACTGTCTGATCCCACAAAGGTACTAGACTTTCAAAATCAGTGCTGGGAGGCAGTATTGGATTTGATGTGAACCAATAATCAGGAATGCAGTTAAGATGGTGGTTGCTGTTGGCTGAGGACCTAATGATCTTGGGGGAGGTATGTATCTTATTTTTGATGGAGTTACACTCCTGAAGCAACAGCTTTACAGCTTGGAAATATTGCTTCAGTCAAGAAGCTTAGTGAAAAGCCTCACTTGGCTTGACCAATTGCACAGTTAAATCATGATAGAACTGAACGATGAGAATATCTCACGTTAACTGTTTCAAATGCACTCTTGCTTGTATAACTATAGACAAATTTGTAATGTACTATGGCACATGTCAGAGAGTTATGAAAAGCTGTTGCTCATCATTCATGATACACTTGATGGAAAGTTTGTTTGCACATGACTAGTTTTGTTTGCTACAGCCATGACTAGTTTGGTTCCCGTGGGTATTTTCCTCTCCAAAAGTAAACAGGCCGCTGATTTAACTGTTCTCAGAGCTCTCAACTTAAACTTCCTACTGTTATCTTTGCCATGATAGGACATTACTTTAATAAAAGAGAATTGGTGGCTTGAAGAGAAAGTTTTGAACAGAGTGGAAACATCACAAGGTTTCAGAACCTGAGAAAAGAACAGTAATGGCCTCCCAATTGTCTCTAGACTGCATGTTCTCCAGGAACAGTAAAACTACCACAGTTGCCCATTTGCTCATCAGCCAGATAACACCAGACAATGCAAAGGGAAGGTTTTTTTTTTAATCTGAGTTCTTAAGCCTTATTTATTTATGTATTGCTGAAACATAACCAAGGTATCATAAAAAGAGAAAATAATATAATAGAGATTAATACATAGTGATTACAGTGAAAAAGAATCAATATAATATTAATAGAGCTGCCTCAATCCTTTAATGTATTACAGAATTTAGACTCTATAGAAACATATTGCTCCAGCTCTCATTTTTATGATATTTTAAAATATTTTTATTTTAAAATATTTTAAAAATTAAGTTTTTATTTTAAATCTAATACTTAAATTTAAATAACTAAATAAATAGTAAATATTTATATGTATATTTTATATTAAATAAATAATATTCAATATTAAATAAGTATTGAAAATATTAAAATAAATAATATGCATTTAAAATATTTTACAATTTTAAAAATCAATTTTTGAAATCTGAGTTCTCAAACTAGATGGGCCTTTGATCCATTATGATGCCTTTTTAAGGTTAAAATATAATCAAAAAGAATGAGCTGCAGCTAATTAAATTCTAACTCTTCTTCATATATCTGGAAAGGAGTTTGATTTTATTATTACTAGTATTAGTACCATTAGTAATTTCACTTCATTTGTGCCTTTTTTTTCCCTACATCATCACAACATCTTTTCAGTTTTGCCCACTGGAACTCTTCAGTGTGACTAAAGGCCTATTGCAGTCTGGCTACTGGGAGAATACAGCAAAACCTGAAGAATATGCTGTAACAAGTTTGCAAAGTCTTTAGAAGATAATATCCAAACGTTTGTAAGTATTCTGCATTTAAAGCATTCTGCATTTTAATGAAGGTGTCCAGAGGTTCTAGTCCAATTTTCTTGGGTAAGTTCCAGTTGCTGAAGCCTGGTGATATGGACAACACTGGTCAACTACTTGTATGCTCAGCCTATGTCATTCTTGGCTTGTAACAGCCAAAAGAGAGGCAATGTCAGGCTGAATCCAGGGGGTTCCAAATTCTTCTTCAGTAACTTCATTTTTTTTTTAAAGTTAGCAATCAGGCTGTTCCAGAAGGCTTCTAGTGGATCTAAAGAGCCATATGTCAGTTGCCAGGATGGGATTCTTGGGTTAGGTCCTTAAGCAAGTGACTGTTGGTTAGTTCCAGACATCTTCCAGACCAATGAAGAACACATATGAACCAGTTTTCCATTTCTATCTTAATTTAAATAACTAAAAACAGACCTGAGTTCATTGGTTTCATGTGTTTTTTGTATCCTGTGAGCTCTCAATCCCTTGTCCTATTTTTTTCAATTTAGGTTCCCCCCCCCGCCCCCCATTTAATGGGTTCCCCTTAAACTTACTTTTCTGTGCAATAGGTTGTTCCTATAAAGCATCAGTATGTCTTCAAAGGATTTATTTAGAGTGAGAGATATCTGTCCCACAATTCCAATATTGTGATCCCATCTTTTAGCATTTTATGGAACTGATATCATCATCATCATCATCATCATCATCATCATCATCATCATCATCATCATCATCTTGTTATGGCTGCCCACACCAGAAGATTCTGGGTAGCTTACAACATTGGACTACATAATTAAAACAGTTTTAAAAAATGATAACAAAACATAGCAGCCTGGACTAAAAAGCAGCAACAACAACAACAACAACAATAATAATAATAATATGACAGGGGCTCCACAAACACACTAGCCCCAGGCCTGGGAACAGAGCCAGGTCTTACGGGCCTTCCAGAAGCCCAGGAGAGTGGGCACCATGTTATCTCTGGGGGATGCTGTTCCAGAGGGCAGGGGCAGTGACAGAGAAGACATGCCTCCTCCGTCCCACAAGATGACAGCATTTAATTGAGGAGACCTGAAGAGCACCCACTGTCTGAATGTACTGCACAGGCAGAAATTATTGGAAATAGGCAGTCCCACAGATAACCAGGCCCTATGCCATAATGGGCTTTATAAGTGGCACCAGCAGCTTAAATTACATCCGGAAGTTGACCAGCAGCCAGTGCAGCTTATGCAGCAGCAATAATACATGGACCTAATGAGAAGTTCACATTACTGCTCATGCTGCTGCATTTTGAACCAGCTGTAGCTTCTGAATGGTCTTCCAGGGCAGTCCTATGTAGAGCGCATTGCAATAGTCCAGTCGTGAGATGACCAGAGCATGAGTTACTGTTTAAAGGGCCTCCTGGTTAAGGAAAGGGCACAACTGGCACACAAGATGAACCTGTGCAAAGGCCCTCACGCCTATTGCTTCTGCTTGTTCATTCAGCAGTAGCTGTGAGTCCACAGGACCCTCAAGTCGTACACCAGTCTCAGATGTGGAAGTGCAATCCCATCTAAGACCAACAGTGAAAACGTCCTTGAAGGACAAGGGGAGGTCAAACACCACAGCCATTGAGTCTTGTCAGAATTGAGCCAGAGTCTGTTCCTCCCCATCCAGGCCTGAGCAGCCTCCAGAGACAAGATCAGCACCTTGACAGTTTCACTTGCACAGCCTGGGGTAGAGATTTAAAGCTGGATATAATTGAAATACTGATGATACTGAACTCCAGACTGACAGATGACATTACAAGACAGTTTCATGTAGATGTTAAATAGGAAGTGGGAAGAGTGTTGAGCCATGAGGCACTCCACAAGTGAGGGGCTGCAGGCATGATCTCTCCTCTCCTATGAATGCTGACTTGAAATGACCCCTGAGGAGGGAGATGAACCACTGCAACACAGTGCTGCTCCCAACCCCCACAGAAGGATACTATGGTCAACCGTATCAAAAATTGCCGGGAGATCAAGAAGCCAAAGGATGGATGCAGCACCCGTCCCCCATCTAAACAGGGCCACTAGATGGCTATTGGCAGATGCAATAAGGGCAGAGCAATAACATTTGTTCTCCCTTTTATTGCCATGACTTAGGCCCAGATATGGGCTCTTACTTGTGTTCAGTTGGATTCACTCTGTGCTTCAGGCATCACTTCTTGGCTTCATCTCATGGAGCTCCTCAGAAAACCAATGCGCCCCCCAGGATTGGCACATAGATAGAAGTGCATAGGAGCAGTTCTGTCCAGGGTCTCAGCCATCTGCCTATTCCAGGCTGCAGTTAGTATCCTTTTTAGAGATGATGAAATGATGATGATGATGATGATGATGATGATGATGATTTCTATAACAGTTAATTACGTCAGTGAACTGTACAGCAGTTCTCTTTGAAATAATTAAAAAAGCAGCCATATTTTATACTAAGTCAATCAATCAACCGACCCATAATCAGCTTCACTGATTTTTCAGTGTTGTGGGGTTGCTGCTACAGCAGAGACATCGGTGTTCTGAAGACTGCCTTTGGGGGACTGTGCCTCAAACTCAGTTTGAAGGAGATTTTACTTCAATGCGTCAGAAGTACTCTTACCCTTTTGTTCTGCAATTCTCTTGTGAGTCTCATTTTTGTCCTTTCTAAATAATAGATTTCTTCAGTGGGATGAAATGTGGATTTGAGACAGTGTTTCACACAGTGTCATACAGGTAAGGATCTTGTTCTCTCCTCAGACATCCTTTGCCTTATGCAATCCTTTAGCTCCAGAAACTGGGAACCTTGGCTCTGCTTATTGTCTAACCAACCATAGAAGGTGATAGAAAAGCCCATTTCGGGACACGGCCTGGAAATCAGACATTCCACATGGTGTTTCAACTCTGAATCAGACTTCTTTCTTCACTGCTTTACAATGCCATTCCAACTCCCAACTCCCACCCCCTACTTGTCCTTATTTCAGGAGCCGGCAGATCAACTGTTTAAGAACTCCTTGCTGAGGAAACTCATGTACTTTAATCCGATTAAATATGCACCAGTTTCCAGAACTTCACTTCCCCACTTCCAACCTCACTCCCTTATCCATCTTATTCAGGAGGCCTTTTCCAGCTTGAAAAAACATTGCTCATTTTTGGCAGGGGGCCCTGCAGCTTTTTTTTTTTTTACCCAGGTAGAGATTTGGGCAATGAATCAGCTACCTGCAGCTGTTCTTTAGCCTGCCACCCAAGTGTAGGAATTTCGAATATGAATGTTGCAATGCACCTTTTTGAAGGACCTGTTTAAAATAATCTAAACTCTTTCTTTGCCTCAGACTTCTAGACCAACTTAAGCCTTGGCATCCCTTCCCCCCACTTTTTCAAAATTAAGCAATAGCAAGCTTTCTTCTTTTTTTTTTTTTTCCTTCTTTCTTTTTTTCTTTTCTTCCTCTTAACCTCTCCCTACTATTTTGGAGAGCAAAAAATTCTGGCTGACCTCTCTAGGTGGAGCATGTGAAAAATAAGGAAGAGGGGGAAAAATGCATCTGGCTGCCTTTAAGCCTGTGATGTGTCAAACTTTGTCATTAATAAGGAAGTTCATGGCTAACATCTATATCCTGCCCATTTACCCTCAGAGCAGTTAACAGGTGACAGTTTCACTCAAGTCCTTCTCCTGTCCTGTGTGTGTGTGTGTGTGTGTGTCCCTGATTTCACAGCAGGCTCTACCAGCTAGGTAGGAGGGAGGGAGGGAGGGTCTGTGTAAAATTCTGAGTCCCATAAACATGCAGAGACATAGCCTGGGAGGTTCAACTTCTTTTGAGAAGCTAATCTGTTAAATATCACTCTGGGTTTTGCCTGGTAAACAGGAAATGCACTTATCTTTGTAAGCTGACTACAGTGGTGAGAAGCTTTCTGTTGCTGTACAAGCTACAGTACTGCAGTGCCAAGACTGGTCTTCCAGTTGCCCTGAAAGTTTGTAATATAGACAAATGGTTTTTCTACTTCATCCTCAATTTCTGTTTGCAGTCATCTTGAGCTTCCTTTATTGTTGTGACGTAATGAGGGAGGGGGGTTGAGGCCTGTTTCTTAATTACATTCTCTCCATCCTTTTGTTGCCTCCATGGCTGCCCATACTTCTGAGTTATCTGAAAATGACTCATGGAGGTAAGTTTGCTTGTGATGTATTTGTATTATGGAAAGTCAGAGAGGCCGCAGCTCACCAGAGAGATTATTGTGCAATGGAAAACTCTCTCTCTCCCTCCCCCTCTCTCCCCCATAAACACACATACACATTGGGGACTGCATAATTAAAACTCCACACCCTATCCATGAGAAATTCACAGCAATTGCCTCCTGCTGTGAAAAAATAAAATTCAGAAGCATTTTTTTCTATCAAACTGAATGAGGATGGGAGGGGATGCAGCCAAAACATTTCAGCACAACGGCATTTCCTTCAAACCACTACCCTGCACCCCCCACCCCAAATTACCTGACAATATGGTGCAACAAATATCCCTATTGCCTTCAGCAGTGCTATGTGCAGGCCTGTGTACTTGGGCTTAGATGTGCCAAGAATGTATTTGTTTGCTTTTGATTAAGGGTAATTGATAAGGGAATGGAGAGATTTTAAGGAAACAAACACAATGTTGCCCTAGGTGGAAAATGAGAAATGAGCCCTTGTATGTTGATTTATAATGACTGAATTTTGCCCTTTCAAAGCACTGACCAGACTCTGAGCTCATTGGAAACATCATGTGACTTCACAACACATCCTGGATCATGGATGAGAACTACTTTGATAGATCACATACTTCATACCTTGTCCTAGAATAGGAGTGAGAGATTCACTGGCCTTTGTGTTGCATTCTGAGACCATGCTCCAAAAGTGGGCCCAATCGGGGGGGGGAGAAATGTCTTTAAACATTTTCCCATGAAATATCTAATATTTAAACAGATGCCCGTTGGACAGCTGCAAGGCACACATGAAGTTCATCCCAGCTCTCAGGATGCTGAAGAAGGAGCTGAAGTTCCAGCTCTTCCCACTCTGGCTCTGTAAAAGGGATGCTGAAATTCCTTATCTTGCCTAGGGACTGCACTTTTTTCAGCTCTCTCCCAGATCCTGGGGTTGTTCAAAGGAAGACAATTTGCCTGAAAGTATCGGCTGTCTTATTTAATCTATGAAGGCAAGCGGAAAATCTGTTGGTGGGAGTTGCAAGAACATCTCATACTTGAAAGGTGCTAAAGTGGCATGAGGCCAGAAGGATAATTTTAAGGGAGGAGAGAAAGAGAAGAAGAAGGAGAAGGGAATCGTAAGCAGTAGATTTCTAGCTTTTCTATCATTTCCTTCTATAACATATATAACCAGTAAAGTAGGGATTCTTTTTTCTATTGTTCAAAAGGGTTATATTTGTATCACTTTGTCTGCCCCACAGCCAAATATTTCTGGAACTCCTAAAACCAGAAAGGGCCTTGTCAGTAGAAAACTCCAGTCAAATTATACTGATATTGTTAAAAAGCCTCATACCTGAAGGATATGAACATCAAGCATGTTCACCAACGCTTACTCTTGGGAAAGTTGACAAATGCCATTTTGCCATACCAGTTCTTCAAACAGAAATAGGTTTGATTTGTATCATCAAGTCCCAATCAATTATTTCACTTAGCCAGCAGCATCATGGAACACCTAATGCACTGTAGGAACAGCAGCAAGGCAATGCAATACTGTAGAAATAAAAATTGATCAATGCCATTTTGTTAACAAAAAATAAAATATCATGCTGTGCAAGAAAAATGCCAGTCGTTTGTTTCCCAATGACTGTATTTACATTCAGAATATAACACAAACCAGTGCCCTGGTGTTTGTACAACCTAACCCAGTCAGTTCAAGGGAACTATTTAAACTGTGTATATGTATATAGTGAGAGAGGGAGGGTTAATAAGCTTGACAATTTTTCAATCCTGTTTTCCCCCTAGAAAAATGGCAGCACAGTACTCCTACAACCAATCCCCCTTGTCTTTCTTCTAATCTTTTCAAATAAGAAAATTTTCCCTGATACTGTGTGTTAGTGGGCAGCACACATCTAACATCAGACAGCTGCCCTGAGTATGTGCACATGGCCAGAATTCGAAGACTGGCACTTGATTAGCTCATTGCAGGTGGCATCAAGAATGAAAAGGCAACAAAGAAAATTCAGTCCCCTGCTCCCACCCACTCACCCCTGGCCAGGATCTAGAATAATACTGGCACAAATAACCCAAGTTTTTATTCCTTACGGAAGAAAGGGGAGGAAGGGAGGGAGGGAAAGAAGGGAAATGCTTTAGTCATCTAGTTGGCTTCCTTACTGGGTGCCCTCTTGAGCTCTGCACCAAGAGGAAACACTTCAGCCAAGAGAGGATTTGTGCTTATGAAATCCTGTTACCCTGAAGTTGTTTTTTCACATACTTGATATTTCCTCTCCGATGGGACAGCTGCTGTCACTAATCCAGCAGTGCCAACAAATTCATATAGGCCAACATGTGCCTTCATTACAGGCAGGAAAACAGGTTCAGGAGAAGAGGGCCTTCATTCATTCCAGAGATAATGTTGTCCTTTTGCAATTGCCCATGCATCTATTTAACAGATAGACCAAATGAGTAAAAAGAAAAAAGGGGGGGAAAAGGAAAGTTATACAATAATTAGGAAGACTAAAAAGTATATAAGCAGCAGCATTTAGTGCATAGCAAAAACCAGTATGAGGTAGATTTAAAAAATCAGCAGAAAGTAAAGAGTGTTATTTGTACAAGACAGGCAACAAAGGTGAAAGATGGAAAAGCAAAAACTTGGACTTAACTAGTTGTAACAGCTACAGATTTTGTGTCCTCTTGAGATGTTTCAGAAGGCTGATCTTGCAGCAGTTGATCTACAATCATGGATTATGATAGGTGGGAAAGCTGACTAATAAGTGGTTCAGTGAGATTAAGGCACCGTATGTAACATAGGAAGCAGCGTAGTAATACATGTTCCACACACTCTACCTTGTTGCCTGAGCACACCCAAAGGTGATCTTAGTAAGGAACATTGTTCTATCTGCCTATAGTAACCATTGAGGGCAGGGTATCAAATTGCACCATCGTAAATGCCCTTCTGTGTGGAGCATGAAGGATATGAGAAAAATATTTAGGTATGAGAAAAGGAGCACCCACAAGCTCCTGATAGTGAAGATATGAATGTTTAATCTATATTTTTGAACATCAAGATCGAAAACACTCTGAGCTCTGCCTAAGCTTTATCTGGACCCATAAAGCATACAGGTAGGAGGGACAGCTTGCCAGAAGACAAATCTAAATATATTTGTTTTTTGAAGGAGGAGGTATAGCTATCCAAAAGTGTAAGCTGGGCCAAAGACTCACCCCAGGATGTTTGTTTTAGCCAGTATTTAAGCCAGTAATGTCTCAGATGGGCCTCAAGGGAGATGCAGCCAAGTTCCAACTGAGAAACTCTATCCGTGGTTGATCAAGGTACATGGAGAATGATCTTCAGAAAGTGGGATTAAAGGGTAGAAGCATCCTTGTACTCAGAGTTCTGCACCATAGAGCAGCAAACATAAGACCTTCATTTCATATAATTTACTTGCTGTAGGGAAATAGATATTGCTTTTGTGGCTTGCAACTGATCATTAAGAGCTTTTTGTGCTCTTGACGAAAGCTCACTTATTTGGTGACACCAGGAGGTAGATAGTTGGAAATGAGTGCCTAAATATTTAGTGTCTTTGACTTGCTTAGTAGGCTTATCACTGCTTTTGCAATTATTTTGCAATTATTTATAGGAAATGTTAAAATGCTTAATCAATAGGATTTCCCTAGAACAAAAAGAACCCTATTGCTCCTAGGCATCTGTGAAGCCAGCTTGGGATATAGATAGAATGGAAGTAGCATCTTCATAGAGTGGAATAGAAATGGTCCAGTGGAGGAGGGCTGGGGAATAGAATTTGGGTTTAGCAAATAACAATGTCGTTAATATAGAAACTGAATAGTAGGGGAGCCAGAATGCAACCCTGCTTGGCTCCTTTTGAGACAGGAATGGAGGCAGTTAATTCCCCACTGTTTTTACTTCTGATTTTCGTAAAGGTGATCTCATGCAGCTGCAATCTGAGAAGGTGACGATCAATGGAAGAAGCAGCTAATTTCCTTCACAGCCCCTCCAGAGAAATTGAGCTCTCAGGATGGTATATACAGTCTACCTTCCCCTAAGCTCTCAGGACAGAGAGATACAGAGAAGCTACATTATGTCAGGTCCCCATACAGTATATGAGGTTTTACATGAATTCCATCTGTATCTCTCTGCTCTGGGAGCTTAAGGGAAGGTGGACTGTATATACCATTCTGACAGCTTCTATATATCTCTTCCTGCATCACTGAGCAACAGGACCTAGACAGCTCCTGAAGCTAATGCATTGTACAGTATATAATCATTTCAAGTGTGAAGGTCTATGAGTTTAATTCCCAATAGAGTGTTTGAATCCCACAGAATAACATATGGCTACCCACACTTGATGAATCCCCAAAAGGATGAAACTGGTCATATGGTGCAAACCACCTGCTGGTCAATGTAGCTGAGTAATTGAGTTGAAAGCTGTCTTCAAGTCAATAAAGAGGGCCTCTTGGAGAACTTGAATATTTCTTGGCCAGATGGTGTAAGATTGTACATTGACCAACAGTTAAGTAATCTAATTTGAAACCTGCCTGTTCTGTGGCCAGAATGTTCTCCTGGATCATCCAGTCAGAAGGTTTGGAACAAAGATGTTTTGATTATACATAGCATGCTAATTGGTCGATAGCTAGCTGGATTATTCTGATCAACTTTCTTATAGATTGGAAACACGGTTTCAGCTTCAGTCTTTAGGTAGTGGTAAGGAGCTGTTGATAGTTGTAAATAGGGGAGGTAGTACAGAGGCCTACCAATGGGGATTTGTTTACAAATATTCTGGGGGGAGCCATGCATTTTGCCAATTCAGTGCCTGATTTTCCCAATCACAAAATCAAGAATAGCTCATTCTTGAAGAAGCATCATTTCCCCAATAGCAAAGAGATATTTTTGGAAACTTCCTAGGTATCATCTTACTTTTTTTCCAAGTTGTCAGATATTTTTTGCTTTATCCACCAATGGCTATATTCCAACTTTTTCTTTGGCCCCCATTCAACCAGGAGAGGGAAAATGCAATTGGTGATAGCCACCACCCATTATAGCTAGCAAACCAGCATTTTCAACTAGCAAATTTTGCCAAAGAACTGAAATAGTAATACCTTTGTTTGGACACAATACCATTCTTACAACAACATTCATTTCTGCTAAGCTATACAGTTCCAGCATTTTTATCTTTACCTCATTTGTGTGATTTTAAATTCCAAGCATTACTCCATTTCTCATTTCTGCTCATTGCACCTGAATCCATTTGATTTGAATGTTTAGCATTGCAAGTACATGTGTAATACAGGTTTGGTATTGCCTGCATTTCCTTTAAGACATTTTCATTCTTGTTCTTTTTTACCAATCCTTCTGATTATTATCAGATATTGTTTCTCTCATCACCAGGCCTGCCCTCCCCACAAACCAGGCCAACTTAGCGATGCACCTGTTATTGCTTAAAGTGATACTATTTTTTACTCCCTTTTTTACTTTCACCTTTCTGCCCTTTACAAGGAACAGTAGATAGGCTCATCCAAAGTAGAAAATGAGCCTCACATGAAGTAGCTCCAAAGGAATGAATACTTTTAATGTATCCAAAATAAAATAAGCCCAATCTAATTTAGATACCATCCCCCAAAATCTGCATGTGATTCCTTCTTTCTTACATCCTAGAAAATATGTACCCCATAATCCTGAAGTAGGCTTTTTTTTTTTCTTTCCTCACAGCTACACTGCTCTTCTTGAAAATTCAAAAGCCCAAAAGTCTAGAATAAACTCTTCCCTGGCTATTTAATCTCAAGAGGGAGTGTTTACTCAGAAATTTTGCCATCTGGCCCTTCTGGGCTTCAATGCTAGAGATTCAAAGGACTAGATTAATAAATGAGTTGTGTATGCAGTTTGACCTAACAGGCCTTTGGAGCTTTCCTTGTCAGATATGCCTGTTGCATCATCATTGTTATTGAAATAAGTGTGGTTTCTGTTCAGGTTCATCAGGTGAGTGTTTGCATTATGTAATTTTTGTCCTAAGGAACAACTCAAGCAGAACTAGAGGCATATATAACTTGTGTGTTAATGTGTAGCTATAGACACTTCTGAATTTCGAAGAAGAAAGAAGAAGAGAGAACTATGACTTTTCACTTGGAATTAAGCTAGATGGGAAGTAGGTTAGGAACTACAAGGATCGATGCTACTATCTTGGAAATCTGATATGCAAGCTGTATTCTTACTATCTTCCACATTTGTCTATTTGCTTCAGTCATGTTCTGCTTTTATATTTGCAAACAAAGTACATGACAAAGGTAATATAGATTTTTAATTCTTCCTTAGAGCATTGTAACTGGATAGCTCCCCCATTAGAGAAGTGGTAAGAGCTTATAGAAGCTTCTTCCAATCTTGTATTCTTCCTCAGTTGCTGTCCAATGTAGTTGGAGAACATCATCTAGGACAATCTGTTGACAGTGTTTTCTTTGTTACTTTCACCACATTTAAATATAAAGCTAGTGCCAGATCAAACTTTAAATCACTTTCTTCTGACAAGAGATAAGTCATAATTTGCCTAGGAGTTTTCCTTGCTCAACTCCTCTCCTAGAAGCTAACAAGAGGAGAACATTCATGAGACAGTCCAGCATGAAGTAGCATGAAGTCTAGCATGAAGTTACCCACATCTTAATACACTAGCAGAAATCTCTCCAAGACTGAGTTTCGTGATGGAAGCAGTATGAAATTTATTGAATTTCTCACTATTAAGTAGGGAAGTAGAAGGTGTCACAGACACTGGGGAATGCTTCAGTTTTCCTTTATGAGGGCAAATATGTACTTCATGTCTGTTGCTGAACCTTTGTGTCCCACAGAACTCCAAGCTACCTGCTTGCCTGCCTGCCTGTGGGTCTCGGGGCAAAAGTAATGTTGAAACAACTGACCTTTATTTTATTCCTGTCCACTATCTTGAATAACAGCTCATACTATGTGTCAATTGTCCTGGCGCTGGCTATCTTCAGGTGAAATTAGCTAGCTTTCATTCCAGAAAGCCATGCATATCAGAGAGAAATTCCTGATTCAACTCTTGGACACTTTGCAATACAGAAGTTAAGATGCTTTTCTTCGGGACTGCTGGTGAATACTAGGCATCTGACATTTTATGTATTCCTGTCATCAGATAAATTCCAGTGTCCTTTGAGGTCCTTCTAATAAACCTGCCATTTTGATTAACATTTGGTGAGTTGTGATTCCAGGGAATTCTAAATAACCTGCCTAATCTCACTCTTCAATAGCTCCTTAATCCTCTATTGCAAAGCAGCAGGCTAACCCTCTACAGTTAGTTAGACAAAGGCTGGAACCTGGCAGGCCTGTACCTTGGTAACCAGTAAGGCATTATGTTCAAAGAGGCTTCAGTATCCAACCACGCTGGTAACTTGCTATGTGGCAGCACAACTATACATTGATTTTATTTTGCTGGTGACACTGGAGGAATGGGGCACACTCCTACCTTCCTAAAATGACCATCCTGTTCCCACCTCTCTGGGGTAACTCCAATTTTACTTTAAATGGGGTTTATCTTTAAATGAGAGCAGGCCAGCAAAGGATGGTGCAGTCAGGATTGCCAGGCTAAAGAAAGTGGCAAGAAGATCACAGAGACACAAAGAAGGGAGCTTTCAGACAGGAATAGTCCATGAGGGGCTAGTTCAATCTGCCATTTGTTATTGTTTATTATATTGATCGCTTGCCATATCCTCTATCCTTGTTGAACGTTGGTCACATCTTTCAGTTGAATTACAGGAGATGACAAGGAAAATAAATAGAGAAGGAAATCCAGAGAAAATAATAAATCATTGGCTGAATTGGCCAGGAACTGCAAAAGGCAAAACAAGTCTGATGTTTCCATATTACTCTAAAATGACTGTCCTAATCCTTGGCACCAGGCCTTTGGTTTCCAGCAAAACTTACCAAGAGTCACTGTTTGGGTCTAAGAAATAGTTTGATCGATATCTCTGGAGGGATACATTTGCTGTCCTTAGTCCTACAACCAAAGAAGCATTCTTTCTCGTGTTTCTGATTTCATAGTAATGGCCAACCTGTTGATAAACATAAAATGCCAGATCAGAATGACCAATAAAGGAGTGGTGTGCCACTGCTTTTCTTCAGAATGATTTTTACTTGCCAGTCTAGCCTACAGCCATAGGGTCCCTGATGAAGTCTAATCCAGGTACTAACCCATCCTAATGCTGTTTAACGTTTCCTAGATTAGCCAAGGCCGAGACACATGCCTGATGATTCAGTGATTTGTCTTCTGGAAACAGGACATGAGAGGAACAAAGGTCTCAGGTCTGAAAAGTGTTGCCTTTAATATCAACAAAACGTATTTGCTCATTCACAGTTTAGCCAAAGTGCAGGCGTAAACAAGGGAAAAGCTTGCCTCATATTGGTCACAGCCATTAACTGTATGCAGTAGTGTAAATGTGTGGTAATGAAGGCATGAGTTACTGTTGCAAGGTCCTCACATCCCAGGTAGGACCATCAGTGGAACATTAGACAAAGCTGAGCAAAGACCCCCTGGCCATTGCTTCTATCTGCTCATCTAGTAGTAGCCAGGAATCCAGGAATTTCCCCAAACCATGGACTTGATCCTTCAGTGGTAGTGTCTCCCCCTTAAGAGACAGTACTGAACCTGTCTGAGAGCCTAATTATACAAACAGCAGAAAAAATCTATTTTTCTTGCGTTCAACTTCAGTCTGTTTTGTCCCATCCTGACAGCCTCCAGGCACTGGAACAAGACCTCTGTGGCACTGTCCACTTGGTGACAAACAACCAGAAATCATCAGCATATTGATGATATCACATCTCATGACAATGAATGACTTCTCCCAGTGGTTTTGTGTACTTGTTAAATAATAGAGAAGAGAGGGCCAAATTATGTGGTACCTTACACATGAATGGCCATCAGGCCATCCTTTCTTCCCCTATAGCCACCAAGTGAAACTTCCACCCACTAAGGAAGTAGTGGAATCAGTTCCCAATTCCTAACACTTGTAAGGAGTCAAGATGCTGCTGAAAGGTTCAAAAGGGCACACTACTCCCAATCCTAGGGTAACCAATGTTATTTCTGTCCCATTCTCAGGACTGAATCCTGACTGCAAGAGGGATCCAAAATAATTTCCTTCTTCTGGGGTGTTTTGTAGCTTCCATCCCATTATTTTCTCAACAACCTTCCCAAGAAAGCAAAAACTGAAGATTGGGCAATAGGTCAGATTCAAGAAGGCCTCTTTGGGACACACTACAGCCTCCATCAAAGCTCAGTTAGCACCCTCTCTCAGTGAGGCATTCGTAATCTTCCAGAGCCAACCAATCATGTTCCTATCTGTCCCCCATAGAAGCCAAATAGGGGACACATCTATCCTATGGTTAGCAGAAGACATGCTAGATAGCACCTTACCTATTTCACCAGAGTTTGCAGACCAAAAGGATTCACACCTATCATTGCAACATGTCTCACCAGTCATCACTGTAGACCTTGCCCACAAAGACCTTGATCAAGGTAAAACTGAGCAACCTTGCCACAAAAGGCTTTGCAAAATGGTCACAGGAGCAAGGCTGGAGATCTTCCTACTTACTCTTCTGTAAAAAAGAGTTGATAACACTAAACAAGTCAGCTGGCTGGCAGTCCATCCTCCCTTAATGCCATGGTATAGGCCCAAACCTGGGTTTGTACTTGTACTAGTTCTCATGACCCAACTTAATAACCAGACATTTGCATTCTAGTATTTCAGAAATGCGAGCCAGCTTGGTGTAGTGGTTAAGGCATTAGGCTAGAAACCAGCAGACTGTGAGTTCTAGTTTTGCCTTGGGCACAAAGCCGGCTGGGTGACCTTGGTCCAGTCACTTTCTCTCAGTCCTAGGAAGAAGGCAATGGCAAGCCACTTCTGAAAAACCTTGCCAAGAAAACTGCAGGGACTGATCCAGGCTGTTGCCAGGAGTCAACAATGACTTGAAGGCACAAAAAACAAAATCTAATTTCCTCATGAGATGGATGGTATCTAAATTCAAAATACAAACAAATAAATAAATACATAAACAAACAAAAAAAACAAACTCAGAAGTAGAAGCCTTGGTCAGATACAAGATATAGATCAATCACCCCACCTCCCCCAGGCCTTGGCATCACAAATGCTGAAGCCCAGATCTCTGAGAGGGCTATAATACTGCCCTCAGCCACCATTGGAAATACATGCCAGATCCACCTATTCTTCTACTACAAAGTAATGGATGAGCATGGTCTCGTTACTGAAAGACTTGACACTAGATTTCAGGCTCTGTAAGGCAATCAGCATTCCACATCTGAGTTACAAATGCCTGGACAACCATTAGATGGCAGCAGTGTTAGGATTTCTGCTGTCATCTATTGGTTGTCTGGATTATTCATCCCAAATCTAGTAATCCTTTTCTTTAAAAAACAAACTGGCAATCCAATCAAGTCAGATTACTACTCTGCTTGTTTTTTCCCATTTTTACAGGCACAAAACTGTCCAACCAATGGTCAAATTATAAGGCTCAAGTCTATCACAATTTTATTCTTGTCTATAACCGCAAAATACCTATCAAATCTGATCCTGAGGTTTTTCTTATTTTACAGCACCCCTCAACCCATTCCAGACATGTGTTTGCCCAACTTCTTACCTTGAAGTTCTGTCCATAGATACCAGCTTGGGTTTCTGTGCTTTTGCTACCAGGCCAAAGCAGTATGAGGTTTTCATAATGCTTTAATTATTAACAGCCTTGTCTGCCTCCTTAATTTCCTGTCCTAAAATTCATTTAAGTTAATTCCAAACCCTGAAGTCTGGTATCCTTTTCAGCTACAGATTTGTAGTAGCTTTATACAGTTTGGGGCATTAAACCCAAGAGGAGGGTTCCTACATGGAGCCTGTGAGCAGCAAGGTGCCCAATGATGCCTTCCTTGGAACCTGCCAATATTGCTTTCTTAATAATATTTTAATTTTTTTTCATTATATTTAAATTAAGGAAAAGGAATCAAAAAGCTATCACACTGCAAGGCAAAGCAGTGATGAAATGTTAGGATATTTCCAAAAATATTTCCTGATCTCCACCTAGATCCCAGATACATACTGAGAAATTGAGCATGATAGCTGGCTAAGCTGTTATTATGTTTCCAAGTGACTCTCCTCTTCCAGGGTAAAGCAAGCTGAAATGGGAGAGATTATTGGGAGAAGAGTGTTGCAAAATCAGTGACTTGTGATTGGTCACAGTCTCCATGGCAGCCATTTTGTCAGCATGTCCACAATAAGTACACAAAATTCTTAATACTCCCACTGGGCCAAAACAGTTGGGGTCTTATTCTGTGAGGTAGAGAAGGCCCAGTGCCTGATTTGTATTTACCAGGCCTGGCTTCAAACTGTAATGGGAAGAAGAAATAACCTTGAGGAACAGGAGGAAGAGCTGCAACCAAGACAATGGTCAGATAAAAGAAATCTGAGTTTGCAGTAGAAATGTAATTTGAGAAAACATCTTGGGTAAGACCCTCCTGTCAGGTTCAGCCCAAGAATCACACAAGACAGTCTGGAAATCATCTCAGCTTCTTTATTAGCTAGCACCTAATAGACAGAATCTCGCCAGACTATAACTCCCCAACGAGAGCAACTATAACCGCTAAGCCCTTAGAGAGGGGCCAGTCTCTTCCTCTTTACTTTCACACAGCCCAGCTGGGGGCTGAGGAGATGCTTGGAATGTCACTCCCCCTCCCTATAACCTTGAAGCTCCATTTCAGAATCCTCCCCGCTCATGCCTTCCATCACATTCCTTAGGTCTCATGAAGATAAAGGAGGTAGGGGGTAAGCACATTCAGACTTGCAAAATTCTGTTACTGTAACCTTATAATAAAAGTAGTATCTGCATGCATTACTTTGGTTTCCTAGTCTGCTCTACCTTGAGGAGCCGACACATAGTAGTTTTCATTGCAGGAAAAGTTGCATTCTAGAAAACTCATGAAGTTCAAAACTGAACCCGGAAGATTTTTAGCAAATGTTAGTACAATTACTCTGCTCACCAAAGGTGGTATTGTTTCAAGGGGGAAACCCATGGAAAATAGTCCAGGAGAAAGTACAAGTGAACTTTACTCTCCAGCTTTCCAATTTGAGTCCAGATCACGTGTCTCTTTCTATATGGAGCCAAAGATTAGGGGATTTTACTTTTATTTCAGGAGCTCCTGTATTACAAAGGGATGGGCATTGGCTCCGTGATGCATTTTGTACTCTCCAGTTGGTTGACCAAAGGATGGTCCCAGATTGCTTTCAGTGTTTCAGATCAGCAGGTGTAAAGGTGAATCCAGGGTTGTCTTCAAAGTGCTTTATAGGGATTGGGAAATGGAAAGGGGATTGGTCTAAAAGGGTCCTGTATTTTTATTTATGATATTTCCAAAGCTCTAGTTACCTCCTAGATGTTTAGCATCATGGAACCCTGTCCTGAAGTCTTGGCTAGAATACACTTACCTGCTTGATAGCCAAGCAGGATTCTGTCTTTGGATTTAGAGTATCCACATCACAGTGTTCCAAATCTAAAATTTAACTGGCAAGCATATAATTCAGAACCAACAACATGGATAGCAGAACAGAGCTAGATGCCATAGAATATGTTATTCTTCCTTTGAATGCCATGAGGCCTAAAGAATCTTACGCACAAAAATGGCATTTGGCAGCACCTTTGGAAGAACCTTTGCTTTTAGAAGATGGGATTATTTAGCTGCCGATGTGATCAGCAGCAGCTGAAGTCTGATAGATCTTCAGGGCCCTGCATCCTTCTTTCATCCTCTTCACTAGCAAGCTCATTGACTGGGCTCAGATATTACACAGAACCCTAAAACTTTCTTTCATTTTGGCTAGATTATTATGTAAGTGCTCCCCCAGTAGTCTGTAAACTATGGCTTAGCAAAATGTATGAACTCAGCCAATTGTAGCTGAATCAACTAACCATGGTTAACAAATGAATAGTTTTGCATCCAGGTGAGCTCAGCCACCAGGTGTTTGGTGAAATAGAAATAAAGGGCTGGTTAGCCCTAAACTCCCAATTCTCTCTTGTAACCTGGAGAGACCAACATTTTCTGTATGGTTCTTTTATAACCCCTATTTATTTATTCATTAAATAAATTAAAACAATGCTGCTCAGGAACATGTAATTTCAGACTCCTGGGTGATCACATTGATTGTCAGAAAACTCAAGGAGGACCTAGGTGTGGAAGGGTACAACACCCTGCGCCACTGTAGAGACACTTATAGTTCCTCTCCCCCTTCTTGGAAAATCAAAACCAAATTAGGCAGATAGAGAAGGCAGAGGCCTTTTGTAAAATGAGAGGTTCCGACTGACTGATGCCAAGTAAAACAATATTGTAAAGTACATGCCCGGAAAGGTAAAGTGGATTAGGTCATATCTTATCCAAAAGTTGATAAACTGGTCACTTGCATCCTCAATGAATTCCTTGTAAATCTTTAAAATCGGTATTTCCTTGTTTCTAAAATGTATTCCCAAATACTGTATGATTATCCTTTTACAGTCACTTTATTTAGATGGCTTAATATTGATTAAAACCGCAGTCTCATATCCACTTTCCCAGGAGTAAGCCCAACTGAACCTTGTGGGACTTACTTTTTGATAATCACAGAGAGCAAATCTTGTTGGTTTTTAATTCAGCATTTCTGCCCATTGGCCATGCCATCTTGGTCTAAGACAGTGTTTCTCAACCTCAGCAACTTTAAGATGGGTGGACTGGGGAATTCTGGGAGTTGAAATCTGCTCATCTTACATTGCTAAAGTTAAGAAACACTGGTCTAAGGGAAATCAAGACCAAAAATCACAGGAAGGCCACAGATTCCTCACCGCTGGTATAACAGGAGTAGAAGATTGTATAGTTCAGTGTAACTTTCAGATGAGGATGAATATGATTTGCAATTCCTTCCTAGGAAGAGAATCAGAATCTGTTCTAAACCAGCCAAACTGCATTGCACTGGCCTTTTTTCTACTGATGTGTTTTTGATCAGTCATATGAATGTGAGTGAAATAAAACAAATCCTTTCAAGTCCTTTCTATCACCCTTCAGGTCCTTCCCATTTTCCTTTCTCCACAGAGGTGTATCTACAAAATAAAGGGAATACTTACTGTGTATGAGTGTCCCATAACTCTTGCCTTGCACAGCAACAACACTGCCCCCCACCCCGCCACAAGAGCACTGCAAGATCAACCCTTGTGAGTGTAGAGGCAGGAAAGCAAAAATCAAGAAAGCACTCTCCAAACCTTCTTCTGACCAGAGTTCCCACTGTCTGGCTTCATGGTTTGCCCAATGCCCCACATGAAGTGGTCCAGTGCTTGTCATCCACATCTCTTTGTCACTCCTCCTTCACATTGCCCTTTGGTACTGGTCTTGCTAGGCCAGCAGAACACAAGAGAGAAGGGCAGAAAGAAAGAGAGCACAGTGACTCTTGTCCAGTTGGCCATTCTCACTTAAAATATTCTTTACTACTCCATTACTTTAGTTTTGTTCTTTTTTGTTGCTATTTTCTTCGATTCCTTATTATTAGCAAATCCATACAAGATTCCTTCAAGTTGGTTAGCTAGCCCCATAGCTTCTCACACAAGGACATATGTCATGATATGTTGGATTATTACAGGCCATCATACAAAGCATAAGAACCCTGAATCCCAATGTCTGGTTCACCTACCTCACCCCTGGCTGCAGGCTGATTGGCAGATCTCCTGCCTAAGGATGCCTGAGAAATGTCTATGGCTCCTGTCTTCCTCTCCTGTAACACAGCCTAGTTCTTATGCAAGGAGAACAAACCAGTGACAATTGGTGACAAATGGACTGTGTACCATGGACTCTGTTTCCATTGCCATGGAGATATCAGCCAAGCATGATTGGGCAACCAGAAAAGTTAAGTAAGAAAGGGGTACAACAGACACAGGTGCTAAGAAATCAATATGGTACGGTTTGCTAATTAGATGTGACTTGGTAATTGACAGCAGGCATGTTGAAAGATTTTTCCCCTTACAAAGCCTGTCTGAAGAAGGCAGGCATTAGAATTACCAGAAATATAAATCTGTAATTTTTAGCACTCTCAGGTACTAAAATCAGCACTATTAATTTCAGCAGATCTGTGGATAAATCTGATGTAAACATATGGTTGTAAGTTTAACTCAGATTTAGCCTGCCATTTATCCCTGTTTGAATGCTAATACTTTTCATATTTTGGGAGATGTTCCCTGATGACTAGAAACAAATATTGACTACAATATGGAAGCATTTAGCTGCTGTTCAAACAACTGGCATGATAGGTAGATGCTCATGTAGGATGCGAATATGTGTTTCTTAAGTAGATAAGATAAAGAAGAATGCTTTATGTATATAAAGAATATGTGGATTATTTAGATAATTATGTGTATTTACTCTTCCTCAAAATATAAAGTAGCCTTACTCATCTTCCTGCTCATTCCACAGAACGTAACCTGATCTTTTGCCCTTGAAGGCACTTCTAGAATCAGTGCATCTCACATATGTTGCTCACGGGTTCAACCCTGTACTTTGTACTGTAGTCTCCAATCCAATGGAGGAGACAGGTAATCCATGTCAAGTTGCAAACCCAGTTGCACAGGAGCCCTGTTTTCTAGCTATCTTCTATCATGCACTGCAGTCTTCAAAGGACTTGCCAAAGAACCTGAATGCACTTCAGCGGCATGCACGTGGAGCACCAGAGTCTTTGAAATGTGGTCCGTTATACAGGACCCAGATGAGCTAATTTCAGCAGCTTCCACATAGTGATTCTAAGGTGATATACAGTAGTGGTGAAACATAATCCTAGCCATATTTGTAATGAAGATACAGTTACAATAAGATGCCCTCTATCCCATTTTAGAAACTCTAGAAGGTAGGTAAAAGGTACCTAGCAAAATGATGCTAAAGCTGAGGCTGTTTTTGAAAATGATGGGCTAAAAGGGAATCTGTAACCAGTGGGAATTCTGAAGAAAGCAAGATTGATCATGATTTATCATAGGTATGCTACTTTTTCATAAACCGAAAGATGAATTAATCCCAAACTTCAGAAGCAGCACTGTTGCACATGGCTGTGATTTATTGATGAGTAAAATATGTGAACAAGCTCCAACCTACTCCTGGAGAACTTTGAATGATCTGGATTGTTTGTTTGTTTGTTTTTGTTTGGTGAGATTGGTTCCTCTCTTCCTTGACCTCTCATAGACATATTCTTTATCCTCATAGCAAAAGCAAAAGCAAAAGCAAAATGCAAAACAAGTTTTCTCATTAAGACTCTGCTTTTTCACTTTCTGGAACCAAAGTGAGGAGGGGAGCCGTTCTTAATACAATCATCTGGTTCCGTCCTGACAGCAAACATTGTGTGCTCAAGCTGCTTTGCCCCCCTGCCATTTCTTGTCTCTGCAGCCCCCCCCCCAACACACACACATTCTATTCTCTTCTCATTAGTGTGAGAGAACCTGATCCTCTGTTGAAGCATCTCAGCATCTTTCCCTCCAGTGCTGTGCTGTGATTGGTCTGATTCCTTCTCCCCACTACAGCTATGGCCTGCCAGTCCCAGCTAAGCAGTTGGACAAGCAAGAGTTAAGTCTGCAGCTGCTGGCCCCTGCAGCGTGGAGCTCTGTTCAAACTGTTCCCACTGCTGCATGAAGTCAGCTGTCACTGGAGAACAAAAGCAGCCCAGGATCAGTTCAAGTTGTGGCTCTCTGAGGAAGGCCTTGAGACTGTTCCCTGATTAGGATTTCTAAATCAGCCCCATCTAGGTCTGAGAGAATAAAAGCCGCGGAACAAAAAGCTGGCTACACTCACACAAGCCCACTCCCCTTCCTCCTGCTCCTCCTCCCACCTGTTCCCAAGGCCCAAGGAAAACTCCAGATTGCTTAAGAGGTCACCCAAGTCAAAACAAAGCTCTGGGTTGCTTGAATTCTGACTCGAGGTGCTTCCTTGGTTTTGTTTTCCATCTTCCATTTGTAAGGTTTGCATCCATCCCTGGAAAAGTTATGACTTCCAACTATTACACTGTTTGGTAACTTTAGATTCCAGATGGTATGACTGTAGATTCTTTAGATAATCATGTGTATTTACTCTTCCTCAAAATATAAAGTAGCCTTACTCATCTTCCTGCTCATTCCACAGAACGTAACCTGATCTTTTACCCTTGAAGGCACTTCTAGAATCAGTGCATCTCACATATGATGCTTAGAGGTTCAACCCTGTACTTTGTACTGTAGTCTCCAATCCAATGAAGGAGACAGGTAATCCATGTCAAGTTGCAAACCCAGTTGCACAGGAGCCCCGTTTTCTAGCTATCTTCTCTCATGCACTGCAGTCTTCAAAGGACTTGCCAAAGAACTCGGTCCCTGTCTATGCAGTCCTCACAATCACAGGAAAAATGCCAAAGGTCATCAAGCTCTTATTGAGCTGTGCTGCTGATGGAGACATAAATGTAGATATAGATATGGAGTCTTTGTTGCTCTCTTAGCTTGGTTGTTTGCTTGCAGACGTTTCATTACCTGACTGATGATGTGACCTAGTTGGGTAATGAAATGCCTGCAAGCAAACAATCAAGCTCAGAAAGCACCAAGGACTCCACAGTTCAACCCTGAGCTTCAGATATCCTCTTCTATTGGAGATACAGATATAGATATTCTGACAACCTCACCCCAGAAGGGACAAAGACTGCGGATTTTGTACAGAGAAAAATGGCCAAAAAGTTCTTACAAGCTGAGGAATGTGGAAAATAGCTTGGGTAGGATAAATACACTTGGGACAGCATTATTCATCAACTGTGTAATGCAACAATCAATGCCTTAGCAGAAGAATGGAATCTGGATTAAGTATAAACCCTGCTGAAAGTGTATAAATTGTCCCATCTTTATTTCTCAGTTTCAAAAGAGGGCCTGATTTTATGGAAATTCCAAGTTCATGATCTTACTGAAGATCATTGTCTAAGATCGCTATGCTTCACTGCAATACTATTGGATCAATTCATTAATTCCTAGTTTACTCATCAATTCCACTTTTGCCTGTCTTTCTGCAAGGAGTTCAAGGCAACATACTTGATCCTTCCCTCTTCCTTTACCCACAGTATAAAACTAGCTAAAAGTGGCTAAGCAGATCTTTCAAGGCAGAGTGGGGATCTGAACATGGTCCTTCCTGATGCTAGACAAAGACTACAAACTTTATACTGCAGAATGGTCAAGTTTTAAGAGATCAGTTTTTTATACCCAAACAAAGAAATAAACAGTGCAATACCAAGTCCCAGGGTTTTCTATGTGCAGGTTGTTGCTAACAACTTTCAATTTCCACATTTACTGTACATGCTCACTTATTTCAAAACACAATATACACAATATATGGTAGATACATAGCCACATCAAAGTCCATTTTGCAAAGCTGTTACTGCTCAGGTCTATTATTCAAAAATAATGTTTAACACACATACAACTTTCCTTTAACCATGGTCTTTGACTAGTATTCTCCAGAACTCAGAATTATTCTAATAATGAACAAATTTGAGACTTCTGTATACATTCAGTAACAACCTAGCCTGTGAGTTTTGAAACCATATCTTCTTTTAGTAATCCCAAATATACACAAATGCACACACACACAAACATGCATGAACTCTTACACTGTAAAGACTAATGTAGTTTGCTTTCTGGCATATCATCATAAAAATTCTTATATGGATTCACATATCTTTGGTAAAATCTCACCATCAAATTGGCCAAAGGGTCACTAGTATAATGATGTTGGCCAATAAAAATATCAGTGAGTAGCAATCAAAAGTATCAGTCAGAAGAAATGAAGTGTTGAGAATGTAATAGGAAAGAAATAAAGGTAGCCCAGTGTGGTGCTCTTCCACAAAGTTTCTGATATTTCATAGACAGAAAAAAAAAAGATGCAACATTATTTATATTATACTATTGATGTAGGAGTAAGTAACTGCAGAACTCTCTTAGCAGGGAAATGAAAAATAGGTGAATGGTCAGAAAAATCTCAAAATCTACACCCACTTTGACTCGTGCAACAAGAGACATTTCCTAGGATCTACTTTGGAAAACCCCTGTCTACAGAACTGAACTGCAAGATAAATAAACTTGTTCACAAGTTTTCCTCCTATCAAACAGGATGACAAGGTATCCTGCTATAAAATGCTTATTTTCCTGAGTGTGAGGAAAATAATTACCCTAATCCATCCCATTTTTCTTCTGAAGCTTAAACCAAGAAACAAAGACATCAATGACATTTAACAAACATCTCTACTTTCACTGTCCCAGACTTTTTCTGCTCTTTACTTACAACCATTAAGAAGGTTGGGAGGGAACATTTTTTCAGTAGACCTTCAAGGGGCATTGTCCCCTTCTTTTTTCATCTTAACTGCCAAGTACAATTATGCAAAGAGAAAAAAAGAGACCACAAGAAATTCCTTCAGCCAATCCATAGATCTTATGAATAAACATCTGTGGAGTGGGGTGGAGTGGGGTGGAGTGGGGTGGAGTGGGGTGGGAGATGGGGATAAAAAACATCAATACAGGAAAAAATGTCAGGAGATCAGCTTTTCCCCCACCCCAGCAAACATACAAACACGAATCTTGGGAGATTGGGCCATCTTATGACATGGCCAATCAATCAGAAGAGGATTTCAGACACACCTCGTCCTTCGTCCTTCGTGCCATTAAAGGATTTTCACCCCTCCAGAGCACAATGCAAAGAGGGGAGAGGGAAGGAAGATGGGGTGGGGGGAGCCAATCAGCCAGGATCAGCTGTAGGCTGGCTCGTTATGAAACTCCTTGTCCCAGAGGGGGGCACGGAGAGACATATTGGGCCGTGTGGGAAACCCGCAGCCTCAGCTTCTCACATATTGTTCTTTACCTCTTCCAGTGCTCCCCCCCCCCACCAAAGCCATTAATGCCACAAAAGATAACTTTGCCCATTGTGCAGTAGACAGCTGAGAGGATAGAGTTAGTCATACACTGCTAGCTTTACGGTCTCTCTCTCTCTCTCTCTCTCTCTCTCTCCCCCTTACTCCCCCCCCCCCATTTTTCTTCCTCCTGTAGAGTAAGGTGGGGGTAGGGAAGGGAGGGCATAGCCCCAGTGAAGAGAGCGATGCTTATCATACAAAAGAATGCAATCCACTTAGGGCCTCCTTTTTCACTAATCTAGGGCAGTGGGGGGTTAAATATGGTTACATTTTCATTAGACCCTAATAGCAAAAGGGCAGCCCGGATGGTTACATTGTCATGTAGATGTGGGAGGGGCGAGAGAAGCCTTCTCTCTGGGTCCAGAGACTGAGGGGGGAAATTGTGTCATTGGGCATTGTGGGCAGGCAAATTCCATCAATGGGAAATTCCTGTTTCCTCTGAAGGGGAAAAAGTGAGGGGAAATGGTTGGGGTAGGCTTGGTCAAGACAGGGTGGATGGGAGGAAGAGCAAGGCAAAGCACTCACAGAAAATTCCACTTAAACACAGAGAACTTTTGATAGGCCACCATGATATATAGTCTAACAGCCTGGCCTTTGAGTGTTCTGTGCATGTGAAGCCAGAAGGGCAACAGGGAATATATTTCCATTAATCATACATCGTGCAATACCTGGCTGGTAATTGAGGGAAATTCAAAATAAGTTTTGCTTTAAGAACTAGAGAAAGAGAGTTGGCCAGACCTCATACAAGTGATTGAAAATTACAGAGAGCAGGTCATGAACTCCAGAACTGAGGCAGAAATCCAACTGGCAGATCCCCTTTGAAATAGGGTGAACCCCCAATCATTTAGCCAAGATTGATTAATTTTTGCTTTCTTTCTGCTTTTCTTTATTGGAGCAAATATCCAGAGGCTAACAGACATGCTTAATAAGAGGTTATGTTCTGTTGCAGTGACTGTGCTGTACCAACATCAGCCATAGGAAATTGTTAACACAATCTCTTCAGCTGTAGACTTTCTTAGATATTTATCTAAGTGGAGAGAAAGAAAAAGAAGACTCTGTGCTTTAATAGTTCTGTTGCCATTTCAAAATAAGTGAGTCTGCAAAAGTTCATTCTTCAGGTACCAAAGCATATCAATCAATAAAACTGGTATCAAGGGTGGATATTACTTGTGGACTAGATGCATGCTTGACCATTTATTGATGTGACCTATGCTAGTAGTGTGGCAATAAGCATGGCTGCATAGGCTTGGGAGACAAGGTGGAAGTCAACAAAACCTCAGTCTAGACTGTTTGCTCATGATAACAGCTGCAAATGGAAAAACTGGCTAACAAGTTTGTAAATGTTGCTAAACACTAATTGCTAATTAGTACTAGTAAGATACTTGCCACTGTTATGGTCACAATATAGAAAATTCATTTATTATCCAAACTTTTATTATTTGTTTGCCTGTTTACACAAATCCAGCGACTTGTTGGAGGAAAGTAGGTAATGACTGCCTGCACAAAATATATTTCTTTTCTATGTATCCAATTTCTAAAACATACCAGTTCTGAGGCAATTTAGAAAGCTTAGTGTAGTTTTATTTTTAATTATTTTATTGTTAATGTGATATTTGTGCCGTCACTCTGCTTGTACATATTATAAATGCAACATTTCATGAATTAATTGGTTATATACATTTTTAAAGGAAACTATAAAAATAAGTGAAATAGAGAAACCATTATATTTTTCTAGAAATAATTATCATTATTTGCATCATGAATTTAAAACAACCCCTGTATGCCTCTGTCTGCAGGCAAAAAACTCAGATAAAATTTATAATTATATTTATGACCAATGTGTACAACCTTGGAATCATGGTATTTATCCTGGTATATAAATAGAATGTGGAGTGTTTGTGGCTGTCTTTTGATGTCTCAACTCAGACTTTTCAGTGGATATGAGACAAATGCATTTGTTGCACTATTAAATTCCATGGCTTCATCTTTCTTCACTGGATGCTCATCTATGTATGTTCCTGTTCTTTGAATACAAAAAGGCACTGAGTGGGAGGACCCCTTTTTAATATGGTGAAGCAGCGTAATATGATTTTGGAGTGTATGCAGAATCAGATGCAATCAATAAGAGCAGTGGTCCCAGTTAGATCCATGATTGATGAACTGGCATGGCAGGATGAACAGGATGTATAGTAATTCTTACATGAAAGAGGTATTATGTCAAAACAGCTCTGCAGCATTGGTGAAACAGAAAACATGGATTGTCAGTTCACTTGCTGTAGGGGAATTAGAAGACGGAGTTCCTACCGATAAACCCAATACTTTATCCAATCTACCACTCTACCTCTTGATATTATAAAATGAAGTCTAGTACAAAGTCTACACATTGCATTCTGTACTGAGCATAAACAATTGCTCTAATGTATAAATGGACAACTTTATATTGGTTGGTGGCCACACATAATATGGGGGGGGGAATTCACAGGGGGAAGGTCAGTGATAGAGAGTGGTGACCTTTCCACTGCTAAGTTGAAGTGCTTTACGCTGCTCCCTCAGTCAGCAGGAAACTACTAGCATGACATTTACTGTCCACATTGCAGATCCAATTCTGCCTCTGTTGCTTCTATTCTCAGACACTCTCAGTCAGCTGATTTCCTTCCAATGTAATGAGTGCTGAAGCTCAACAGAGTTTTTACACACCTTGAAGTTGGTTTTAGATAGTCTTGGGACAGGAAGGAAATCATGAGCCTTCACAGGTCTGGTGGCTTTCCTCAAAACAAGGAAAGCAGCATTACACATTGCATTGTAGGCTCTGTCCCTTTTGGATGTATGGGTGATATCACAATACAGGTACAAAAGGGTGCAGCTTGCATTACAGTGCTGTTCTCATCCAACCCACTAGTTTAACTGCTGCTACAGGCTCCTGAGTGAAGGACCTGTTTAAACCAGAACAGCTAAGAAGGATGTAAACCTGTCTCATCTAGGGGCCGAGCATGGAAGGAAAGCAACAACACAGCAGAAAAAAAGATATGATCAGGGCATGTTGGTTAGATGCAAGTGGGGCCCTGAGTGGAGCTGTTTCTGGTATACAGGCAAGGGGGGAAGTATCAGGATTTTTTGTTTGTTTTGTATTTTGTGTTTTCTTAACCATGTTAAGTCTATTTTAGGGTTTACATTACAGTTTTCATGGTGGTTTTTCTCTGAGTTTTAGTTTTCTGTGAGTTTTCTGTGGGGAATGGAATGGAACGGAACGGAATGGAATGGAATAGAATAGTTTTCTGTTCTCAGTTTTCTGTAAGGAATAGGTAAAGGATCTGGGTATGTTTAGCTATGGGAGAGAGAGAAGCAGTCTTCAAGTATCTGGCGGACTGTCATACAGAGCAACACATTCTCTATTGCTCCAGAGGGCAGGACCAAAACCAGGGAAGTTCAGACTAGGCATCAGGAAGAACTTCCTGGTGGTACGAGAGAGACATCAGACAGGAAACAGGCTGCCACATAATGTGGTGAGTTCTCCTTCACTGCAGGTCTACAGGCAGAGGATGGATGGTTGTTTGCCAGTGACATGCTAGTGGATGCTGAACTAAGCAGCGGGTTGGGCCAGTTGTCCTGCAAGATATCAACCAGCTCTATGATTGTATGGAAATAATAGGAAACAATGCAGTCACCTTTTGGTAAGAGAGGCCAGAGGATTCCATAGGCTGAAAAAAAGGCCAAGGAGATACATTAGGCAGGTTGCCCACCCCTTCTCTAAACCAGGAAGTAAATACTAGTAAACTATAGATTCTTCTATATACTCCACACAGGCAGCATTCAACAATGTATGAATCAAATGAAACTTCTGGGCATTATTTGTTTATGCTGATAAGAAGTGAGGTGACATCCCAGTTTTTTTCTGTCTGTGGCTCCTTTTCATCTATTGAACTCGATGCTAGAAACCAAGCAAGAAAAGAAAATAAATGTTAGAGGTAGTCCTCAACTTACGACCATTCATTTAATAACCATTCAAAGTTACAAACATGCTGGAAAAAGTGACTTACAACCAGTTCTCGCACTTATGACTATCATAGCATCCCTGCGGCCACATGATCAAAATTCAGGTGCTTGGCAACTGGCATGTATTTACAACTGTTGAAGCATCCCAGGGTCACATGATCACCATTTGCGACCTTCCCAGGGGGCTTCCAACAAGCAAATGGGGGAAGCCGGATTTGCTTAATGATCATGGTGATTCACTTAACGACCACAGCAAAAAAGTTTGTAAAATCAGGTGCAACTCACTTAATGATCACATTGTTTAGCAATGGAAGTCCCAGTCCCACTTGTGATCATAAGTCAAGGACTACCTGTATTACTCTTACAGATTAAACATGACAGCACTGCACACACACCTAATTCTTGGTTAGTGCAATTAGTTTCCATCTGCATCTTTAAGTTATGCAATGGGTCACTGCCTTAGTCATTTTCTGGCTCATCTTGAATGCCTGCGTGCAGGTGCTGGAAGGATTGGCCTGACTTTCTAACCTTCTCAGATGATGGACAATTCTGCTGCTTAATATACTAAAGCAAGCTTTACACCAAACTTTCAAGATCAGGGACGCAGTTTAAATCCAGTTGATGGCATATATTTTAGACACCAAAGTGTTGATGGCTGTAGAACCAGGCTTCTTATTTTCAATCTCGGGGGGTGGGGGGAGGAAACTTACCTCTACAGTTTCTGCTTCTGCATGCCTTCAGTCTGTTTTCATGATGAAAGTGACAGAGCCTCAACTCTGTACATTTGTTTCTGATTATTAAACAGGTGTGGAGGGGCAAGTTTTCTCTTAGATTTTGCATTCACAAGCATTTGTGCAATATAAAATTAACATTCTATGCACAAAAACATGTGTTGAATGAATATGAACCTTTTTCTTTATCTTGCTTCAACACCTTACTCTTGGCAGGACTAGATGGGAGGGAGGGAGAGAGGATCTCATTCACTGAAGGTGCTGTCCTTGTGATCAGAATGAACCTGAGACCTTTTGTTCGTATTTTTCCATTGCCCTTTCTTCACCAGTTTACATGCAGACGTACCTTAACCACCCCTTAACAAAAACAAATCTTATATAAGGGGGATGCAATCTGTTTCCTATTCTCAACTCTACCACTACCAATAGAATTACTAAATTTCTATTTGCAATCACTTCCATAAGAAGGCATAAGAACTGGAATGATGATATTATGAAGTCTCCTCTTTTATTTTATTGCTCTTCTCTTTTATCTTATTTCTGCTTCATCTTCTGTTTCATATTGTTTTACTGTATTTTAATTCAATTTCTTCCTTACTCTGGTTTTAAGTCTTAATTTTTAGGCTTTATATGACTTTGCTGTATTTGATCTTTGCTTCTGGGTTTTCTTTTTTTTTATCTTGTTGATCATTGACTACAGATAGTCCTCAACTTACAACCACAATTGCAAATGAAACATCTGTCACTAAGCAATACAGTCATTAAGTGAGTTGCACCCAATTTTACTACCTTTTTTGCCACGGTCATTAAGTGAATCACCATGGTCATTAAGCAAATCTGGCTTTCCCAAATGACTTTGTTTGTCAGAAGCCACCTGGGAAGGTCACAAATGGCAACGACCCTGGGATGCTGCAACCATCATAAATACATGCTGGTTGCCAAGTGCCCAAATTTTGATCACATGACTGTGGGGACACTGCAACAGCTGTAAGTACAAGGACCAGTTGTAAGTCACTTTTTTCAGCACTGTTGTAACTTCGAATGGTCATTAAACAAATGGCCGTAAGTCAAGGACTACCTATAGTTAAATGAATTGGAATTGGAATTGGAATTGGAATTGGAATTGGAATTGGAATTGGAATTGAATGCTTCCTTTGTACCAGGTGATAACAAGCAGTTATTTAGCCTAGGATGATCCTGGATCCAGCTGGTAGAACTCAGATGCTTTTCTGTTGCTGGGGCTGGCATCTGACCTTGGAGCCACAGTTATTCATTCATTTTATCTTTAACACTGGTGCTTTTTTCTTTAGCATAGGCTCCAAAACAGGGGCAGGTTATGTGCAGTCTTGAATGCTGTAAAATGAAGGCCCTTCAGTCACCAGAAAGATCACAGTCTCTCCTCTATGCCAATCTAGAACTAGTCTAATTAATTCTCTCCCCCACTTAAAAAAACAGGGAACCAAGGACAAGGAAAGGTACAATAGGCTGGACAGAATTGTTGGGTGAGGTACTACTTGGCAACCCCATTGAATATACTGAGGATGTTGTTATAAGTGAGTCAGGATCAGTTTAAAAGGACTGCAGCATATACAGCTGCATTGGGCTCCAGAAAAGTGGGGGCCTGCTAAGCAGGGCCTTCCCACAAGCCACTCCTTCCCCCTCTGTGCTCTGATGGCTGCAGTAGTCCCCTGCCTGCTGCCACAGCTAACCTCTTGTGCCCTGGCCAGACCCCTCTCTCCCTCTTGTTGGATGGAGAAAGGATTGTCAGGAGGGAAGGACTGTCAGGAGGGAGAAGCACGCAGTCATTATGGGGCCCTGGCATTGCATGGGGCGGAGAGGGTGCTGAGGCGCTGCTATTAGCAAGCCCAGCAGCTGCAGACCAGCCATTCCCATCCTCCCCTTTCATTTGCTGCCTGCCATGCCTGGAGAGAGGCAGGGAGAAGCAGCCTTACTTGAGTGGGTGATGTTGAAAGTAGAGAGAGGGATCCAGCTGACACTACATTTGGGATCAAAGCCAGGCCAGAGGATTGGATAATGCCAGGGTAAATACTAACTTTTCTCTAATATAATTTAAAACGAATGAAAGTTAGAATAATTAAACACAATGCATATACTGTACTTTACCCTCCTGTATTTAAGAGCTTTCCCTTCAGTACAGTAACAACTGAAATTCAGCAACAACTCTTAGAGGGTTTCTGGGGGCCAGTGCAAGACTTTGGAAAGCCAGAAAGGTTACAGTTGCAGGTGGTGCACTCTGGATTAAATAAAAATTCCTATTATGAAACTGTGATCCTGCTGGGAAGGAGGGACTGGGCACTGACTGGCCTTTGTAGCACAATACTGGACATATGAATTTGGAAGTAAATTCTGCCCTTTTTTATGCCCTCCTCCCCCCATGGACTTGGCTGATAAAATTGCATGGCCATACTCCTATCCTATAAAAACCTACTCAAAGATCAACCTTGCTGAATACAGTGAGAGTTATTCCAAGGAAAGTAGATAAAGGATCACGACTTTAGAGCTCAATTTTTTCGTTTCTCTTAAGCTACGTTTTAATGACAGCTCAACACGCACACACACAGATTTGCATCCCAGTAGTGGCACACCACGTTGGATGAGAAACAACGTTCTGAAAAGCAGATAAGTCAAAATAAATTACAACCATTTTCAGTAATTACAAAAAGTAAAACATTGAAACAAAGCATGGGCTAGAGTATATTTACATGGTAATTGTGGCCTTTGGTAATGCTGGAAGGCTATGTTCAGCAACAATAAAGAAGGGAATTTCCTGACTTGAGAAAATATTAACCCTTGCATTCTGATGCACTTCCCATCTTCTGCCTTTCAAAATTAAAGTTTTGGAGAAACGTTAGGCTTTTGAGTGCTTGCAAAGTTTCCCATTTTCCTAGCATCTTCTTCAGATCCTTTAGTGGAAAGACAGCTTATCCCCTATAGCAACAGACTTTTACTGTTTTAGTTTACAGTTAAATCAGACATGAGATTCTGCTGAGGAGTACAGTAGTACTGCTATGGTATAAAGGAATTAATTGTTCCCCATTGTCAGTTTTCAGATTAACCAATTTCCCTGAAGGTCTCATATGCCCTGTGGGGAAAAAATGTGGACCAGGACCTTCCTATTACATGGAGTGAAGCCAACCAAAGCAGAACCTTCACTCTGAGCTTTGTGTAACCTTACTGACATCACTGCATCCAGTCAGATTGGCCAGGGAAATATTCTTGTTCCTAGGAAAAGATATTTAATAGATAATGCTAAGCAGTACTAAGTGACTAGTGCTGAGCAGTGATTTTTGAATAAGTTGGTCACATTGTCAGCTGTGGCAAGGAAAGAAGCAGGGGGAGAAGCTTGTAGTATGTATCTGTGAAGGCATGCTGCAAACAATTTATTCTGCTTTCCAGCTCATGGCTGAATGCTATCCCATCCATCCTTGCCCAACTGGACTGCAGGACCTCAGGTTCATCCTCCACAGCTTCAAAACCTTATTTTTAGCTCACAAACAGGGCTATGGACTTAAGTTATGCTTCCTTCAGCCCTATCCCATATCCTATCTTTGAAGTTAGCCAATATTAAAACATGAGGTCTATTTTGATTGCAACTATACCTGAGGACCTCTGTATAGAAAATAAAGAGATGTTGAGTTTCATTGGGTCATCTAGACTTTGGAATAAGCTTTCTTTTAAGGTGGCCATGTTTGTTATTTGTGTTTAGAAAAATAGTCATATAGTTTGCACTGTGTGTTGTTTCCTTGTTCTTCTGTTTGATTAACTTTTGATATTGTTACTCAGCAAAATCATGGCATCCTTTTACAGGGCAATTCCACCCCATCCCTCCACTTCCTACCCCTTCAAAAATGGTGGGAAGGTGGACTGCAATAGGGCTGGGCAACGCTTTGATGAACTGACATGATTCCAAGGTTTTTAAAATGCTTCCACAGAGGCTTCCCTTTGCCTTGCTTCCTAGGCAAGCTCCAACAGCTGGAGAGACTTCTGTTCATGTGCAGTGCTTCCAGGTAATTACTTCACCATGCAATGAAGTCTCTTCCAGCAATTGATCTACCAGGTTAAGAAGACCCAAGAACTCATCAAGGAGAATTTTGGAGTAAGTCTCAGGTAGAGTGAAGGTGGAATTGTGTTACTTTTTTGCTTTGACAAGCAGAATCAAAGTACTTGGTAGGGGTGAAGTTAAGTCCTCTCGTGCAAACCTAATCTGCATTCATCTTTACTTCTGCTGTCCTTGAAACATTGAGAACTAGGATCAAAGGAAGTCATTTAATCATTACCCCACCCAAAGCTTCAGCAAATCATGGAGTAGCAAAAACCCCCTCATCCCACAAAGAGGAAATAAAATGAATTGCTTGAAAGGCACGGCATTGCTTCCTGTCCTCAGCATTTGGCTGGTTGTATCTAAAATATGCTGAATGGTTCCAGGGAAGGAGAGCTACAAAGACATCTAACCACCTTTTCCCTTGAAAGACTTGGTTGAGTGGCTAAAGCCCAGGAGCTGGGAGGTATGTGGAGGCAGGAGTTTCTCCAGATGGGAATACAAATTGCCCACAAGCTCCACAGAAGAAAGGAAAGGCTGTAGCTGAGACAGGAATAAATAGGCTGAGCTCCCAAGCACGGTTGATGCTGTGGGATCACAGAGATCCAAAGCCCTCTCAGCATTCCAGTAACTTTTAACAGATAGGCAGCATCCAGGGGTGTCTGTAGGCTGTGCTCAAAACAGTCAGGATGATGGCCACAGTGTAATTGAAGCTCCACCTGTACTTTTATGTGCATCACACATTAAAAAAAAACAGATGGAGCTTTGATTGCACCATGGTGGCTGCCATCTTGATTTTTTTTTTTACCATATCCCAGAGACACTGCTGGCAGCATCACTTCAAATGTTATATGACAATCATGACATGAACATGTGAAGTTTAATACACAAAGATAGGACTGCGGCTCGGAAGTAGTCCTTGCAGTATACAAAATAAAATGAGAACAAGGTTGATAGTGTCTAAGCTGAATGTATGGATGACTTCGTCTTTGGTAGATTGCAGTGGCATCTGGGGTGGGGGGAGGGAGTCAACAAAATTAAGAATGGTGGTCACCACCATGCAATCAAAGTTCCCTCCCTCTGGACTTATATGTGATGTTTATGCACATATAAAAGGGGTGGGGCTTCAGTCATATGATTGCATCCACCTTCTTGATGTATTGGATACCTGTTCTCTGCAGAGACCCTTGCTGGGTTTGTTTTGTATTGCCACACCCTCCCCTCACTATTTCAGATGTTACCTATACCAAAATGGTAGACACACTTTTGGGCTAAGGAAACATTTGAATTCTGAGAGCATATAGTGGGTGCAAGCACAAAATGATTGTCATGGTGAGTGTGGCTAGGATAAAACTTTGTTTGCCAGAAGGCAAACTAGTCCCCCAGGATGCTGGCTAGCCTTCTAGTAAGGTCTTTGTGGAGTCCAAAGGCATTATTTTAGGTTGGATGGGGAGCCTGGTGGGAACCAAGGAAAAGCTTGGGGGAATCAAGGAAAAGCTTGGGGGCACAGCAGGCCCACCAGCCACCATATTACTTGCTCCTCTTTATCATCAAATATACTAATTGCCCATAATATCTGAGGTCAATGGGAGATATAGTTCAGTAAAACCTAGAAGGCAACAGCTCCCCCATCTCTAAGGATGTCAGTTTTGTGCAATTAAAAATGGCAATAACCAGACTCAAGACCTGGACGTAATCAGAAGTTTAAGGAATATAGATAAATTAGACAGGACAGAATCAAAGCTTTAATAGGGAAAAAAAAGTAAGGACTGAGTAAGCTATGCTGACGATTTGACATTGGACAGAAAGTCTGAAAAGTGGGCAAATAGAAGGGAGTAGGTAAAGAGAAAGATCGCATATCACAGCATTCGTTGCAGGGTCTCATGTGGTGCTTCCAATGCTGGTGTTCCTCTCTGAGCTCCATGGCCCGTGTCACCTGAATAGCACTGCCTGCTTACAAGAAGGAAGTTATTAGCCTTTTTCTGAGTTTTACAGAAGTACTACCAAAAGAAAAAAGTTTGGAAACAGATAAAAAATCCCCTTTCTGCCTCAGGGGAAGGGTTAGGGAACAAAATGGAGTGGCTGGAGATAGGCAGAGTCACCCTGCATTCTGCCCCATTTTGTCATAGGCCTCCTTGCAAATCTACTCAGTTTCAAGCACCCAACGGATGGGAAGTGAAGTGCATGGCAACATATGATTAGGCAACAGGATCTTAGCAAAATATTAACCTAGGTTCCTGGGGATGGTTGATGATTAGAACAGAGAGAAACTCTGAAAGTTTCAGTTGACAGGTGGGCGGATGTTTTGCTTTGCAAATGATCTAAATGCACTTGGAGAGAAAGGAAATAAATGTTTTAATCAAAAGACTTGCATACTGATGAACATAGCCCCCACGAAAGAAACACATTTGGGATTTATTATCATGAAGGACTAATGTCTACTTGTGGCAAAGACCCCAGGTCTTCTTTCAACTACAGTACACCTCAAATAACTAGCAAAGTGGTTTAACTTGTTTTACAGAGGTTTAAGCCTGCAATCCTATACAACATGCCTGGAAATATGTTCCACTAACTTAATGGTACTAAAGTCTGAGTAAAGAACAGCATTGGAAACTGGTTTAGAATAGGGGTATGCAATGTTTTCAGGACCAAAGACCACACTCAGCTTTTCAAAGGTGTGCCAAAGCCAGAACAAAACCCTAAATTTTATTTAACTGCATTTATATTTACATATGATTAGATTAAATATAATGTGCATGTTTCCTCTCCAGTCATGTCTTTAATCATGTTCCTTTTCTGTTTCATTGAAAACTGCAATTTTGTAACAACTTTTGGGGGTCTCTGGGGGTTGCACCCAAAGTTTCTCAGACTAGGTACCTCTAGTACCTCTAAGTACTAGAGCCCCTGTTTTGGAATTTCTAATGTAGCATAAATGGACTTGGGATCTCATAGGACTGGTTTGGTGGAGAAATAAGATCCCATGCTCTCCCTATGATGATTGGGAAGGTTTGTTTCAGTTCTTCCCTCCTTTAGATCCCTACGGAGATTTAAGCCAGCTGCTCTCTTTCATTGTCTTTTATATTACAGCCCTCTTACTGGGCTCTTAAGGCTGCTTCACCCCAAAAGATGTGTTAGGTTAAGAAATGCTAGGCCCTTGAGTCAGGTTCAACCCATGGTGACTTTATAGGCATGTCTAGGTCATTTTCTTGGCAACAATGTGGAAGGACATTGCCTTTTTTTAGCAATTTTTGCCGACTATCCACTCTAGCCTACCACCCTCAATTTCCTGGTACAATCTCCCCAAAGGATTATGGGCTATGAATGAAAGGCATTGCAGTCCAACACATGGAGGGACCATTAGGCTGGGAAAGGCTGATGTAGAAATTATAACTGAGCCACAGTGGATTTCTTTGGCTTTGACTTATTTTATTTATTTATTAAATTTATCTCATTTATCCCCCCCTAATGGGGGGACTCTGGGTAGCTCACAAAATCCATTAAAACAATAAATATATAAAACATAAAAACTATACAAAACAATTACCAAACAAGAAAAAGTCCAAGAGGCTGATGGTTACCAGTGCTGCACATGACAGGGCTCTAAGGGGCTAGTACTTAGTGTACTAGCAGAATCCAGCTGCTGAGGTTTCTAAAGCCATTGCAGCTTATTCAGCAAATCATAATTGAAACAAACCATGACTTTAAGAAAGGCATAAATCCAGGCAATGTTGGTCATGTAAATGAATGAAAGCAGCATGTAAATGCAAATGGTCATTAAATGTAAGACTATGGAGATATATTAGGAAACCAAACACCTTCTGAACTCATTTTCAGGAGTTTATTTGCAGGGCATTTTTGTACCATGGGTGTTTCTATAGGCCTGCAGCCCAATATGTGGCTTGGGGTTTCAAATCAGTGTGAAAACTTTAACCCCCTTTCCATCAGCTGAGCAGCTCTTGCCCAAGTCCTTTTCTTCTTTCTGCCCATTTCCTGTGAACGCCTCCTAATCTCCTCATTGCCCAAATCCTGTGCTTTGCTTCCTCCTCCATTCCCTATCTATGTCTCCTATGTCATTGGGCAGATGGAAATGGGGGATCAAATGACAGTTATGACATTTGCCAGATTTTGTGTTAAGTTAAATGCTGCTGGATTGGGGTTAGACTAAGACTGTGATGATGGGGAGATTGACCTATGGTTTTGCTCCAAAAGAAAATTGTACAGATTTCATAACAACTCTGCCCCCCCCCATCCCAACTGCTCTTTTTAATTAATTGTTTCGTTGGGACTATGTCATCTGACTGCTTCAGCTTAGCCAGTTGCCACCAAAGACTTTATTCCACCACCACCACCACCCATACACACACACACACAGGGATTTTTTTATTATTATTTTTTGCATATTACAATATCCAAAAACAATAATTGCAGGAACCAAGGTGTAAATAGATTTTGAGAGGCGGTCTCATTCCTCACACTCCCAGCTGAGGTCAAGAATGAATGAAATCATTCCAGGCAATGATTCAGAACTGTGGGTGGCAGCGGGCTTATATTTAACTGCACAGTCAATGGGTGAGAAAATGCGGGGTGAGAAGGGGAAGAGGGTAAATCCCTGGCCACTGTTCTCTTTTGCAATCTGCAGTTGTTTTCTTCTTGCTTCCCAGAATGTCCATGAAGGTCCCTTGTAACTGACATGGAAGGAAGAGCAGGAATATTCCCCACTTTTCACCAAAGCAATGAGATGGTAGAGTGGAGGAGGAACCCTGTAATGAGACAACCTTTGGGAAGGACTTCATTTCCAGATCTACAGATCACGAGTCCCTTTGACTCAGATGAATTCTGTAGAACAGAGTTCTCCCTCTCCATTTTTTTTTTTAAAGATCTGACAGCCTTAAGCAATAGATAGATTCTTTTAGATTCATTTCCTCTTTCCTCTGTCTCCTTCCTTTTCTAGTCAGTCACAAGTTTTCCTTCGCCTCCTGTGGATTCCTGTGGGAGCATCTGTTTGGGTTTTGGAATGCAAGGGTCATTTCCACATTCCACTGAAACCATGGTGACACAGATCTAAACGTCCTAGCTCATTATCCAACACTGAAAAGAGCCGTTTGAGCATATAATGCTGAGCTGCCTAAAATGATTCAGAGGTCCTGCTCCCATCTCTGCTGACTGGTTTGCCAAGATCTCAGGCAGACCAGCTTCTCAAAATCCCTTTGAGCAGAAACTTCTGCTTGTAAATCAGCTGCTTGATTTACTGATCTATGGTGCCTCCCCAGTTATTCACATGATTTTAATAATGTAAAACTGCACTGTCAAATTGTGTTGACAGCATGTCATTGGAAGAAAAGGGCAACAGAAGAACTACCTCAAGTGATGAAAAGTTAAAGCAAAACTTGAAAGTTCATGGTTGGAGAGGGGCAGATACATAATTAACTTTCTCTGGCAATGTAGGATTAGAAAAACCTATACACAGTAAATAAATGGAGCTTATTTCAAAGATTAATATTTTATGTTTGCATATTTACAGCAATACTGAACTGGCCCATAGATGAATAGATGAAGCTCATTATTATGGAACAAATTTGTTATTCAGGACACTGAAAAACTATAGTATCAGAGATGTTGAGTGTTGTTATTTCAGTTATCAGAGCTCTTAAGGTATAATAATATCAACTGACTTGGTTGTATAAAGGTCATTTTAGCAACCTTATTTTTTAAAAAAATTGAGGGCAAGGTTGCTATGCTAGAAATCTAAAATCTGTTCTCTGCCAAATTACACACAGCAGCACTTTAAAGCTTCTGCAGAAAGGGCTTCAGATGCTATGCTCAAAATGTCACCCTTGTGCAACCGCACAAATTATACAAGCTGAGCAGATCTGCTGGTTCACAAAGTGCATCATTGTCACTGCTGTAATTGTTGTCTTGGGAAATCATGTATTTCAGTATCTAAATGCTAGAATTCTGATTGGGAAAAGAAGGGAAGGGAGGTGGGAAAAGACAAGTGTTTTTCATATTCTACAACATATGAACATTGGTTGGGGAAACATTAAGAATCCAATGACAAAATAATAGATCTGATTTCTCTTGTTGCTGCAATTCTTTTTAATCATGTCTTGAGAATCAGATGGGGAGAAATTAAAGCCAAGAGCCAGGCAACTACAAAACCATTGGTACTGTTGTGGAAAAAACAGCCCTATATTACAATGTCACTGGATTTTTTTCTCCCCTTGCTTATTGGTATAAAAAAAGAACTATGTTTCTGCTGTTTCAGAAGCTCTTTCTCCTCCCTCCTCCCTTCCTGTTACTTCAGAGGGTTAGTCATGAACAATCTGATCCTGAACACATTTGCCAGGAAGCCATCCTGCTGCGTTCAGTGGGACTTACTCTGTGGAAAATGGGTAATAGGCACCTTTACGGGAAATAAATCCAAGACATCAGTGTGATTTGCTTCCAAGCAAACTCATTCAGGTTTGGGCTGCAGGCCATAATATCTCCTTCCTGGCCTCTGTGTATTTTTAAAAAATTAAATGTATTGTTGGACACATCTTTCAATCCATAGGTCAGGCTGGGCAACGGCACCTGCACTGTAATAAGCCACATAAATAAAGTTTATGGCTAAACTGGCCTGACCCTGCATTGCCCTGCAGTACAGAAGCAGGGTCTTATCATTAGTATGCCAAACACATAGGCCTCCATGTCTGCTCATTTGTTCTCAGTTCTATAAATCTCCACAAAAGGGCAAGGCAGGGCTTGGGGAGAAAAAGAGGTGGTGGATGAGACTGGGGCTGGAGTTCAGCCATGCCATTCAACTCATTCTGCCTCCAGCAGGAGGAGGGGGTGGGGATAAGCAATGTTAAAAGATTTAATTTCCATCTTCTCTTCATGCTTCAGAGCCAAAAGCACTCTGAGACTGGAATTGTCCTTCACGTCATTTCAGTGTGTACATGGACAAGTCTTGTTGATAATAGTATCATATTGTTCTACCAGCTTCCCCACCCCCCACCCCCACCCCCGGCTTCTTTGGAAAAAGGAGAGGAGATTTCACCACACTCTTGATGAAATGGAGAATCGGTGCCAAAAACACTTGGGCATGGCTATTTGGAATCCATGCTCACATGGGTTCAATCTCCTGAAACTGAATGAATTCAAAACAAGAGAGATGACAAATAGGAGCCTTTAAGAATAGAAAAGGCTACCTGACATACCTGCCAATTTTCAGCCTCTTCCTTTTAACCTAAGCATTTCAGACATTGATTGATGGTATTAGATGCTCCTAAATTTGATAGAGAGCCAGTTTGGTATAGTGGCTAAATGCACCAAGCTAGAAACCAGGAGACCAGGAGTTCTAGTCCCGCCTTAGGCACGAAGCCAGCTGGGTGACCCTGGGCCAGTCCCTCTCTCTCCACCCGAGGGAATAGAAGGCAATGCCAAACCACTTCCGAAAATCTTGCCAGGAAAACTGCAAGGATTTGTCGAGGCAGTTGCCAGGAGTCAAAACTGACTGGGAGGAGGGAAAAAAAAGTTGATAGGGTAAGAGTGGGAGAAATTATATTCCATACCAACCATTTTTCAAGCATCTCCCAAAAGTCTGCTTATTAATCCAAGTATTTCTAATATTAATGTTATTACACATTCCTAGTAATAATACAGTAAAGCAGTAATTGTTTGGAACCATTGTTGCTGTTACATTATTTACCACCTGCCTTTGTATTACTTTAGTACAATTTTAAAGTCAATCTTTCTTCCTCTGAGATTAGTCACATAGCACAGTCTCAAAAAATTGGGGCCTTTGTAGTGAAAGATGATGTCACAAAATGTGGCCAGAGTTGACAATGCAGAGATATCACGAAGGGAATTGACATTCACCAGATAATGTACATTTTCATACATTTCTCATGGATTGCCAAATACTGGGGGAGGAGCAATTTTGCAAAAAACAAAACACAACCCTCAGCTTCCTAACTTACAGCTTCATTTAGCATGAAGAACCGTCTCACATTTCAGAACTTCATATAGTGACCTCCCCACAAGATATTATTATCCAAAACAGAAAGCAGCAACGAAGAGTTGTATACTGTTTAGTGCAAAAAGCTTACACTTTTGTCCTATTTATGTGATGTCCTTCTGTTACTAAAAGCTGATATTTAACCATCATATGGAGTAAGATGGCAAAACTATAGTAGGTAATTTACAACAAAACCTGACTGCTCCTGCCAAAATGATGTGAGATTGCTTCATACGTTTTTGCTGAACCAGCAGCTTTCATGGGGATAGCAAAATCTTCCGAGTCCTTTGTTCTCATCAATCTGTCTCTGAAGAAAAGTTGCCATGATCCAGCTGCTGCCCAAAAAATAGAAATATAATTCAAATCAAATGACAATGCAAGGATAAATCAGCTGGAAAATTGGAGGAAGGAATGACAATGAAGGATCTAAAGGGAAAAAAAGGTGAAGAAATATAATAAATTAACATAGATTGTCATTGATGTACGTATGTGTGTTTTTATCTGCAGAAACACACACATATACATACATCTATGGAATGTGAATTTAGAAAAATGTTTTTTAAAAAAACCTATTCCCAGCCTCACCGAAGATACTACTCACAATCCAATTCTCCTGATTCAAAAGTGATCAGTAAATTTGAATATGTTTATTGTCCGCTGCAAACAAAAATTGCAGTTGGCTGTCCATATTCTTTGGAATTCTGCTCTCTGTGCATCTTGTTCTGTGCATCCATTGATGTGGCCTAACTGTTGTCAGTGAGAAGGGGAAAAGTCCATTTACTGAACAGCCATTTGAAACTCATTATCACACGTTTGCTTTGTGTTGTATTTTATCACCCCATTTCATTAATTAATTGATGCTATAATGCTTTTCCAAGTGCTCTGTGAAAATATTAAAGCATCACTGTGCTGCAGTTATGATTAAAAACAAACCCCTTTAGTAAGGTGATTGCTTAAGGCCATGATCTGGGCGAAAATGGGAAACAGGAAAAGTTCAAGATGACTGATTGCCATTTTGATATGAATCCTGTAAAAAGTGAATGAAGTTAGCCCGACAGATCTATCTTAAGGAGGGGAATATTCTACTGTATTGTATGTTCAATACATTATAGCATAGTAGCTAAAAGGAACATTGAAACAGTTGATGGAAAGCAATTCTCAAAAGCTCTCCTCCCTGATTTGGCATTTCAGCTACAGGTCAATGATCTGTTGCTTTGCTAAGATGTCCTCTTCTTCTCTCCTAACTCCAAAAGGTCCTTGAGGCGATCTTTCCATGTATTGACAAACCTAATTTGACAGCCATGTCCCTCTCTCTGGAGGCTTACCTTAATGAAGTTGTCTGGTAGGTACAGACTTTATTAAAGGAGGGCTACCTGCTGAGCGAGCACGGATACAGCTGGACAGTCAGCTGAGCTGGCTCTTTCCAAATGTGGAATAAGGCCTCACTTTTAACATGGCTTTTTCATAAGACAGCATGGAAAATGCACAGAGGAAAACTAGCCAAAATAATGTGAGGCTTACAGCAGATATAGGCCACTTTCCCAGTAAAAGTCTGGAAATAAAATAGAGACAGCCATTTGGATAGCAAGGGATTGTACTAGTCCTTCTGTATCTATTACCTTTTTGCATCCATCTCAGACCAGTGACTCTGGGTGGCTAACAATTATAAAAACAATCAAACACTTAATACAGAAAATTAAATATAAATATAAAAACAGCCAAGAGATCTTTAAAAAATGTTGATATCAGCACAATCATGAAACGGGGCCCTTTGCACACTCGGGGCCCCAGGCCCGGACATAAAGCCAGGTCTTCAAGGCCTTCCAAAAAGCCAAAAGGCATACTGTGGTGAACATTTGAAAGAAATAAGAGTATTTTTCTGATTTTCTGAAAGATTTTTTTATCAGAAGGACTGCTGTACATGAGTAAACAGCAATGTTGTATGCTTCAGCAAATTAGTCTGTGTTTTAGTGGTTGTTTCGGATGATTGTTTCAGAAAGCACCTCTCATTTTAAGCTTTATAGAATGGTCTTCCAGTCCAGTACCAGAACCTTCCCCAATCTAGTGTTTTGGTATTTAAACTATTAATCTGCTTTGCAAAACTGTTCCTAGTTCCGTAATCTATTTTTGGCAACACAGCAGATAATATTTGATGGCTTGTAAATAGAATATTATAATGGTCCCAGAAGATAAGCGATGCAAAATATATGAAAAACATTTTTATCTAGATGTGGCAAGTATACCCAAGAATTCGAGTTATATAAGACTCTTCGTGTACAGAAGATCTCTCACTGTATTGGCATTGAGCGTTAACACTCTCTCAATAGAAAATGTACTGTATACCAATCTGTGTGCAGTCAAATGTAATTCAAGAAAGTCATATCATCAAAATACATGGAGGAATTACTGAAGGCTGATAACATTTGTAAAGAAATACAAGAATAATTCCAGTATGGAGACCTTTCTTCAATATAGTTGCATATAAGTATTTGGGGTAAAATGTTCATACTTATTGGGACAGGTTTTTATATCATGTTAAGTCCAACCAAGCAAATACTTGGTGATTTAGTGTTTTATGGGGACCAGCATAGACTCATTAGACTCAGCCCAAAATCTGATCAATTCTAGCTACACATCCACTAAGAAGATAGTTTGGAAAGAACCTTCACACCAGTGCTAGGTTGAGAACCTTCGGGGGGGGGGGGTGCTATGAATTCTCATTCTGCTTGATGAAATACAATTTGCTTTACTTTTTTTCCTAACAGAGAAGAGAATTTTGGAGTACATCGCATGGATGGAATGTGACGTTCTTGCATTTATTCAGTTGTGTAGTGGCCAAAGGGGATGTGTGAGTATCTCATCTTTTACTGCTGGGACAATTACCTCTCCAGTGGTTTGCAACTTCCTTGGTTTCTCAGGTTTCAATTAAATCCAAGAGGAAGCATCATGAGAAATATGTTCCACTGGGCTTTTTCAGTAGCAATTCCACTGTCTCAGCTAATGGATTTTCCTTTCTTCTGGAGAAATTTAGGAAAATTGTTCACAAATTTGGCAGAGAATTTCAAAAGTGTCCTGCTCTAGCTCACATCGTCATGGGTTGCTCTGGTTCCAAACAATACAATTTTAAAGAGACAATGTTCACCATATTTGAAAACATAATAAACTATTGGCCACAAGTTGGTGTTATACTTACTGTGAGCTGCTCAGAGAATTTTAATGTGATGGAGTGAAATAAAATATCATCACTTACAGATATATGCATATATGGATGGATGGATTTGGAGGTATATGTTGACATCAACTTTGCATAAGTGTCCACAACTTATTTTTTTTTTACTAATAATGAATGATTTCCTGCTTGCATTTGTTGACTCAATGTGCTCCACCTTAATATGTCGAAGTAACAATGAATTCTGCCATTCCTTTAGCACACAATTCACAAGTGTTAACTTTAAAAATGTGGCTGTTAATACATTTAGAGTAAATTAAAGGGTATTATTATAGTTGGAATGTAGAATCTGGAAATGTAGTATTAATTTATTAAAGAAACTTGGCTTATCAAGTTGCTGGGGACCTGGCTTAACAAGTCCTACATACGTCAATATATATAAAAAAAAATATTGGAAAACCCAGCCAGTTGTGGCTGATTCACTAAACTGTGATTAAGCAAACCCAGGGTTGGACTGATGTGTGAACAGCTCCTGTCCAACTGGCAGAGAAACAGTTTCATATTTGTTTGTTTTCCTCTCTAGGATAGAAACAGAATTGCCTAATTAATTTCAAATGGGAAGTGAGAGAACGACACATATCTGAATGGACAAGCTTTGCAACTGCTTATAACTCATCACCAGGAAATTAATATAAATCATTACTCAAGCTGAAGGCCAATTATCTACTTAAAAAGAAATTAGCCAACCTTCCCCACAATCTCCACTTTACTGCTACTTAAGCTGCGATGGGTGTTACATACCTGCCTACCTGAGATATTATGAAATATAAAAGCTGCAGCTCGAGGGCAGAGAGGGGGTCAAGGGCAGGCAGATCAAGTTCTCATTCTTTTCTTTACCACCCAACCTGTATATGCATTATACAAGACTGTATTACTTTGTTCTGGGATTTTACAAATATGAATTAACTATTTAAATATGATTTTAAAAATACAATTTAACTATTTAAGAAAGGAACATGTTTCCACTTACACAGTTCTTGATTTCCTGGGATCCCACCTGGAGCAAAGCAGGAAAGTCAAGTAATAGTTTCTCCCTGAAACAGAATGATGAATTGTCAAGGACCCGTATATTAATGCTGGGACATTACCCACAGATTTGCACTCTTAATTACAGTACAACGCAACTACTTTGGGGCTGATTATGCCACCACCTTCACTAACTTTTAGGAATTGAGAGCAAACAAGGATCTATGTGTCATAGACTTCTGATGCATCTCTAATCCCAGCCAAAGTTTTTAGCCAATGTAACAATGCTTGCAGTGAATATGATGAATCCAGAAAGATACATTTCTCCTGTTCTTTTCATACAACCACAACTAACCTGTACTTCTAAGGTCAGCACTCAATCTTCTCTTATAACAGTTATTTTGACAGTGTAGATACCAGACTTAAACTAACCTGTGTTCTTGTACATGGAATCAGAATAGGGCAAGCCATAGTATTCCCTATGGAAGCAAAAGTTGGACTTTGAAGAAGCAGGATAAGAAAAGTGTTGATGCTTTTGAACTTTGGTATTAGAGAAGACTCCTGAGAATACTGTGGACAGCCAAGATGACAAGCCAATGGATCATCGAACAAATCAACCCAGAGTTCTCACTAGAGGCACAAATGACCAGGCTCAAATTATCCTACTTTGGGCACATTATGCAAAGACCTAGCTCTCTGGAGAAGGCTCTAATGCTGGGAAGGGTGGAAGGAAAGCAAAGAAGTGGATGACGAGCAGCAAGATGGATGGACTCAGTTACACTGGCAATGAATGCACCATTGGAAGACTGAAAGACCAGGTTAGGGACAGTTCATCATGGAGAAAATCTATCTGTCTGGTTGCTAAGAATTGACACCAACTTGATTGGACATAATCAAACCAATCTTTATATGGACAACTGTATTGATTAGGGCCATTTTGTCTTCTCTGTAAAGCAGGTGGGTTGTGGGGAGTGTACTGTACATCAATCAGTGAGAAATTAAAGGGTATCGGTGTAATCCTCTCCATCCTATATTCAGCAATAAGTCCCACCAAGGGACTTGCTCCCAGATAGCCAGGTATAGGAGGTTTACAAGGTTTATACAACAAGACCAATATTCTGAAGCTTCTGTGGCCTCAGTAAGTGTGCTCTGGCTGATTGTGTGTGTGTTGTGTCTGAAGCCAAAGCCACCATAAATAAGTCAGACATCCTCCCCAAATTATCACATCACTGGTGAACCTGTTGGTGTAACAACTTACTATTTGTTCCAAAGTAACATATCACGTTGTCATTTCCTTTGCTGGTGAAAACTTGTACAAAAGAGGCTGAACCCTTCTTCAGCTCACTTGGGTGTCTGCTTTGTTTGCGCAAAGAGGTGCCACCGTGTCACTCGTGACATGACTTCCTGGGAGCTGCCAAGCTGCAGGAAAATCCTCCCCACAAAAGGGGGGGGGGGAACCCTTCAAGAGTACAAAAAGTACAGAGAGGGGAAGGTAAGACTTCAGCCTTTGTTTGAAATAGAGCCCCTGTCTCAACCCTGCAGAGGCATGGTATCTCAAGATAAGCCTCTGGGAGTGATTCTGTGGAGGTCACATTGTTTGGGCTCCAGAAACCCAACTGTTTTCCATTGGATGATCATTCCTTTAAGCGACAATCTATTGAGAACAGTATTATTTTTGTTGCTGATGTGACTTCAAGCAAAGGGAATTTGCCAGCATTTGTCTTCATTTTTTCGAGTGAGGATGAACCTTCAAGATTTAGTGCAGTTCCATCAGTGTTGAAAAGTAAAAAGTTCTGGTGAGGGACCTGCTGAAAAGCAATTTCAAAAAGCTAACTCTTTGAACTAGTGCATTTGTATTGAGTTCAGTGGGCCTTACTCCAAGTAAAAGTATGTATCTGATTGCAGGGATTTTCAAAGATGGGCTATCATTTATGACCAATCTGAACACAATTTTGACTTTTTATTCAAAAAGAAAAAAGCCAGAAAGAAAAACCCTTTCTTTAAAATAAAATGTTGTACATCTATAAGTTCCAATAGAATAGAAGTTCCTTTTTTAAACATTTGCACAAGGCTGTCTCCAAATGTTCTAAGTGAAATGTGCTTAAAAGTTTCAAAACATTTGGCCACTATCCAGAAAAATATCTCAATGCACATTCAGGCTCTCACAGGTCATCATGCCATATCATACAAACTGCCTTTTCCCCAAGCTTTAAGAGCATTTCTTTGGCATGTAATGTAGCAAATACATGTTATATATTTGATAAACTTAAGTAAAACACACACACACGAACACCACTAGGCCTACAAATCTGGTAGCACACTTCTCTGGCTTGAAAAAATATTAGTACTTCATAGTTGAATCTTATGCACATACAGTATGCTCAGGTGTAACCTGTATAGGGTTTACTTCCAAATGGTCATGCATTGGCTTGCAGTCCAGACTGAATTCAGGTATCTTGGCGCACCAAATGGATAACCTAGCAACTTCGCTGTTGTTTAATAGACCAGCTTTCCCAGCTCGGCACTCTCCCACCACATTGGGAGTATAATTCCCAGAATTCCTGGCCATGTGGCAGTTGCTGTCCCAACACATCTGGAAACACCCTGTTGGGAAGGCTGCAACGAAGCATCTGGTTGCCATCTGAGTGATCCCACAGCTGCTTGCACTAGAGTTCTGGAACACTCCTGCTCTGTTTTGTATCACTCAAACATAAATGTGACTCCTGAATTACACCCTGACATGAAAGATCAGTTAATAATTGGTTGTGTGCAAGGGAGTACATGACATCCAATAAAGATTATAGGAAATGTTGCAAGGCCTGCACAAGTTCCCAGGGTGCCAGTGTAATCTGACCTTTTTTACCTTGGATGGGAAACCAATATATCCGGCCTTTGAGGCATCTCTCAGATAACTCCTCAGGCTGCAGCCCAAGTGAACTAAAGTTGCTGTTTGGCTATGGTAATTAACACTGAGGAGTTCATGACTAATCTTAAGGCATTAAAGGTGGGGCAGGGTTTCCATTACAGATCCTTGTTTGCATGAACTTCCTCTCTTCCTCAGTGAAACTTGGCAACAGCCTGGGCAGCTGGCTATTATTTTTCCTCTATAGATGTTCAGTGGATATGAAACCTAACTACAGATTGGAACAGCCTAGCTACACAGTGACTGGGGAATTTGGTATGCCTGTTAAAACATCCCTCAGATACTGGGAACATTGAAGGGTTACAGGAAAGTAATAGTGGAAAGTGCCCATGGTGGGATATGATAGAACCAGGAGAATGTTTTCCAGCTGAGAGGAGAACCAACGCATGGGAATTTCAACCCCTACATCTCAACAATGATTTAAATAAGTCTGGAGACATGTAAGAAAAAAATGTATCCAATCCACATTCCACATGGCCAGCTTCATCTTTAAACTAGAACTTCCACCAAGACAGAGGCAGCTTTAAGCACATCAGAATAGCTCCAGGGTAAGACACAGATTCCAGGCATGGTAATATGTATGTGGGTACAAGGGGATCCCAGTTCAAACCAAAAAACAAGTCTATGGCATCAAGAGATCTTCTGGTTCTCTTTTAATCCCCCAAATTGCATTTAACCTCTGCCTTAATGAGGCTCTCTAGCTTCAGAACAAAGAATTCTTGGTGCCTTTTCTTCTCCTCTTCCAACCAAACCTTACCTGATATAAGCTAGCTAGCCGGTATGCTTGCCTACTTGCTCAAATAAATCAATAAATAGGCAGACCAAGGGCAAAATTGGTGTTACAAATGCCTTTGTTAATGAATTTAAAAGAGGGCTGGTGCAATAGTCAGTAGTCATCTATATTTATTGGTCATTCTCAAGGCACAGTTCATGGTCTGGGAGTTCTGACAATCTCTACTTTGCACAAGCAGGATGCAGAGAAACTTGCATGTATAATCTGTTTCATTCAGATCTGTGATATAAATTTACCATACAACGTATTGCCATGCTTACAGGAAAGTTGGGTGCACATACATACCAACATCTGTATTTTTCTGTACTCTGAAAAGAATGTGTACAACATTTGTGTAATAAGTAAAAAAATGGATAAGGATATATAGATGCTGGAGAAACCCATTCTATAACTGAAAACTGCTTGGAATAATACACAGATCATGAGACATAGACATGAAAAGACATGCACATCTTGCTGATAGGGTTTTTTTTATTTCCTAAATTAAGAAATACAATTAAATTCAATTTGACAGAGACTCATAAACATATTGCACAGTTAAATGAAAACTGTGGCTAAGATCCTTTGCAGTCATACCCCACAATCCCTAGATGTCCTCTTGCCTGAGCAAAACCCACCTCCTCAAATTATGATCTGTGCCCCTCCCCCCCCAGATGTGACTAGTTGGTGGGGAAAATGTTTAGTACTAGCACTAAGGGGACATGGAGAGAATTTGAACTGGTCCTGCAATGTGCTTTTCACCCACTAAAAACGCATTTGATAGCTTACAAATTCCTCTTGCCTCCCCCAATTGACTGTGGCATGGAGGAAGTTTGGTAGGCCTGAATAGGCTGCAGGACTGAGATCTTCTATCCTTTCCCCCAGATGCTATTATTGATTTTCAAATGGCATCAGGGAGTTCAAGTGCCTTGAGCAGTTTTGAGGTTTGTCATGGAGATGGGCCAAGCCTTCCTGCTGGTGAGATGTGTTTGACAGTTTATCCAGAACAAGGTGGCAGATCATCAGAAGTAGCAGAATCCTAGAAGGTAGCAATACAATTGGACTTGTTATAGTTTTGAATACTTCCTGTTCTATCATCTAAATTAGCACCTTGAGAAGATTATGCTAAACCTTATTGGCCATATTAACTTTCTTCAGGCAGGCAGTTGTATAAGCAACATTCACATCCCTGAAAAACTTTCTCTGCAGCTGCAGTCTGAAGCTGTATCTTTTAGGATTCTACCATTGTTTTCAGAGGCACATCTATCTCAGAAATATCCCATTTTTTGTCTGACTTACATTCTGTGTTGGTTATTCCCACTCTGAAAAGCCTGTCCAGATCTATCATAGGCTGCTTTCTTAAACTTTTAGAGACTATCTATTCAATATAAGATAAATTGAGATTCTCTAAATAACAGGGTACACAGAAGATATAGTACACAGCAAGGTATAATTTCAGCAATGATCCGCATTGCTGACATGTGCTCTTGTGCTGTGTTGAGATCAGTAGTGGGCAAGCTGGAGCCTATGGGAAGCATGTTCCTGCCTCCCAATATTGTGGCTCCTGGAACCCCCCCCCCCACCCACCAAGATTTTTCACCTATAAAACATTTTTTTAAAGTTCCCCAAAGTGGGGAATCCCAGCCCTGTCTCTCAGCAGCAGCACCACATAGCTTATAGTAACTTGCAGTAAGCAAAACAACCATGTTTTCTTTAAAAAAAATTGATTCCCTTGTCAATCCAAAGTCTAATCTACCTAATATCCCCATTTGTAGTGTTTGCATCAAAATTCAATATACTGTATACACATAGATTGGCTGCAAATCCATGCTTTGTCCCCATTGCACAAAATATGAATGCTTGCTGGCTGGTTGGCTTTGAAGGTCCAAATATACATTCAGTGGAGAAATGTATGTATATGTATGCAGTAGTTGGCGGGTTTCCTGCAGCCTGAATCAGGGAAAGAAAGACTCAGACATATACATACGTACACTCACAGATAGCCTGGACTTGGCACACTTGCATGAATTCTCATTTCCCAAATTTTAATTACTTTACTTAAAAAAGTAAAACTGGAGAGGTCCCAGTTATAGCTAGAGCTGAAGTATGTGAGCCCTCAACTCAGATAAATTATTCACTTAAATATACAAGCTTTTCTTTTAAAGAAAAAAAAAGACTTTATTGAGTTGAGCATAGTTTTGTTGACATAATCTCGAACGTTGTTGTTGGGTGTTGTTTTTTTTAAATCCTCAAATTAAAAATTGGGCTGTCCTGGTGATCTCCCATCCAATAACAACCAGGTCCAATTCTGCCCAGCATCAAGGTCAGCCAAGGTCAGTTAGATGCTGTCACCAGCTGGGATAAATACACATTTTTTTTTTTTTAATGGCCAAAGTGTGGGTCACCATACAATTTTCTTTGGAAGTATCCCCGCACTGCATGCACATAGGCACACACACGCACACACACTTGTGAAACTTTGATGCCTTGGCTCTTCCCTTAGCAATCTTCCATTACTTATTACAAAGGTACTATCTCTCACTGTTGATCCAGAACTCTATACTTTCTGTCTTTAGCAAGGAACAATATTATTGTTTTATGATATTTTGTTGGATAGCCGTTGTGTTATTCTACTCCCTGAAATTCAAAACTTCCACTTTCAAAAAGGAATCTTTCTCACCAGCACTGTTACAACATGCCACCGAAGCCTCTTCTTCTACGCAACCTTTCCAAATAGTGGCAGGCTTTTCCACAAGAAATCAAAGGCAATTAAAACAAAGATGAGATACTCATCTTGCAGCTCTGTCTGTTTTGCAGCCATTGTTTACCCTACAAGTCTTTCAGTTCATACTGTAGCAGAGGACAGGATTAAACAGGTCACTGTGGAGTTGGATTACAGTCTTTTATGCTTTTTTACACTTTTTTAGCAGATAAACTGGATAACTGACATAAAAGCCCAAGCGGAGGAAGAATTGCAGAAGTAAGAAAAATATCCAGGACAAGTTCCATCCATAGTTAAATACACATCAGGAGACATTTATTTAAATTTCATTCTTTCAGCATATGCTTAGGTTTTTTTTTTCTTTTTAAAATAAATGGATCTTACAACAACAGAATTTTGCCTGGACAAGAGCCTAACATAGCATTTCCCAAATAGTTATGATTTTATTTCCTAAATTAAAGTGGGAGGCTTTTTTTCTTTTTTTCTTCTATTCTAAAAGTTTTCTTCCAGATCCATAAACAGCCAAGGATTACCATCCCTCTGAGAAGCCCCTCTCCTCTGGCTTTTGTTTGGCCTCCTTTTTTAGAAAATAGGGAAATGTTCTATCTAAAATGGATCACTGATGCTGGCTTAAGAATAACTTTCACTCACAGATGGACTGATTCAGTCTGTTTCTATGATATCCACATAATTTTTAAATAAACTTTATTTATTTACATAAATTAAAAAAAAACTGACTCCCAGTGATACTGGATGCTTTACACCAGTAAAAGCCAGAAGCATAAAGTAAAAGAACGAAGTGTATCCAGAAAAGATAACAGAACATAACAAACATAACCAAATCTTACAGATACTCACCACCGCTCTATCCCAAGGCCTGGGAGAATAATGAGGTTTTCAATGCCTTTCAGAATGTCTTTAAGGTAGAAGTCATTTATAACTGAGGGGCCGGGGGGTGGGGGGGAATGGCTGTGCCATTCCAGAAGGCAGGATTGGAAGGATTGAAGTTATATCATCCTGTTCTGTGTGTTTTTATAGTTTTTTTAAATAGTTTTTAATAATGATTGTTTTATATGTGTTTTATTGGTTTGCTTTTTTAATTGAGTGTTGTTCACTGCAGAGTCACTTTCTTGTGAGATGGGTGGCTACACGGATATGATACATAAATAAAATAAAATAAAATAAAATAAAATAAAATAAAAAAGGCAGGTGCTGTGACAGAGAAGGCATGTTTCAAGGTCCCACTAGATGACTTTGTTTAATTGAGGGGACCTGAAGTGCATCATCCTCAGTAATGGGGAAAAAAGAGGGCAGGGAATGGGTTTGCATATGGCAATTTATGGCTACAGATATAAACATAAAATAATGGAATGTAAAATAATGGGAGATTCTGACCAGGTGACCTGCTCTCCATTCTTCTAATACTTTATGATTCAACTAGGCTTTGATTGGCCATTGCCTCTAGCAGATGACACCTTGAGATACAGGAATCTCCTCTAAGAACCCTTCATATATTCTCAGATTGACATACTCCTGGTCTCCCAGTGGCTCTATCTTATTCCCATTTGAATAGTTTTACATTTCTTCCCAATAGGCTTGTACCTGGAACTTGATATTCTAACACAAAAAATACACTACTAGGCCACACAGCTATATAGAGATTTTGCTATGATATATCCTACTATCCAAAGTGATAATGGGGCCAACCAAAGGAGCAGATGATGAGGCTATGTTAACATGATTGTTGGCTAACAGCATATCCTGATGTTTTTGATCCAATTCTCAATCTCCATTTCAGCAGAACAGTATAATCCAGTGCACTTTTCCTGAAAGAAGTACATTGATTTCAAAGTTTTTTATTTGCTAATAAGTGAGTGTATACGATTGTACATTTCAAATTTTTAGTCTTTTGTTGTTGTTGTTGTTTAGCCAGAAGGCTGAGAAGACTTGGGTTTCTCTTCAGATCATATAAATCTTTTGTCTTTTACTTGTTAAAAAAAATTAACAGTGAAATACAAAATCCTATAGCACCAAGAAAAAAATGAAGATAGTGATTATATAGCGGAGAAAGAAAACCTAGACTGAAATAAACTAAATGTAACAGAAGAAAAAAAAACCCTAATTAACAGAAAAAGATGTAAAAAAAAAAAAAAGCAACATACTGTATAATCTTTCATTTTTAGAACAGAGAGATTTTTCAAAAACAGATAACAAATTTATACCTTGGATCCATTCCTTAAAATCAGGAGAGTAAATTTCTTCCCAGTTTTGTAAAATTATCCTCTTTGTCATGCCACAGGCTTGACAGAGCTAATGTTCTTCATGAGTTGACAATTTCCATGTTTTAGAAATATAGTTCAACATCACATTAAGATCCTTACCTATAATAATTATTTCCAAATTGTACTGATATATAGTAATTTGAAACCCAAACAAGGCTATTGCAAGATAAGACCAAATATTATAATTGTAGAGAGTAACAAAGATAATGGAAATATGTAAGAACTGTTATCTAGTCAGCTGAAGGGGCTGAATCACTTTTTTCAGTCCAAAGCAATGAGATAACATTTGAAAGCAGCTCAGGCAGACACTTCCTTAATTTACTGAAGTATAGGAAGGAAGAGGAAGTACAGCACAGACTTACAATATTCTGCTTTATACCTATTCTCAATAAAAATAGTTTCAGCATTCCGGTGGAGCTGGTCTATCTAGAGGGGCTGACCATGCCAACATAAAAATTTGAATGTCCATCTCTTTTTAAACATTGTTTGAGGGGTCCAATAAACACCCCTCAAACAGCTGGGAGAGGTGAACAAAGAATGCTGGGAATGTATACCAAGAGCATATACTCTGAGCAGGGTCCTCCAAGGTTGGAAGCTGTCTCATTAAAGCAAGCAATATAGGAAGATGCTGAAGTTGGATGATCACTTTAGTGACAACAGCAAAAGCATCATTTTATATTGCATAGGAGAAGGTAATGGTAAGCTACTCCTGTATTTTACCAGGAAAACCTTACAGACAGACCATATAAAGTGATTGACAATACAGTGCTGGATGATGGAGCCACTCAGGTCAGATGGCACTCCAAACATTATTGAGAAGAACTGAGGATATTTTGGACTACTATTTGTATTTATGACATGGCTGGATTAAAGCCTTCAGGATGTTTAGTTACTGAGACTGCCGTGCAGGAAGGAAAATCCAGTGCTACTAAAACAAAATTACAGTGGGAACTTGGAATGTGAGAAGCAAGAACACAAGAAAGCTCAACAAAGTGAAAGATGAAATAATCTTGAGCATACACCCTCATTTTGAAGGAGAACATCAGGAATTGCTTTGAAGTCCTGGACATCATTGATCATGAACCAGAGGAACTGTGGAATGAACTGAAAGAAGTTATTAAGGATAAAGGTGAAAGGAAATTGCCAGAGACCAAGAATCAGAAGAAAGCAAACTGAATGTCAAAACAAGTGGTAGAAATTGCCAAGAAGAGAAGCCAAAGCCAGAAAGACAAAGATCTCAGGAAAGGACTTAACAAAGAATTTCAGAGAGCTGTTAGAAGAGAAAAGAAAGCGGCCACTAGGAGTCAAGACTGACCAGAAAGCACGCACACTAACACATTACAACAGCATCTGCAAAGACATCAAAGATAGAAATAGACATGGAAAAACAAGGAAAGTATTCCAAAAGATCTCCAAAATAAGGAGGAGTTTCCAGTCTTGAATCGGTATGCTAACGGATGCCAAGAACCTCTAGTGCTAGAAGACTAAGTTAGATCAGCACTCCAGTCATTACCAAATTGGAAGGCTACAGGAATTAATGGAATATCTGCAGAAATATGGCAAGCAGCAGAAGAAGAATCAGTAAAAGTTCTAACCAAGTTATGCCAACAAATTTAGAGAATGACATAGTGGCCAACAGATTTGAAGAGGTCATTCTACATAGCAATACCAAAGAAAGGAGACTTAACAGAGTGGGTAGAGTATCGCACAATATCCTTAATTTTTTTATCTAAGCAAAATAAGGCTTAGGATCACCCAACACAGATTAGAGCCCTACATGGAAAGGGAAATGCCAAAAGTTCAAATTGGTTTCAGAAATCGCCAAGGAACAAAAGACATTATTGCTGATGCAGGCTGGATAATTGAGACAGCTAAAGAATATAAAAAAGAAATCAATATGCGCCCCATTAAGTACAGAAAGTCCTTTGATTGTGTTGACCATGACAAGTTGTGGAATATTCTTAGGAAAATGGAAATTCCAGAATGCCTCATCGTACACATGCGAAATCTATACATAGGACAGAAAGTCACATGAATATGAATATGGCTATCCTGATGCCACTGTCTGATAGCTGAAAATATGAATGATCTGCAAGCTGTAGTATTGAAAGTCAAGGAGCAAAGTGACAAAAGAGGACTAAGATTAAATATAAAGACTAACAAACTAATGGCAACAGGTACAGCATTAGAACTGACAATGAAGATATTGAAGTGGTAGACTGACTATCAACAGTAAAAGAACCAGCAGTTAAGAAATATGCTGCAGACTATCACTTGGTAGGGTAGCAATGAAGGCTTTGGAAAAGATATTCAGGTAGCGTGACATGTCTATAACTACTAAGATCAGAATCCTGCAGGCAATGGTTTTCGATGTGATATTCTCTAGAAGTGAAAGTTGGATTTGAGAAGCAGGGGTGAAAGACTATTGAGAATTCTGAACCTGAGTGGTTGGGAAGACTCTTGAGAATACCATGGAGAGCAAAAACAAAAACAAAAAGCAAATGGATGATACAACAAATCAGTCCAGATTTCTCACTTGAGGCACAAATCACAAGTCCCAAATTATCATATTTGTACACATTATGTGAAGACTCAGCTCCCTTGAGAAGTCCTTGTTGATGGCACATAATTAATCAATTTCATTTATTAAATGATAAGAAGTATATTTAACTTCTGATAGCATTTGGGCCACTGAGTCTCCAAAAATGAATATTCCAATTCTTTATTCCTCAGTTAAGATACAGAACTAATACTAACTATCATTTTACTTTTTAATTCCTTATAAAATTGAATTGTTGGTTTCTTTTCAAGCTCTGCATCTTTTAAAGAACTTAAAATTGCAGGTACATTGGAAGCTGCTAGAGTATTCAGGCCATACTGTTTAATTAGATGTTTGAATTGTATAAATTGCCAAGTAAACATTGTAGGTAAGCCATAACCAACATGCAAACTGTCAAAATCTTAGAGATTAGAAATCAATTTATGTGAAGTGTTAATCCCTTGTTTAGCCCAAGCATTCCAATAAAACACCTTGCCTGCTATTTTCAAATTTGGGTTATGCTACAACATCAATTTCCCATGCAATTAGGGATCACAACATAACCACTTATCTATTAATAACTAAGTGCAGCTATTATCTATTAATAACTAAATTGAGTTAGAGAATAAAGATCCCAGTTTAGTATATGTGGACTCTAAAACTTACTAAGATTTCAGAGATATTACACACTTGTTCTCCAAATAGGTCCAAAGAGGAAATTAATCATTAAAAGTCTAATTCAAAAAAAAAGTTAAAATAAAAGCCCAGTGATATACTTGAAAAATTGGTAGGTTAAAGCTGCAATCATCATAAAATAACCTCAGTTTGACCAAGGATGTTCAACTGGCTTTAACTTGCCAAGAAAATGTTCTCATTGCCATATCTACAGTATCTATGTAATATATACCTAATAGGAATTAATATTGGCATCCTTCTTAGAGTATACATTAATCCTGATGCAATATTCATTTTGATAACTTTAATTGTATCTCAAAATTTTAATGGGAATTTTAATCATAAAATAGTATTTACTGAAACTGCATATATACATTTAGACATATTTAATTCAATATATTGTAATATATTTCAAGAAAGATGTAAATCTAGGTATTTTACAGAGTCTGTACAAATTGTAAATCCTAATCTCTTATAATAATACATAGGTATAGTAGTCCTGGAGAAAATCTGTGGTCATTAAAAGTTGGCACTGATTTGATGTCACATAATCATAAACAGATACAGTAGATCCAAAAGGCAGCATATTAGAATAGTTCCAGCTAATACTACAACTAGAGAATCAATCATATCACTATAGGACTTCAATAAGTTAGATATAATATCCTCAGTATATAGGAGAAATTTATATTCAGTGTCAGATACCACCACACCTGTAATATCTTGAGACTGTCTAATTGAAAGAACCAACAGTTGAAGAACAAAATTGAAGATTAAGGGAGACAAGGGTGATTTTTGTCAGGTGCCACAATATAACTTAAAGGTTATACTGTATTACAAATACATTCAGAGTAATTCTAGCCACTGGGCGAATATACCAAATAGTAAACCAGTGAAAACTCATATCTTCTTAGAATGCACTTCATAAATTCAATCTAAACTATATCAAAGTCCTTTTCATCATCCAGTGGAGTTAGAACAGCTGTTTCCAATTTATCTGTGGCAATATCCATAATATCAATCACCAGTTAGTTATTGTTAGACACTTGTCTATTTTTTTATAAATCCAGATTGAAATGGGTGAATTATAGAGGGTATTACTTTCTGTAGCTTCTTGACTAGTGTTCCAGTTAATATTTTAGTGTCCACATTAAGCAGAAATATTGGTCTATAGCTTGTACATCTTGTGGGGTCTTTCTCAGGTTTTAATATTAGTGTACTAGTAGACACATAAAATGATAAAGGAAATACAGAAAGTTTCAATGATTGATTATAAACCTCCTACAATATAGCTGCCAATAAGTCTGTAAAAGTTTTATACCATTCAACTGAAAGTTCATCTGGAAGCATTCTCCAGTTTCAAAGGCAGCAATGTTTCTGCAGACATTATTAATTAAGCACTGACAATAGAATTCTGGCCAGGCTTATTCCCCACCCTCACTCCCCAAAAAATCTGAGTATATTTAATGGAGAATGTCCCTGACCAATATATTTAGGATCACAGCCTAAAATTATTTGACACTGTCTGCCAAAGTGACAAATAAGGAGAATAAAATCAAACAAAATAATCCTTCTATCCTCAAGATTTCTCAAAATTAATCCTTTTATTTGCCTTTTGACAAGTTAATATATTTGGTATTTGAAAGTGAAATACTGTGGATACTGAGTATGTCATGACTCCCAAGCAGACATGTAAGAGAATGACTTACATTTTTCATTAATATAGACCATCTCAAGTGTTGGATAGATAGAAAGGCAGAACAGAAATTTAATCAATCAATCAATCAATCAATTAATTAAAAGCTCAAGTAAGCATTTCCAAAATGAACTACAAGCTTCTTAAATACCGTATTTTTCCATGTATAAGACGATACTTTTTTCTAAAATCATTACACTAAAAATTGAAGGTCGTCTTATACAAGGAAGTAAGCCGAGGAGAGAACCGCACGGTTGTGAAACTGCCCATACTTTGTCTCTGCAAACAGGCTTCCTCCAATCATGAGCCTCCAATCACAAGTGAAACTGCCCATACTTTGTCTCTGCAAACAGGCTTCCTCCAATCACGAGCCTTATGTAACTGACATCAGCTGATGCTGAACAAACCAATCGGAACACATCCCGTTGGAGGTGGAGAGCGTGTATGCAGTGTGCAGATGCGACAGGGACCAGTAATGTCAGAGCATTCTGAGCCCATAAAGATGTCAGAAAATAAAAAAATAAATAAGCAAATGTCTTACTCTGCAAAATTCAAACTGAATGTAATCAGTTATGCAAAAGAGCATGGAAATAGAGCTGCAGAGACAGTTTGGACCTCCTCCCACTGAGTGTATCATGTAAATGTTACCTAATTACTAAATAAAAATGTGTTCTGCTTTATCTTTAAAATATTGATTTCTTAATTTTGGGTTGGAAAAGTGGGGGTCCTCTTATACATGGGGGTGTCTTATTAACGGAAAAATATGGTATTTAATAATTCCAAATAAGGAATATCACTTAACAGTAATATTATGATCTACAGCATTTTAATGTAAATAATGAAACCCACCAGAAGAACATTAAGTTCAGTTGTATACTTTCAAACGCCCCCTTTGCTCAATGCATGTTACAAATAAATTTTAAAAAGTTAGATATAATGTCCAAATATCTACAGTTTTTGCACTTTTCTACACCCTCGTTATTCACCAACATTTTTCACCTCTAAAACTGACAAGCCTCTGTAATTGCAGCTCAGGCTTTTAAACAGTTGCAAAGAACAACTTCCTCTCACCCTCAAACTTTCCCAAGGGAAGTAAATCGCTTTCTGCTGCGATTTACCAAACAACAGCTCTTAATCCTACCTGCTTTTTGTCACTTCCACACAAAATAGTCCTGGGTGACCTGGAAGAAGGTTTCAACTTCCTGTTGGCTATTAACCTCAACACCTCTTATTATTTTGGGAACAGCTAATCAGCCCAGCATATCCTGTAATTATAGAAGACAAGTGGAAACCTGAAAAATACATGGAAAAGGTTCTTCTAGTTGGTCTGTCCTATAGCATGTCTCTCAGTGTGTCTGCACACAACCCATCCCCCTCAACAGCTGTATTTGTTGTGGAGATTCTATCCTCAAGATCCTCCGTTCTCCAGTCCTCACCAATTTATCTCCACATTTAGGAAATTCTCAAGCTTACTATACCTCACTTTTAAATCTCCTGTTTTAAGAAAAGGAGTTTATTGGAGAAAAGTGGCTCTGTTAAAGAAACCTGTCCAGTTCCTAGAAATATCTTGAACAGGGACTTTAAAGCTGATGCTGAAGTAATGTCAATTGCCCAAGAAGGGTCCCATCAGTATCCTTTTAATGATATACTAAGGTGTTTGCAGGATACTGTGTATTTCATGTACTTCTGGCTGAACTAAAAAATATAACCCATAGGATTATTAAGCACTGGGCTGAGATCCTCTGATCTTAATACAGGGTTCCTCAACCTTGGCAATTTTAAGACAGGTAGACTTCAACTCCCAGAATTCCCCAGCCTGCAAGGGTTGTAATAGAGTGACATAATGGAAGAAGGAAGGAATAGGATTTGTTGCTTTTTGTGGACTATGTGAGCAAATCTCTCCTCAGTATATAGAATCAGACATCTAAATATAGCGAAAATTTGGGGATGTAGTGGTGAATCTTAGAATCCAGCAGATCCTTGGCCTCCACCTCACATCCCATACTTACCACACTCTAATTTTAGGATTTTCTGATGTTGAGAAATCCAACCTTAGGAAGGCAGAAGGAGAAACTTATCATCAGATTACTTTTATACCAGGGAATAAGGGAATCTGGCATATGTTCAGTCAGGGCATTATCTAAGGGACACAGGATTGTGTCGTAAAGAAGTGAGAAAACCACACCATTCACAACTTTTATTTCTGGAATATAAGAATTGCAAGCTCCAGCAAATTAAAGTTTGTATCAAGAAGAAAAGCAGAATGGGAGAACTTCTGCAGCTGTACCGGATAAATGAATCCTTTTGTTAAGATTTATTTCTCCAAGTAAATGGCAAAATAAAAATTAAAAAAAAAAGATTGAGATACACGCTCTTTCCAAATATAAGTGTTATTATTCCAAGGATGCATCTGACCAATAAAACCCATGCAGTGAAATCTTGAAGACAATACTAAAATAAATTGTTTTCTTTTTTCCCATAGGTAATTAATTTTTGCATTGGTAGCTAGTTCAGAATAAGTAGCTAGTTTTAGCTGGAGGAATATTTATTATCTCCCAAATAAAGGGAGGCCTTCTCAAATGCTATGCATTTACATTCTTCAAGAAATGTTGCCCTTTACTAATTCTATGGTTTCTGCGTGTCTTCAGCAGCACATTTAATTTCAGGGTACTTTACATTTGTTACGGCTTAGAAAGTGAGAACTACAACATTTTATTCCAAGCCACTTGCGTTAATGAAGACGAGAGACAGGAATTGTTATTGGTGACAGTAATAATAGTCAGCATTCCCTATCTAACTGTAGCCCTTTGGCTAAAGTTTCGATTTACAACTCCATTGGAGACAGATATTCATATTAAGTTTGAGTGACACTTGACCTTGCAGTCCGCTTTTTCTTACGGGTGGAGAAAGACAGTTTTGAGAGACGTTAGCATCCAAGCCAAACAAATGACTACATGCTCTATGGTATTGCCCTGGGTGCCTAAGATCAAGGTCTCTTTCAATCCTTCCATAACTGAAAAGCTCAGGTACTGGCAAATAAGAAAATCTGTGATATGTCCACTGTAGATTTAAGTTGCTTAGGCCAGCCCCAGGATTTGCCACTTTATCCCCCACTCTCCTCAGCATTGTGAATGTGGGGACTGGCTGTTTAACCAAGGCAAAGAACAGACAGAAGCAGAAAATCTATTGAAAAGCATTCTCCATAGCTTCTATGAGATCTACCATGCTGTAGTAATTACAGTTGACTAGAAATGAGGGAGACACAGTTAATGTTCACTCTTGGCTATGGAAGCTCTCTGTGGCCTTGGGAAAGACCAGTACCAACCTACTGCACAAGATTGCTGTGCTAAGGAAAAATGGATTATTATAGAAGAAAGATAGGATATAAATCTAACCAAAAGAGAGAATGCAACAGAAAGCAGCCAGAGAGATGAGGTAGTTAACATCATTGTTGCACAGAAATATTAGAAGGATGAAACTTGCTGAATTTTAATCCTCTTTTCCTCTTGTCTTCTCCTTCCATCTTGCCCTATGAGTAGCATTTTATTATTTAGGGTTGCTATGTGGTAATGGCAATGAGTGATTGGCTGATTATGTGCCATCAAGTCAGTGTCAACTCTTAGTGACCACATAGATAGACTTCCTCCATGACAATCTGTTCCTAACCTGGTCTTTCAGGTCTTCCAATGGTGCACCCATTGCCATTGTAATTCAATCCATCCTCCTGACTGCTGGTTATCCTCTTCATTTCTTTCCTTCCACCTTTCCCAGTATTAGAGCCTTTTCCAGAGAGCTGGGTCTTTGTGCAATGTGTCCAAAGTAGGATAATTTGAGCTAGTCATTTGTGCCTCCAGTGAGAACTCTGGGTTGAAATGGCAAGGAGCACCAGCAAAATCCAAGCAAACAGTTCTGAGTCCATTTCATCATATATAGTGCAACTGTTCAGCACTTAGAGGCAAGGGACTTAAATCAGCCTTAGGCATCCTTAGCTGTACCAGTGTTAAAAGTAACATTCCATCTTATTCCAATACTTCCAAGAACATCCTGCAGGTATACGGTCTGTTGGGCTGATCATTCTTTACTTTGGAGGGTAAGCAGGTGAGTGCAATATTTTAAAACAGTCAAGAGAGGCAGACAGGGACAGAAATGTCACGCTATATAGTTTTCTGTTGGCTCAAGGATGGGTAGAGGGTGCTTCAACTCAACAGTGGGGAAGAGAACAAACCCCATAAGTAAGCTTCTGAGTAAACACCAATGACATGCACATATTTACCATAACCTTGTAAGATGTTTTCCTACACTGTGGGGCATAAAGAAAATGAAAGAGTGAATAAATAAAGGTGTGCTGTTACACAGTATTGGATGACTCTAGAGTTGGATGAATAGAACTACCCCAGAGGGTGGGAGTCCTGGCTTTCCCCACCCTCAGCTTTCCACACTATCTTCCATTTATTTCTGAGGTAAATAAACCACCTAGGATGTTGTATGACAGCACACGGCCAGGGAACTTCCATTCTGCTTCCAAAAAGACAGGCATCTCCAGATCTGATATCTCCAGATATTAAGCTGATAACTTTGACAGTGACTCGTCTTAACAGGGTAAATACAGAAGCCTAAAATTGCACTGCCTGTTGGGCCGCAGATGGACATTTCATGTAAGTCTGAAAGATCTGTAGCAGTATCTTACTGAATGTGCTGCTGCACAATTACATCAATCCGCGTTCACCAATTTGTAATACACCCTGTCCCAACTAGAAGCCTCCCAGGTATGTGGGGCAACAGTTCCCATCATTTCCAGACAACTTGTGCTATGAAGTTATATCAAAATAATTAATCACTGTGCCGAGAAGACAGTTTTCTGGATGTGGCTGATACCATCTCTGCTCATTGCAAGCCACTCAGAGAAACTGAAGGCATTTGCTATTAGAGTTTAATTAATCAAGCCTTCCAGCTGCTTACACTGGGGAAACAGCACCTGCTGTTTCCAATACCATTTTACAGACATGATATTATAAAAGGTGGAGGAAAGGGGAGAGGCTGCGGCTTCCTGTGCTACAGAAGTGGATGGCTGATAAAGATCTGCTGATAGATCTCTAGGTGATTTGAAACAGATCAGCATGGCCTTATGACTCCAGCTGCTTCATTAATAAGAAGGAAACAAGGCTTTCTGTCCATCCCAAGGCAGCAAAAAGGCAGGAAGCCAGTAACTGTTTTCTGTATGAAATAATAATATAATTTCAGTTCTGTTACTGAAAACAAATCTCATAACCTCTCTTTCCTGTTTTGGAACTGACTCTGATAGGTGGGTCGAAGGAAGGAAGGAAGGAAGGAAGGAAGGAAGGAAGGAAGGAAGGAAGGAAGGAAGGAAGGAAGGAAGGAAGGAAGGAAGGAAGGAAGGATCCTGCCAGCTTTAAAATCTGCCCATGAAAAGAATACTGGAAGGATAACTGCCAGCCTTTGCTGAATTTGCAACATGGCAATCAAGTATCTTCATCATGAGATTTCAAATCCAGCACATCTGGAGGGCTGCATATTGTTTTAGTTTCTAATGTTTGGTTCAAACATATCAGAAACTAAAGCAACGTGGGGCCCTCCAGATTTGCTGGATTTAAAATCCAGAAACCCCTACCCAGTCTGCTGAAGCACCCCAACAGTCAGCAGTATAAGGAAGGATCTCAGTCTAAATGTAAATTTGTGAGATCACAAGTCCTTCAAAGTTATCAGTGCTTCTTAGGGAATCTGGATAATTCAATTATCTGATTCTCCAGATAAAGTCTGGAATCTTTGTTGCCATCAGAGTAAGAGCTCCTTGTTAAAAGACTGAGCACTGCAAATGAAGTCAGTTCTTTGGTCTCTAAGTGGGGGTGGAGCTTTCTGGAGAAAGAGCAGTAATGTCATGACTGTTATGTCATATGGCCTTAGGTGAGGTTCCAGCTGGAAAAGATTCTCCATCCCTGATGTACAGCCAGATTATGTAGTCAGTATCCTTGATAAGATCTGAGCATTGATTGCAAAACTCAGATTTCCATGCCTTTGATTTGATAGTAATTTGTGTCTTTTTTTCCCTCCAATGCTATAGTTAGAGGCAAATTAGATTTGCTACTGAGTGGGAAGGAAAACCCACTTCGGCTTACCATCAGACATAGAGGAAAAATCTGGAACTGTGTTGCCCAAATAAGAATACAGACCAACATGAATCACCATGCTTTAAATTGAGGGTGAGGTTACATTTCAGTGGCCAGAAGCCAGGGGGAGAAATGAGGGCTCTATTGGGTGGGACAGTAAGGCAAAGTGGACAGGGCTGCATAAATGCATGGATGGGGATGGGATTTTGTTGGAATTCTTTTACTGTGTTAAGATTATTCTTCAGAATACAATCATATTAAGTTTAGGGACCTAAAATCTTTGTTCACTTTCTGAAAGCCTTAAAACACATCTTTGGGGGCAAGGTTTTAGTTGTTGATTACTCAGTTTCACTTTAACAGTTTGAATCTTGTTTTACAGTTTTATCTTATTATAAATTGCCAAGAGATCTTGATAATCTGTAGAATATAAAGCCTCATGAAATAACATTTTAATCATCTTCATTATCAGAGTGGGTAACCTAAATATGCTATTATGTAAGTACAACTAATGTGTCTGGTTTCCAAAATTCCAATACCAGGATGACTCAGTCATGACATTGGACTTGGAGAAGAGAATTTCCTTCCCCTGTAGATGCCATCTTCCAGTTTGCTCTAGATTCTAAAGCTGCAGTTTGTATTTCCTTGATTTGGATTTCATTAGTTCCAAGGGAAGCTTTATTTCCAGACAAAGTGCAATTGAGATGAGTTTTCATTACCATTCCCTCATTTCCTACTACAGCAATTCTAATCCTAATCACTGGATTCCACAACTGCCATTTAAATATTAAAAACTGCTCATCATAATTACAATCTCACAATTAATGTTAAGCTTACATGGTCTGTAAGGCATATGAAGACAGCTTTCCCTGCCCTGCTGCTCTCCAAACATTTCAACTCCCTTAATCCCCAACTATCATAACTAATATGGTGTATCTCTCCCCCTATTTGACCCTTACAATTACCCCATAAAGGTAGGTTAGATTAGGAGACTGTTGCCTAAGGCTGAATATCTTTGCTTGAGTTTCATAGCCAGGAAACAGAAGTAGTGCACAGGGCTGAAAGATCAAAGCCGGAAGACTTCAGGAACATCCCAAGTAAAAACAGAACTAAGACATAAATTAAGAATGCAAACTGTATTACAGTCTGAGTTTCCAGGTGCCAAGGAAACAAGATAATGTGAATGTCAAAAACAAGAATTATGAGCATGGATTCCAACTGGGAATCCTTGAGTCCTTGAGATGCATTGATAAATAATGCTTGTTCTGCCCTTCCTCCCTTCCAGCTTGTCCAAACTGAAGGCATTTCAGGAAGTCCAATTCCTATTCCTCCTGCCTCTGGAGAGCCTTTCCTCACTTGTATCTAACAGTGGCACAAACATACCTCAACAGCCTGTTTTTGTTGCTTTGTCCTACTGATGTTGTCTTCATCCGGTCCCCAGACCCTGCATGAGGCTGCCTTAAGATATCCTTGCCTGTACTGGTTTAAAATAGTATTTTTCCCTTTATCTCAACGTAAGTTTTACTGTGGGTACAATCTGCTATACTTCTGCAGGGGCACAGCTAGGTGATTCCTAGGGAGTGGGATCCCCTGGGCACTTTTGGCCATTTTAGGCTGATGCAGGGATCTCTTTTCCCCTCTGGGACCTGGCCATTGTATTGTAGGCCCATTCTGCTTTGGGCAAAAGGAGGGTCCAGTTGCCAGAAGGTACACTAGCAGGATTGTGTGTATATGAGTAGGCTGTTGAGGAACAATTGCATGTACCTGTGCTGCCTCCCTCCCCTCCTATTTGAGCCTTCTCCCCAGCATCGACAGGGTAGAGTTGCTTATAAAAGCTGCAACCTTGAAACAGGTGTGAGAAGAGATGGGGAGAATAGAAGAGACGTGTGTGTTTTGGAAGCTCTGTGTAGCAACAGATAGAAAGCAGCCAAATAAGAAGAGGTACAGCAAAGCCAAGCACAACATTGGGAAGGTGCAAGTGCTTTACATGCTGCCCATTAATAAAGAAGGGGGGAAAAAATAGAAGAAATCCCAAAGAGAGAAAATATTTAAAGATAGACCAGGATCTGTAAAACACTGCTCTATACTAGTAATAGTAATAGCATACTAGTAATAATAGTAGTATAAAAGAAACAGTAATGGTATAGTACAGTATAGAAGTAATAGTATATAACTAATAGTAGTAGAATATAGTCTAGAGAAAATGTAATTGTGTAGTATCAATAGTAATAGAGTGTAGGATAAGATAATAGCCATAGAAAGCACTCACACATCGATGTTTGCATGTTTCACTTTTTTATTGTGGTTATTTTTTTCAAAATAAAACATCTCCCCAATCTTTATAGGGAGATATAAAAATCCAGGTGTCTAGGTTCCCATGCTTTTGGTGGATCTTTTGAGCCTGAGTCAATCAAACTGGGTATAGTTTAACAGTACAGGACTAGCCTTACTACAGTTTGGCAGAGCATATGGATCACTTTTGGGAAATTTCATACTGTCACATTATTCTAACCATATCTCTAGTACCAATCACTTCTACTGGCAGGAGCCAAAGGAAAAAAGCAAAATTATGAGCAAAACAAATATCACTAATGTTTTTATCTCACTGTGGCTCATATTTGGCCATACATGTGGGTCACTGCAGCTTTAAAATGATCTTATTTATGGAGGAAATGTTGGGAGAGATGTTAGAGTCTTGGATTCTAACTCTGATTTTGCATTTGGATATATCTGGGAAGGTGCTTTGGCTAACTTTGTCAAGTATTTCCATTCCCACAAGGTAAAGTCTTATGAAATAGCACGTACCTTTCCTCTAGGAAACGTGTGGCCTGAACAACAAAAGGAAACATGATTCACATGATTATTATTTTTTACCAAAATATACAATGTGAAGCTTCTAGCTCTATGCAATTAACTCTGAGTGATGGATTTTTAATTACCTGGTACAAAGCTCACTAAGAGAGATTGCTTTAGTCTTTCATCTCATGAATTTTATTAACAAAAGCTGCGTGCTTTTAGCAAAAAGCCAACCTGTCTTGTGTGTTTCTGTATATGTAAGAGTAGATAACCAGCTAAGCAATATCTATGCTTAGTCCGGGTGCCATAAAACTGTTGTATAACTCATATAATATTAGTGGGAGATACAGTAGTTCTACCTGTGGGTGTGTTGTTGGATTCCACCCCTTCTGGCTAGCCAAAAACTTCAGAAGACAAATGTCTGGGACATTCAAAAAGTGCTTTTCTGAATGTATTTAGTAAGCCTGATACATTTATTTGAGCCACAGTTTAATAATTCATATAAACATTGTGCAAGCAATTCTTTCAGATCAGGTGTATCAGGAAAGGATATTGCATTGCTTAGGATATAAAAAATAAGTAACTTTTGGTATCTTAATTCTGGGAGAAATATTTACCACCCATTTTAACCTAGATCCTAAATAGTAGGAGTGTACACTGGAATTGGCACTTTAAATTCCAAGGTGGAACAAGGTATTTCAGAACAGACTTTCACTTACTTGGCATAAACTAGATGGATTGAAGCAAACGTTCTGGTCTTGATTTGTTCTCCAAAGGTTCAGCATACCACAAATGATTAGCAGTCACAACCAGCACAATCACAACAACCTTTTATCATTAAACAAAATGATAAAATCTCCTTCATGATTTTGCCACCTAACCAAAAGAGGTCACGATTAGTTGGACAATTCATCCCATGATGCAACCTCATTGTCTCCCAAATTAACTAAGAAAGTTGTGGGCACTTTTTAAAAAAAATCATATTTGAAAGGAGCGTGGCTAACAAATCCTTATTTCTATGACAATTGGAACATAAGGATCTAGCTCACCTGCGGGTTTCATAGCATTCTGCAGAAGAAGAGGAAAGAGAAGGGGACAAACCACAGTGAAGTTACAGCTTTGTTTCCCTAATACTAAACTATGAGGTAACACAATTGTTCTTCTTCTCACACTCCAGATTCAGGGACTCATTCAGTCTGGGCTGCCCCCAGACTAGCCAGGAGCATGTGTCAACACATTTCTAGATGTCCAGCTCCTCTAATAAATAATAAAGTGGTCATGTGACTCACAAAACCAGAATGAATTTGTGTTGTGCAATTTAGCTCTTTTACAGCACAATCTTCTGAATGTTTCCATGTATGAGTCCAGCTGAACTCAGTAGATCTCTTTCTCAGAGAACTATGTATAGGAATACCATATTAATCAGGTTTTCTTCATGGCAATGTATTTCTGAGTTCCTTTCTCATTTGTCTTTCTCCATAATTTTAGTCTTTGAAAGTATGCCTGCACAAACACAAGAAAGGAAATCTTATAGCAATGGCTGTTTTACTGCCAGAGTTAAAACTAGGAGGAGCGGACGTGTACTACAATAAAGATTGAGAGTTATTCTATTTGCTGCCATCCAGAGGTCATCCAGGGTTTTGCAGCCCAGATCTGGTAGTCCTAGTTAAATTGAAGAAGCCCAAGAGAACCTGGGGCCAAAATATGGAGAATGGCATATGGGAGGTATGGAAGAAAGCCAGCAGGCAGGAGATGCTGGGACAGGTACAGGCAGGTAACTGCAGAAGGAGACAAGGAAGCTAAGCATGCAAAGCTAAGAACTAGCTCTTCTGCTGGAAAAAGCTGAGCTTTCACTCCAAGACATTCATGGCCAGGCCAGACTGGTGGGGAATAACCATTGCTGGAGGCAAGATCAGGCAGAAATAATGGCTGTCTTCTCACCAGCTATTTCCTGTACTACCAGGTGGTTCACAGCAAAGATAAAGGTGTGCACCTCCAATTCTCAAGCAAAACCCAGGGGTTCCTAAAACCTGCTTTTGCAAACCCAATTTGCATTTGTACATATCCAGAAAGTGACACCAAGTAGCTCCACATCAGAGAGACATTCAGCCATTGCAGTAGATTAGTATGAAGCTGCTTGGTGTGGCAAATTTGCTGGGTAAATCTGGCAACACCTAGCAAGATTTCCTAGGAGTCTGATGAATACCACTCTCAATTATCAAAAAGACAAACTAAATGTTTAAGAATCTTTCTCTTATGAAGCAATATTACTTTCTTGCCAAAAGAAAAAAACCTTGATGCAAGAGAGATAATTAGTTTCTAAGTCCTTAATTGTGTATTCTCCTAAACTAAACTACAAATCAAATCCAAGTATTTGAACTATAGAATTTCATATGGTTCATTCTTAAATATAGCATCTTGGATATTTTTCATTTGTCCATTTCTTTTATCTTGTTCCAACCCTAACTCTAGCCTTTGGGGTATTTAAAGACTGCTTCCCAAGCAACTTATTGCTGAAGTTCACTGATCCACCATCTGCACCCCCAAATCTTGGTAGTAAATTAAGAGGGAGCTTCAGCAATCTGCCCTAAACTCTGTAGCAATTGGTCAGGTTTCCCCAATGCAAAGCTCAATCTTTGTGTATGTGTGTGTGCCTGTGTGTGCATGCTACACATAGGCAAGGGTGGAGATACAGAGGCCCAGCCTCCAGACAACTGCCCTAAAGTGAGCTTGTGTGTTATCTTCTGAATGTGTGGGATGTCAGCTTTCATAATGCTTCAGCCCAACACATCTGGAAACAGCAGGTTGAGGAAGGCCTGCTGACAGTTGTGCCTTCTGACCACATAAGTTTAGAAGCAAAGGTTGATAGAAAATACTTGCATAAAATGAGGTTTTCAAAGCACATCCACAAGAAGCCAGTCAAACCAGCTCAGGTGGTTCCCAAGTGTCATATTTTTAAAAAAAGGGGGGGGTAACATCTCAAAATATGCAGCTTTTTAGCATTTCCCAGCAGGAATAAGTGCTGTTGCATTTACCTAAATGTCTCCACGATAATCTACACACAAGTCTGTCCTGGATCTGAATTACTATACCTGACTTGACAGGGAACACTAATTTAGGATACAGGGACAGGTAGCTGTCAAGTGTTCCCAAAATGGCTTGTGTAGTTGTGGAGAGAAAGGGGAGCCTGCTCACTTTCTGCTGTGTGTCTGTTATATTCAGAGATGTCTGCAGGGTAGGGTCAAAAAAGTCAAGATGTGATCAATTTGAATCTGATAAATTTTGAATGTGCAATTTGATCACATGATCACAGTTTCCATCGTGACTTTTTTGACCCCTTGAATTTACCACTGCTCACACTATAAATTTCTGTCCCACAGAGAGAGAAGAAGCCTGGTGGGACACCAATATGGCCTTTGTTCCTCCCAGAAGAAGATAAAGCAGAGCTTATTCAACTCTCAGCCTGTGCTGTAGAATAAAAGTCCACAAAATCCATGGGTGTGGCCTTCAAAGTCCTTCCAAAAATCAAAACCTAATTGTAATTTTGAACATAACGGAAGGGGAAAGCATTTAAATATGCAGGAGAGGGAAACTATCATTAAATTTTTATTTAAATTAAATCTAGTTTTGACTTTTTCTATCTTGGTAAACCTACATACTTTTTGGAGCGTAGCCCCAGTCTGAGATTCAAAGGCCATTGAGATTACATTCATCCTCTCTGAAAGGAGCTATTAAAGAGGGGAAAATGCTTTTTTTCTGTTTTGTTTCCAAGAAGGATACATTTTTATAACCTATTTTGAAAGTTAAGAATTCTTTCATGGGAATACAGTAAATCAGAGCTTGAAATCTAACAACATGTCAGTTTGGTCAAAATAATTATAATCCTAATCTAGCCTTATTATGGTTGGTTGCACAGTCAGCCAATTGTTTAGGCTGGATTTGGCATTTTTATCCACCTATTGAGTCCTTCCAAAGGATCTGGGATAGGCAGATGTTGTTTGATGGTGTTAAAGGTATCGTCGCAGGATGGAAGCTGTTCCAGGTAAAGCTGCTTTTTCCAATTGATGGTGATTTTGTCAATGCCGATGGTCTTCAAGTGGTGCACCAGATGTTTTGGGATTGCACCCAAGGTGCCTATAACTATTAGTACTATCTTTGCTTTCTTTTGCCACAGTTGTTCTACTTCTATTTGCAGGTTTTTATATTTTGTGATTTTCTCCTGCCCTTTCTCTTTGATTCTGCGGTCTCCAGGTATTGCAATGTTCACTATCCAGACTTTTTGTCTTTCTTATCAACAGTTGTTAAGTCTGGAGTGTTGTGTGGCAGGTGCTTGTCTGTTTGAATGCTAAAGCCCCAGAGCACTTTAGCTTCTTCATTTTCTATTGCTTTGTCTGTTTTGTGGTCCCACCAGTTCTTGCTTGCAGGCAAATGATATTTCTTGCAGATATTCCTATGCAGCACTGTTGCTACTTTATCATGCCATTGTTTGTAGTCAGTCTGTGAGATCTTGCAGCACTAACTAGGTGGTCCACAGTTTCTTCAGCTTCTTTGCAGAGGTGGCATTTGCTGTCTGTTGCTGTCTTCTCAATTCTGGTTTTGCATGAATTTGTTCTTAAGGCTGGGTCTTATGAAGCCAGAATTAGCCCCTCCGTCTCTTTCTTCAACTTTCCTGCTCTTAGCCATTGCCAGGTCTTGCTGATATCTGCTTTGCCTGCTAGTTGTGTGTGTGTGTGTGTGTACTGTTGTTGTTGTTGTTATGCTTTCTCCATAATGTTGACATTTTAATTTGAAAAATTAAATGTTTTCAGTGGCTGCCAAATGATGGTGCAGCTACATTTCCTTTAATTTAATTAATATGGAGCAATATAGGAATACACCCAATTATTTACTTTTAACCCAATCTGAGAGAGCCAGTTTGGTGCAGTGGTTAAGGTATCAGTCTAGTAATTGAGAGACCATGAGTCTTAGTCCCACCTTAGGCAACAAAGCCAGCTGGGTGACCTTGGGCCAGTCGCTCTCTCTCAGCCCTAGGAAGCAGACAATGGCAAACCACTTCTAAAAAACCTTGCCAAGAAAACTGCAGGGACTTCTCCAAGCAGTCACCAGGAGTCAACACTGACTCGAAGGCACCAAGATATATAAATAAAAAAGAATCGGAGGCCTTCCTTCACTGTTCATAAATCCAATTTTAGACAGGGCTATAAAGACCTCTGGTATGAACTGCAACTTGGACTTGTCAGGAGAGTAAAACCGAAGGCATAGAAGTGGAAATTTTCATCAGGAGCTTGGAGTGAGATTGCATGAAAGATCATGGTGTGGCCACTGGGAAGAAAATTAAAAATTAGGAGGAATGGAAGGAGATGAGAGCTGTGGTGGACTCTGGGAGCACATTATATAACAGGAGGATATAAATTAGTGAAAATATAATTCACCAATTAAATCTGATTTTTTTTTAAAGAAGGGAAGCATTTACATTTTAAGGTAGACTTTTCTCTCTCTCTCTGAATTATTTGTTCAGTTATTCTGGTAAGCAGTTGTATGTCCCAGTCTAGTAAACAAGACCTAGGCAGAAGAGAAAATCTCCTGCAGACAAAATGAATTTGATCATCTGCAGGTTGAGCTGTTGTTCTATATGCTGAGATGGAGATCGGGAATTTGTCTAAACAGCCAAATAACAAAAAGGCCCAGACAGTTGAAAAGATTACAGAAACAGATGAAGATGCCCTTCTGATCAGTTTATTAGGCAAAACCTGTAAATGCTTGCCAAAATATTATTCAGCACTTGTACAAGATACTTGTCAAATCAGACATAACAAATTCCTTCCAAAGAAATTGATTTTTTAAAAAGTGTACTGATGACTTCTTAAACTGAAACCCCTCATGCAACCTGTATTTTTCAAAAATCAAAATAAATAACAATTGATGTTCTACTTTTGGGGAGGGGGGGAGTATCTTTTTACCATATTTGAATTGAACAAAAAGTTGAACATTGGAAATTATTGTATTGCATTAATTCACAGTGTAGTTTTTGAGAACTATATTGAAACACTGTGACAGAAAAATTAAGTCCTATTTGTGTTTTGATCCCCACAGAAAAAAATAGTGAAATTTAATTGCAACTCTTTCTGCAATCATGGGCTACAGAAGGTTGCAGGTAGACAAGGAGAGGCAGCCATTTACTGAAGAGATAGCCCTCAAGTCTCTTTTTCTCCTGAAACACTGAGAAAATCTGACATGAGATTGGATATTTCCCTTTGCTTGGATTATGTGCCATAGCCATTGAGGGAGAGCAGAGATAGGAAACATCGAAGTGTGAAGAAGTCCCATTGCAGGTGGGGAAACTGCCCATTTCTAAATGAGTTTGCAGTTTTAAAAGTCTGCACAAAAAGAGTGTACACTTTCATGCACATATTTGTCTGCACCTTTACCTAATAGAGTGCATGATTACATAAGCTTGTGCATACATTGTTGAGTAATGAGCTATACCACAAAAATCCAGTTTTAGGGACATAATTGTACCTGTAATTGGAATCAATTCAGAAAGTGTGTGGGAAAGTCTGCATCACAATGCAAACTATATAAATTTCTCCTTCATCCTTATTTGTGGTATTCCATTATGACTTAATAAATGTTGGCCTGGTTTAGTGCATGGATATATATGATTCTGGGGCTCAAACACTCTCCCCTGCCTTCTTGTACAGCAGGCAAAGGGAGGAGATTGAAGACCATTTGCTATCATTTTCAATTAATCATAGTTTATCAGTAAGTTTAAACTTGTATGATAAGTACGATTCAGAAAAACTAACTGAAACCAAGATTTCATGTTCGTGTTTCAATGAATCATATTTAAGACTGCAGTACACATAATTTGTGTGGCTTTAGACACAAAATGGGGGCATTCACTGTGGAATCAAAAAAATCAAGATGGTGGCCACAGCCATACAATTGAAGCCCCGCCCCTTTTATGTGTCACCTATAAAAAGAGGTGTGGTTTTTATCACACATTCAGGGCCACCAGTTTGACTTTTCTGATACCTCCCTACTGATGCCCTGACCCAAAGACAAATGTGGGTAGCTAAAAAAGAAGCAGTGCCAGAGAAGAACAGGAAGAGCAATAGACAAGGCCAAGTCACTTCTGTGTGAAGCTAATCCATAGTTTAATGTTATAATCATTTGTTATAATCAAATGAGGCCATTGAAAAGGGTGAAAAAAATTTCCTATTGTAATACTTTAAGGAACTGGCATTTGCAATTTTTGTTGTATTTGGTGAGTCTTCCCAGTCTTGATTTTCTCTCCAAATACACAAGTCTACAATTCTCATAATTCCATTATGACAGGTTTATTTGTTTTTTGTGTTTTTTAAACATTATGGTTTCTGTTCTGTTGTTCCCTGCCCAGAACCTGTTAGGATTGGAGCAGATTATAAATAGTGTAAAATCCTTCCTTCCTCCCTCCCTCCCTTCCTTCCTTCCTTCCTTCCGTGGTCTAACCTAACAAGATGCTTCCAGTCACATAGGCTAGGAGTTCTGGAGTTCAATTTCACATATCTGGACAGTGCAGATTGGGGAAGTAAGGAGTTACCAAGTGGACCAGAAGCATGCAACCCTTTTTAAGCTGAGGTTCACACTTGACCTTTGGATACTGCACCAAGAATCACACTTGTAAAAGTAGATGGGATTGTAAAAATTTGAGAGGGATCAGAATACAGATTAAAGTTGATATCATTACAAATTTAATTGTAAGTTCATTTAAATGTAATTAATTACATTGGATGATTCCCTGTGTACATGGTTATTTTCTTCTTCAGTTACTTTGATGATTACAATTAATGACAAGTTTTGTAAGAGTTCTGTGAATTGCCTCTAAGCTTTCCAGAGGGAAGGGGACCCCTAAGACCTCAGACTGTGGACTTCAGATGTAGACTTCTCAAACCATGTGAACAGCATATTGCATAGTGTGGCCCTGAAGTTTCTTCTTAATTGGCAACCCTGGTGGAGTGCATCAGAAGAACCTGAATTCTGGTGAGATGGGGTGGATGTTGGCTTTAAAATCTCTTTATCTCACTCTATGAATCTGAGAGATTTCCTCCCCAGAATGTTTCATATACTCAAAGGGGTACTTGGTGCAAAAGGAATCCTTCCCCTTATTATACATAACAGCTTCAGGGAAGATTTGTGTCAAGGCTGCAATGAAGGAAAAAGGGAGTTTTCAAACCTTGGCATGGTCTCAGTTCTGATCACTCACACCTCCAAAGCTGTTACTTAAATAGAAAAATTAAGCTCCCGGTGCAAAACTATGCACATCATGTGCCATTTGGCCAACAGCAGTCACCTGTAGCTTGTATATTTGAGTCAGAGTTTTGCCCCACCAGAACTAACAAGATGTAAGAATTAACAGAATTGTAACGAAGAGCAGAACTTATATTATTTACAACATTCTCTACTACTTCTAATGAAACTTTAGAAAAGTTTTCATCTTTTTTTTTCCTTCTGAGTTTCAGAAAATGGGCAGAAAATACTGACCTGTTTTTGAGAAACATCCAAAATAATTGCCACACACGATCTGCACTATTTTCTGAGATGAGTTTTGTTGAAACTGGCAATTTAATTAGCAAAAATGCTAACATATAATTTTGAGGAACTTTATCTCAGAGTTAATAAGAAAAATATTTTAATTGCAGTATTTAGCAAGTTTTGACTGTATGCTAATGTTATCTTGTGAAGAATTTGAATTGTTTTTTTTCCAGATTTGCAGACAAGGAGACAGTGTATGGTGTACACAATACAATGTTAGAAAATCCATGACTTAGAACCGAGGGTCTCAACCAATAGTACAGGACAAACAGGACTTAGAAGTAGTATGGGTGGAAAGTGATGTAAGTCACTGAACTTTTAACTAAACTTTTAAAATTTTATTTAAATGATAAATGTAACAACACAATGCCTCTAAGTGTATAGATGTCCTTCTTGGGGGAAAACGGGCTTTTTGTTTTGATCATGAGGGGATCTAGTTCCTTTGATAGAGTGATTGTGGAATTTAAGATACCAAAGTTTGAGAACCACTGTCTATTTCTGAATCTCTGCATTCATCTAAAAAGATTAAAGAAAAAAAAAACAGAACACAAAGAAAATAAGTTCTCTCCAGTTTTCACTTTTATTTAAGTCTACTGATAACTTAATTTCAAGATCTGGCAGTGCTAGAAAAAATGGAAGGGAGTAAACCATACTTCGGAAGTACTGACAAATAGCACATGCCAGAAGATTGAGTTCATAATAAAATTTCCTATGAAAATTAGGAAACTGCCTGGTTTAAGTTTCTGCATTCATAGCCCTACTGCCAATGATTGGGGGGAAATCTCTGTTTCTTTTAGCACAAAAGAACAACCTAGAGCACATCCACACATCCCTCTAATATCAGCTCAAAGATACCTTTCCAAGCATTCTTGAAGGACACATCCTCATGACACATCCTTCTTCTCATCTCCACCACATACTTCAGGTTATCTAGCTTTGTACAGTATTTATCTGATGCAGTCTTAAAGGGGTGTTTTTCATCTTCTCCATGTGTTCCTATATACACAATGTATGGTATTTTGGCAGTGACAGGATTTTCCCAACTCCAATTGACCACTTTAAGCCTTTCCCCTCCTGTTTCTGATGACTTCCTTCTATGGACCTTTTGATCAGGTACTAGATATCTGCCTGGGTAATGCTTCCCTAGTGCTTTGCAAAGTGTCAGTCAGGCATTAGGTGAGCTCCTTTTCTACATGGATCTTGTAGACTCTTGTGAGAGAGAAAGAAAATCTGTAGATCCTCTGTGAAGTAGAGAGAAGCTACCTGGTAAAGTTGGGGAGGCAGAAGTTTTCTGCCCAATGGTATTATCTAATTCAGTCTGGTTCATTTCATCCAGTTATTAAATTTTTCAGCTCCCGCCAGATTCTCCCACACCCTTTGCAGATAACCTGAGCACTCTGTCTCTTGAGCTCTTTCTACATCTTGTAGGAGGACTATTTCTCCCTATGCAGCTTGGGAGAATCATGTTCCCAAAAATCTTTCAGTCCCCTTATAGTTAACTGTGGGAAAGGGAGGATGGAATAAGTGCTGTAGCCAGTCTATTCTGCCTGGGGGAAAGCAGAAGAGAGAATAAAAGTAGATTGACATTTTTACATTTCAGAATAGAGGTGACCACTCCCACAGTCAGAACTAGTTGTTGCCTAATTTTAACACCCTCTGTTCCACCCATCCATGGATCAGCTACAGGGAATGAAGGCTTTTTGGCAAAGCAAGAGAGGTAGAAAGCCCCTACCCACCCTGTGGATCAGGTTGTGATAGATGGTTAAACCTTTGGATTTAACCATCTGTCAAAACTTGCCTTCTCCCCATCCCTACCCCCATCCCCATCCCAACCCAACATTAAGGAGAATAATTCATGGATTTTTTCCTTCCAGCAAGAAACCCACCAATCACCAGCCTTGTTCCAAAGTGTCAGGACAGCACCACTTGTCAGTCAGGATGCCAAGGCATGGTAAAGTCTAGCCATTGGGACAAAGGGCTCTTCCTTATAGCCACACTAATGTGCATTCTTCTCATCCTTTAAACAGCAGAAAATTAGAAAGTTGCACTGTTCCCATGGCCAGGCTTTACAGTGCTTTGATGACAAGGTCAAGGACTAGTGCTGTCCTTCAGATTTAATATGGGAATGTTTCAGGTCAGTAACTGGTGATATCCCCAGCTTCCTTTTCCCTTCCACTTAGCATCACTTGCCAATTGCTGCCATAATATGTGGTGGGCAGCTTTGGAGAACTCTGGCTGATCCCTCCTGCTTCATTCCATGCCCTTCCTATGCTCCACCAGCCAGTCAGCTGGACATTTCTCCCCCCCCACCCCCACTGGACTGTTAAATATCTAGGGCAGGCCTGCACAACTCATCAAGGGGAGAAGGTTATATTGATACATTCAAAATCTTCATGGGCCACAAAGAAATACCTGGAAGTGTTGATCAGCTGTTCCGTGGCTAGCAAAACAGCAGATGCACTGGAGCTGGCAGAGGCCGTGAGGCTTGGAGGTGCTCAGCAGCATGTCTTTTGGGGCAGCGATTGTGGCTGTAAATTTTCAACTTTTTAAAAAATGTTGATGAGCCACACAAGGCTGCTTGGCGGGCTGCATGTTGTGCAGGCCCAGTCTAGGGTATTGATAGTCCTATAAAAAGAAAAAGCAAGACTTCTCCGTGGAAATGGAGCTTCAATATGGATTGATAGAAATGCCTCCTGCTTTGTACCATGCCCTTCCTACACTGCACTGATTAGTCAGATCTTTTTCTCAGAGGACTATCAATCTCATGGAGGTTGACCACCTTATGGATAAAGAAAAAATAAAGATTGGCAGGACAGTGTGGTGTAAGAGGGACACAAAAAAGGAGTCGTGTGAGTGTGGCTTCAACCTGAGAATTGATAGGTGTGTTTTTCTCCCTCCCCCCATGGTTTTTTTTTTTCTTTACATAGAACTATTGGTTTATTAGGAACCCATTTGCTGTAGTGGGTAAGGCACCAGGCTAGAAACTGGGAGATCGTGAGTTCTAGTTCTGCCTTAGGCACAGAACCAGCTGGGTGACCTTGGGCTAGTCACTCTCTCTCAGCCTGAGAAGGAAAAAGGCAATGGCAAACCACTCCTGAAACCTTGCCAAGAAAATTGCAGGGACTAGTCCAGGCAATTGCCAGGAGTAAAGACTGACTCAAATGCACCAAAAAAAAAAAAAATCTTAAATCGGTTTTCTTGCTTTGTGATGTTCTCCCTCTGATGTCAGCAGGAGAAATGAGAAACTGAATGCCCACAGTCAAGATAAAGCCTGCACCCCCTGTTCTCATCCCTGTTTCAACTGAACTCCAGTACATCCAGTACATTTTGCAGCCCACAGTTTTTGTTTTTGTTTTTAAGAGGAGCACCAGAGATTGATAGATGCATACTCGGAACACTGGCAGTCCAACAAAATTTCTTGAAATGTTGAAAAATGTAAATAACGATACCAACAAAGGCAAATCAAAAAACCCCAACCCACATGGAGCTGGCAGACAGTCAGATTCCTTTCTCATTTGACCCAGCCCCACTTCACCCAGGACATTCTGCATCCAATAATCCTAGCCGGCAATATTGGGGTGCGGGGGAGGGGGCGCGGGCAAGGCATAGTTATATCAATCATTTGAAAAGTGCTTATCCCTCAGGAGATAAATATTCCCCTGCCAAACAAATCCAGGGACCTAGTCTTTCTCACACCCCAAACCAAAACAGCCACAGGAGGCAGTACCCAGTGATCAGATGGAGAGGGGACATGCCCACAGCAGACTTGAAGTGGACAGCAGGAGTTGGCCAGATCCCTGTGTTCGATCTCATTGTTGGCAACCTCATCATCAAGGCATTGCAGATTGCTCATAGGGTAAGACTGGCATCAGGAGAAGAAAGAAAATACTATTTTTAACAGTGGAATGCCTAAAGACCATTTCAGGCTGCCTTGATGGTAGGCTGGGGAGGAGATAAAAATGACATCATGCAGACGTGGCCCTTAAAAATTTAGCAAGGTATCTTCATGCCACAGCAAGCACGGTATGAGGATAAGACCGTAGCAAATTACACTGGCTGCTGTACTATTGTGCCTTTTCATAGACTAGAGAAAAGTATGCTAATCTGGATGGATATGCCCATAGAAACATATGGGTTGGCAGATAAATAAAAATTGGGAACAAGGAAGATTGTTCAGTAACTTTCATGGATTAATTTTCAAGACTGTATTGACCCAATGAAAACCTGCTAGGACTTTCAACTTGTAAGATGAAGGAGACTAGAGATTTCAAAATCACAAATAACTTTTACTCACACTGTCTTAAAATTGACTTTCTGTGTGGTTACTGGAAGTCTTATATTTCTAACAACATCCTTATGATGGATGTTACTAGAAAATTCATTTGATAGAAGGGAAACTCAGGCTAAAAAATAGTATTTCTCCCACTGGAGGTTCACAAATGGACATTCTTCTCTGACCACTGCTGAATCAATCATTGTAGGCAGACTTTCTCATAGTCATCTTGGCCCACCTCAGATGCAAGGCTTTTCAGTGGGGCCAGTTCATCTGTTCAGCTACAGGCAATTCAGTGGTGAGCTTCACAGAATTATCACGTGGTTATGGACATGGAAGGGCACACCAACCTTTTAGCACTGGCTGAGGCAAATTGGAATTCAAGTTTCTCTCATCCTGAACTTACACACATAATCTAAATACACAAACCAACAAAATAACGTCCCATGGCTGCCTCTTAAATAGAATAAGTATTATAAAAAAGAACAGGTTAACTGGTGAATCCCATTTAGAAAAAGAGGGAGGATTACAAATGAGGAAATACCTAGATTTCCCATTATATACTTATTTCATACTTCTGCTTGAGAAATAGTATCCTCATTTGAGCACCCAATAAATTGGGCATCCAAGTGGGAGTTACATCTTTCAGAATCAGAACTTTTCTTTTAATTAAGGTAGATATGTTTGCTGAGAAATGCCGTATATTGCTTATGGAGGCATATTTTCCAAAGGTGGTCCACCTGTGCAACAGATGTCATGCAGGGTGGCACACACATGCAGAAAAAACTTAGTTTGGTGTAGTAGTTCAGGTTCTGGACTAGAAACCAGAAGACCACGAGTTCTAGTCCTCCCTTAGCCACAGAAATGGCTCAGCACATTGGACCAGTTATTCTCCCTCAGCCTAAGCCACCTCACAGGGTTGTTGTTTTGGGCAGTGTAGGAGGTGGGAGCATTATGAGTTGTAGAAAAACGAGATACATATAATAATAATAATGGAGAGACTGCGACACTCTCAGAAAGCAAGGGATTGTATAAGGACTGCACTCCTAGAGCCCAATCCTGTATATTACTCTCCTTCTGAACTAAATTGGCAAAAGGGCCAGCCATGCCTACATCAGTTCAAGTTGTCATGAGCTTCCCCATGTGGGAGGAAAGCTGAGATTTTGTTTTGTTTAGTACCGCAAAGAATGAGCTGAATTGGTTTGGAACCACGGGATGTAGGAAATTTTATTTTTCTGGTTTGTTTTTGTTTCAATGAAGCTACCAGATCCAGGCTGCAAAACTCTGGATAGGTGCAAGTGTGTGTGTGTGTAGGGAATAGGCTAGCGTATACCGTAATGCACACTCCAGTGGCACAATCTCATATTTTGGATGTTGTGTGTGATATACTTGCCAAAACAAGCTGGCTACCAATGAGCTATACAAAGTTGAGACCACCAGTTTTGTGCTGAAAAAATTCAGACAAACACTCGATGAGAGCAACCAGTTAGAGTTTTCTTGATCTCTTTCTTAGTGGTTACCCTCATTTTTGCAGCCCTGATCTGGTAGAGTGTGTGTGTGTGTGTGTGTGTTCTGTTTGAGTGTGCTTGTATCCTTCTTCTGTCCCATGGTTCCAAGCCAGTTCAGCTTCTTCTTCACGGTAGTTAAACAAAAAATCATTCCATCCACCACCCACCCACGCGCACATAGGCGAGCTACATGACAACTGTCACGTTCATCTTGACTCTGAGGGGAAAATTATGACAGACTAATGATAAAAGGCCAGTTTCCAATTTTCTCAGCCTCTCTCTTAGGAAACAGATTCTGTATGGTATTGCAATTCCTCCTGCCAACACCACTAATTAATCCAGCCAAGGTTGGAAGCAGACAGAGAGTGAGTCAAACTAGTTATTTTTCCACAGGATCCTTTCCCCACCCCCCACCCCCCACCCAGCCACCTCAAGAAGTATGCAGAAAATGTTCTGTTTTGCATATCCTAACATGCCACATGAAGGGGCAACGTGGGTTGCTACGCCTGTTGCCGCCAAAGAACATCTCCCAGGCATTGCCTCCATGAAATGGCAAATCAAACAGTGTTTAAAGTTTAGAACCTGTCCAAAAAAAGAAATAAAATAAGGAAAGGAAGCAACCAACCCTGAAAGACAATAGGTGCCTGGGTTATTTGAAGCTGGTTCTTATTCTCTTAAGTTGTTTTTTTTTTTTTAATGAATTACAAAAAAATCTTGGCTCATCTTTCAAAGGCTGTTTTATTGCTCTGTCTGCTTTTATTGAAGCACATAGAAGATAATGCTTGCAGTGTTTTTCACATATATTCACCTTAAGTTTACATCTTTCTGACATGGCATTTATCACAACACCTTTGCGATAAATGAACGCACCCAAAAATGAAAGCACATTGTTACTCCCACATTACAATATCTATCTATTGATCTATCCACTCATCTATCTATCTATCACTAGGCAGAAACCATTTATGTTTAAATGAGCAATATCTGAATTGAAGCAACAGTTCAACAGTTCAAATGGAATATGGAGCAAGTAAATGGTTCAAAATTAAGTACCCCAAGGTTGCATACCGTTACCTTATTCATTCCATTTGCATGCAGAACGTATCATGAGAAATGCTGGACTAGAAAACATGGACATTTGAATTAAAATTGCTGAAAGAAGCACCAACAGACAAATTGATGACTTGAAGTGAAGACTTAAATGTTTATTTATAATATAGATTTGTATGGCTACCCAATCAAGAAATGATCCAGGGTGGCTAACCGTTAATAAAACAAACACTATGCTTTAAAACAACTACAAATATTTCATGCATGAAACAAAATAAAGAGTAAGCACTCACCATATCAAAACAGACTCACCTAATACCCAAGCCCAATGCTCAGGGAAAGGGCCGAGTCTTTATGCCTTAAGGGCTGGCAATCCAGCCTTTGAATCTCAGGGGAACTGTTGTTCCAAAAGGCAGACCCTGTGACAGTGAAGGGACACTTCCATGGTCGCATTAGATGGCATTGCTTAATAGAAGGGATGAGCCGAAATAATTGAAGACAGGTGTTCACACAAATAATCCAGCCTTATGTTAGGGCAGTCTTTATAGGTGATAACCAGCACCTTGAATTGCATCCAGAAGTCCACTCGGAGACAGTGCACCTTGCAGAGTAGAGATGTCATGTGGTTGAACCAAAACACACCCATAACTATGTACATCACTGCATTCTGGAGCAGCTGCTACTTCCAACTGATCTTCAAGGGCAGCCTCAGGTACACCACATTGTAATTGTCCAAACAGGAAGTGACCTAAGTATTAGTGACAGTGAGTAGGGCCTCCCATTCTAGGAGGGACAACTGGCATACAAGATAGAGCTTTGCAAAGGCCCTCCTAGCCACAACTGCCACCTGCTACTCAAGCAGGAGCCAAGAGTCTAGGAACTCCTGAAAAAAAATTCAGTTCTCAGGGATCTCCTTCTTAAAATTATTATATCTGCAACTAGCATTATGGAGTGTGCAAAGTTCAAAAAATGATGCTTACTTTTTTTCAGTCACAATCTCTCATGGAACCCTAGAGTTCTATGGAACTCCAGTTGAGAAAGGCTGGTCTAGGAGGATCCCCAGATTGCACACCAGCTCTGTCTGGTGGAGTGCTACCCCATTTGGAGAAAAAAATGGCAAATCTCTAGCTCTTGGAGGTCCCAGAATCCATAGTCAAAACCCAAAGCCACATATATAATTGGGTATCATTAGCATGCTGATGATACCTAACCTTGTGCCATCAGATGATCACTCAGTGGCCTCAGATGTTAAATAGGAGTAGTGAGAAGGTAGAGCCCTGTGGAACCTCAACCCTGGAGGAAAGAGAACCTGCAACACTATGCCCCCCACTCCCAACCACCTAAGTCAGTCCAGAAGGTTAATGGTACTGACAACTATATTGAGAGATCAAGGAGGGTCAGGATGAATGCGTCCCCACCATCCCAGTCCATCTAGACATCATCAAGTGAGACCATTGCCATCTCAGTACCGTAACTAGATCTGAACCCTGATTGAAAGGGGTCCAAATAATCTGCTTCCTCCAGGGCCCTCTGAAGCTGCAACCCAGCTACCCTTCAACAACCTTTCCAAAAAGGTTGTCAAGTCTCTTGTTGAAGGAAAAAGAAGAGAGTACAAAAGTCAATCTGCTGCTTGATATTAACAGGCAATGCCAAACCAATGCAAATAGGTAGAGGAGAACAGTTAGATGTGATCTTCCTAGGGCACTAAAATTTTCAAAGTGATGAATGATTAAGAATATGTTGAACTGTGGACCTCCGGGGAAGAAATGGCGGCGTGAAGACAGCTCCACGAAAAGTGGAGCCAACTGCATTGGAACTGGCTATTGACAATTCCTTCGATAATAGACCAGCTCTTCGATAATTCCTCTCCAGACAAGGAGAGGACTTGAGACCACTCACAAGTGCTCCAGACAGTTACTCCTCATGGTCTCTGGCAGGTTTAGAGCTCTGGGAGATGAGGGAATAGCCATCTTGCTCAAACCACAATCAGCACCTTCAAAAGGACACTGGATTTGCATACTTCCTTTCATAATCACTTTTGGAAATTGATTATTAACTGCTTTTCAGCTATTAGGAACATTTGGATCAACTTTTTTTACAGCACCAGGTGAGTTTCCTTCAAACCTTAGCAAAATAAGTTTTAAATACAAGTTTAAGGACTTTACTTAAGGACTAAAAAAAATGTTTTGGAATAAATAGCAAAAGTGTGATTAAAACTTTGATTCAGAAAATTACAAATGGACTAAGGGTCCAGATAAATTTGAAATAAGATTTTGGAATCCTTCCTGTGGGAAAATGCTTTTGTTTTGAATTCTTTAAAAAAAAACATAGTAAGATAAGACTAAAAAGTGGACATTAGAGGGCACTAGAAGGAACTAAAGAGGAAGGAGAAAAACATTCAAACTCCACTTACAAATACAGAATGGAGCAAAATATTTTAACATTGGACATATTAAAGGATATGTTTGAACAATGGACCCAGAAGTTCATTTTAAGAGTGTCTACCTCTATAGATAGACTGTGTTTAAAAGAATTATGGAATAGGAACAAGTTTTACCTGACAAGATTGAGACTTATTTTCAAGTGGATTTTAAAAATGACAGGCTACAAGAATGACATGGAAAAAGATGTTACACTGGACATACAAAAGAAACTAGTTGATGTCTTAATAATTAAAAGGGATATACAAATAAGAAACCAAGAGAAAGACCTGAATAATTTTCTTATATTGGATTTACAAAAGATGCTTGTTAAAACTTTGAAGAATTTTGTGAGAAAGGACAAAGAAAAAATGAAAAGAAATCAAGTTCTAGGACATTATTTGAAGGGACTAAAGAAGTATAAGGAAGGAATATAAAGTTGGTTTATTTGATCAAGGTTAAAATAGATATGTTGTTATTTCTAGTAACCCTTAATGGACCTCTGATGACATCAGGACTGAAATGACGAGGCTTTAAGGATTTGTTTATAAATAAGAAATGGAATATGGGAAGAAGAGATTTTTGTTGTATTTTAAGAGGTGATAAGTTACTAAAATTGTTTATACTTGTGATGAAGGGGGAAGTAATTTCTTTATATATTTCTTTTCTTTTTCTTTACTTTATTCTTATTTTTTTCTTTTCTATTTTTTTCTATTTTTTCTTTTCTGCACCTATTTTTTCCTTTTTATTCTTTTATTTTTTAGTTTGTATTAGTGTCTATTGTTGTAATTGTAATTTTTAATAAAATTACTATTTTTTAAAAAAAGAGAGAATATGTTGGACCATAGGAACAAACCAATCAATACTAGATGAAGTAAAACTAGATTGTTTACTGGAAGCAGTAATCATGAAGTTATTGGACATGTAATGCATAGGTAAGTATCATTGGAAAAGACCCTGATATTTGGAAAAATCAAGTGCAATTGAAAAAGAGGCCAATAGAAGAAAAGATGGTTAGATACCATTGCTGATGACATGAAGAATGAGCTTACAAATAAACAGTTTACTCGAATAAACAGTTACTGTTGACAGTTTTGATGAAATTATGTCCACCAAGTCACAAAGGGTTGGAATGAACTTAACTACTCAGCAACAACAACAACAATGCATTTCTTTCATTTTATTCTTTGGCCCTGTTGTTCCATTCAATCTCAAACAACTAGTTTAATAGAAAATAGGGCTAACCTGACCTTGACTTTACTAGGGTTCAACATGCAATCTAGCCACCAATGTTGCAGAATAAATGCTGTCATATGACAGGCCTTCAACTATTTATTTCAAGAATCACATGATGTCCCCATAAATTACAGAAGGCTCTCCATGCTTAATGACATTAGAGCAAATCCAAAGGAAGAGTAATTATCTGATGATTGTTTCAACTGAAATCAAGAGGGCAATGAAACACATCCCTTTTTCATAAAAGCAGTTTAAATCCTGGGACAGAGACTCTTTCTATTCTCTAAACCAAGAGCAGATAACTTTTTGTGGTTGGTGGGGAGATGGGGGCCTAAATAATTTTATTTGTTTTTTTGTTTGTTTTGGCCTCCAAAAGCAAAAAAAAAAGAACATGGGTCAAACTTTGAGGCCCTTTTCATATTGGTTCTTTCATAAGCCTAAAATAGGCTCAGTAAGGAATAGCAATGCAATCTTGGGGGCTCTTGGGGCTTAGTACTTAAAAGACCACCTCCCCCAAACCCACACAACCTGTGTACTAAGATCAGCTGGGGAGGGCTTGGCTCACAATGTGGTCAACAGTAGAAGGGCTTTCTCTGTGGCACTGACCTCATACTTACACAGTTACCACAGGGCACACAAGCAAGCAGTAAAAAATAATCAAGGCACTACCAGAGGAACAAAACAAAACCCCCACCCCCACCAACACTGGCAGGGTATGCCACAGTATATAAACAGAGAGCAAACCCCATCCCATTCTAGCACTGAAGATGTTACCTAGCCAGGTAATGAAATGTTTGCAAGAAAAGAACCAAGCTCAGAGAACCCCAAGGACTCCACAGTGACCTTACACTGCTTTGGGGAGGGGGGTGGTTTTTTTTATATAACATAAAAATATTCCTTCACTTAACCATCTGCAGGTTGGCAGCTGATCGTGGAGGAGACTGCTTTTTAAAATGGACTCTGTTGTAATTGTGCTCTCAATGTTTTATTGCTTTATTTTATGAAAGTTTGTTTTATTGTTTTTATCAAATTGTTCTTACTGTGGATTGTTTTTATTGCTCTGGACTTCAGTGAAAGGAGAGTATTATAAAGATAAATGATGATGATGATGATTCAGACTATCTGCTGGAGACAGCTCTTTTCAACCGGGAACCCTGCAGATGTGCTAGAACTGCAACTGTCAGAATTTCAAGCCCAATGACCAATTGGCTCCACGCAGCTGCAGGGCATCATTTCTGAGAAAAGATGACCTTGGCATAATCTTCCTCCCTGGTCACATCGTTATCCCCAGCCTATAAAAGAAACAGCCTAAAGTGTCACCAAGGACTTTTCCACACTGCCACCTTTAGTTGCTTGTCTCCTGTGTGTAAACTGGCTGGGAATGAAATCAGCTGAAGAAACCCTTCCAGACTCCAACCTCTGTCTTCTCTTGGGCCACAGGGATGGCCTGATGTTCTGTCTGACCTTGTTTACCATGGCCCTTGATTAGTGGGTTCCCCTGCTTCTTTATCCTTCCTTGACTAGTAAAAAGAAAAAGGGGGGGGGGGACATAATTGTACCATTTTTCCTCTTATCTGGCCAGAAGGAGAAAGTGACAGAATTCTTGTCAATGTTATCTAGGGTTTTTTTTTCTTTTTTTGAAGAGAGGTCTATCCTTTCCATCAATGAACTTTATTGATAAGTAACACAAAAACATAAATATACAAAGGCCATCTCTTCACCATTCCACTTCTAAAAGAAATAACAGTGGAGGGCAGCAACTAGCGATTGAAGAACAGGGATCTTCCTAGCTTCCTGCCACAAGCTGCAGTAGCCTTTCAGAATACAAAGGTTTGCTGACAAGAACTTGAAACACAGCATGGGAACCAGACAGCACAAACGCAGCCAGAGCAAGACAGAAAACACTGTTTTGTGTGTGGAACCAGACAACCCAGGCTGAGGTTGCACCATCTGCTGGCGAGGGGTAGGTTGAGAGTTACATCATGTATTCCTGCCCTCCAGAAATGATGGGTGGTTTGTGACTACACAGGGAAAAGCTGGAAGTGCTGATCTGCCCTAAGGGTACTCATACAAAAGTAGTCTTTCTCTCCTTTTAACTGTCATTATTCCACCACAGCTTCAAGATACAAAAATACATAATGCTTTATCACCAAAATCTAGAAGGCAGTTAGTTAAGCTATTGTGTGAGCAGAAATCATTTCTCTGTCAGCATTTGTCCTCTCCATTACCACTTTATTTCCCAAATTCCTTTCATCTTTCTCTGTTTTTGACACCAACTTCTTTCCAGGCTTCCAACAAAGTAGGGGAGGGCAGACATCCACTATATTATTTTAGAATGAAAAGGGAGTATATTTGTACTGTTTCACTTTAAACGTCTTCTCTCAAATGATATTAAGGGAATATCTTGACTTTACATGTAGCAGCCCTGTTTTTCATCATTGCAGTGTCCAGAAAATGCCAGTTTCCATGTACAGTCAGTTTCAATCACTCTCTTCCCTCTAAAACTCCTAAGTAAAAGAAGTGACTGTCCAGCACCTCAAGTCCTACAGGATCTAATTAGTTGTACAATCATGGGAAGTTGTATTGCCCTCTTCTCTAGAACTATTTCTGTCCTGGTTTCTTTTCATATGTGTATTTACTTCTTCTTTTTTAAGTGGGAAAAATGCCAGTGAGGTGTGGGAGGGGCAGACAAACTAGCTTAGGGAAGCCCAAGCAGAGTCTTAAAATCAGATCTTCCCCATTCCTGTTCCAATGCCCTGGTAAATGGATTTTTTTTTTCCTGCTGGCCCATGACCAGGTGAAAGATGGCAGCAATATCAGAGGAGAAAACTATCACCTTGCCTACAGCAGGTGACACATTCACAAATCAGGGTAGTACCATTTGACATGGATGCCACTAAATAAATGACTGGCAGTGGGGGCAGCAAATTTAATGCAGCATTCTTTTGTTTGACTCAAGGATCACTGGTGGATAGCCTTTAAATCAATAGTGAGGAAAGACTCTTCATACAGCTTCAGCCACCATGAGGGCACTTTTCATCATTGCACTGCTCCTGTTCCAGGGCTTCTGATTTGAATTAAACTGCTGTCTTCAAATGCATGTTTATGTCCTTTACGCGATCCTTTTTTAGGCCACTGTATATAACTCAACAGCAATAATGCATCAGTATAAAAACCTTCTTCCAGTTGCCAGGATCCCATCTGCTGGAAAACTGGAAGGGGTTAAGGCAAACTCACACAGAGGGATTTCTCCCTAATCTGTACACATGTCATGGGATCAGGGCTGTGGGTGGTAGTGCTAGCCTGTGGCGGTTGCTCAGGCCCAGAGCCCATCGCCTGACTGGCTCCCAAGCCTTCTTATATAGGCCGTTTTTCAAATTTAATTAAGAAGGGCCCATGTCAGAAGCTTAGTTCGCCGCCTGCGCCGCTCCAGGGCTCGCTCGCACACAAAGGAAAGCGAAGCCGGACCCTTCCACCGGGCAGCCGTCTCGCGAGGAGCGGCCGATGACGTCACGGCCCCCTCACGACACTCGGCCCACAGACCCGAAAATGACGTCAGGGCTCTCTGTTCCTCCGCTCTGCGAGAGAGAGAGAGAGAGAGAGAGAGAGAGCAAAGACCCGCTTGAAAACGGACAGAGGCGGTTATTATTTATTATTATGTATTCCCTCTCTCCTCTTCGGCGGTGCCCCCGACTTCATTCCGTATCTAATCGCATCTTGCTCCGCTAGCCCGCTGACAGGCAGCCCGGCCTTCGTAGGAGTGAGACAAAAGCCATGAGCCGCCTACGGCTGAGCCCCGTCCTCCTTCCAAGGAGCACCGCGCGGGAGGCAGACGGCAGACGATAGCCGCGAGGCGAGGCGAGGCGAGGCGGAAGCCCTTGTGAGCAGCTCACTTTGGGATCAGGTGCTTTAGCTTTCCTGGCGCTGAGCTTTTAAGAAGGTGAAAAGTGGAGCCCAGCGCCTAGGTGGACCTGCAGGAGGCTATTTCCAGAGCCTTTGATCTTTAAAGGAAGGGGGACGACGCCCCCGCAGAAAGTCGCCTAAATGCTCTAACAAGAACACCTGTACAGCTGCAGTTCTGTTTTGCAATCACTCTTTCAAGATGCCACGTGTGGCTCTGTGTATGTAAACACCCCCCACCCATCGACCCCACCCCCCACCCCACATGCTCATTCCATATGCATTGCAAGAAAAAGAGGTGGTTTCAGGCTATAGCTGAGCTTTGTTCCACTCATAGGTTGAAAAAACTTTAAAAGGCACTTCCAATTAACTTCTCCTCACCTCGTAATTTAATTTGCCCCATTTTATGTTGATTGGTGGTGTTATGCTGTACTTACACATACTTCTGTTTTTGAGGTATTAAGCCACTCTTAGAAATCAGTATAAACTCCTCTAATTCATAAATACATAAACAGTATTGAAGTGTTTTTTTAAAAAACATACTTTGTCCAATTCCAAGCTTTTGGGGAGAGATGGAATCAAAAACCATGTAAAATTTGTACCCTGATTTAACTCTAATAGGACAAAGCATTTCATATAATCTTGGCTTCCTGTGATAAAACTAAGCAATTCCATAATTACAGTTCAGTCACTGTAATCAAAGTCCTACATTTGTTCAGACTTCCAGCAATCCCACATTATTTGTGTTAAATTTCAAATTTTAATAAATAAAATGTATTCCTGTTAATTGAAAATGGAACCATTTTTATTCATTACCTGCTTGTTTTTCTCTGCAGTGTTTCTGCAGTGAAGAAGATCCCATACATTCAGCCGGTGAGTCCTCATGGACATCTTATTTTTTTAGTGCTATGAAAACCAAGGCATTCATTGTACTGAGGAATTATTAGAGAAGAGGCAAAAATATGAAATATACTTTGATTAAGTCTGATCATTATTCTATCTACACTAATGCTACTTATTTTGACCAATAGTGCTCTCAGATTATTCTGGAAATACCAAATTACCTCTGCACCCTGAGCTACCTCGTGCTACCAGTCACACCAATGATGATTCATTCTTCCCCATTTTTAGGGTTGGAAGGTCACCTTCTTCTTCTTACCTGACAGCTGGATGAGAACAGTTAAACCTCAACTCTCCTCTACCAACTGTCCTTTATCTATTCATCCTTGAGCAAGTTCATATGCATTAATAATATGCTCGTTTGTGAAGACTTGCTTTCACTTGGTTTTGATTTTGCCCTGAGGACTTAGCTCATTCAACTGGGAAATTAAGAGAGGAAACAACTTTAATGTTATTGCTTCCTCCAGCTTATTTATCTTGAGCTATTTGCTCTAGATAATAGCTGCAAAGTATCTCACCTCCAAGCTCTATAGAAGCCAAATGATGTCATGCTAGGGGCATCTTGAGAAAGGAGAGGAGAGCAACAGATCTAACCCATGAACAAGCATAACAGAGGCAAATAAGCTACAAGTAAAACATTTCACTAAATTATTGCTACACATTAACAATAATAGTATTGTAAAACAAACAAACTACACCAAATTAACCAAAAGTTCTTGGGGGGGGGCAATGCTTTTTATTTGCCATTTAGTTTCTTTACTATTACATTTATATCCTGCTTTTTCTCTACACTAGCTTTTATTAGCTGAAACACCAATGGTTATCATCCCAGAAGCTCCTGTAAAAATTCATAGATGATAGAATAATAGATTCAAGGATCATTTAGGCTTTGGGATCAAGCCCTTTGTAAGAATTGAGATAGATAGATAGATAGATAGATAGATAGATAGATAGATAGATAGATAGATAGATAGATAGATGATAGATTATTAAATAAAATGGGAATTAATTCATTGTGCTCAGTCTAATTTGGTTTAAATCAATTTAGTTATTGCCCAAGTCCTAAGGAAAGTCACCCAGTTAACTCTCTGGTTGCATGGAGACTTGGATGTCTCTAGTTTTTCCCCTGAACCCAGTGGGGCTTACTGTTGGGGTAACATATGTATTGTTTCCAACCTTCTGTTGGAATTTCCATTTCGTTTCCAACATCTGCCCAAAGGGTCCTGAGAAGTTACAAGTAGAGGAACAACAGCTTTCTTCTGTATTCAGAAGTATATTTAGAAGTATACTACCTGTGAAAATTGAATGAGCCTTGAAAACAGACTAAAAGTGGTTGCCAAATTACAGCATTTGGGGAAAAGAGGTAAAGAGATCTTGGGGCTATGAGAGACTCTTAAGCTGTATACTATCTCTTGTGTAGTTGTGTAATGCTATCATGCGAGCTGCATTTGTTAGCTGCTCTGACTTAAGGGCTGATTTATTTTATGGAAAATACCCATGTCATTAGGATGGAACACAGGATATGCTTTGCTGATTCCATACTGCATCTGTCAAACCAGTGCCCTCCCCAGACAGCTATGTATTGTATGCCATCTGGAAGGAGGAGGAAAAAAGGCAGACCATTTTTGCAAAATGTTGAGGGAAGACCCAGAAAGGATGGGAATTACTTGAGAAGAAGCAGAAACTGTTGCAGCTGAATGAAATTGTTGGAGACCCATCACTGTCCAACGTGCCATGCAGCACAGGTGGACTTAAGTCTAAGACTCAAATCAATGCCAGCCTTCCTGGGTGTCTCCCATATGTGTAGCCTTCAACTCCCAGAATTCACAGCAACATCCAGGTTGACTGGGGAATTCTGGAAGTGAAGTCAGATGGGAAGCATCTGGGTTGGGGAAAGTTGCTTACTATTTTTGTCTCAGCCACGTAAATTCCTTCTTCATTTTTAGGAAGAGATAGCATGATTCCTTATCAATACTCCTTCCCTTTGCACAATGCCCTCCTTCATTCTTTCTCTCTGTTTGAAATTTGGTACTCATGCTTCCCAAAGTAATGCTTGCGCTCATTGCTAATTGAATCACATTCTGTCCGCAAATAACACCATTTTAAAGAAACATAGCTTGAAAATCACAGCAGTGATTTCTGTGATTTAGCATGTTTTTCCACAAATTTCATCTCCAAGCCTCACTTTCCTTAACCTTGAACTGGATGACTTTCAGAATGTCATGGGGGAGACTGAGCCACTCCCAGAGCTCACAATAAAGTCCATGAAAAAGAGTTGCTTGTCTCTGCTAAATCTTAATAAAGATAACAAATCCCCTATATTTCTGTTCTCATCAAAATCAGTTGTAATGGCAATTAGTACAGCCCTATCTATCCTCCTATAATTTATCCAGCTTCTTAGCAAAGGGCAGTTCTACAGTATCTGCTGTTTTCATATACATTGTCAACCAAGCAATATCAGGAATTAGAGGGTTTTTTTTAAATCACTTGAAAACTTTTAACTACCTAAATACTTTCCTTGCACATGAGTCAATGCACTAATCTCTCTGAAACTTGGCAGGTTTTATCCCTCACAGAAGGGAGACAATACCTGAAAATATTATCTAATTCTGAAAAAAAAAAAAAAATCCACCAAAAGCTTCATAGGTACTTCTCCTTTTTTAAAATGTTAAAGAAGTTAAACACCAAAACCTCCCAAACTATGTTTTTGAAGTTGGCAGGCAAATCAGAACTGGGAGAACACATCTAAGGTTAGTGATAGTTGGATTATCTTTGCTGTATATGGTCATTGTTTCTGAGTGTTTCTTTTTTACCTTGCTAGTTATATTCATTTGATTTAATTTGATTCCCTCATTTGATTCCCTTGAAATGTACAATGCACTTTGCCTTAAAAAAATGAAATGTCAAAAAATGTTAAGAAAAGACTTAATTTAGTTTCAAACTGAAGTGTGTGCCATCTGAATTGGTGCAGTTGAAATAAGGTGGGTTTCCAAATTGCCAAGTCCAAACTTAATTTTATGGTCAGCACATATCCTAGCTTTTATATCATTTATGCATTAACAAAACATCCTATTCTAGTAATGACTTCTGCTATTCAAAATGCATTACCTTTATGCACAAATGAGATTTTGCTTCTGTGAATGTTTTCCATAAAGTGCAGATTTTACAATAGTATCCCAGAATGCCAGCATTATTTTAAGTTTCAATCTTAATGAATCTCATTTTCTGTACAAAATGAATGCACAGAAGCTAGTGTGGCAGACCATGCATGCAATAGAGAACTATAGGATTTCAGTTCGGTATGTGCATTACACAGGATGGTATGTGCGTGTGTGTCTGTGCATATTTCTGAACTACATACAGGGCATTCATAAATATGAAAACAACAATAATTCCCATAACAGTTTCCATTACCAGGAGTCAGATATGTCAGGCCTGGCAATAAACATGTCTATGACTATATGTGACTTGCTGTTCTTTCAATGTAAATCTCATTTGTTGACACTTCCCAGTATCAGAAAATGACACCACATCCATGAACGAGCCATTTTCTCCCAACTTGTGGCTGCATTGCACGAACTGTTTGCATCATTCTGTGAAATAAATCTTGGTATCTGAACCAACCCTAAATAATTATGACTTTGTTGACATACAGCTATCTGATCTGAAAGAATTAGAAGGCTAGCCTTCAGTCCCCCTATGTATTTGCCAGACCTTTTATTCCTGAGAATGTGATGAGGAATGCAGTCCCATTTTATGATGATTTGCAACTACTGAGAACTGTCTGACAAAATGCCTGTGTTTGATGTTGATATTTCTAAACAGCTGCCATTATTATAAATGAAAACCTATTGATGTAGGAGGGAGAAAAAAGAGAAGCATTGAATGATGACTACCAAACCTACTAAAACAAGGGATGGAAAAGGGAAAACACAGTTGATTCTTATGCTTATTCTTATTATTAAACCAGTATCTCAAATTTCTAATAAGTAGATTGAAGCTTAAATTACAAGCTCTCTGTATCAAGTCAGAATCCAAACTGTTCAGAAGACTTCAGATAACTATCACCTTCCTCCAGATAAGTTTCAAGTCATTTCTTGACAAAGACAAAGCTCCTATTCAGAGGCCAAAGGAACCTCCGAGATTTTCATTATCCTAATCATTGCAGCAGTGAAGAAAAGGAGTCCAGGGAGGGGAGGGGACCGAGATCTGCATTGCTTGAGATGACAGCTTAGGACTTAGTGTGCCTGGACTGTTCCCGCCTGCTTACTGATAAGACAGAGGGTAGAGCAGGAAAAAGGAAAAACTTAATCTAGGCAGCAGAGCTGTTCCTGGTAAACATGTTACATCACAAGGGGAAAATAAAATAGGTATACATTGGCCAGATGGACTCCCCAAAAGGACAACATAATAAATATGCCAACAGTAGGCAGAAACACAGACCAAAGCAAATGGCTTTTTCCATGGTCAGCATGCACTATTCCCTCTACATCTACCTGGATGCCCACTATCTTCATATGAACACATGCCCACGCACCCACCATTCACACACATTCTCACATGCCAACTCATTGAAGAACAGAGGCTTCAAACTATTAGGTCAATCATTATTTCAAAAATGTATTGAGTTTTCCTCTTTTTAATGATTTAATGTTAAAGTTGAACTTTTTTTTAAGGGTGAACATGTACAATAAACTCATGTGCACAAGTCCAACACCAGAAGAAAGTAGGAGGCAGTCTGGAAGTTTTTCACTGCTGTTAGACTGGAGCCACCACCTCGTGCTACCAAAGAAAATGAGACAATTCTGTACACTGCATGCCCTAAGTAACATGAAAGGTTCCATAATTCCACAGGCGAGCAAGGCATAAGGCATGCCTGAGTTCCATTCCTTAGGGGGTTCAGTTTGGTAAGAGGGTTAGCTCAGTGTAATGTTTTCTCACAGTCTGAACCTTCCCATCAGAGACTGATCAGCACTAACTTTTTTTTTCGGTGATGATTAATAAATTATGTAAAATGCTCAATCTGGAGTTTGGCCATAATGATCCAGCAGCCAGTATTTCTGCAGGATCCCATGGTACAGCAAGGAGTTTCTCCCTCCTGTTGTGTTCATGGATCTCAGAACCCTATTTCTAGACTCCCTCACTGAAATAGCTAAGGAGGAGTGGCCTGCCAAGCCCAAGACACTCCCAGCATACCAAATAAATTGTATTTCCTGCCTAAGGAGATCATGGAAGAGTGAGCTATACATTCAATACTTCCAGTGATTCTGAAAGAAGAAAGTGAGGTGTTCACAGATCCCAGTGAGTGAAAGCAAGCCCATCAGTCATCCACTCTGGGAATGGTTTCAGCCATTTCCTCCATCACTGCCAGAGTCTCAGAGTATGGACACATTATTTCTTCAAGAATTGCAAGAGAACTCCTAAATGAGGGCATCAATAAAAAGATACCAATTCATGGCAGGTATCTCTATAGACTGCCTACAATTCACAGCTGGATTTATGGAATTGGAAGTGGTAGCACAACAGAAAATGGTAGTTCGGACATTGGGGGATGGATTCCCAACTTAAAGCTGAACTTAAAGCTAAACCCTTTTTGGAGAAGGACTGTTTGGAAAGGAAATCAAATTGAATAAGAATAAATCCTTACCTACAGCCTATCTACAGAGAGGAAAACCTGTTGCTATTTCTGAAATGTCCAAGTCTCCTCCAGTACTGTACACAGATCCAGATTAGCTACAACCACGAACCTAGAAATTTGGAGGAGAAATCCCTGAACGTTGATCCTGCATGTTTGGTGGTAGAGACCAGCTTGGTTCAGGTCAAGTAGCCACCAACAAGGTCTATCAGTTGACATGGCACACCTTTGAAAATACAGAAATTTGTGGCATTAAGGCCACTTAGATTGTTGGGGTTTTAAACTAGTGGGTTTCCTACAAGTAGGCTGAAGAGGGGAATAGCAGCAATCAGTCTGCTTATATAGTCAGTTGCTTTAGAGTCCATTCTCTGGAATGAGCAAAGGACATACAGTACTTTCAGGCTACCTTCATATGTGTCACTTAGAAACACTCTTCTCCTCTTATCCCCATTAATCTACTGTTTTCCTGCTTCAATAAATTCCCGTCAATATCTTTACCTGGAAATCAGCCCTTTGACACCTCTAGCTCAACTTGGAAGACCCCTTCGAAATAGAGGTACTGTCAATTGGTGGGATTTATGTGTGCTCCACTATGACAATGTGTTTTACTCCCTACTTCACACCCTAAGTCAGTTTCCAAGTTCTATTTGGAATATTGTGCTTGTCATCTTCTGCCTTGACTCCAGAGAATGTAACTGGGGATCTATCTCAAATGTACTTTAGGGAGGCAAAGGATCAATAGTTTGTTTTGTACAAATGGAACATCAGGGAAGATAAATTTCCTGATACCCAATCAATAGATGGATTGGAGAATGCATTGGTCTGAAGTTCACAGCCAGCAAGATGCCACCCCTTTCCTGCTTCATGGGACTCTATAGAAGGATGACTACCTCAGTGGCCTTAATGGCAGGAGTACTATTGTCAGACACTTGTAAGGTAGCTCCAAGGTGGAACTACTTACCTTTATAAAACATTAAGTTGCCTCCTCAGAGATTGACTGGCAAGACTGGGTCACATAAAATGCTGTTACACTGACTCACTGTTACACTGACTCACCTTACTGCTGTAGTATATCTCTTTCCTATCAGCTACATCCACAATGAATGAGAATAGTAGTTAGACTTACTGAAAGATGGACCGGACAGCCTTACCCATTTTAGGAGAACTAATGAAGACAGTACACAAATGGCCCAAGAGGTTAGATACAAATTCCTTTATTGCTTTGTGCTAACTGTTATACATTGTTCCTCCATTCCCAAACAATGTAGGAGATGAACCACACTTGGCTGAAGCCAGTACGTGCAATTGAAAGAAAGGAAGTCCTTCCATAGGACAGAAAAGGCTTTAGCCTGGATGTTTTGCCCAAGTTTAAATATGGGTCTCAGTGCACCTGGATTTTATGTTTTCAAAAATGTGTGTAGGAATGTGTTTATTTGTTCTTCATCATCCCAGCAGTCCTATGAAACATCTTGGCTCCATTGGAGCCTAATTTTAATGTCTGTGGTTTCCTTTATTTTGCCTAAAATTTGATCAGGAAGGCTTCACAATTTCATCATCAAGTTAACTTTTCTCTCTTGTCTCCATCTGTATTTCACAGCTTGATAAAAAGTTTTATGAAGCACACACACTTTTATGATCTTTGGGTTGCCCTGAGTGACATAATACACTATATCATTTTCTCACTATTTTTATCCAATGTTATCAAAATCTTTAAAGTATTTTTGAATACCACTGCTATATTTCTATGTTTTGATTATCATTGTGAGCCATCCAGAACTCTGGAGGATAACCTACACCACTGCTTTTTTAAACACATACATACATGTGCATGCTGCTACATATGATCTTAGATGTTGCCTTGGGACGGGGGGGGGGGCGAGGTGAAATGTGACTTACTGGCTGCCTTCCTGTACTGTATTCTCCCAGAAGCAGGGCTGAGAAAAATACTCTATTTTACCACTAGACTAAATAGATGCTTAATAGTTTTGCTAGATGCAGAAAGAATGCCTTTGATGGGCCTTTTAACAGAATCAAAACTGTCTTGTATGTGTTTGCATATTGCATCCAGTGTGTATCTATGGATATTACATTGTAGGGACATAATACTGTTCATGTTTCATAGTTAACTCCAGGGGTTCACTGCACAATATTGGGCTGTTCACTTCCCCTTGTAAGTTGTACAGCTAAAGAGTTGAACATCTTTTAATATGTCCTCCTTCCCACTGAGTAAATTTTTCTTTCCCTAATGACAGAGCATATACATTTTCTGGGAATCTTTGGCATAACTGGCTGGTCCTCATACTGACTCTGTAATGGAGACAAATGCATATGTCCTTTGCTTCCACTTCCATCTTTTTATTCTGTTGTCTTTCCGGTGTCAATTATAAGAGCAAATAAGCAGTGCGCTCTCTCCTTACACTGTGAAAATATGAACTGTTAACAACTATAGTATTAAAAATAATGTCCTTAATGTGGCATGTATTGTGATAAACCTCACCAACCTTTGACATATTGAGCTTGTATTTGTATTTTACTTCATTATTTCCTTCATGCATATCAGTAGCTCACACTCTAAATTTGCATTGGCACCAGCTGTTGTACAGTACACTAATCTTCCAGTCCTATTTCTCTGGCCTGCCTTGGGAATAAAATCAGATATTTGTGCATATTTTATTCATTTATCATTTACATTTCTAGGGTTGCCCACTCATTGATGACTCTGGACAGCTTACAAGGATTAAAAAGAAAAACAAGGCATTAAAACTACTAATAACAGAGAAGGAAACAAACTCTTAGCCATTTATGCAGCATGTACATATTCCACAGCAGATACATACTCCATCCTAGCCCAGGCATGGATACCTGTACATAGAATCACTGTTTTCTTGTATGAAATGTTAGCAGGCATTTTATAGTCAGTGATGTTATGGTGCTAATTGTTAATGTGTAGAATTCAGTCTCCAAAGAAAATCCAAAACCACACAGCCCAAGGAATGCCCTAAACTGCAGTTAGCCGTGTTTACCTTGTGTGTGTTTATATTTATCCCAGACAAAGTGCCCATATAATTAGACTCTGCTGACAATCATAATACAGTAAGTCACCAGAAGCTGCACTGTTTAACATCTTTAAATTTGGCTGAGCAAATCAGGAATTCCCATCCATTGCTGCTTAGCATAAAGATCACTGGATGAATTTAAACCAGTCTTTGATTGAGCCATGTCTACCTAATAAAGAGTTTCATAGTTAGGCCAGACCAATCTATCTCCAATTTCCTAACTTTACAATACTGACAAATAGTGCACCAGCTAGTACAAGTAGTACTGGAGCCAAATTCTCCCAAGTTCCTTATTTATTGCATCATTGGATGTAGGACTAGAGACTCTGTTTCTAATCTTTTCTCAGCTGTGAAGCTCATTAGCTGACCTTGGACCAATCAGTATCTCTCAGTCTGACCTACTTTACTGAATTATTGTGATGCTTTGAGGAGAAAGGCCAGTATAGAAATGCAAGAAATAAATGCATATGTGTACATAGTCTTAACAGTTTGTAACGAGACAGAGCATTGCAAAGGGAGAGAGAGAAAGTTGCATTGAGAAGGCAACTCTGCAGAATTCAAAACTATCATGGATATTTGCAAAATCAGGTCATACAGGCAAAAATTCTTTCTACTCCTGAGCCTAGAATTATTCTTCCAAATCTTGTGTCTCTGCTTCAGTTCCCAGACCAAGCAGGACCAAATCTTTTGTTTCATATTGAATATACTTGCTGTGTTTATTTTCTGCAAAGCCTGTGTCTACAGAGTCCGGATTGTGTTCTATATAATAATAAAGTTCAGAACATTTTTGGAGCTGAAAACTGTACTTGGCCTTTGAAAGACATGCTGGGGCAGGGCAAAAAGTAAGTGGGGCCAAACCAGAAACCAGATTAGATTTAAATTAAATTATAATTAAATTTTAAATTTTAAACATTTCACTGAGCAGGACTGGAAACTTCATTTAATGTACATTCTGAATTACTAGAGCAAAGGTCTAGGTAAAAGCACAAAACTAGTTTTCATCCAAGTTACAACAAACTCAAAGTTACCATCTGGTATAACTCTTCAAATCAATACATACATTATTTTTTTTCAAAGGTGGTAATATGTTTCATTCCTTTTTCATTTAGGTATGCAGTATGAACGAGGAATACATATATTGTGCAAAGTAATCATCTATGTCAGAATCAAAAGATCAGGATGTACTTGTAATGCAGCAGTAGATCAGCAACAGTTTCTGATTGTCTGTAATTTAACACATATGCAAAGTTCACCCACCAGTTATATGGGTGCAATGAAAAAAGTTTGATGGGTACTCAGTAGTTCATTTTTGTGTAGAAGACTTTAAAACTCAGTTCAGTTCTGGTTCTTAACATAAATGCCTTAGAAACTTAGATAATCTGTACTAGGCTTGGCTTGGTAGATGTTCCAATTTTTGAAGTAAAATAATTAAGTAGATCACTGCCCGGCCCTTATCTACTTTGCTTCTTATAGGTTGCATATAAACACCACTTCATTATTTTCATCCCACCCTTCTCCTAAAGAAGTAGCTTGCACCTGCAGAAAGCCTCTGATAAGCTTCATATCCTCTGCAGTTAAGGTAGATTGGCTTTTCACAGCACCTAGTCTCTGGAACCATCACTCAATAGAAGGATCCATCTTTATGACAAGCTCTTATCTTTCTCTATTGGCGAGCTGTCAATCAGGTAATTCCATCAGTCCTCCACCTTCCGCAATTCAGAGGACACAGAGCTTCCTGGCACAACTTGACCACCCTTTTTTATTCTGTTAATTACACATTGTATAAGTTACTCACATAAGGGATTGTGACTCAAAGCTGCAATTATCACAGCCCTCTGGGCAAAAGCTCCATTCCATTCAACAGACACAAGCAGTACTGAGAAACGGATACACTAAACAATCTTCCATGGGAAAGGGAATGGAACTAATCATATCTAGGAGGCCTCCTTCTTGCTTCACACAGGCAGCTGTATGACACAGACATGCTCACATATATACAGCACTTATTCTGACTTCCAAGTTTTAATCATTTGTGCTACAGTGCAATGGTTGACTTGGAAGAGCAAGAATCTGCTGACTTAAGATTCCCAGCAAAGAAAGTGTCATTGTAAAGGAATAGTCTCTTGCTTTATATTTTATCTACCATCCTTTTGAAGCAGATCACAAGTAAGGATTCTGGCTCTTTAGAAATGGCAATATGCAAGTTTTGTTACCTCACTGTGCAACCATTTGAAGCAATGTATGTGATGCCATGAGGCCATCTTTTCAAAAGGTTAATAACAATAACAATTTATTGTATTTCTATGCCACCCGACTTCCAGTGACTCTGGGTGGTTGGTTTAAATGAGAAAGGAAGGACTAAATTATTCCACAGAATAAAGTGCTTTAATTATGAAATTAATTATATTAATATTATTATGAAGTTGGTAATCACACAAGGCTGCAATTCCTAGGGAACAAAAAATAAAAGTACAAGACCATTGAATGAAGACTACATTAATAATAATCTCAACTTTCTTTAACCAAAGGAAGTTAGGGTTTTTTGCAGAGAACAGGTTATCTGCATTCAGGAAGATATTCCTCAATCTAGTATGTTTCATATTTGTTAGACCATAATACCCATCATCCCAGGACAGCTTGGCTTGGGAACCAGCTGTAGGAATGTCTTAGCTTCCTTCTCCAAACTGCTATGATGCAATGGTCCCAGCAAGCCTTTCTCTTACGTCGGCTCTCTGACAAGGTAGCAGGGTACTGGGCATCATTCACCTGTCTTGAGCTTGCATCCCCAGCTTCTCTGTGTCTTACTGTAGCCATTGCCCTCTTCCTATATTGCTCAACCTCATTTTTCTACTTTGCAACAGCCAAGCCCTCATTTCAGGCTCTCTATCGGCCTCAGCAAATTGGGGGAGGGGGCTGTCCCTCTGGCCTGTTAGAGTTGCCATTCTACATACGACCCCCTCTCTCCTGCAGCCCCCAGTCATATTGAGGCCATAATTACCACTGAATAGACTTCCAGATTCCCATGCTTGTCAGCCTCCCCTCTCTACCCATTCCCCCCCCCATCTGCTTTGTTCTAAAAATGGGTGGGGAAGGAGGGAGAGAGAGGGGAGGGGGGATTAACAGCAAGTACAAACTGCTGAGCAAAAAGAGGATGGAGAGGAAAGTTGCAACAGCCATTTTGTCAAAGAGAAGTATAGGAAGGAGGGATAATAAAGCTACACCTATTTCAGTCCCCTCCACCCCAATGCTTTTCCTCAAATGCTCAAGCTCAGCTTTTGAAAACCTGGCAGCATCTTCCGGATGTGCTGGATTACAATTCCCAGAATTCCCAGCCAGCATCTGGGAATTGCTGGGAATTCTGGGGTGTGCTAGGGGGTGTGGGGTGTGCTACGATAGAATAGGGAAGGCAGTCCTAATTTGATCTCAACAGAATTTATAAAGCTATGAGTTCCCCCAAATAAAAGACACTGTGAATTTTGCAGGTTCTGGAATTCAGTATGTGTTATGGAATACAGAGGATTTAAAATCTTATGTTAAAGTTGGGATTACACTGTTTTAGACTACAGGCATGGTGCTCTTTTCTTTTGTTGCTCCCCTCATGTATACACTTTTCTGAGTTTTATTTATTTATTTAGAAGAAATATTGGTCCTCAGGTTGTTGCTTGATAGTTATTGTTTTTTTATTTTACCTGCAGGAAGGTGTGGGTTTTGTTTGTTTTGCATAAATATTTTATTTGATTTTAATTGCACTGGGCAGCTTATAAAAATACACTAGAACATGTTACAAATGAGAAATATAAGCACTGAACACTTAAAACACTAGCATAATAAAATAATAAAAAGCCTGGATAAATAATTACATTTTCAGTCTCCTCCTAAACCTCTGTAAAGAATGGCTAGCTTCAACTCTAGTATCTATTTGTTCTATAACATGGGCCTCATTGCAATAAAAAACAAATTAACTGTTGATTTAAGCATATTGATGACAAAAGATGCTCCATTAATGACCTAAGAGTGCAATAGCAGAATAAACACTCCTTACATGGCTACTCATAAGACTGTATACGTCCTCATGATCACTTTGAATTGAGTTCCAAAGGCAAAGGCAATACTGAACATATTTCAAGCGGAGGTTATGTGGAACCTTCAGCAGATACCCCTTAACCACTCTTGCTATTGCATTCTGGGCCAGATACAATCCTTTGAGGATTATACGGATATGCAGCATTGATTCTGAATCCAAGAGGATGCCCAGACTATAAACCTGATCCATGAGAGCAACCTCCTCCAGAACAAGCCTGTCTTCCAAATCCTGAAGCCCAGTCCCCAGACTCAGCATCAACTCCATCTTGCCCATATATAATTTCACCTTATTCTATTCCTTTTCATACTGAAAACCTTCAGAGGCTCAGATGTCCAACCCCAAGCTTTCAGGGAAGAAAAAGTAGAGCTGACTATGAACAACTAGCTCCACATCTAGGAATGATCCTTCCAGTGGCTTGATATAAATTTGAGAAAAGTTTAAGCCTTATGGTAGCTCCAGGATAATTCCCAGAGTGTCAAGCTGAAATCTTCCAGTATCATTTTCTGGTACCACCTGGAGAGACTGGAACAAAATACTACAGAACAACATCCCCAATCCCCACTCCACCAACATAATAGAATGGTCAACAGTAGAAAATACTCTAAGAGTATCAAGAAGACTGTACTCTCCTTTTCTCTTTCCCAGTATAAATCATTCCTCAGGGTAATCAGGGCCAACTCTGCTAGGCCTAAACCAGACTGAAAAGAATCAAGATGATATGTTTAATCTAAGAGTTTCTGGAAAAGCCATGCCTTCTTCAATGTCTTGGCTAAATATGGCAAGTTGTTAAAATCAGCCAGATCCAAAGATAGTTTCTTCAGAAGGGGTTTTACCTACATTTCCTTTAAGGTGATAAGAAAGAGAGCAAATTTGGTCTAGTGGTTTAGGCACCAGGCTAGAAACCAGGAGACTGTGAGTTTTAGTCCCACTTTAGGCATGAAAGCTGGCTGGGTGACTTTGGGCCAGTCATTCTCTCTCAGCCCAACTCACCTCACAGGGTTATTGTTGTTGTGGGGAAAATAGAAGGAGGAAGGAATATTAGGTATGTTCACCTCCTTGATTTATTTATAAAAATAATAAAGGTGGGATTAAAAAGAATCTTTAAAAAAAAAACCTCAGTCACAAAAGTGAAGTATTGATGATAACTGACAGTCAAGAGTCATTAGAAGCCCTTGTAACCTAGGTTTGGGGGGGATCCAATGTACCAGTAGTAGCACAAACAGATCCAAAAACTTTATTTACTTCCTCAGGAGACAAACCACAACACTGACTCAGACAGAGGTTATAGGATGGTGTGATGGACACCCTTGGTATGGTATTGCTCAAAATAACATCAAGCCTAGCATTATTCCAAGTAATCTTGTCTATGAAGAAGCACCCAACTGGGAACAATGGAGTTCAAGTAGAATCTGGGCATAGGCCAGAGCCACTAAAGAGTAGTTCATCCATCTAACAATTCAAAATAACTCCCATGAGTAGTTCTCCATGGTTACACTCAGGGATGTGATTCAGTTATTCAATTATGAATGTTTCAGCATAGAATTTATTATGATGCCACCATTGTTCTTGATCAGACTTGTCCCTGGACCTATACTATAGCTGTCCAAGCCTCCTGCCATTATTCTTCAGTGCTTGCAACTGCTGTTTATACAATGGTGTACTACATGGTACAACACAGGTGCAATTAGGAGCTATCTTATCAAGTACCTAGAAGATTCATAGGTATCCATATCTGAATCAGATTGCTGATACAGCAGCCATTCAGGTTCAAGAAAATATCATCCAGAGTGACTTGGAATCTGACAGTGCCTATCACCTTCTGAGATCGACTAATCAAGATCTCAGTCCCCCTGAGGACAATACATTGCAACAATCAAATTGTCATAATTGGCAATGATATCACTTTGTAGTGGGCACGTACAGACCATTCTCCTCCAGACCTGGATGAACTGCCTCAAATGTGAGTTATGAAATGATCTGTAGGAATTCATGGGGACCATGAAATTGTGCACTGAATCTGTTAGAGTAGTCTCACTATGAATGCTGAACCTTCTCAAGACAAAAACCTTATGGACTCCAACACCACCTATGAGACAGCTAATGTTAGCTCATTCAGGAACCGTGCCAGGCAGTGGGGTACATAGCTGAATCCTTCCGTTCCCTTGATGCTTCAGTACAGGTCCCTGAAACTGGTAAAGTCCCAAATAAAGAACATGGTAAAGGAGATGGTATTACCAGATCTTAAGGACTAATGCAACACTCCTTCCCTGATCAACAGGTCTCTGCCACTCCTGTATGGCACAGCCAGCACTAGTTGCATAAGGAAACCAGTGGAGCAGTGGTTGTTTAAGGAAAGATTTAAACATTCATATGCAAGTTATAACTATATGGTGAGCTTTTTAAAGAAAAAATTGAAGAGACTTTAGCCATAGGAATTCATAGTTATCCATCTTAATAGTGTAACTCCATAACACTAATATGGGTCAGTTTTGAGTTTAGCCATGGGAATGTTTCTATTTATAGCTTCCCCCATGGAGCAAAGAATGTAACTATGGAGGATGGAATTAGAGGATTGTGGGAAAAGCTTTACATAAAAGTCCAAGGAGATACCTTCAGCAGTGCTGGCAACAATGACTATGTATGAGTCCAGGTTCAGGCCTACACTATGGCAGTAAGAGCAGCAAATCCACAATACTTTGCACTTTTTATGTCTGCAGAGTGCTGGCCAGAAACACTGTTATGCTGTTCCCATATCAAACTTAAAAATGGATCTTGGATGTCAACAGTCTTACCAACTGTGCCTCTAATGTTTTGATATGAATGAAGATGCATTGTTTTCAATGAAACAATGAAAATGCATTCTTTTTGATGCCACTTTAGTAAAAATATGAACCTAAGGAATCTGTGTTACCTTGGTTTTCCTTTACTGCAATACAACCAGGCTTCCTTGAATGGATCAGGACATTGTAGGTCCAATTGAACTGTGGAACCAAAACAGTCTCAGTTTCAGCTAACATGTACTAAAACATGTTGCAGAAGTTTGATTTTTTACTGGTTTCAACTGAAAACTTTATAAGCTGTGAACAGTGCAGTTGATACTCCTGTGGCTTGGTTTAACTGGATCTCATTTTACTAAATTAAAAAAAATAAACACTATTTTTAGTTCCTAAAGTAGCTCCCAGCCACTGTACAAATACATTGCACATGAGCTTTTTCTTGGCTAAGTCGGCTCAGCCAGGGTTTGGCAACCAGAGAGACAGGAAATCATTTAGATACATTATCATCCTCTTCAGGCAGCTCAGAGGAGCTTTTATGGAAAGGTTCACACAAACATCCAGACTAATTATTTGTTAGTCATGCTCGCCCATTATATAACAAATAAGAAATTCTTCAGCCCGACTGGGAGCCAAGCCAGAAATTAGAACTCAAGAGGTGCAGACAAACTTCTCTATACTCCCTGCTTCCCTTTAAGGGCTTCAGCTCCTGGAAAGGAGTCACACCTTTTTAGAAAGGGGATTGCATTTTTGTTCCCATTCAGCTTCTTCACTGGAGAAGCTTTGCTGCTGCCACAGAAAGAAAGATTTAAAGTTCTGGGTGGTTAGAGGCACTTTATTCCTCTCCATGACCTTCTAAAGAAGTAGTCGCTTATATTTTATATCTATCGCATTTGTTTGCTTCACTTTTTTCACATTTGTCTTTTTATTGAGCTAAGCATGCATCCCAAAACCTGTATCCTAAAAGAGGACCTTTTTCTCGTTCGTGCTTTCTAAGCAACAAAAAGCTCTGGTGTGTTGAAAAGAAACCAAGTCAATAATTTGCATTCAGAAGATTGGCTTTAAAACAAACCCACTTTTCAAAATTAATATGACAAAAGTCTTTGGGAAAATTATAGATAAGGAGCCAAAGATAACAACCTTTACCATCATCTAATTTAATCTCTTCTCATAAAGATTAAAGGAATTCCAAATCTTGGAATTGCCATGTGTTTTTATGGTGAAATATTGGTGAAAGAAAGCGAAGACTAAAGTATTATTGGTAAACTGAAAAGGCACAAGTTACTGATGCCTTGTCCATAATCCAGCTAGATTAGAACTTCCTTAGACATAAAGGCCAGTTCATGTTCATTTTAAATGTAACCAACTTCTGATATACTGACAAATGATGTTAAATTTGGCATTATGAATTAGACCTTTCTCTTCAGAGCCAATATAATCTATGTTATCAGAGCAAAAGTAGCTACAGATTTAGGACTATTCTGTGCCTCTTGAAAAAATGCCAAGGATAACTTGTGTATTCGCTGCAAAGGGAGTTAGCAAGAATTCCATCCCCCTACCTCAAATACACCCTTCCAATCACATTTTATTTGACAGGATTCTGAAAACAGAAAGACAATAGGGAGCTTGTTTTTGTTATTGTTGTTAACTGTAAGTTATTCCCTCTCACCCTCACATTTCTTGTGTCAAACATATAATGAACTGCCTTTCCTTTGGACAAGCGAGCTAACAAGACTTGCCGTCACCGTGGCAACAGCATCCCACAGAGAAGGCAGGAGAGATGGGGAGATGGAAGCGGGAAAAACAAAGAAGGGGGTGATGTCACCCCTCCCATGGGAGCTGAGTGGCCAATCAGTTGCAAAGCATATGAGGTCATTCGCCTCCCCCCCCCCTTTGTTTCTCCTGGGCAATTCCATTCAAAACTATAGAAGTGTGGTGAATTATCAAGGCCACCCTCTCCCAGCCAATAACAGAGAAGGCGGAGGAGGAAGAGGGAGATAGGGTGGCGGAGAGAGACAAAGCAGGAGGGGGGAGCAAGAAGGGAAGGGTGGTGAGGAGAAGGAGGAAGAAAGGAAAAATTCCCCTCCAGCAGAATGAATAGATACTAATAGTCTTGACCGGAGGCAGCCTCATAAAGATGTCATCAACTTTGGCTCTTCACTTTGGATCACAATGAGGGAGGGGGGAGGAAGGGACTGGGGTAGATAAGTATGGCCAGAGATTTAAATCCATTTCTTTCTTCCCTTTCTGCAGAAAGTGGGGGGAGGGAGTGAAGCATCAGAAAGTTACCTCCCAAAGAATCAAACAATGTAGTGAAGCCAAAGTGGGAGAAAATGGGAAGAGAGGAAGGGTTTAACCTTTTCAAATTGGTCCTTGTTTGCTTTCTGAAGCACCCAGTCTCTCTTTTTATTGGAAGCATATTTTCTGTGAAGTTGGACAATGCCGGTACTGAAATGCTTTGAACCATAATGGGGGTGGGGGGAGGGGAGATGGCTTTCTCCTGAAAGGAAAGAGGCAGGGAGCTTTTCACAATCATCCTGTGCTGTTTCCTTGAGAGGAAAATTGAATGTGACTAAAAACAGGGGCCTAAAACCTAAGTATTCTTGGTGGAAAGGAACTGCAGAACCCAAATGGGGTGCTTGTTTTGATAATAAGGACAGGGTGAAGCCAAATACCCTATAAAATGACAAATGGCCTAAAGTAGGGAAATGAGTGGTCTGTGGGTGGGCTGCATTCCCAACAATAATCCTTTACTCTGGTGCCTATTTTAGGTCACTTTCCTGCAAGAAAGCTGCCAGGAGAAACAGAAAGGCAAGTAGAAACAGAGGGATGCGTGAAAGGGACAGGTGCCTAGGAAATTAGTCTAAAGAGTAACTGAAGAGCAGGAAAAGGGCAAAAATCACTGGAGGGCAGTAAAGGAGGGAACAGTTCCTGCAAAAAAGGAAAAGTTACCAATGAAACTAGACTTTTTCTTTTTTCTGCTGCTGCGTATCTCATATGATTATGGCTTTCCTATTTTTCCTTTCTTTGTACATTCTGAAATAAAACATAATCCAAAGGCAATGAATGTTTAAGTTCATGGTGACGGGTGGGCTCTTGTTCTGAATGGAATGCATGGTTAAAATCTGCTTGAACATTCAAAATATATGATGATGGTCTTAAAACAGGTGTTTTAAAACATTCGTTTGGTTCAAACATGTGGCAGAGGATGTTCTCAGTTTGAAGTCTATGTCTATTTTGAGCTTCCAGGGACAAATTGTGAAGATGCTTCGAGTAGAGGTTTTCCCTTGGCAACTACACTACAGAATGTGGGCCTCTTGTATATGACTGTTCTGATTATTTATGTAGACTAGAATATGTTTTCATGCAAACTAGGCATGTGTTTCTCTTGTTCCTTCCTTGTTCCACCATGTTAAGCAGGGTAAGAGCCAGCCTGAATGTCCTACCCTGATATGAGAGGAACAGGAAAGACATTCAGATAAAACCAAAAATAAAGTCATGTGCTCTCTGAACAATTAACATTCTCACTCCCAATGTAGTTAGGTGTCTCCAAGCCACCTTTACCACAAGAGAGAACTCTGGGACTTGTTTTCACTTGACAAACCACTAAGTACTGTGCATTGCTGTATCTCTGAAAACAGAGCAGTGCAAAGAGAAGTTTCTCTGCCCTGATTGCCAGTTGTCTAAATATTCAGATTTTGTTTAAAAGTCACAACACTGCAGGAATCATAGAGTTGGAAGGGATGTCCAGGGAACATCTAGTCCATCCTCCCACTGATACAGAAGATACACTTCTATAGCATTTCTAATAGGTGATTCTCCACTCTGGTTAAAATCCTCTTTATTTGTTAAAGTAAGTATAACTCTTTCTGTATCAGAGGATCACAGAGTAGGTTAGAACCAGTAACAATAACAGAAGGTCTGAGAGTACATTTGCACATTAGCTCCTTTGTTACTTAGGAAGCAATTCTGCAAGTCTTGATGACTTGAATTCATTTAGTATGGAGTAGAGGTTCCTGTAAACTCTCTGTATTTATCTTGCTCTGCAATTCTTCATCATCATTTGGCCTGTTTTTGCCAAATCAAGCAACGGAAAAGATCTAAAGCAAAGTTAGAATAAAACACCTTTCCCTGCTGTCACTCCGTAACATCTCTTCATCTTCTCAACACATCGGACCTCCTGTTTCCTAGGTAATTCCATTGGAGGAAAGCTTCAATGTCACTGTAAAGAGCAAATGTACTTAGGCAGCAATCAATGTATTATCATGTTTATTATATTTTTAAAATGCACTCCATCATCTTTCCAAAATAGTTCAATCATTTTTATCCAAATGTTCCTTTATTCTGGCAACAATCTGGTGAAGTAAGTTGGCTGAGAAACCATGACTGACGTTACTGGATGGGCAGGACATTATGTGGCTGAGCAAAGATCTGAACTCTGGTCTCCCCAGTCTAAGCCCATCACTCTGAACGTAGAGTGTTCAACACATACTGACATAGCTTTGCATTTTAGGTGGCACTGCCTGAACTGGAGAACTATCCAGTTCTGATCCTGCCCCACTTTATTTCAACATGACAAATTCTGAAGTTGGAGTCCTCTGCAATTTTGCCTACAAGTCAGAACTGCTTTCAGCCTGACCACATAAATCCCTAGTGTCAATCAACAAGGTCACACCCCTTGATCACCACCCCAGAATTCCATTCACAAAACAGGAGATGGTGGAAAACAGTTTCTTAGCACTATTCCTGTCAAGCAGGTTTACTCTCCTGGCTCCATTTTCTTATTCTAACAATGCAAGCCCCCCTCCCCAACCACAGGCATCCTGAGGCATGTCCGGAAATGTTTGCAGTTATCTGCAATCCACTGAAAGCTAAGCAATGCCAAGAAGCCATTATGTTTTACACATGAGTAAATTCTCATCCGTTCTAAAATGTCAAAAAAAAAAAAACCCTGTAGTTTCTTCACAGCAAAGGAATTATATCACAATAGAAGGACTGCTCCATCATGAAATATATGTGTAAAACTGTCAATATTTTGAAGGTCAGTTGTTCAAATAACTTTCAGGGTCATTATCCTACTCCTGGCATCCCCACAATCATAATTTGCAACTGACCAGGACTGAGAAATGAAACATAGGACAATTGCCCACCTAAGTGGCAGTACCTAGCTGACCATGGTTGATAAGGTAAGATGCTGGACCATGTGGGAAGTCCCAAAGTATAGGCTAGACTGGGAAGTAAACAAAAAGCATTGTGGAAAAAGAAAATTACACACCCATATCATGCTTGCTTAGATTTCCAAGTCTTGAAGGTGGCCTGACATTTGCAAACAAGCAAGCTACAATTGTCAATCATTATGAGAATAGATTATATCTTATTTTGATTTTGAAACAAGCAGGGCTCAATAAAACTTCTTCCTTACTACAAGAAATGCTCTTCAAGTGATTAGTGGAGACTTGCTTTCTTCAGTACCTCATGAGCCTGATTCCTAGGCAAGGAACTTCAATACCCAGCTTGTATATTTATAGCACAAGTGATGTAGGTTAGATGTGTATTTGATCATTGGTAATGTCTTAATTTGCAGTTTGATATATTATTACATCCCTCATGAAGTGGTTTATGTCCATTTATGTGGCTTGTTCTTTGCAGCGGCAAGTTTGCATTAAGTAGACTTTTCATATTACCACTGAGGTGTGGTCTAATGAACCTGCAATGCTCCCCAGAATTTCCCAACTGGATACTGAATACAACATAACAGGTCTGTAATTGTATCAGTCCCTATCCAGTATATTGATATGCCTGAGATCATGACTATGCACATACACTTTTGTAATTATATACTCCAAAAATGCATTCAATAACAAAACATAAATTGGGTGAATTAATATGGATGGGTAAAGATGCTTTTGCAAATTTCATGATCACATTGTCAATATTTTAACAAAGTCATGTTGCAATGTAGCCTTTTAATTAATTTTTATATATGCTTGAAAATTAGCCATAGTAGTTATATTTTACATGTTTTTACCCTCATTTTTTAAAATTGTGATTTTGTAAGCTGTCCTGGAAAAACTTTTTTTTTTTTTTTTGAAGAGTGGCATATATATTTAAAAATAAAATAAAATATCCATGTAGAATCTGTTTACACAACATGAAAAATGCACATGGGGAAGGAGAGGGATAACCCACTTTATTCAGCCACACATAGAGTAAAAAGGCCAAAAAGACATTCAGAGAAATTGGGTTGTTGTTACATGTATATTATGTCTACATGAATTTGATCCATCAAGTCAGATACAGTCTACTAAACATGCACAGTGGCCCTTCAGAGTCTTGATTTCCTGCTGGCTTCCTCTTCTCTCTCTTTCTCCTTTTTTGGAACTGCCAAAAGATATATGAAACACTCTGCTAATTTAGAAATTTCAGTAAGGATTTCACCCATATCATTATCATCATCGTCACCACCATCATCTCCCTCCTCCTCCTCAATGGTGGAGCAAGACTCTTTTATCATGTTTACAAACGTTGTCTAAGGAAGAGAAGAACTCCTGAATCCCTCCTTTCACCATCTTCCTCAGTACCACATTGGACTCCATTTTGATTGACATCAACAAACACACACAATGTATTACCGTCACGTGCCAAAGGCATGCAACAAGAAGGCACAGCTTGAACAAAAGCCTGGTTCCTTGAAGGGCCAGATGGCCTGAATGCGCCCCACTGCATTATGCAAAGCAAGAGGAGAGTCACGTTCTGGATCTCATCATTTCAACATGAGTTACCCAAGGTGTGTGAACTTGAGGCTACACCTGCAACATAGCATGTTCAACTGGTTCTCAATAGTTTATTTCCCATGACCCTTCTCTCAACTGTGATATTTTCTGGCTTCTTTGGCTTCCCCTTTCAGGTCCTAACTTGTCAGGCAGGCTTGCTTTGGTACCACAGCTTATCCAAACATCTACATCTCTTTCATAAATCCAGTTCTCCCTTATCAGGAGCAACCATCAGGAGGAAATGCAAGATTTTTAGCAACTGAACTGCAGGGAAAAGTAGAGCTTTGATTAGCCCACTTATTCCTAAAGAGGTCACTCATAGTTCACTTAGTGAGGATTCACATGTTAGAAACTAGGTCAGAGGCATAAGGTTTCTGCAGCTGTGTTTGGGAATGGAACTTTTCTTTTTCTTTATTGAAAAAAGCCATTAGAAACGTTCAGTTAACTTGCTTTATTGGACTTTCATTTTCCAGTTTAAAACATTCTAAGCTCAAAATAAATAGTGGCATCTTAAAGACCACAGCCCATTTCTAAGAAAGCTGATGCAATAATAAAAGTGCTAGTCTTTAAAGTGCCACAAGTCTCTTTGTTGCTTTTGGCTTCAAAAGACTAATACACAGAGCTACCCTTCTGGAAAATGACTCCAGTGTAAATGTCATAACAGTCTAATCCTGTGAAAGCTTACCTGGAAGTATATCAAATTGGATTCAGTATGGCTTACTAATTATGTGTGTTTGGGTTTCAGTCTAAACATAGCCACTGTACAGATGTTTAGTGTAGGGCTGAGCAGTGCTCTAAATTTGATAAGAAAAAGGTGTTTCAGACTGCACAGAAATGTAAATATAGCATTTGCTTAAAAAGCTCATCCCAGCACCTAGATAGCCTGCTTACTATTTGTTGAGGACATGTCCCCACAACACAGCCTCCATCTTGGTGCTCACCTGCTACTGAGGCAGCCTGAAACTGGAGCAAAGTGGCCAGAAAGTGGCCCTTTTCATTGTAAACTGCTCCTATGCAAACATCTGATTCACATAGTGGAAGAGCCTCAGGGAGGTCAGTGGCCTGCAGGGCTCCAATTGTCCCATTGCAGGACTGCCCCCTCACATCTGTCTGTTGAACTCTGTGTTTCTATGGCTATTTCTGCTTTGGCTGACAGAGAAACTTCCGGCAACAACATTTTCTTTTCTTTTTTTAAGGCTTAGGTAGGAAATTCCATGAGGTTGCTATTTCTGCTAGTAACCCCTATTGCCACTTCCCATCAAGTGATTCCTGCCTCCCTTGCCTTCCACTCCAGCCCCTCAATTACCCAAGGCCAGAGAAACTACAGCGGCTAAATTTGTGTCTTCTCCAGAAGCATGGAGACTAAGCTAAGCTTTTTTGCTTCTCTCCACCATCCAAATACAGATCCTCCCTACTCCTCTCTCTTCACTGCACCTGCCATTATCCCTGGGCTTCTCCAACAGTCACAGCAGCAGAAACTGTGCCCCTGCCCTTGTACAAGGATGGAAGGAAAGCACATTCTTGGAAGTGTGGGAGGAGATCCAAAGAGTTGTAGACAAGTGCTAGGTTTACTGCTTTGCATGCTTCAGAGCACTTTTTTGGGAATCTAATCCAAAGCACTGCACAACCCTACTATAGAGATCTTACCATCAAATAGCTATTGTCCAGGTATATTTTAACCTCATAGTTCACCACAGCTGATTCTGTGGTTAATTCTGTCATTTTAATTTTCTGTGACTCTATGGACAAAATACTTTATTTTCCTCTCTGAAAATTGCAGATGCAAAATACAGTATGCTTTGAGAAATGGTACAAGCAAGCTTGCAATTGTATGGCAATAGCAATTGATCAGGAACTATGTCAATGAGGTTTCTATACACAAACTCAAGTCCCTTCTACACTGCCAGAGTGTTTGCTCCCCAAACCCTCAGACTGTATTTCAACCCATCCCACACTTGCCTTCTCTGCTGAAGACTTTCAAATATTGGGATAAGGAGCAAAATATATAGAACAATCACTGCCCCACCCAAAGTTTCTGCAATCCTAGAATTTAAAACAAGTTAGGGAAAGCACATAGAACATGGTTTCTGGATTTTTTTCCCCAACTCTTTTACCAGCAGTGTCCATAGGAGGCATCTGTATTTTCTTTTGTGTAATGTGTAAAGTAATGGGTCTTTGTGTGTGTGTGTGTGTTTCTGCTCTCCCCTCATGTTGTGTTTGTGTGTATGTGTGCACTGAGAAGCACACAGTGGATATCACATGCTCCATGCTGGATCACATGGCCAGGAAGGAAGAGAAGGAGCAGCTCAGGACAGAGTAATCAGCAGCATTTTGAGCTGCTCCTCTCCCTGCCCGCCACCCGCCACCCCCGCCTTTTTCTGGAATATTTTTCTCTGCAATCTCTAGGCTGATCTGGCCCATTTTCAGATCTGATCTTTCTTTTGCCAGCTTCTCCACCCACACCAAATTTGGTCTCATTCTGTTCCATGTTCATAGTTACCCAATCAACAGAGTCCCAAGTTGTCTTTTCTTTCCAACATTCCCCATTGGCTTGGAAAGAATAAAAAGACCCCTTGCGTGAACTCCAGAGAGGAGGGAAAGAAAATAAATTGCTATCACCCATTCCCAACCATGTCTTTCCTTCATGTTGTGTGAATGGTTGCAAGAAAACAAATGTGAACCGTTGAAGCAGTCAGCCTTTATTCCACACAAAAGACAAGGAGCTAAGAAGAGGAGGGAGGCAAGAGTTGCTGTAATTGACTGTTCAAAAGCTGCACAGAGCCATGCTGTTTCACCTCATTGCAAAATGAAGTACTACCTTTGCTGTCATTTCAAAGACATTGCAGCTGACATAGAAATAAATCACTTCAGCTTTCCAACTCATTGTGGAATCTGAGCAATCTGGATTTGAACCATTACAGGCGGTGCTTGTAACGCATCAAGCAATGACATTTGGGGGATATTGTGATTCCTTCCTATTCCTCCATCACTCATTTTGCCCAGTTTGATTTTTGTATTGAAAGAAACTGCTGCAGGCAGGGCAGATAAAGAAGCAGTGGAGTTAAAGGTGGGGACAATCAGGACGTTTGTCTGTTGCATCCTTGATCATAGCAGAAGTGTTGATGCTGCCAGCTCCAAAGCCATATGCTCAGATTCTTTGCCAAGCCACTCAATAGGAACCATGTGTGCAAAAATTGTAACTGGGGTCACTGGTAGTGTTGCTGCCAACTTTGAGACGGAAGGCAGGTGCTTGTTTTTAGCAGGTGAAGCTTTTGGAGCATGAAGATCTGATTTAGGAAAAAGCTTCCTTAACTGAATTTGTCCATGTTTAAGATGGTCAGGTCACGGACTCTATCCTAGAAAAGTTGATCACTTAAAATCAGATTCCTGCCACATTAAGGCATTTTATTTAGAGCATTTTATCTCATTGTGCAGCTTGAAAGGTTCTTACTTACTATCAGCAAAGCCTAAACTGTCACAATTAAAAAAAAAAAAAGATGGGGGAGAAGGATACAAAAAGGGCAAGTTCAGGCACCCATTCTAAAAGTTAAATGCTAATTCTTGGGCATCTTTGTAAAACAACATGACTGGCCCAATCAGCTGCTTCCCCAAGGTAACTATTTATTCCCATGGGCCAGAAGCACAGGATTGCTGTTGTGCCAACTGAATAGGAAGAAGCTCTCTTACTGAACCTGCTGACTCCCATGACGGAAGTGGAAAGCCTGTCACTTCCAGGTGTTTTAGTCTCCCCATCAGAACAAAAACACTAAAACTAAAAAACCCACGGCAGCCTGATCAGGATCAACAGTCCTGCAGACAAAATCCATAGTAATTGCCTGCCCCCTTTTTGGGCTCATCTTCCTCCCTCAGTGGCTCCAGAGAGGGGCAAAAAGTTAAATGATGAGACTGCCTAGAGAAGTCTAGTTTTTGCTAGGATATAGCTTAGCTCCAGGATATAGCTATCATATTTGGATTGCAGAATCCAGGTGGCCTCTAGATGAAAACAAGGAGATACAGAGTATTCTATTCAAGGGATTTTCGTTATTTTTATTACTTTGGAGGTACTATTTTGAATACTCCATGGGCTGTTTCTGGGTGCTTCCTGTCATGGTGATTTCTTACTGGCACCGCATTCCTTTGCAGCACTGGTTTGGGTTATAAAGGAGCATGTGGGAAATTGACAAGCGTTCTGCCTGATTCTTCTCTTTCACCCCAGTGACAAATCACAGACAGTGGATGGTTATGGGGCGAAGCTGGACTGGACTGAAGCTTAAACGCCCAATTTATTAACCGCTGTTAATAGCCCTGATTACCCTTCTCTTCCTATATCTGATTTTTCTGTCTGTTTCCAGTGCCATGAGATTGCCCCCATGTCATGTGCAAGTGGATGATAGATGGTCCCTGCAGCCATGCACTGCAGCTACTGTGGGCACCTGCCATTTTCATCTGGGTAAATTCAACATATACACCAGTTCTTAACACCTGGTGCAACAAAGCTTCTCATTCATGCTCTGGTTGTCTCACAACTAAATTACTGCAGCAGCTTACTGGCAGGCCTCTCCTCTTCTACTCTTGCTTCACTGACCTGGGTTCAAAATACTGCAATTCATGTTGTTGGCTGAATCTTCCCTTTTTCTCTCATACACCACAGAGCCCTGTACTGGCTTCCGATCAGGGCCAGGGGCCACTATAAAATCTTAATGTTGGTTTTTCAGGTATTCCTCCGTCCCTCCCTTCTTGTCAAGCAGGTACATCCTCACATCCTCTACTCACTCAGCCTTCTTGGCACTTTTGGTGGTTCTCACTGTTCTGACAGCAAATTAAAGGTTGAGAGCCTTTCAGGATTTAGTCCCATAGGTTTGGAATCAGCTTCCTTGCACTTTTTGGATGAAGGTTGACTTTTTGATTTGTAAAGCTGGGCTTAAAACTTTTTTCTTTTTTTTGATTCTGAAAAATAGGGGCATGCCTTGATTGGGAATTTGTGGTCTCTGGACTAGCCTTGATGATCAACTCTCCTGGCTTTTATGTTGTATATTGTTTAATTTTATCTGGTTTGATTAGTTATATATTGTTAGTAAGTTTTATATGGTCTAGTTTATCTACTGTTTTTACTGTAACTACTTGTGTGGCACCTCACTGTTCCTTTAGCATTAGAGCTGCCTAGGTTTGTAATATCTCTTTGTCATGTTGTATATTTTAATTGACATTCCTTTATTTACCTTCTGTGCTTAATTTTTAAGCCTGATATAAATAATAGCAGTAATCAATAATAATAAAATATACCAGATGTGTTCATTCATGGTACCAAATCATGTGGATGAATATGGTTTCATTACAAACAGACCTGGTGTTTATCATCAGCAATTTGAGACCAGGGTCACCAGCAATCCACCCTCCTAGATCCAGGTTGAGACATTTGGACTGGAAGTTGGGTCTTACACCAAACTGTTGGTCCCTCTTCTCTGGTAATGGCTCCTTTCATATCTCTCTCACCTGTCACCACACAATTCCACCTTCCTCTTCACCAAGGCCCCATTCTGCGACCTCCAACATCAAGCTTACTCCCACCCACTCTCACTGAACCAGCATTTTGGCACATTTAGATTTGATATTTTGCTTCCCCATACTCATTGTTCAGCAGTGAAAATCCATGTAAAATGTTGTCTATAGATTAAACATTATCGTTGGGCAATCCCAGTCATATACCGCATTTGTGACCTTCCCCTCTTTTCAGCACTCCCAAAGAACACAAATTAAAACATTTTCTCTAGTCTAAAGGTTGTCTTTGCACAAAGTCCAGATTCAAATCATGGTATTAAGCACATCATGTTTCACAGTTTCCCTCTCCATGTGCAAATATGTATATCCCTGTGGTTACCAAGGTTAGACTAGAAGGTCAAAAACTAATAGAGTAGACATTTATGTGTGAGTCATAAGAGGAGATATGAAGCTTCAAAGGAAGAGATGAAGCTTCACATTTCCAGTTCAAATCTCAACTTTGATTCTGCTCCAGGTTAAACTGAGCAGCTCCCAAATTTGTCCAAGTTAAATATGGCTGTTTTCTGAGTTACCAGATTAGAGTTTGAAACTAAATCTTGTGATTGGCAAACACTCCTACTCTGAACACAACAGGAGAAGGCATTCCTGTCCCAGTAGAAATGCTTAAGGATCAGAATATAGTGGAAAGGGAGCTTGCAAGCTGGAAAGAAAAGAATGGCATATAAAGTAGGAATTTCTCAAATAGGAATTTGTTATATTGATGTTTGAAACAGAGGAGGCACGATCAGTTCACAAGACAGAACTGCCTAACTCCCTGAGTTAATTGGGTGGAGAGCTAATTAGAAAGGAGGAGGAGGAAGCACATCTTTGATGGTATTTGTAGTAAAAAAAAAAACCAACAACTTTGTTTTCTTTTTTTTAGGTCCAAAGATACAAATAAGAAATTTTCTTTATGTGGGTTACATGAGAATTTATCCAGCTGTACCTAAGTCTATAGACCTAAAGCAGTTCAAAATCCCGCCCTAAATTGGCTTAGCTCCACTTTTAGCAAAATGTTGTCTATAAACTTCAAAAGGGATTTAGATAAAGTCTTAACTGCATCAGCCTGTGTCAAGCATCTGTTTGAAATGCTTCCCCACACCCGAAACATGACCTCTGGAGGCCCTAATGTTCTGGTCCAACATCCATCACCCACACAGAGTTCTTTTACAATAACCCAGCCCTAACTTGTAGAAATCCCCAGTGGTCCAGACAAGAGATGCCCACAAACCTGTCAGTAAACTTGAATCATCCTGCTTTTCCAGTAGCTGGTTGTTGCTACATCAGCCCTTTTACTGATTCTCAAAACCTGTTTGCCTGTTGCTGTGATATGTCTGCATACACAGGTATGATCTAAATGCTGCTTTAGGGAATTACTACAGGCATTGGGAAATTTAAAAGCAAAATCCTGAAAAGTTGGTACAGGAATGAATACGAGGAGCGTTCTGAACACAATGCTGTACACAAGAGTTTTGAAACAAATATGGACTGGTTGGGATGGTGCAAAATTTTAAACAGTTATTCTTCTAAAATACCAGACTTCAAGGTCCAACTTGAAGAAGGAATGATAATTAGAGCAGTGTAATACTTTGGATTCAATTCCCAAAAGGTGCTACAAAACAACAACCAGTGAGTGTTTTCCATCAAATTCAGTGGCGATTCAACTAAAAGAAAAGTGTGATGGAAAATTATTGCTCCCCTTCATTGGCTGTCACTCCAGGAATGGAAGGAAAAAGAGAACAGAGAGGTTCAAGACCCACATTGCTTTTATTAGATATGGTGAGTTATAAAATGTTCCAGGGAATCAGATAAATGCAGGTAAGCGTTAAAGGCAGAACCTGACTTTATGAAAGTAGCTCTAAAGCAATAATTCTATGGTCTCTGGAAAGGTAACTAGTGGTTATAGGATTTAGCAGGCCTTCCTCACCCATAAGAAAGAGGTTTAAGGGCAGAGAAGGAACTTAATGCTTGCTGGTCTCCCTTAGCTTAATTTGCTCATTTAAATATACCCCTCTGTTATTTTTGTGGTCACCACCACCACCCTTCCTTCTGTAAGTACATGTGTGTGTATGTGTATGTGTGCATATGTGTGTATATACATGCATGTGTGTGTTAGTTTTAAATCCTACCTTTTCACTGTAAGCTCAAAGCATTTTACATGGGGATCTCCCTACATTTTATCCCCCAAACAGTGTGCTAGAGTAGAGAATATCACTGGCCCAAAGTCATCACTGAATTTCTTCTCCAGTCCTAGTTCAATACCTGGATTCAAACTCATGTTCCCTTAACTATGATACAAACATGCCCTGCTGTTTTTAAAGGACATGTCCACATGGCATTGCCTTCTTCTCATCCCCACAGAAACAGGTTAAGTTTGTACTTTGCTCATGTTTTCTTGCTTCTCTCAACATAAGTTTTGTTCTGGGCCCAGTCTTTAATTGAGAATGTTGGTAATGACACAACGACAGTCAGGGGTTGTGGTCTGCCCAGCTCCTACTGACCATTTAAAGCTGCTGCAGACATGTCCTCTCCTGTCTGATTGTTGGGCATTGCCCTCAGTGGCCTTTATGGCTTGGCTTACAGAAGAGACCAGACACCTGATTTTTGCAGAGGCATTTGCCTGCATAATGCCTGTCTGGCACTTCAGAAAGCACCCATCTGGCATTACATGGGATCCTTATATACACAACTGTAATGCGGTTCTGAAAGAATGCTAAACCTGTTTTTTAATCACAGCTTTAAAGCACTTCTGAAACAGCACTAGACCTGAGGCTAAAAAATGGCATTAGCTTTCGGAGGAGCCGTAGTCCTGAACTGCATAGGAGACTGATTTAAATCAAGAAAAGAAGCCAGGTTCTGTCACCAAGAAGTGTATTATAGATTTTGCATGGGCATCGGGTTTTTTTGTGTTTGTTTTTATTACTTCGATGAGGGATGGGGCCATTTTGCTTATTCTGGTGGGCTTCTTCTGGGTGTTGCCAGCCATAGCCACTCACTGCCAGCACTTTCCAAGTGGACCCTTCCACTTCACCTTGCATAATTCCTCCAGACCCATTACCCCAATTCACAGGTCACAGGCATGGGGAAGGGGCCAGAGTGAAACAGGAGGTAGCAGGCAGCCATGCTGTACAAAGAGGACTCTTCAATTTCTTACTGCCAGCATGGCTCCTCACATGCAGCAAATCACAAGTATTAATTGATTGGTCAGGGACCAAAAAGATAAGAGATTGATATGGACCATATAAAGGTAATGTAAGAAAAATAAAGGACATGCAAATGATCGAAATATTGGGTGCATGCTTAAATGTGTAAGAGAATCAGAATTGTCGTAACAGCTGGTATATGGATTCAGTTACGTGCTGATAAGTTTTAAAAGTACATGTTTGTGACAGAGAGAGGGTAGGGGGAAGAGGAGGTAAGAAAACAGAGATGTATATTTTAATGAGTGAATTAAGCAAAGGCTGCCTCTGTGCTGTCAAGAGATCATCTTATCTTCACCCATCTCCAAGGGTGCCTTTCTCAGCTTTAAGGAAATCAATTTCTTACAGTACTCTGAAGGAAAACTCACAGCCCATCTCCTACCCCGAGGCTCATCATACCACAAGCCCTTTCATTCATAACAGCACATCATCAAGTCACCAAGGGGAAAAGTGCCTTGGAAAGTCCCTCATATAAAATAAGAAGAAAGAAAGAAAGAAAAAAAAGAAATGCTCATTCATGCTTTAAAAAAAAATCAATTAATTATCTGCCTTGTCCGAGTGCAAAATACCTCCACAGTGCTGCAGGGCAAGGCTGAGTTATAATAAAAGTTCTCTGAAAGCTGTCTGCTCCCATTCCTCTCCTCAAGGTTATGCAGTGAGTAGTACATGATGATTTTTTTTAATGCATGCTGGGAAAGACACAGATTGCACAAGACAGCTTTTGTCAAAGGAGGTGGGGGTCAGAGGCTTTTGTGAGAACAAGATGCTTTTTTTTTTTTAATGAAGCTATCATAGCCATGTTGGTTCATGGGGGGGAAAAATTCAGAATGAACAGCTGGGCAATATGTTTGTCAAGACTGGCCAAAATGCCAGGAAAAAAAGTCCACAAGCATTCAGGTTCTCCAGAACTCTTCATCAGGCAACAAGTTACAAAAATGAGGAGATGGGGAGTAAGCAAGAAAACCCACAAATTAGGCCAGACATTTTAGCCATGAGGCCTGCAGTGCAAAGTCAGTCCTAGAATAGAGACTGGAAATATTGAACACACTTGTTAACAATAAGTACTAGTGGGGTCTGGCTATATCTAATATTCAAGGACAATGAAAAATGGCTTCTTTCGTCCCCAAAACATAATGATCATTAAGCATCCACTCTGTCTCCAAATATTGTGAAGCACCCAGGTTCCTGGCCTAGCAGGGAGTTCCTCAGTCAAAGTAGGTACTAGGGGAGATACATGTTTATTCCCAAAATCTTTGGTTAAAAGCCAAAGCATATTTATACCCAAACCTGATAAGCACATACATTCAACATAACGACAAATTAAACTATCAGCTTCACTTGTCATGAATTCTGAGCAATCATCTCCATCCAGCTTTTTACCAAATGGTCACTTTAGAAGACAGGAGAAAGTGTTCCGTTTGGATGCTCTCCCACTTCAAAAACTCCCCGGGAATCTAATGCTCTCAAGGCTAAGTTACAACGCTTTTCTCTAACATGTGGATTTCAACATTCAGCTATTTTGAAACAGTAAAATCCTACAATAGTTCTACCATGTGAACTTTTTTCTGAAATTTGGATCTACTCATTTGGCCTGTTTGGAATTAGGAATGAGATGTTTTCATGAGATGAGTATTTGGTTGGTTAAGAACCTTCAAGTTGGGCCTCATCTCAGTAACTGTATGGAAGTCACTCATCATCTTAACCCGTCTTTCGTGACTTCTGTAGCTCTTAGAATCACAGAATGGATATCATCTAGTCTAACTGCCCAGTACAAGGATCCAAGGACACTCCAGTGAACTTTCAGGGGCATTCCAGTGGTATCTCTGATCCCATCCATCCATCTTCTCCATTGTCTTCCCCTTCTTCTACTTCCTTCAAGCTTGGAACCCGTAGTTGTTTTTTCTAGTCATCATCCACTTGCTAATGATCATACAGTCTTTATTTCATCTAAAACCAACTGATTGGTTCTTCTTGAAATCCATTGTACTCTTAGAAGCTATCTCCAAATCCATAATTCAAAGGTGTTTTATCTTCTTTTTCTCACTTTTTTCTTAATGTCCTGCTTTCACAGCTGGATATTGCCACTGGAACAAACCATTGCTTTACTATTCTGAGCTTTATTATTATTGGCATATCTTTATCATTCAAATTTATCTAAATTTGTCAATGTCATTCTCCCCATCATTAATCTTTTTGCTTTCTCAGCAATTGTCCATCTTTATATATTCTTGACTCCAAGAAAAGAAAAACATACACTACCATCACTTCTTCAGCATCAAATGTGCATTCACCAAGAATGCTGATTTATTCTATCTTTGCCTTAATATTTATCAATAACCCAGATTTTTCATTTTTACTTTCATAATGAGCTCTATTAAGTCTCTTTTAGTTTCCGCTAAGAAAATGGTGTCATCTTCATTTCTCAAACTGTTAGGGTTTCAACTTCCAGTTTTGATTCCAGCTGTCATCTTTTCAATCTTATAATTCTTATACATGCTGTGCAAATATATTTGCTGTACAAGTTAAATATATATGAGGATAATATGCATCTTTGTCCCTTTTCCTTCCTATTCTGAACCATTCTGTTTTTTCCAATTTTAATTGTTAGGGTCTTTTTTCAATGCTGCATTAAAGTGCCATACACCCACTCCTGAGTCAGCAGAAAGCTATACTGGCATGGGCCCAAATCAAGGCCAGAAAAGAAATAAGAACAAAAATTGGGAAGAAATTTATCTGAATTGCAGCTGTTCTGCCTAAGACTGTTAAGGACTCACACCATTTTACTAACTCTGATTTAATTTTCTTAAGTAAAGGAAATATAATTTATCTGCATCAATTTATTGGGGTTTTTGAGCAAAATTATGCCCAAGCATTTCAATGTTTTAACACAAATCTGGAGCTTATAAAGGGAATATATATGCTTTTGAATATTAAGGTTAACATTAATGTACATAAATTCTGATTTGTCCAAATTAATCCTAAAGCCAGCTATTTCTTCAAAAATGGTATGTTCTTTGACTATCTCAGAGATAATATTAATTGGATCATCAATGACAAGAGCTGCATCATCTGCAGGCACAACAAACTGTATTATTTTTAATTTTATATCCATGTATGTCTAGATGGCTTTGAAGTTTTATGGACAAATGTTCCAGCGCTAAGGCAAATAGCAATGGGGACAAGGACCATCTCTGCTTAATGCCTCTACATATATGGAATGTGGGTGAGTCGAATGATTTGATTTAAAATTGCACAAAAAGTGGTTCATACAGATTATTTAATGCTCTAATAAATTATCACCTAATTCCAAATTTTATATGGTACTTAGTAAATAAAGCCATAAAATAGAGCCAAAGGCCTTATGTGCCTCCAAAGATAATAGTGCCACTGGGTGTTTAGTTTTCCTTTTGTGTTCTAAGACATTAAGAACACTCTGAGATTTGACAGTCGGAAATAAATCCAGATTGATCCTTATGGATAAGATGATCTTATTTAGTCTGTGGGCAAATAAAGAGGTAAAGAATGTTTAAAAATTTAAATCTTGATTCAGTAATGTGATAGGGTAATTAGACCTATAGGGCAGGAGATACTTTTGAAGGGGTATCATAAGCTACAAATGTTAAAGCAGCAAGTACTCGGGAATAGTGTGATATCAAAGATTGGCCCATATTTGCATCTACAACCTGAACAGCTAATGTTTTAGGTATTAATATCAAATTAATCCTAGAATAAGATGATGTCAAGATGAAAAAAAGGAATAATTGCATTTGGTGGGATTTATTGTCTTCCACACATCCACCAAACCAAAGGAATCCAGAAGTATGGAGATGTTACAGTTATCATGCTTTACTTGATGGGTATAACATGAATGTCTATCCAATGGCAGATCCATCAAGCTGTTAAAATTACCACTTAATATCAAATATCCTTCTGTAAATGTATTTAACATTGAGAATGTTAAAGAACTAAAATTGTGCTGGTTTGTATTTTGGCCATAGATAGATGCTAGTATATTTTTTTCCTAACTGTTCTTACTTTTTTTTAATATAAGCTGCCCAGAGTCACCTGGAGTTGGGCAGTCTCTAAACTGGAATGAATGAATGAATGAATGAATGAATGAATGAATGAATGAATGAATGACTCTAGTCCTTAACCATTATGCCACATACTTAGTGATGTTCCTTTTGAATATCATTTCTGCTGCATTCCTTCAAATGAACTCATGCCCTCATCATGTAGTAATCCGATAAACTGACTTGTTCCTGTCTACTTAAGTATACTTTTTCCTAAAACAGCAACAATTTAGTACACTTCATTTACACTTTGGCAACTTAAAGTTTTACTTGGTTCAAGCATCTCACATTGTGTGTTTCTGTTATATGTGTCCCCATAAAACAAGAAGCTCCTTTTTCAATATGCCACATCAGTGATCACACTGCCTTGCAGCTTTGGGCTGAATGTCATAATTTCCAGCTCACATTGTGAAATCTGATGTTCTTCCCCAGGAACTAGAGGAGTGTCTTCAGATCTGGAGGTCTTAAATTCTGACACCCAAACTTGTCTAAATGTTTCAGCCACATTCAAGCTGTTTTCTTGGCAAGTATATAGAGGTGGTTTGTCATGGCGTTCTTCTGAGCTTGATTTTTACATTTCCTTCTCCTAGATGAGTCAGCTTTCTTCACACTTGTAAAATCCCAACTGCTTTAAACCTCATTGTGAATTATTCTTAGCTTCACCCATCCCCTTTCAGCCCTGCCAACAAGGGAGCCCATATCAGGGTCTCCTGCTTCCACTAGCATTGCTCTCAGGGTCATTCAAGCTATTGAGCCACCCACAGTTTCAAAGTAGTAATCCTCTGGGAGGGATGCTAATTTAGTCTGCTTTTGGCATTTTTTAAGGGGCATTATATATGGTAGCATATTCTGAACTTCAGAGATAGAGTAAGCTAAGAATCCAAATCAGAAGAGATGCTTGCTTGGCACTGAAAGACGAATCATTTTAATAATCAGCTCAACCAAATATTCAGAGATTTGGAAGTCTTTTCTTAGAGCCACAAGAAACAACAGGGTGGATGCTCAGTACTGACCAACAGAGTGGAGGCATCTTTTCCTGTTGTTCTTCTCATACTGCTGAGAGCGGTCACATTGACATGTAGGCTGGTTAATCTCCCCATATTAACGAAGCATGCTGGGGCAGCCTGTGCCTGGCTCTCTCCAAAGCCTATCACATTCAAATCCCTGATGGCCAGCAGCTACAGCAGCAGTTACTATCATGCCACCCTTGGCTCTCCAAATCAGATTAAAGCCATATAATCGCCAGGTTTCTGCAGGTCAGAAACACTGCAATTAAATTGGGCTTTTCTGCAAAGTGTTTTAGGGATCCTTTCTATTCCTTTCTACACAGAAACATAAATGGTCCCCAGAAAAATGTTAGTAAGTAGCTTATGGTAGAACTGGGGAGCATTTCCTATTTCTTAATCACTCACCAAACTAAAAAAAAAAAAAAATCATATTCAGCTCTGGTTTCTAGTGAGAAAACACTCTCAGCATCCACAGGCAAAACCCAGAAATTCTGAGGACAGACGGAGACTGCAAAGTATTCCAGCGTGAGAATTCTGGGCATATATGATGAATGTTCTTCACTTCTGTAGTGTCTCTAAAGCAGGGCTAAGTGGCTGCTTTCAGGCTAAGGAGCCACTTGGCCTTAAAAAACATGCCACAGGCTGCCCTTCAAAAAGAAGGCAGTCTCAGGACAAAGAAATGGGGAGGAGACCAAAGATAGAATTGATATTTACATTAAGCTTTTAATTATGCAAGATCAAATTAGCTTAACATTATTTTAATATTGGGTATTTCATACTTTGTGAGGCCACAGGATGGGGCAGCACCTAGTCATCTTTGGCTGATCGTGAAAATTCAAGCAGGGTCGGTTCTGGTTAACTCTTGGATGGAAAATCTCCAGGCTGTAAACTGGACTTGTAAGCACAAAAAGCAGAAGGCAGCATCAAACCACTTTCATATTATGGCTAAGGAAACAACATACATGCTCATGAGTTAACCAAGAATTGATCATGACTTGAGACAGCTTTTGCTTTCATGAATACATATCTTACACATACATATGCATACATATGTACAAATAAAAATCTTAAAGAGACATGCAAAAATATTAAACATCCATATGCAATATTTCTATTCAGAGAGACATCTGTAGAAATGAAGATAATCTATTAAGAAAACTTTATGAGTACTGCATACTGCATTGGGAGAAATCTTATCCCCAAAGGTTCAAGCGTGAAAGACGTAAAAGAAAACTCTGATCTGATCTATCAATCAAATCTAATCTGTAACTTTAGGTGCTGGGCACAGACCATCAAAGCCTAGAATATCAAATGCTAAAGAGCCAATCAGAAATTGGAAGATTCTTCTCTCAGGTGAGGTTTTAAAAAGAGAAGGGGCAGCTCCATTTTGTCTTTTTTTTTTTTTTTGCTTTCCTCCATAAGAGTTGCAAGCCAAGTAAGCAGTGTTCAGATTCCCAGGAATATGGAACTGGAAATCCAGAAAAAAATATAAATATCTATATTTTTATAGCTAGAGACAACGGAAGCTAGATGTGATTTTAAAAAAATATATTTTAAGAATATGATTTCAGCTATGTGCCTTTATTAGACCCTGCTTATATATGTTTAAACTTGGCTGAAAAGTAGCTATTGAAATAAACCCTAAAGAAATTTTATTTTTTTCTTTTCACCTTTTGGCATACAATTTCCAGTTCGTTTTTTAACCTTGATATACATAATTAAGATTTGAATCCTTATTAAATCAGCACACTCATTCTAGAGGGATTTTAACTTTAGCCCACTGTTCCCCTATTCAGTTCAGTGACAAAAAGGAGGGAAAGCAGGGCTAAAAGGTTACCTCTTCACCTACCCCCCAGTAATTCAGTGCCAGGGAATTTAATTACCCCAAAAGGTCTCCCCAGGAGAGTAGGAGACTGCAGCAGGGATTGTGCGGGAAGGCTTAGGGAACCCTGTAGGATAACGCAGTCAAAAACTCACAGCTCCTGTATTCCTAGACAGACACATGGAAGGAGGCGGAGACTCTGTGAGGTCACTTCCACTTCCTCCTCCACCATGCTCTCAAGGCGAAAGCACATGTCTGAGCTATTGAATTAGGATTCAGCTCAGAGACTAATTATGGCCTAATTTTGTAATTCACTTAATACTTTAAATTTGCCATTTAATTGTTGCTACTGTAACTGCTGTTCATCAAAACAAAAACTATTTCATGTGAGTAAATGTTAATTTTGTCTTATTTCACAAGAAAACTGTGATCGTTATTTTTGGGGGGGTAAAAGGGGTAGCACCAGGTATAATCCCATGCCCACAAACCCCACTTGAGGAAACACCATTAACTCATATGCTTATATGTACGTTTCCCTGAGAAGACCTGGTTTCAAAAGATTGCCAACAAATTGACTGTGTAACAAGCAAATAAATAATGGAAGAACCCTATCATAGATTGTTACCCCCCACCCCACCCTGCACTTTATTATCCCTGTGTATTGTTGTCTGGTATGCAACGTTTACTTTGTCAGGGAAGACTTCATATAATATATGCCAATTAGGAGCCGATAAAGGCATGGCAGAAGGGGGTTCTGACAACCTCACTGGGGAATAATGAAAAAACTTAAATAATAAATTATGATATTCCACTTCTTCCAGGAGCATCGTTTCCGATTTCTGAGATTCCTAGTTTAGTTCCAAAGCCCTCTCAAGTCAGCCAGCTTGATAACCAAATCAGTTTAAAGTAAAGGGGAAAAAAGAATGATCAGCTGTGGTTGAGGGAATATTTGATGTGATAACTTAAAAAAAAAATCTTCATAATAGCTAAATCAATGTCATTCGTTTTAAAAAGAAAGAAAAGCATTGCTCTTTTCTGTGCATTGCTATTATTCATAGAGAACTGTTTCTGGCCATTTCCAATTCTCCTTAACCTGTCAGCAAAACGTGTACATCCTGGCAGTTTTTATGATCCAGTAACCATCTCCTCTCTAATGCTATGTATACACCTCCCTCTAGCATCATTATCTCTAAGGAGGAAAACCCTCCTTTATCATTGAAATTGGAGTCAATAATGATTGAAGTGCCATATAAACAAATCCAAAACATACTGCAATTGTCAACACACAAGGAAATTCAGCCATGCTTCTGTGGCCCATATGGTGCAATCTGGAAGTGGAAAATCCTCCGTCTCCTCCACTCCTTTTTTATTATGTGCCATCAAATCAATGTCAGCTATTAGCAACCGCAAGAATAGATTTTCTCCAGTATGATCTGTCCCAAGTCTGGCTCTTTAGGTCTTCCACAAATCACCACTCTAATCAAGATAGCAAATTTCCTCCTTGCTACAGATAGTCCCCAGTTTAAGAACGAGTTCTGTTCCCAAGGTCTGTCATTAAGTCAAATTTATATGTAAACTGGAACAGTATTATTGTAAAATACTATATAAGTAGTATCGTGTAGTGAACTTGAACTATTGTGTATTCAACTCAAATCATTGTAATTTAACTTGAATTTTGCTACAATAGGCTCTGTGATTAACTATGGGTCGTCTGTAACCTGGACATTCTTAATCCGGGGACTACCTCTATTTCCAACCTGGCATTCCAATTTGCAACCACAAGCAGCACATCTTGCATGCATGTTCTGTCAATTTCAGATTGATCTTGTAATGGTTTGTGGAAATGACCTTGGGAGACCGGAGAAACTGGCATGTAAAAGATATCTCAGTCCACAGAAGGAGAGAGCGTGTGGGAAGCATTTCAGAAGAGACTCTCCCTAGTTTTTCAAAGAGTAAAAGGAGAGAAGGGGAGAAATACTTTCAGTCTTACAAGATTCTGTTAATGTAATCTTACAATAAAAATTGAATTAGGATTCATTTTTGTGCTTCTTGACTCAAAGGGCTAACAGAATTTGACCATGAAACTCATTAACCCCCTCTTCTCCATCAGTGGTTGAGGCATAAACTAGGCTAACAGTCATATCAAAGGGTTGCCCATGAAATTTGATTGATATTATTCAATTCATTGACTGAATTGTACCCAAGTACTATCTTTGTTATATCCTTCCTGACTATGAAAGTAATGCTGTTCCTTCTGTTTCTCATGTTCTGAGTAATAAACAATATGATCTTTTGACTGAGGGTGTCCAGCTTCAGTCCATTCCAATTTACTGGTGCCTAAGATGTCAGTGTGTAGCGTGTTTGTTTCATCTTTCCCTGTGTTGAGCTTTCCCATGCTCATCCTACTTACGTTCCATATTCTCACTGTAAATTTGTCTTTGCAGCTTTGGATTTTCTTTTCCCACATAACATCAGCAACTAGACATCCTGAAGCTTTAATATAGCTGCATTATAAACACCATTAGTACTCCAAAAGATCATCAGCTCTTCCTCACTAGTGTGTTGACTGCCATCCCACCTAAATGGCCTGTCATCCCACACTAAATCATCTGTCACTCTATCTTGTCTATCCACTTGGTTGACTTGGTAAAATGCAGGAGTGTTTTACCATTGGCTTCTCCTGCACAGTATGAAATGGCTTGTCAGGGTGACTAAACTGATTATCCACCTTCAGTATCTTCCTGTATTGCTGCTTCTAGACATAGGTGCTTGCTGGGATAACCCATCCAGTGTTGTTTAATTCTCTAAAGAGCCAGGTAGAGAAGCAAGTGCTCTGAAAAAAAATTGAATACAGATAGCTTGATAGTTTCATAGTTTGATAATGGGCAAATACAATTTTGTAACGTGTGTGCATGGAGAGGTTACTCAGAAAGTAAGAACTAGAACATACATGCTTCCCATTGAAAATCTATAACCTTTAGCTCAACAACCTGTGGAACTCACTGCTAGTACTGATGTCAATACTAGGAAGTAACTGTTTTCCTAGTGTTAGGGCAGTGTTTCTCAACCTTGGCAGTTTGAAGATGTGTGGACTTCAACTCCCAGAATTCCCCAGCCAGCATGCTGGCTGGACAATTCTGGGAGTTGAAGTCCACACATCTTCAAGTTGCCAAGGTTGAGAAACTCTGTGTTAGAGAGATGAAAGTGAGAGCCACCGAGACTTCTTGAGCTCTACAATGGATTAAACCTAACTTGAAGTTCCCCGAGCATCCTAGAGGAACACCAGTAAAAGATGCCCTGTAAAAATCTTACTTGCAAGTTCTTACCATCCAGTGAATGGCATATAAGGCACTACTGAGTATGGTCCAGTGGCGATCACAGTGCAACAAATTAGAATTATTCACTGAATTAGATGAAGCTATGAGTCTTTTGGAAAGGTGATTCACTCACCTCCTGCTTAGCTTAATTAAGAGGGAAGGGCTATATTTCAGTAATACATATGCCTTCATGGGGGAAGACCCAAGATCCATTAGGGACTGGCAAAGTCCTCAGTAGACAATGCTGAAATAAAGAGTTCTGTAGTGTTGTTTAGTACAAGGTAGCTTCCTATGTTTTGTGCATACCCAAAAGCTACAGGAACATAAAAATAAAATCAAGGTATATAGCAAAGAGAAAATAAAGCTTTGAGCTCTGGAAGGTCAAGAATATCCTGAGGTAACTGTAGAACTTCTTAACATTAAAGAAATTGGGGAGCATATAATAATATTTTAAAAGCAGCTATATCAGAACAACCAGTTTGTTTGATGAACATCTCTGCCAACCAAAAAAGATCATTTGGAAGGAAATGACAGACTGACATTATTTAAAGATTGGCAAAACATAGATCAGATCAATAAAGGGTAGAAAAAGGGCAAATAATGTTATTAAAGCAACTATTGCTTCTACACCTAAATGCAGACACAAAAATTGGAGAGCAATTCTTGAAACATGAAATAATGCCATCACAGAACAAACCCATTTCCCATAGCAACAGATCATGAGAAGAGTCTGCTAGATCAAGCTATTCCAGCTCAGCATTGGTGTCACACAGGGGCCAACCAGATCCATGGTAGAAGCTTCCAACAGCTAGTATTTAAAGTCTTTATTTTGGGGGAGACAATAGACTATCATCAGGATTAGTAGCCATTGACAGCTTTTTCTACTCCTAGTCTTGTTTCAAGAATAACATCTGGGAACTTGTAGACTTCTGCCAATGGGGGAAAGGTATGTCCTCCACACATGCAACCTGCAAGCAAAAGTCTCATGGTGCTCCATCTGGGGGAAGGTTTACCACAGAAGCTGCCAGGAGCTTTGTCAAAACTACTCCCTGAGAAGAGGCATCTAATTTGCAAACGTTCAGTCATTTCAGTTATATACGACTGAAATGATATACATGGGCTAGAAGAAAGGTTTAGAGAATAAACCAGTTTAGTTGGTTCTGAACCATCCAATCAACAATCTTAATACAAAATCTGAAATGGCAAAGAAATTAAAGAACCCAACCTTTCCAAAGCCTCACAAAGTTGCAGTAAGCAAAGTAAAGTTGTCCTTGAATAAGGAGGATAAAACCCCAGACTTTAACAGGCAACTATTTGCAGCGACTTTATGTAAAAACTTGGCCTATTCTCTGAGCTGAATCCTCCTCATCTGGTTGGTGCTTCTAAGCTCATTTTAAGCAGCCCAAACTTCAGAACAGGCTGGAGTTTGCCTTAAAAACTTACCTATAAACAAAGATGATGCAGCAGCAATCCTTGAGGGTGGAGAACAGGAATTTTGTTAAACTAAGCCAAAACAGTTATCAGCAGGCCACACACATACACACCTTCTTTAAATCCAGTTTCTCCTCCTCTTTCCTCCTGAACAGCATCATTTAAAAATTCAGGCTGCAATCCTGTTCCTAGCTATCTAAAATCAAATCTTATTTGAACTCACTAGAGTATTGTCTGAGATAGCCTTGCAGAGTCCATCTGTGTCAAGGATGTGCACCTTTTCACCCAACTGAGGGATGCACCAGCCTTTGAATGGCATGTCAAGGGCCACACTGCTAAGGAACAGATCCATGTCAGAATGATTAAAGAGTGGGAGCAAAACAAGTATGTAATTAAATGAAGTATTGTTCCATAGGAGTGCTGCTTCAGTGAAAAGAGGGCAGGAAGAGTTTGTTACTGGGGATAGGGTGAGGAGGAATAGCATCAGGTCTTGGGTATGGGTGAGATAGTGCAGAACAGTAGCAGGAGAGAGTAGGACTGAAGTAGAAAAGGGAAATAGAAAAGAATATAATGGAGCAGTGGCAGGGTGTATTGATGTCACTAAAATTTGGAAGTAGTAACAAGTAACGAGAAAGTTGCTGGGAGCTACATTTGATTCTGGCACACCAAATCTATGCTGTATGACTTCCCTCCTTTGACACCCCACCATCTTTCACTGTATCAGGAATATCTTCTCAAAACATGTAATTCTTTCTTATCAGTTGTCCCAAAAAGCTAGAATTTGTATTGCTAACTGAACTCAACCTTCTGCAAAGTTCTGCAGCTAGGAATTGCAGCTTCTGCAACTTTACCATATTACGCTAATACATCTTGCTTTGTTCTTCTTTGCTTACAGTCCTGACTCCTACCTCAGCTCCACATGTGAGTGGGTTAAACAGAAGGACAGATTGCTGCTACATACTATGATTCCATAAATAACAGGATCTAAATACTATATAGAATGTGGTAGCCACTTTAAGAAAAATGTACGTAAAACTGGATGTTTGTAAGGTTAATGCCAAAAGAAGAAATAAGGCCTCTTGTGCTTCTGCTAAAATGTTTGTCTGATTGTTGTAATTCAAAGCATCTTCTGTCTATTCTGGATCTTTTAACAAAATAAAGATTTCTAAAAAGGAGGAGCTCAGTTATAGCATCAAAGACATGGCCAGGTGCTGACTGTGGAACATATCATAAACTGCTCATGTGCAAGTTCCAAATTAAGCTAAAGAAGCAGAAAGCCAATGAGTTTCTACAATATGATCTTGAGCATATATCTATCATTTTCAAGTAGAACATCAGGAATCGTTTTCAAGTCCTGGATCTGATTGATGAGAACCAGGGGAACTGTGGAATGAACTTAAGTTGTTAAGGATTAATGTGAAAAGAGACTGCCAAAAATGGAGAAACAGAAGAAAGTAAACGGGATGTCAGTTTGGAAATCACCAAGAAGAGAAGAGAAGCCAAAACCAAGACAGACAAAAATCTCAGACAAGTAATTAACGGAGAGTTTCAGAGAGCTATTAGAAGAGACAGAAACCAGTATTACAGCAATATCTTTAAACATATTGAAGATGGAAATAGACATAGAAAAATAAGGAAAATCTTCCAAAAGGACTCTAAACTCAGAAGGAGGTTCCAACCTTGAATTGGTATACTAAAGGACACCAATGGACAAAGAGTAACCAATTCAAAGGAGATCAAAGAAAGATGGGAGGAGTATATTGAAACACTGTACGGTAGAGATGTCAACATCCAAGATACCTTAGAAGATATTTCCTACTTACAAGAACCTCTAGTACAAGATGGCTTTAGAAAAGGCTAAGGAACATGAGACATTATTGCTGATGCACTCTGGATAATTGAGAAAACCAAAGAATGCCAAAAAGAAATCAGTATGTGCTTCACTGATTATAGAAATGCCTTTGATTGTGACAATCATATTAAGCTGTGGAATATGCATAGAAAAATGGGAATCCCAGAACATCTCATTGTCCTCATGTGAAATCTGTATACAGGTCAGGAAGCCACAGTATAGACAGAACACAGCAAAACAGACCGGCTCCAGGTTGGCAAAGGAGTGACAAGGCTGAATACTCTCCCCTTATTTATTCAGCCTGTATGCAGAATATATATTAAGGGAATCTGGATTGGAAGAAGATGGACATGGTTTTAAAACTGGAGGAAGAAACAATAATCTGCATTGTGCTGATGACACTATTTTGATAGTTGAAAGTGTAACTCATCTGCAAGCTCTACTAATTAAAGTCAAGGAGCATAGTGAAAAAAAGGGACTAAGATTAAATATCTAGAAGACCAAACTAATGACAATAGATGCAGCAACCAGCTTTAGGATTATGAAGATACAGAAGTGTTGAACAGCTTCTGCCTTTTAGAATCAACCATCAACAGTAAAGAAACAAACAGTCAAGAAATACACCACAGTTTAACACTTGATAGTGCAGTCATGAAGGCCTTGGAAAAGATATTTGGATGCTGTGATGTGTCTATATCTACAAAGGTCAAAGTACTGCAAGCAATGGTATTTCCTGTGACACTCTATGAAAACAAAAGTTGCATGTTGAAGAAGCAGCATAGAAAGAGTATTGATGCTTTTGAACTTTGGTGCTGGAGAAGACTCCTGAGTATATGTGGGCAGCCGAGAAAGCAATCAAATGGATCATGAACAAATCAACCAAGAGTTCTCATTCAAGGCACAAATGACCAGGCTCCAATTATCCTACTTTGGGCACATCATATAAAGACCTAGGTCTCTGGAAAAGTCTGTAATGCTGGGAAAGGTGGAAGAAAAGAGAAGAGAATGACCAACAGCAAGGTGGACTCAGTTACAGTGCCAATGGATACACTTGTTGGAAGACCTGAAGGACCAGATTAAGGACAGATCATCATGGAAACATCTATGTTAAACACCAATTTGATGGCATATCATCAATTAATTCTTATCTGATTGGATCTTTTCCTGAGAACCAGAAAAGTTTCCTTAGAAGCATAGTAAACCATTAGACCTTTCTAATGACATAAAATATCCACCACGTCCATTAACATAGTTAATGATTTATAAGGGAATAGAAAGGACAAGTCTAGAATTTGTTACACCAGGTAGTCTTGGAGAAAAATAGATGGACATGGTTCTTAGCTATTGGCAGAAAGAAATAGAGCTATTGACATTTCTGCATAAGTGCAAAAATGTTTGACTTCATTCTGGGCTGATTCTCCAATGACATATACCGAAATGCATAAAATGGCTTCACTCTTTTAAAAAGATATTTCCACTTTGTCGTTAACAATCAGACTTTCTCCTCCCCTTAATTTATTTGCTATCAGATTCCACACACCCACACTGTGCACAGCCTTTAGTTCATTTAATTTAAATAGTTTGTTTTAAACTAATTGATAGCAGATGAATAGGAAGAAAATGTGAAGTGTAATTTATTGAGTATGGTATATGACATCTTGGAAACAGACATATACCTAGCTTTGTTTCATATTTAATGAACTCCAGCCAAAAGTGATATTCTCCCCAAAGAAAACAAAATAATTAGAGCTTAATTTTTTTTACAAGTTTTCAAACCTCTTTTTAATTGCTGTGTGTAAACCTGTCCTAGAATTTTATTGCCTTCAGTAGTCTAGACCTCCTTGCTGGCTTTCATTAGCCCAAATTATATCTGGTACATAAAATTAAAAAAGCAGAGCCTGCAAGAAGGAAGGAGGGTTTTTAAAAATAATAGAAATGCTGCAATGGGAGCTCTTCTATTTCATGCTAGAATCAAGGACTCTTCCACACAACATACCACAGATTGGAGATGCTTCAGCAAACACATATGAGGACCTAAATGGATGACATTATGTTCAATTCACCCCTGACTCACCAGGAGCCTGAACTAGTCTTTTCCTGCTCCATTCCTCAGCAAAAACTGTGCTGCCCAGCCCATCTGAAGTGCATCATGCTGAAGTGAAGTTAGCATCTGAGGCGTTCTCCACTTCTATTGGTCACCCAAAGCTGCTCTGGGCACGCATTCCTGATCCCTGGCCACTGACATGCCAGGCCAATTTCCTTTTGGCTGTGGGTGAGTCAGGGCATTCCTCCTATGCCAAAAAGTTCTCTCTCCCATTTCTCTTGCCAATCCATGGGCAACAGCAGAAATAGGAAGAGAAGGAGAGAAAGCAGTTCTGTCAGGATCCAAAAAGATTACCTTGCTCCAATGGAGTGGTGGCTGAAGAAATGCTTTCCCCAGAGGAAAGGGAAAGTGAGGTGGAATCAGCTCTTTAAATGGGCCCTGTGGTCCAGCCATGGGCAAATTTACTGCATGGATGCTGGCTGTATAGCAGTCCATCCCCACCCCTCCAGCTTAGACACTGCAGCATTTAAGCTACGTGGGGGTCTTTTACACACATTCCAGTGATCCTTTGATTTCTAAGCGGCAGGGGGAATAGGCAGAACCAGTTCTTCAGCTGGCATCCCCACAAGCAAGCTGCCCATAGCTTGTGCACAGGGGTGCTGACTGAAGAGCCAATTGTCCCTGCTTCCCTTCCCCTGGGACTACCCCATGGGGGAAAGCAGTTCTTTGGGTCAACTCTCTTGTATTTAAACTCACATCACCCAGTAATGGGTGTCATGTCACAGATATCTATAGGTTAGAACAAGGGCTCCAGATTGTAAAGACAGCACCAATATCTTAGCATCCACCAACCCTTAGGAGGGAGGATGAGAGATGGGGCTAGGAAAAAAAACTATTATTCCACATTTATGTAAAAAAGCAGAAAGTGGCTTGAATGAGACCATTGGTGGACAAGAGGAGCAGAAGCTAGTTGGTTGCTCCTGAGCAGCTCCTCCTCCATGTCCTGAACTCAAATCAGATATACTATTTACCTCTCTGCCTTTTGAGAGATAAAGATAATTTTTCTAAGGACCCTTGATTTTTCTGCAGAGGGGTGTACAATTGGCTAAATAGAAGTAGGTAAATTCTACAGATGGTTTCATTTGCAAAAGAGTTTTGGATTGGCACCACAATAAGAAAGTTGGTGGCGGCATATTGGTGAATTTCTGGCCATTAAAAGCCAATACTGAACCCTGTCTCCTTCTCCTATAGCTAGTGATGGGCATGATGATCTGTCAGATTTTCTAGAAGCATTTGCTGACTACTGGTGTGTGGGCGGGAATTGCATTCTTTTCACCATCTTTTCATCATTGTTCTTTGCATTTGAACAATTCACCTCTTCGTTCTTTACCATTCAGAGACATTAGATCCTTTTCCTGACAATTGATTTCTCTCCCTATGAACGCCCACCTCTTCTTTCCCAGCAACTGAACATTTGAACTGTTTAGCAAAGCTGTGGGCGCATCAAGATGTGAATTTTGGAGCAGGTGGGGAATGAAGAGTGACAGCAATTTCTGGGCACAGAGATAATTTGTCCCTTACTTCCAGTGGTGCTCATGAGTTTCTGATAGGACAATTCTGGCTTCAGTTAGTGCTTTGTTTTACTAGGCTATAGTAAGCCACAGAGATGCAAAGAAGGAAGTTGTTCCTGGCTCCCAAAGGTTTGTGGCATAGCCATTTCCACCACTCATCTGCTGAACTTCCAGTATCTCAGGAACTCTGAAATATTTTCCCACTAATTTTATTAACCTTTGATCTTCAACTACCTTCTTCCCTCCAGTAGTTTCATCTATCCAGCCCCAGTGATCTGGCTTAACTAGTTGAAACAGTCTGCCAAGCCCCACTCCCACTCCCCACCACCTCAATCATTCATCAGCCAGACTGAACTCACTGACAGCAAACCTCTGTTTAAAGGTTTGTGCTTTGCCTCTAAGGTCCTTCTCTCGCATCTGATATGCAGTTAAAGGTTCATGAACTGGCCTTACTATGACACAGTCAGAAGCACTTCTCTTCAGGCATCCGGTTTAGTTTTGTTCAAAATACCAAGCAGCCACCACCCTCCTTCATAGAACTGAACAGAGGGTCCAGGTGTCATCCTTTTTTTCCATTTGTCATCCTTCCATGTTTCATCCATCTTTTTCTTACTGTCTGCTAAGGTCCAAAAGACAGAATAGCTGTGCAGTGCCTTTTTTCTGGGATCGGGAAAAGCTGCCTTTCTGGAAGTGCTCTTCCCGAGAAATTACTGCATTTTCTGAATGTAATTTTGACAGCATAAAACTTGTAGGAACAAAATACTGTATTATGATTTGCAATTCAGGGGATCCTGCTAGTTTATCAACTTACTAATAATTTATTTTCCACTATGCAAACCTAGAATTTATGTGAGATTTATCTAGATAAGTAAAAACGGAGAGTGGTTCTTCCTAGATCATAAATATTTCTTCTCATTATGCAGAAATAATTGATTTTGTTTTCCTTGCTTTATAACTACCAAGATCAATATTCCAGATAGGACTGGTTAAAGGGAGAAGGAAAGGAGGAACTGAACTAACTGAGGACTATATAAAGCTTCTTCCAGGAAGAACAAAGTATATGTACAGAACTCCAAAGCAGCTGAAAGAAAGGAGGATCCAGAAGAGGTGGGAATGGAAGAAATTCCAGTGCACTTCTCAGTGACCACGTTAGATCAGCCCAAAGACACAGACAAAACGCTGAGTGGATCCCATATATATGTGCATAAAGAAATATTCTTTCTGATAGGCAGCTGAAAAAATCCTTCCTAATAGTTATTTGCACAAAGAAGTAGCCATACTTTAAAAAGCTTGCCCTGGAAAATGTCCATAACAACTGTATCCTGGAATTTGTGTTTTAAGAAAAGTATATAAGGGACTGTGTACATGAAGGGAAGCTCACATACAAATGCTCTGTATGTTAGAAAAAGTTATAAATAAAAAGCGGGGGGGACAATTATCTTCTTTAAAAATACTTTTTAAAATCTGTATAAACCAGAATATGATCCCAGTTAAATACAGTGAAATGAATTGCACGTCCCTACAGATTTACAATACTGAAGTTCTGTAGCGCTCGTGGCCAGTTTATTTTTTCTATTACCTGGTATTCTACCTTCTAGCTTGGAACTTCAGTGTGTTGTTTGTAACATGCCACCTTCTCTCCCACTAGTGCTCCAGCCACTGTATCAGCATCCCAGTCAGGATGAGACCATGTTAGAGATATTGGGGAAAATGCTGACATGCTGTCCTTGCACAGTTACAATATACCTTTCAAGAGGAGATCTAAGAGTAGGAAGAAAGGTAACTTTGCATTTGGAGAGCTTTTCTTCATAGCAACCGATTAAACATTTTTGCAAAACAATCACAGAATTGTAGACAACAATTTGGGGGGCGGGGGAGAGAGGGAGGTGGAATAATCTCTCAATGCATTTTATTTCCTTTTTTTAAAATATAATTTTACTGAGAAAAAATTTTACGGAATTAAAAACTACGGAAATGTAAAGAAAGAATTAGAAAAAGATAAAGAAATGAAAAGGTAAAAGAAAAAGTGAGAAACAATAAAAGTCAAGAAAAGAGAGGAAAAACATAAAGAAAAATAATACCCAAAGAAGCGACTTCTGGTCTTTGAGCAATTACAAACATGATTATTACCATTTCCGCCCTCCCAAATTACTTCCCTTCCTCCCATAAACAACCCTTTTTAATCAGTAAATCCCAAAATCATCAATTCACTTTTGTTCATTTTCAGCAAAAAGTCCATAAAGGGTTTCCAGTCTTTTATAAAAGTAATTATTGTTCCTTCCCTAATCAGACAAGTCAATTTTGCCATTTCAGCAACTTTATTTATTTATTTATTTATTTTATTAATCAAATGTATATATACCACCCATCTCACTGGATAAGTGACTCTAGCATCACAAGTTAAAAACTATAAAATCTTACCAAAAATATACATGTTAAAAACTACAAAAGGTTAAAATTAAAACTAAAAAAGTTAAAACTGAAAAGGTGAAGAGAGCAGCCTCAAGCTACCCACCACCCCCAGTACTGCGAACCCCCCCGTTAGATCCCCATGGCAGAGCCAGGTCTTGACATCCTTTCAGAAGACCAACAGTCTCTCACCTCAAGGGCAAGATGTTCCAGAGGGTGAGAACCACAGCAGAAAAGGGTCTCTTCCGGGACCCTGCCAGTCGGAATTATTTGGGTGATGGGGTCCATAACACACCCTTCCTGCCGGACCGGGTGGGATGGGTTGATATAATGATGTAACCAGTTCCTCAGGTAACCTGGGCCTATGCCATGAAGGGTTTTAAAGGTCATAACCAACACCTTGAATTGGACCCTGAAGGAAACCGACACCCAATGCAGCTTGTGCAGCAGAGGTGTTACATGCGCAGTCCTAGAGGCACCCATAACTGCCTGCACTGCAGCTCCTGAATACTTTTCAAGGGTAGCCCCATGTAGAGCAAACTTCTACCATCTTCACAGTCCACTCCTCCATTGTGGGTATTTCTGTATTTATTTTATTTCCTTTTTGTGTACATGAAGTATAAAGAGTTTTTTCTTGATCCAGGAACTACAGTAGCTCAGAGCAGGACACTGATTGGCTGACATTATTTGTACTCTCCTATTATTTAGTGGGAGATAACCATTACGGCTCATGATATTACATGTATTTCAAAGTTGCAGAAGTTAAAATGAATATAGGTCAGCTTCAGTACAGGGAAGTAGAAACACTGTTGGTGTAAAAATGCCCTAAGTAGAATTTTATTTTATTTTATTTTATTTTATTTTATTTTATTTTATTTTATTTTATTTTATTTTATTAGAAATGAGGGACATAGAGATGGAGATGAACAATTAACTCATGGTTAAAATAAATGGCAGGCCTCATCTTGAAGGCCAGAGCTAATGGTAGGCCTCCTGAATCTGGCATGATAAAGAGCAGGGAGACTCAGGTTCAGATCTTTCACTAGACCATGAAATATCCTGGGTAATCTTGGTTCAGCCATTCTCCCTCAATTTAGTATAATTCATTGGACTACTGTGAGGCCAAAGTGGTATGTAGCATGTAAAGAAAAAGCAAGAAACATGCATATCTCCTACTGATATCTCTACTTTGACCTTTAGGGAATTAAGCTATATGAACCATTGAGCAGAGTCCTTTTCTAGCATTCATAATCTATAAACATAGAGGGCCATGTGAGATACAGTTTTTGGTACTGTCCCTCCATATGCAATCTCATACCATCAATGCTATTACTGGGAAAGTCTGCACTGGAAATGCAATAGCTTGAAAAACAAAGTACTTTGCCAATCAGGATTCATGATCAGGTGGAGCTCTGCAACAATTTCATCTGAACGTAGTTACCTTTCAAACAAAAGACTCAGCTTTTAAATATGGACAGGATAAAATAAGCCTGAGAGAAAAAAAATAACAATAGGGAGTCTCTGTGTTTGGGTCCAGGATACATATTTTGGTTGTGTCTTTGAGTGTTTCTTTATCAGCAAAGATTATTCTGAAAAGAGTGACCTGAGTGAATATCATAGGTATCAGAGTTGTGGGTGGGGGAACTCTAAATTCAAAGAAGAGTGTTTCCATTGGGGGCTCAGATCCCACCTAATCAGGTTCTTAATCAAGTTACTTCAACCTCACTAGCGCTTGTGTGAAATAGGTGTTTTGTGACTGATAGTAGCCACCCCGGGCAGCCACTTTGTGGATGGATATCTCTCATGTCAGCCATTTTGAGACTGAGTTCCAAGTGTGTCAATTGTCCCTGAAAAGCTTGAGATTCCTGGGCTAGGAAGAATCAATCATCCAATGTATGTATGTACTGATTAGTTCCCACTTGTTTTATAGCCAGGTACCCCTTTAAATGTCATTAACCCTTTATCTTAACCCTTCTCAGCTGCAGTTTGGGGCCTATGGATGTTCCCTGGGTTTATCTCCAAATGGAGCCCAACCCTGTAGACTCATCTGAGCTGGCTACGCCTGGCGCCAGCAAGCAGGACAACTTGGTGTATGGAGCTTAGCCAACCTGGCTCTTCACACATGGTAGTTAGTGCTTTGTAAAACCCAGTAGTTATTACAATTAAAAACATTACTGGGGAGCGTCTCCCTTGTTAAGCGTATTGGGATTAAAAATAAGTGAGAGCTGTATCCTTGGCAATGAAGAAGCCACTTTATGCACTATTATTATTTTTGAGAAATGATGCGGGAATTGGGGTGTGTGGAGAAAGGATCTGGCAAATCTGACTAACTGATGTAGAAAGTTCAGGGTAAAAGGTGGGATCTGAAGCCTTCCCATTTAACTCTTTGCGGGCTGGCAAAGACTGCCAATGACTGTTTATCCTCTCCCAGCCATGTACAAGCATCCAGTGGGTGGATCCCACTTGGCTGCTCCCCACTGAGCAACTTTAGCCCACACCCTTCCAATGAGCCTATTTCATAGTTCCAGAACCAACGTTCTCCCTAGATCTCCCTGTTATTTTAAAATTATTCCTCATACCAATGCACATCAACCTATTGTAGTCATTTCATTGCCAAGTCTAATATCTGCTTGGAGAGTACAATTTCAAAAATGCACAGATCATATTCTTTAATCCAGCCCTTAACATAGGACCATGGGGAAGTTCCGTCTGATAAAGCTGTTGTTATGGAGGCTAAAAATGATGTTCAGGTCTCGATGGAAGAGGAGATTACAAAGATAGAGTTCACAAATCCTAATTGCATATGTGGCTCTGTGTGTGTGTGTGTGTGTGTGTGTGTTTAGAGGTAAAATTGCATGGCATATTAGATACATAAATGCCTGGTAATTGCTCTGCAGATAAAATAATGCAGCAAATTCACATTCACAGAGATAGGTATCTATACATGAAAGTACAAGAACAGCGCAAAGCTGCAGACATAGTGCTGTGCTGATAGCAGAACAGAGCATCTGTCTCAGGAAGCCATGTAGGTAGAGATTTATTTTAATTTAGCTTTTAATTAACATGGTGCCCTTCTAGTGCCCAGGCGTTGCTGAAAGTGGTTCCCAGCAAAGGCACAATAGAGCAGATGTATTAATGGAATGTCACCTGTGCAAAACTCAGATGCCAATGAAAGGTTTTATTTCTGTGACTATATCACCTGGGGCATGTTCATAAGGCTGTTTGATACATATTGTAAGGTGGATTGACTGGTTTTGATTGGAACAGGATAATTTCACTGCCAGCAGATAGGGAGAGGGGAAGAGCATCAAGATTTTCCAGTGTTTATATTTACTTGAGGCAGGGGGCAGAGGTGGTCAGGAATGTGTGTTTATTTCATGCAGGATAAACCTGAAGGGCATTATGGTGAGAATGACTTTAAAAATAGTGAATGCTAAAAGAAGCCTAAGCAAAATTTTATTGAAATCTTCACAGTTTGGGAATTAAACTTCCATACTCTAGACCTTTGTAACCAGATCATGAAGACACTTAATCCCATGTTGGAAAGGATTTAAAAAGACTCAACTGTTTTCATTTCTATCAATAAAAAGAAATGGGAAAAGGTGAAATTTGGGAGAAGAAAGCACAAGTCTTACAAACACAGACTACAGATACATGCACGCGCGTGCGCGCACACACACACACACACACATCACCTTCTTTGTGATAGAATTAGTGTTTCCAGGTACAATTCCCTGGGAGATCCATCAACAGCATGTAGTTACAACTTACAAGGCACACTAGAAACTTGGACAGAAAAGGACTAGTGGGTGGTAGGGATTAGAAACTAAAACTAAAAAGGAGTCTGAACCCATGGAAGCAGAAAGAACTTTAATATCATGTAATTTGAATAAGCTTGCTGTACACCATTATAGCCAGAATGGGACTGTTGTTCAATGAGAGAGCATAATGTTGTACACATGAAAAATCCCCATCATTGTCATCTCCATTAGTAAAATATTTCTATTAATAAAAGATTTCTTCCTACTTTGTGAAGATCATGTTTAGCCACCTAGATAACCCAGAGCAATAGGGTATCTCAGGGACCAATGATCTGACCACATCAGGCAACTTCCCTTGTTTGTTTTACACTTGTGAAGATATAAGAATTGTGACGAAACTCTCATGCATTGCTAGAGATTGCAAGGTAACAGCTAAATAGCAAGCAAGCGCTTCTACATTAGGTCAATAATTGTCTTGATCTGAAGAATCAAACTGTTTGCCTGTTAAAACAAATCCAAATATTCCATCCAATTTGATATCTGTATCACAGCTTTTCTCTATTTCTAAATATTTTTAATTGCATTTTTTGTTGAGCATACCAGTGTGATACACGTAACCATGCTCAGGAATACAATATGATATATAACCATTCTATATCACTTTTTAATATCCTTATTAATTAGCTTCTCCCTGACTAAGTAAGCAGTGGTCTGAGCTGGTTTCTTAACTAATATCAAATAATTGCTAAAAAAATTGTAAAAATGTGGAATAATTGCCGTTTATGGCATACCAACCAATCATTCCATATTTATCAAGGAGTAGAACATTTCTATACACAGAAAGATGTTAATGTGCAGGTGGCAGACCTTATTTGACCTTGGTTGATCTTGAAAAGCTAAGCAGAGTTAGGCAGGTTAGTACATGGATGGGTTAGGGAGATTTCAGTAAACTAGACTGAGAAGTAAAAAAACTTCTCAGAAGAATGCTGCAGCAAACATTTCCATTCTGTTATCAAGAAAGCAATGTGTACATGTAGTTACAAGGGACACTACTTAGTTGAATAGCTGCAATTTCATAAAGTGGTTTCTAAAGGATGTTGGTTTTATTATGTATACTCTACTTACCCTATACTACCAATGAGCTGGTATCACCAATAAACAAGAAATTTCCTCCTTCCAAGGCAGAGGTGATGATTATGGATGAGCTCATGATAGTAAAGTGTGTTGTGCATTAAAAGGAGCTCCCTCTTGTGTCATCATTCATGGGCTAAGTAAAAAGTAACCATAACTATGTTGGCAATGAAAAGAAATCCCAGTTCTATATTTGACTAATACCTTTATCATGGCCAGTGAAAAGTGCATGTAAGTTTTTAAGTTCTTCAAAACTCTTCCTCCAATAACATTTTCCTAAAACAAAGGGATGGAAAAAAAGACAGAGATCCTCCCCCCCCCCCAAAAAAAACATTGGGTTGCGGTATTTAAAACATAACATCACGGTTCATGGCCTGTCTCAAGATAGAGACTGCAGATAGACTGTATTAGTGATAGGTGCTACGTTCACTCAGTAATGAAAGCAGTGGTAAGATTAAAAGCAACTGGACAAATATCAAGGGACTGGTGGCTAGAATACACTCTTGAACATCAATGTTTTGTGTGAACCCTTGGTTCAAATCCCCAAGCTCTGGACCCAACATGATCTTGAATGGTTCACTTTCTTTCAACCTAATAAAGCATGAGGTTCATAGATAAATGTGAACATGGAAACTACTTATACAGATTGTGGGTTATGCTGTCATTGTTGCATGATTTGTCATTCTGTTGTCCCAGTGGTAACTCATTGGTGCCTTTTGCCAGCTGAATTCTGTGGTGCCTCTTATGATCAATGTCATGCTGCTCTCCCATCACAACTACCATATGAAATATCTTCTCAGTGCATCTAACACAAGTCCAGCAAGTGTAGGGGAGGCTACCAGAAAGATAGCTGAGTTCTCAGCACAACACGGAATAAGAGGACAAAAGCATAAGTCTCTTTTTTTTTAACATCTGAAACTATGTGAGGACAGGCATACATGTATTCAGAGCTCTCAGAGTAGACCTCCACAGTAAACACTCAAAAATCATGTTTTGGAAAAGTTTGCTGAAGGTTTACGCTAAGTGCTTCCACAAGTATTGGGAATATTGGTTGTGGCTTTTTCAGTTCTTACACTCTCTTCCCTTTGAGCCTGGCAGAAGCATCTTTGTGCACACCTGCAGCTGTTGAACTGGGCATTGTTAAGCTGTCAAAACAAATAGTGTAGCAGAACATATGTTCCATTGGCATCTGCAAATCATCAGTGTCAGGGACCACACCAAAGGCTGGGAATTCCCTGGAGCTGGCCTGTAGCTCCTCCAGCAGATGGACTTTATGAGTCCCAGAGGGGAAATAATGAGGAGAATATCTACAAGTCCCTGTAAAATATGCACCAGATGATACTGGAAGGAACAGAAAATAGCTGGAGGAAGGAAACTTCAAGGAGACACTGTTGAATAATCTGTGGAAGAAAATACGCTTTGAATGAAAGAATCAACAGCCTACATTTCGGCTTCATTAAACTGACTTTCCTTGTCCTTTTCTCATAACTTACTAAGTAGATTCCATATTATGAATTCTCAGCATTTAAAAATTGTAAGCCAGTTTTATGGTTGCAGTCTAGAGCAATATTGGGCATATGTTTGATTTAGCTATTAATGAAGTCAATCAGAATCAGATTGTCAGTCTTCTCAGCCACCCACCTCTTTAACTTCTTGTGATAGTCCCTTAAATGCTAGAAGCATAAGTGAGCCAGTTGTTTGCTTATCGTTTTCTGAGAATCCGGGTAGAAATTGCATGTCCATCTCAATAAGGACATAATTTATCCTCACTTTCAGCTGGATACACCTTGGGTTGCACCTGCCTCCACCTCTCAGTGTGTTTAGAGTACAGTTAGGTACAGGGGAAGTGTGGATATTGACTGGGGCCAGACTGCAACAAGGGAAGAAGAAATTGGCTTGCCATGTCTCCACATTTTCAAAGTTGGCATGCAAATGCCTCTCACACATACTACAATGCCATAAGCTTATGTGAATGAGAGCCCACTTCCTCAGTTCCCACAGTGTAACATCAAGGAAAGGGAACATGTCTAACAATCCTTTATTCTGATGAAGTAGACTTGACTGTAGTCCACAAAAACATACACTATAATGAAGAGGTTAGTCTTTAAAGTTCCGCAAGACCCTTTGGTGTTTTTGAAAAGCATGTTATTCATCAACAAATCAATACAGTTCACAATCACTGACTTTAAAATAAAAAAGGCATCAGCATTAACTATTCACTGTAGAATCTGTAAGGCAGAACTAGGCACTTTTAAGGGACCAAGGCCATGCTCAAAATCTGGAGGGTTGAGGGTTGTGATGGTGGGATCCCACCACATACAGTAGGTGGGTGGGGAATTGAGGGTGGTTTTGTAAAAAAACAATCTCTGAGCTGACTATTTTAGGTATTATATTATTGTTTCTGATCTCAAATTAATAGTAAACTGTGCCTTCCGTTTTCAGCAGTCATGGTCAGAAGGAGCTCCAAAGGCTGCAGAACGGGGTTGCAGATCAGGGGCTGAAGGTTGCACACCCTTGCTCTGAGGTTTGTCATCAATAAATATCAGGGCCCAAGGAACAAAGAAGAAATAGCTATTTCCATCATGAAATACGTATTTCCATTTCTTAAAAACAGGTGCCTGTGGCTGGAAGCAGAGTCACAGAGCAGACTAGATGAAAACTTAATGCTTTATGACTGGGTCAGATGTAACTTCTTAACATGCATATGTCATCTGCTGCACTGATGAATCATTTAAAATAATGGCTTGGGTATATTGATTGCCTTGTCAGTCAAGAGATCCAGTTCCTGCAATCAGGAGATTCAGATTCTCCTCCCTCCCTCCCACAGTGTGCATATGCCACCTCATCATTGATTCTAGAGGGCTCACAACAGTAAAACCTTTCCTAAACCATCAAATTATAAAAACAACATAGAAACCATAATTAAAAGAGTCACTTGGTATAACAGATAGAAGCTATCTAGTATCAATCTATGTGCCAAAGGCTTAATGAAAGAGGAGAGTTTTCACTTCTTTGCTCAAAGCTATCAAGGAGGGAGCCATTCTGGCCTCCAAAGGCGGCGGGGGCGGAGGGGGGGGGATTCTGCTTGCTTCCGCATAGCGGACCCTTGTTCCAACTGGGTGTGTGTGCAATCAACAGTATGCCTTCCAAAGTAGAATGCAAGGGGCAGGAAGACTCTACTCAGACAAGATAGTTCCAAAGATAAGGAACACTCAACCCAGAAAAATCTTTGTAGGTAATGAGCAGCACTATCCATTGTACCTAGAAACCTATTAGTAACCAGCGCAGTTTCTGAACTATCAATTACATACTGCTGAACTGGCCATAGACCATCAACAATAGGCAGATGCATTTTGGTCTAGTTGTAGTTTCTGAATAGCAATGGGGCAGATTCCCTGAATAGTTAATATCTGCATGTCCCAAAAACATAGACATAAATTATTTCCCACACTTCCAAGCTTATTTTTTAAGAAAAAAAATTCATATATTTTTCTTCCTAGCAACACAGAGAAATAGCAATAGAGGTCCCATATCCTTGTCTTCCCCCTTCCATCCTTGACAGTGTGGTCCATTGCTTGCTTTTCACTACCACCACACCACCACAACCACCCACATGTTTCTGTAGTTGATGTGCAATGCAAAATTATCTTTCAGAAAAATCTTTAGTCACCAGCGGCATGCAAGGGCTGCCACATCCATCCGATTCTGTATGTGGAACTTGACTGTGAGCATTTGGGGAGTGGAGAGAGAGGAGAAAGCAAACTTCACAACACTGAAGGGATATTTATCAGGTTAATCTCTGTTAAGCACGTTTTCACAGATGCAGCTTGTGAAGACATGTTCATGTGCATATGTTAGTGCTGGCTCATGGCAAGGAAGGACTTTGAGAAAAGATCTAGAATCCAAAGGTTGCTGTTATGATTTATGATTTGTTGTCTCTAGGCAGAGATGTATGACATTACTAACTATAAGTGCTGCATAAAATCTCACTGGATAGTTCAAGTGGTACGTTAGCTGACAAGGAATGCAAGAGCAGGCATCATCAGCAATCTGTATGGAGGATCAAATATCCTTTAAATAATGCAGTTCCCAAACCTCTGATATTAACATTCTTCCGATCTCAGGAAAGTGAAACCTTTCAATGATGTCATGCTATCAAATACCTACCAGACAGGAAGACCCAGAGCAAGTTCTGCAGCACTTCATAAAAGGACAAATTCATCAATATAATGTGAAACTGGCCAAGCCAGGTAAAATTGTTATAGGTGCCAATTTTTAACAGTAAATCAGAGCATACTACAAATTACAAGCTTCATCTGGTAGAACTATTACTATATTCCATTTTCTTCCACAATGAAATTCAAGGCAGCAATCATTCAGTTCCCATTCAGGCCCTAAGTGTCTTCAAAGCCACTGCATCATGACCCTTCAGACTTAAAAAGCAGAATGATGCAAGACCCCAGAAAGGATCCTTAAAATCCTTCAAGCAAAGATACAAACAGATCTATGTATTTTCTTGATTCTACTTAAAAAAAAAAGCTATGAATTTTTGAACTCATATTTATACTCCATAAAAGAATGACGTTTTCTGGAGAAACTAGTGCAAAGATTCTAGATCTAGTTCTTGGAGCTCAAGAGTGCACACCTTCCATCACTTTAAAAGTTATAACTGGCTTTGCATAGTAGGTTGAGGGCCACACTCCAAAAGTAGATGGGATCAGTGCCTGTTCCGTAAGATAGATTGGGGATTTTTGAGGAGAAAAAAGGGTGCTTTAAGAGACTTAAAACATCAGTTTTACTCCTTAAATTCTCCAATTCCCCATGGCAAAATAAGTCCCACATATCCTGTCAGGGCTGTGAGGGGCCATAAAGCGGATGCTGGTTGTGTGCGGCTCATCGGTGACATCTATTCTACCCCTGATTTAAACTGTCATCTAAATCTATTCCTAAACTAAAAAGTTATAGGCCTTCTTTTCTTTCTCTTTCTTTGACTTTAAGGAAAACTATCGTTACAACCTCTGCATCTCTTTCATTGATACTGAGTAAGCTCCATTATTTCAGATTATCTCTACTGCTTAAAAACTTTATTCTTGTCTTTTAAACATTTTAAAAAGTGACAGGTATTTGTAGTATTCTCATTCTAGTCAACGAAAGGCACAAAGCTCTGGTTTTTCCAAATCCTATTTTGGATTCAGAGCTCAGATCAAATTAGGCAACCTATAATTCAGTCTAACTTGAAACAGACTGTTTTCTGAACCACCAAATCAGGGCTCGATTGAAACCTATAGTCTGTGCAATCCCTTACTTATATGCAATAACTGGAATTTGAAAACAGACATCCATTCGCTCAGAAGGCAGCAAACTACGAAACACAAAAGCTGGGAACACAGTTGAGTTTGTTTCAATCTGGTACACTTTCTTTACACAGAAAAAGAGTGATGCAGTTGATTCGTTAAAAAAAAAGAGTGGTCACCTTAGTCAGCTTCAGAAAATTGATCTTTTTCCTGGGTGAAATTGTTCTGTTTTGACCCATTCTGCACAGCTTTTGGCTATCTAGCCTGCATAGAATGGCACACTGGGAAATCCATACTGAGATTTCAGTATAGAAGAAGAATATCACAACTGGAAAATTAATTGAATAAATGATAAACAGGAAAATTCATTTGTCTTGCCAGTTATATGTATTGAAATAGAAGCAAGTGAGTTCTACATTTAAGGAGGAGATCTGATCTGGCCAACCATTTAAGTCTTTTGCAAATAATTTAACCATAATATTCATAAAGATTGTTTGCATTTTATTTATTTTTGTCATCATAGTTCACTTAATTTCCATGGAATAAATATACTGATGAAGAACAAACCAAAATCCAAAACCAAAATTGCATCTTCTTCTTCATCGAGTAAGGTAAAGACTTCCTTGAGTTAAGTTCAACTTCTGGTCACTGTTTGAATATATCCATGTAGTTTTCTTTGCACCAATACAAAAATGGTTTTGCCAATGACTTCTTCCAAGATCTTTTTTTCCCCCAATTTTTCAGTCTAGCTATAGCACTGGGATTTTCTGATTTTCCATCCAAGTAGCAATCTGGCCCAGCCCTGTTTCGTTTTTTCATCAAGGCCAGTTTGGTCTCACAAAGTATTAAACATAAAATCATTTGATTACTATGGCTATTATCAAGCAGAAATTAACCAGTGCTGAGAGTAAGGCTAGATATAGCACATATCTGCAAAAATGCTGGACACACTTTTTAGATTTATGGCTTTTCGGCTAGTTTAAATGTTGTGGAAAATATGCAGAATTGGTCTGATTAGAGACAGTGGTTGGACCGTGAAAGGAATACACTGAAAATAAAAATACTGTCTATATAACATTAGTATCTTTTCTTTTCTTTTTGATTGATCATAGTACTGTCCTGAATAAGAAAGCAACTCAGAAGAAATTCTCAACACGTAGATTTTATGGATTGGGAGCAATAAGCAGACTGCTTCCAAACATTCTTTGAATTGGAACATTCACCAAATAGAACATTCAGATGTGCCATTTTTACAATGAACTTTCCATTAAAAATATTCATTCAAGAAGTAGTATGCCACATGTAATGGCCAGCCAATTTATATTCAAACACCCTACCAAGGAATACATGAAAATCATCCTTTTGTTCCCATTACATTCCCACAGTAATTCTTGTTGCTTATTTTATTTTATTTATTCAATTTATATGACTGTCCATCTCAAGTTAATGGATCTGGGCAGCTAACACATTTTTTAACATTTGTTACATTAACATTTGTAAAATGTTAAATGTTTTTAACATTTTATAATGTTAAAAATATATTTTAAAGAACCCAGAAGGACAACAAGAACAACACACATAAAACAGCAGCCAGAGTAAAAAACAGATCCATCCATAACAATTGACATAATTGATGCACAAGCTCAACCCCACCTAAATGCATCCTTAAATGAACTGCTTGAAATGCGTACTTAAGAATAACTTTATATAGAATCCTCAGCCAGCCACGACAATAGAATTCATAGTTATCATGAAAAGCTCTCTGGTGAGGCAACTGAGAATCCCATTACAAAAGAATCTCTTCCATAAATCCAGAAGTTTCATTACCAAGAGAACCAGATCAGAAAACCTCAATAAAACCAGGAGATTACTTTTGTGTTCACACCCTTTTTTTTTTTACTTAATTACTGATTTAAATAAAATGTTGGGGCTCTTAATGAAGCTCAGAGATGTGTCAACAGTGCCACATTTTGGCACTACATTGGTTAAGTATCTGTATGTCAAGGCCAACATCATCCAGGAAACGTTTGGTCTTCAACAGTTGGTATCCTGATGAAATGCAGTACATTTTATTTCATCCTTCTTTTCTACTTAAAAATGCAGTCACTGACACTTTCTATAAATTACTGCTAAGGCTATAGTATAGTGCATGCTTGATTTGGTCCCAGAAAGAGAGTGTGTGCATAGTTTGACAAGAACAATCTGAGCATTTAGGAATCTTTGGCTAAAAATTCTTGCATTTTTTCTTGCAATCTCTTTATAACTTCTCATTCCTTTTCCTGAAACTATTTGATTAAGGTGATTTGTGATTCCAGTACGTTTATGAACTGCAGATCACATCACATCCAATGCTGCCACCACCGGTCTAGTGTGTTTCTTCATATATGTAAGATTACATTTCATGGTGATGTTCTGCTATTGCCACTGAAGAAAATATTAGGTGCTACATAGGTCTGCAAGGAATCACAGCATTTTAGAACTGGAAACAAATTGGAAGATGGCTTAATTTTTAGTTTTTTTATTGCCTGATTGCTTAAAATTCAATTTAATGGAAAAGCAATATGGTTAACACAGAATAAAATAAAATCAGTGAAATGCTCATGGATTGAATGCAGACTCTTGCCCTTGCTTTACATATGACGTGACCAAGGATTCTGTGCAAGTGTCCTATCTTTCCCTGTATACAATCATTTTCCAACAATTTACACCTTGCTGGCCTCACACATTTCAAGTAAATCCCCAAAAACCACAGCACCAGGAACCTGTTTTTCAGATCTAAAAACAAGGGAAGCAAAGGAGACGGAGAGATGTAACTAAAAAAAAACAAAAACGTACTATTGATACCTTCAGCCATTTTATAGCAATAAAATAATACCAATACAGATTCAGATTGAAAGAAATTTAAGAATAGAAAACAGAAAATTCTTTCTCAAGGAAGAAACTAGAAGATTGGGGATGGTTTTCAACCTAGTGTTAGCTGCACATTACTTCCAATAAAATAAAAAAGGCAAAATGACCGCACATCCCTCAATTTGTACCTATTGTAAAACTGGCCTTCAGCATAGCAGCAATCTGCAGTCCTGTAGGCTATAATAGCAGAAGTAATATTCCTTCTCCAAAACTGCCATTCAGGAAATTCTTCCAGAAATAATGCAATAATGTTTGAGACAGATGGAAGGAATTTGTGACCCTGACTATAGTTCAGGCAGCCACACGCAGCATGGCCAATGGTGAGAAATGCTGAGACTTTGAAATCAGTAACATCTGTAGGTCACCATTTCTAAATCACTGTTGTACAACTACAGGTATTGTAGATTCAAAATGGTGTTTAGCTTTTCACCACATTTCAGTGTGTATGTGCTGGCATCTAGAGCCAAAGTATGCTTACACCAAACACTTCCAAGAAAAAGCAGCTATGGCATTGTACTCCCCATGTTCCTATCTACATTTGCACTCTATACTAGCTTCAAACTGAAAACAGCCAACTTAAGCATGCTTTTTAAAAAATGTGGGAAAATATGAATTCTATTCTGTATATAGCTTGGCACTCCGTTCAAGTAAATCCCCCAAAAAGGTGGCACCAGGAACCTTTTTCAAAGGTTTCAGAGGTCACCAACATTTTTCCCTTAAACCGAAAACAGCCAACTTAAGCATGCTTTTTAAAAAGTATGGGAAAACGTGAATTCTGTACTGTATATTAGTTGGCACTGCTTTCAAGTTCTCTAACCACAACAGGGACTTGATAAATCAAGGATTAAAAGGAATAAATTCAGGAGTTGTATATGAAACAGTATAAAAGCTTACAAATATGACAGTATTTTACATCAACCATGGCACAAAGAGGTTCCACCAAATGTTTTAGCACTGGTATCCTCATGATGCAGTCTTTATCTTATTTGCAGTCCAGTGCAATGGCAAGGCTTAACTCATCCATAACTGTGTCAGTTTTAAAGTACTCTTTCCCATCTCCTCCTGACACAAATCATAGCATTTGAGCAATCTACAAGATAAAGCTGGCATCCATTCCTATTGGCCAGTTGAAGCTGCTGCAGGTACGCCTTCAGTCTTCAGTCACTGGTCACTGTCCCCTGGCAGTTTTAGCTTGGACTGCAGTATAAACCAGACAGCTGGTTTCCACAGAGGCATTCCACATAATGCCTGACCTGTTCTTTGCTGTTCAGGCATTATATGGGCTGCTTATATACTGTACAATGATAAACCAGTCCTTTGGAAGACCACTATACCTGTTATGAAATACATTTAGTGGTCTTTCAAAAGAATTGGAGACCTTATCTGTAAGAAACAAGGGCTAGCATTGGATTTAAAATGGGAAAGAGATGTATTGTTGATTCTGCCCAAATGCATGCATTAAAGCTTTTCTGCTGCTCTTGCCAACAAGTGCAATTTTGTCTAGTTTAACATCATTTTGCACATTTCATGAGATACTTCCGGATGCTGTCTTCTGTGTCCGTTCACTACCAGCACTGGGATTTCCTTGAAGCACTTACTGATTTTGGATATTTGGGAGCTGGGTTGACATTGATAAGAGTTCTGTCATTTCCCCTTTTAGCCGAGTGAAAAGAAGAACAGTTTAACTGTCTACCAGTCTTTTGAAGTCTGGTAGACAGGTTTATGGTTCTTCCTGCCACTTGAGCTTCCAGAAGAACAACAGGCCAGGACTGAAAAACAGCATGAGCTGTCACTCAGACAATTTGAAAGATGGCTAAACCCTTAATCCAAGGCACTCACCCATACTTGTCCAACCTGCCATGTCATACTTTAAGGAGAACAGTTGGTGGAAGTTCTTCCTATTAGCAGCTGACTCTGGGTAGGAGGGGAAACACAGCCAGGGAAATCTACCAATCACTGCCCTTCAATTGTCCCAGAGTAAAGCTGTGTGTGACAACCAGTTTGGCACAGTGGTTAAGGCACCAGGCTAGAAACCAGGAGACTATGAGTTCTAGACACGAAGTGAGCTGGGTGACCATGGACCAGTCACTCTCTTTCAGCCCTAGAAGGAGGCAATGGCAAACTACTTCTGAAATCGTGCCAAGAAAACTGCAGAGACTTATCCAGGCAGTCACCAGGAACCAACACTGACTCGAGGGCACAATAAACAAATAAAAAATCACAATAAATAAAGAAAAAAAGCATCACAGGCAATTCTCTACTGAGGCAGATTAGAGCTAACCCATCAGGGCAACACAAATTATGCTGGCATATTTTTCTACTAATTCAAGGACTGGAAGCCATGAGGAAGAGCCCATAGTGATAAAGAAATTGCTGTTGTTAAGCATTCTGCCTTAGGCACTAAATAGCCTTTCTAAGCCTATTTCACAAGCTCAAATGAACAAAAATAAACAAACAACAAAACAAAAACAGAATAATTCATGTATTTAAGAGACTCGCTTAAAATAGCTTTATTTCATTCTTACAAATGAATTAGGTTTTTTGCTATGATGTGGTATATTTTTCTCCTAAGGGAATTCTTGCAAAAAATTGTTTTCTGATTAAACTCAGCTATAAGATCCTATCACTACAATGGGAAAGTTTGCTTCCCTAATCATACCACTTCCAATATCCAATATTTCTAGTTACCAGACATCTTACTATGTTTAAACATCTGCTAATTCTGTTTTTGCTAGAAATATTTTTATGCTAAATTTTATTACAAGATACTGTACTGTATTTTGTTTTACCTTTTGCTCTATAAGCCACACAGAGAATATTTATGATGGTAACCAAACAAATTTATTTTTAGAAAATCCAGTGACTTTCAGATGCTCAGACTGGAAAGTCTGAATTATTGGCTTTGGTGCAGAAGCAACTGCACTTGTACTTCAGTGGGGCTACATTATGAAGCTCCATAAGGAAAAGTCCAAACTACTTTCTAATAAGTAAATACATTAACAAAGATCAAATTTGGTAATGTGAGAAATGAAATTTCATGAAGATTCAGCAATGAGGTAAACTTTAGGTTTCTGTGATAGACTGTCATACATGGTATTCTATTTCACTCTTCTTCACCTGGTGCTATCAAGATGAACTGCTACACCTTCCAGAATCCCAGCCATTAGACTGAGGAAGGATATCCTTTCTATTGTCCATATTTCTGGGCCAGAAACCACCATGAGACAGACATGCAAGTCTTTTATTTAATAAAATTTACTTTGTAATACATCTCCTTACCTGATGAACTTTCCTAAAACTAAATCCTGAGAGAGACAGACCTGTTCTTTCATTCTTACCTACTGTACAGCAATGCAAGGTTTATGGTCCCCCAAAGAAGAAAAAGACACCAGGATGGCAACAGGAATTTTAGTAATCCTCATCCCATTACTAGGTATACCTGAAAGCTAGAAGAGAGAAAGGTTTTGCATACATGAGGAAGAGTTTAATTCCTTTAGCTTTCAGAGAAGGTACAGTTCTAATATATCTCTATTTAAATTTATCCCAAAACTAATTTGAGGTGCCATTCACACTGATTAGTTTCCTGAAGCTTAGGTTGAAACTTCTGCAAAGTTGAAGAGATATGGAGATATGTTTAGATGATGAGTTTATATCTTCCTGGTTTCCACATGACTAACGGGATACGCTCTGATTTCTTCAGTCACAGCTTATATCTATTTTGAATCTTACACATGATGGGCTACAACTCATAAGCAAACAATTTCATAATTTATAAAAGAGGTATTTTCCATCAAGCAAAGTCCTTTTCTCCACAAACAGTTGGATCTTCTACACTTGGCCTTTCCGTCAACATCTTCTGGATCCCAATTATCACTTTCTTTCTTGCACGTTATCCTACAGAGAAAAACAAAAGCAATGTATGTTATAGAAACCAGTGTGTGTATCTCTTAGAATAAAAAAATGGAACTACAAATTTGTTCTCTCATTGACAAGACACTTAATATTTGCAAGTGAAAAAAAATGTGCATGCTTCATTTGTTTTAATGCTATCTGACTGTTGCTTCTGCAGAAAAATACTAATCTCATCAATACGGGTTTCTAACAACACAGAAAATACATTTGGCATAATTAGCTGCCATCAACCACTAACTACAAATAAACTGGAAATGAAAGTGGAGTGCTAAAAGTGGGTTGTCTGCTGCTGAACCCTTATAAATAAAGTAATTAATGATTAATCATCAGGAAGAGAATACCTCATCCTTTTCCTTAGTCATGGATTCCCCTTGAAACTCTTTCTCTGAAGCTCATTTTCCTCTGATTTAGTGCCAAATCTGAAAATAAGCCTTATCAGGAGGAAAACAAGAAGGCTGGGGGAAATCATTTGCAGGGAAGTGGGAATCATCTATTCTTCACATATGTTTCTTGTGCTGTTGCTACAACATCTTTGTTTTATAAACATTTAGCATTTTCTGACTTCTAATAGATCGTTCCTGCCACCGTAGCATTTGCATATGAGCTTGCAGTTTCATAAACCTCACAGAACCATGATAAATGACATTTTCCATCACATGGAGGTTTCAGAGGAAAAATTCCACTACCACACCCGTGTGGATACAGGGATTTAAAAAAATTAATTAATTGGTATCATATGAGGAGTGTATGTTTTAAGTCACATGCCAGAGGAAGTATTAGCCTCTCCCACACCATTTACAGTAGTTCTGATCTTGGTTAGGCCACTGTGAGCTTACTCTTGAGTAAAACAATATGCAATGGTAGCTGTCTGATACACAGTCAGTTTATAATTTCAGTTTTCATGGCCATCTACTCACACATGATTCTGGACAGTTTACAAGGGTTAAGAATAAAAAATAGCATCAACTGGAACAGTGATTTTCAAAAATGGTCCTGCCAGCAGAAAAAAACTAAACAGCTCAGCAGCAATTTCAGACTCTATGATGGGCTCACACAGCACCCCAGGCCATTGCAGGAAGAGCCAATCGAGTACAGTTATGACACATTATGAGAATAAACCGCATTTCATAACTCATTGGTAATAAAGATTTATAAGCAATATTAATGTGGAATCATGTATATTCTGAGGCAAAAATCTGTTTTGCCTCAGGACTCCAAGCTATATTCTGTAGTTTGATCCTTACATGTTTGCAAATAACATTTAAAAATTACTGAATGGCCTCTAATCCAATGCTCACAGCATTCAGGACTCACTGTGGAGTCCTTGGTGCTCTCTGAGCTTGGTTGTTTGCTTGTAGATGTTTCATTACCCAACTAGGTGACATCATCAATGCGTGTGAGTGGGGTTTTACAGTAGCGAGCCCTGCCAATTTTGGTGGGGGTGTGATTTCTCCTTGGTAGTTCCTTGATTAGGGTATTGTTCTCTGCTTGATTGTTTGTCTGGTATTAATCCCTGGGTGTTGGCTGCTAGAGACATGTGTCTTTTTGTTTCCTTCTTAGCTTTTTTTAATTGTCTCTTTTGAACAGTATGTAAATGTGGTTTATCTCTATGTGTCTACTGATGGCTGATTTGTCTGAATGCTAAGCTTCCAGGAATTCCCTAGCATTTTAGGATTTGGCTTGGTCTAGGATGCTTACAGTTTCCCAGGTGAAACTGGTTGAGTCTCTCCATGTGTTGTGAGATTTAGGAGTTTTCACTGTGTCCTGCTAGTTGGTGTTCATGGATGCGCTCCACTAATCTACATAGTGGCTGTTATAATCCTTACACTGTATGTTGTAGATGACTCCTGTTTTTCCTTCTTAGGCTACTGGGTCTTTTGATTTACTGAAGATGTTTTGGAGGGCTTTAGTTGATTTGTGTGCTACAGTGATGCCATGTGATTGTAATAGTCTGTTGATTGTTTCTGAGATGTTTTTGATGTATGGCAGTGTTATCTTTTCATAACTTGTGTTGATTGTGTTGTAGTGGGGTTGAGTGGTCAGGCACTTTTTGATAAAGTTGAGTGGGTATCCATTTTGTTGGAAGATGTTGTACTGTATAGGCGGTCTGTTTCCTTTTTTTTTTGGTATTCTGGGTTGCTGCAGTGCATTTGTGCTCGTCTGAATAATGTTCTTGCACACCTCCTCTTGTGGGAGGTTGGGTTGTTACTTTGGTAATGGAGCACTTGGTTAGTATGGGCTGTCTTTCGATAGACTTGGATTTCTAATTTGCTGTCATTTCCTCTGCTGATGAGGATATCCAGGAAGGGTAATGTGTTGTTTTCTTCTTCCCCTGTGAATTTTATCCCTTTCAAGATGTTGATTGTTTCATGCATCTTCTCTAGTAATTCCTTTTTTATTATGACAAAAGTGTTGTCTACATACTGGATTCATACTTTTGTTGTATGTGTGGGAGTACTATAGTTTCTAGACGCTGCATTATGGTCTCTGCTATGAATCCTGATATATATTTTCTTCTACTGGATTCAGGACTCAATTAAAGGGATAGGCAACTCAATGTCAGATTCTATCAATATGGAAAGTGAGTATGCCAGTCATGGAATTCTAAAAAGGGATCCAAGATCATTGCCTCCTATTTGTAAACGTTTTCTCACAGCTCCTTACCCTTTTTTAAAACTTTGTATAAAAATTCTTTAGGAAAAAATGTATCCTGAATAGATGCATACTGCTTATTGACTGATGAATTAAAAATGCCTCCCACCCAAATTTGGAAGCCCCAGTAATACAATTGTGTGAAAAACTCCATAAATGTAGTTCTAAATTCTTGGATGGAGGTGGGGGAATTGATTCCTTTCCTCCATTTCAAACATATTTTAGAAGCAAAAGGCTATTTGAAGCATGCTGATGTGTACATAAGGCTTGATTCATATCAAGTAATATTTAAATGTGTTCTAAAGTTTTGAAGTGACAGTAGTCATCTCTTTTATCAGTTGAAAGAAAAGAAAGTGAGGATGATGTTAATCTCAGATGAAACTGGATTAAAACAAAACAAAAGCAAATTAATGCATCTTCAGCTAGAAATAAAGATGAAAACTAGAGCTGAAGAAAGTAGAAAACCAAGAGAAATGGTTGTGTCTAAACTGGCATAGCATCCAGGGCAACGCTGGCTGTGTCGCTCCCCTAGAAACATTTGATCAGAAAGAAATGAGGCTTTGGCCCAAGATGCAAACACCAAATGACTGGGTAACACCACGTGGCTCCAGCTGGCACTTCCGTTCTGTTGCTTGGCAACCGCATGTGCATGACCAAAGATGATAAACAGAAGGCCAGAGGGAAGAGGGGCTGCTCAGCCACTGCACTCAGTCAAACAAAACTTGGGAGGGAAAGCTGCATTAGGAACGGGGGTGGTGGAAAAGGAAATTAGATTGGACAAATTACCATTGCACACACCCCTTTGCAGGCTAAACAAGTGGGCTCTGTTCCCTTTAAGTGGCTAACAAGACATACATTCTAGCATCTGGACAATGTTTGACTAGCATGAGGCCACGGTCCAAAAATTAACACTTTGCTACAGTCGTGACTGCCTGTAAATTATCATGTGATAGGATTTAAGAATCCTAGCTGGGGGAGAAACAAATGAAGCCTCCTCTCTCTCACTCGCTCTCTCTAGCTATATAGGTAGAGATTCCTTTGAGTTGAGCTCAGTTCCTAATGACCACATGGAGACGTCCATGTAGGTTTCTAGGTACAATTCTAAAGGGCTGGCTGTCGCCTTCTTCCAGGTGTTTCTCCAAATTCCTGCTCCAGTTTTTGTCATTAGGTTGGTGATATGGCTTATGACTCTGTCACAAATGTCCAGTTTATGACACCTGAAGCAACTGATATAACAAGCTTTTTAAATATCTTTGCTCTTCATTACATTGTGTATTACTATTTGGGCTTCTGCAAAAAGAAGATGCCAACTTTTGGCTTATAATAAGATATGGGGACTGCTGGGAAGAAGAATAATTTTAAAATCCACTATTTTTATTATTGAAAAAAGCTACTTGAGAAATAGTACAACGCTCAGTTGTGTGGAAAAAGTTGACATCCTTTCTACACTGTAAACAACAAGCCTTGTGATGCATTAAAGACTAGTGTACCTTGTTGTATTTCCTGCCAAAAAATAACTCAGGTGCCCTTCCAAAAGGATAGCACAAAGCAATATGAGAAGAGCCCGCATTATGATTCCTTTATCACCAAAACTGTCCCAGGTCTTCTTCTTGCTGGGAAGGTTTAAAAATGGACACTGACTTGTGGCCCAGGATATCACATAGTAAGCCACTAATCTGGGAAAGGCTGATACTGCAATAAATGCAAGCTTAAGTCCTCGGTGACCCCAAAGGTTCTGGTTGACTTTGGGCCACTCACCACCTGTCAGCCCAATTTACCTCAAAAATGTGTGGTGAGAGAAAAAGGGGGCTATAAGAGCAGTAAATGAATAAATACAGCCACTGCATCTCCTCCTGATATCCTGCACTGCTTCTTCCTTGTTATACTTCATTACCCATCTCATCACCACAAGCTACAGCAGCAAAGGCCATTAGCTAAAGTTTTAAAGAAACTCATGGAGGAAAAGCCCATAAAGAACTATTTATCATTGTGGCAATTCAGCTACAATCAAAGTCAATAAAACCAAGATATCTCAGACCATGCATGGAAAACTGTTGTTCTGTTATCTGACTATCCAGATGGGTTGCTTCTTTCTTTGCATCTGCAGGAGTGTTACCATAAAAGATCAAAGCTCTTTCTTAAAATGCCTCACCTAGATCTAATCTTGAGTGCCCAACAGACTTCCTGAGGGTAAACAGGTATGGTAATCATCTTGCCAAGAATCGGTTTTCCCCTCTGCATACCGTGCAGAGGAAAGCATATGATGTAATGAGCCAGCATCCCAAACTGGGTTCTCACTGATCAGAAGTCAGGAACTGGATAGGTGTGCTCTCAGGGTCTCCTAGAACTAAAGGGGACAAAAATATGTAATAAGATTTTATATTTGCTGCAGATATATTAATATTTAGTAATATATTGGGAGTCCTTTAACCCCAAAATTTAACTTGTGTCTCCATTCCAATATGGAGACAATATTACTGAAAGCATCAGAATTTCAAATCTCAACTTCAGATGTCAATTATTACAAGCAAGGGTTTTCTGACTATAGCCATTGTTGTTAGATTTTATGTCACCTTTTTTATATATTTGGGTCAACTCAAAGCAGTGAACATACCTAATACTCCTGCCTCCTGTTTTCCCCACAACAACCCTGTGAGGTGGGTTGGGTTGAGAGAGAGTGACTAGGCCAGCACCTTAACCATCACACCAAACTGGCTCTGCATAAGCCATATAGCCATAATCAAATTATGAGAAGATACTAAGATCCAAAGTGGAAGTGACTATGTATCTCTATCAATGTTATAAATACAGTTACAGTTATGATCTGCATCACATCTTTACCCTAAGATGTCCATGATTTGTAGCTGTGTACCATTTGTATTCCACAATTTGTACTTCGATACCATTCCCTATAACAGTTACTTCTTCTTTTCCCTTGCCATGTGCTACCTAGGAAGGAAGGGAAATTTGCTTCTTGTCACAGCTTCTAGTTAACAGTTTGAATGGGCCTATTCAAGAACTAAAAGGGTGCTTACAGAATATCTTGATTCTTCTTGGGGGAATAAACACAGAGAGATAATTCCATGCATCACTGAACCAATCTGCATTCAGTGGAATCTATAAGGTTTGGTAATGCTCAGCAGAGATACATGGATTTTGATTCAGTGCAGTAGAAATCTGCTACGTATATGTATTTACAGAAGATCTAGTTTTTCCAAGAAATGAAATCAGAAATAAATGAAGGCATGGGGATGGAATCTGGATTTTGCTAATAGTGGGAACAAGAAAAACAAACAACCTATGCATTATTCTGTACTCATATAGCACTGTGCCCCAATTCAGTTCCTTTAGGGATTCTTCCTAAGCAGATGACAGGTCTGATTGTTATGCATGACAGTTGTGCCTGGAATAGACAGCAGTGATAAAAGGGCCGTTCTTGTTTGACATGTATTTCAGGAGCCACAGAAGATGAAGTATTTTGTGGCTGGCAGAAGAATACTGTAAGAAATTAAGTTCAGTTTGAGGTGAACTGCATCTAAGAGCTGATAATGACATCTTGGCAGAGTACTTTTATTTGATCTACAGATCTTTCACTACAGCAGGGGTATTTGACCTAAATGAATTCACCAGTATCTACTATTCACCAGTATCTTAGAACTTCACTCACCTCCATTCTTTTTACCCCAGTAAGTCAGATGTTCTTGTACAAAATATAGTATCCTATCCAGGCATCAGGATCCACCAGAAATGAACATCAGGTAACATACAGTATCCTCCATCTGGAAATGTTAGACTTTCCAAAGTCACATTATAGCTTTCTTACAGGGATGAAAGCCTGATTACCCAGCATTCTCAAACTCCCATAAACATGTAGTGGGGTTGAATGATTCAACAATGGGCCACCCTTGGAGTAAAGCAGGAGATCTCAAGGGTCAAGAATCCTGGGCCTCCAGCCCACACTCCCTTCTGCACCGACCACAAGTCGGAGAGACTCTCTGAGGCCTTCAGAGGAGGAGTTATAAACTGTTGCAGTTAGAGCTGGCCTCTATACAAGGGTACAAGCTGTAAATGAGCAAATTTCACCTCAAGCAGCAGGACAGGAAGACAACTTCATCCAGAGAAAACAATGAAAGAGGCAAGGATAAAATAATAATGTGTATCTAGATCTATCTGCTTGCCATTAACTTCTCTTGCTCCTCCACCTTCTTCTATTCAGCAAACATATGCTTAGTAGTGCACGAGATACTCTCTTGGCTAATTCATTTGGGGTGTTTTTCTGATTCAGGGGAAAAAAGAAAAGAAAAGAACTTGTTGGGACATGGAATTTTGTTTATCTCCAAAACTGTGTGGGCTGCAGAGTAAAGCAGGAAAGGAAATTATTCTGGCAGTTTTAGCCATACAGCTTTCCCCTGGCAATTATTAAAGCTTAATCCCACCACCCCCACCACCCATCCCTTAATTTTGGCCCTTCAGTTCTGAATGCAACCACTCTATTATTTTCATCCCTTTTAGTAACCCCCTGCTGAAATACCCAGGCAAATATGTGCCATAGTGGAAAACTTCACTTTAATGCACAGATACCATCTGGTTGGCATTCTGTTTCTAAGTTTGCTTGTAGCATGTTAAATCCATTAATTATGGATATAACAAATGAATATACAGATACATCCAGGACACATTTTTTTTCAAAGTTGTGTTCAAGCAATTTTGAAGGAAGGAAGGAAGGAAGGAAGGAAGGAAGGAAGGAAGGAAGGAAGGAAGGAAGGAAGGAAGGAAGCAAGGAAGCAAGGAAGCAAGGAAGCAAGGAAGCAAGGAAGCAAGGAAGCAAGGAAGCAAGGAAGCAAGGAAGCAAGGAAGCAAGGAAGCACCCCAAGGTTATTTTCAAAAGGTATAGGAATGTGATATAATGAGAATTCCTTGATGGCTAAGATGTCTGAAAATTGGTGCTGTGTTCAAAACTTTATTTTACACTTGAAATGGCCCCAGTAAAAGACATCCTTATTCTAGAGGATTGACATTGTGGTGTTACAATAAAATCAAGTATGTAGGTGTGCAAAGTAATTCTCCAATTACTTTGGAGAAAAAGTTCCAAAAAAATCCAATTTTTACCCTACTTTGAGAATCCTCCTGCTTCAGGGTGGAAGAAGAAGTGAGATGCACCAAAATACCCTGATATCCAACATGAAGGTGTCGGACATTGTGCAACTTTCAGGCTACGTGTAAAGGAAATCTACATCATATTCTGTTGTAGAATTGGCTGAATCAGTGTGATGGGATGAAACATTCCAACAGCACAAGAAGTTCACAAACTCTGGGAAAGTGCAGCTGCCAGTTTTGGATTTAAATTTCATATAAGCCATTATTGCAAAAATGCCTAATAGAATAGTTTCTCCAGAAGGCAGAAACTTAAAAAGCAGAAAGCCCAGGCTGAAGGAAAGGGCAGATCAATTACTGGATTCAGAGGTACTTATTTGGAAAAGTTAATGAGTCAAGGGGCTTGGTAAATCTAGATTAGCTTTCTCCAGTTTCATGGCTACAGGTTTTGTTACAGTTTGTTGAGAGCTTTCTCCCCAAACCAGGTTAGAAAGGTTAGATATTTAGAGGCTTGTTCCACTTTAAGAGTTGCATGGGAAGAAGAATTCTGCCAGCTATTACTGCTGCCACCACTGCATTGTTTCCCCTGGAAACAGGACATGATTAAAAAAAAAAGTCAAGATGGAGACCACAACAATGTGATCAAAGTTCCACCTGTTTTTTTTATAAGCATCACGTGTGCACCACATTTAAAAATGGGGGAACTTTGATCACACTGCCATGACTGCCATCTTGACTTTTTTTCACCACGCCCAAGGACATCTCTGCTTCAAATGCTTAAAAGGCTAGAAAAGTAATGGAGCAGAATATTGAAATGCATGTGTGAATTTGAAGTACTGAGTCAATTCTTGGCTACAGGCTTCCAGAATTTTTTTATTAAATAGTAAACTGTTTCTAGGGCCTGTGTTTAGTTAGAAAACTGACCACAAGTATCCCAAGTTGCCATTTAAATCAGTTTTTGTTGATTATTTTAATACCATAGCCAGGAACCAGTAACATTTACAGTACCATGGAATACCAATACCAGTGGAGAGTGCCATGCACTCTTCTGTTTTCATCTCCAACTTGGCCAAATCTAGATGTAGCCCACACAGAAGGGTATGAGCATGATGGGAGGGAGAGGGCATAAGCAGTCAGTCCCATAAAAGCAGGCAGGGCTGAAACAGGAGTAGGAAGCAAGTTGAAGGTGGGAACGGTAACATGCCTCTCTAAAATACTGTCAGTATGATGAATCAGTTCTAAGCCAGCCATAGTAGAGCTACTATCTTCATCCTCATCCTCATCCTCCCACCAGCTGCACAGGCAGTCAAAACTGTATCAGCAGAGGAAATGCTGAGGTAGGGGACTGGATTCAGGCTGATGCTGATAACCAGCATCAGATTCTTTGATCATCCAGCTTTTCAAATTGTCCCTCTGCAAAAGCTGATTTTAATATAATTCTACTGAAATAAGACATTTTTTCATGAAGCACACCACTTGAATAAGTGATGTTGAACACTGGCTTACTGACTCAGATTGACTTCGATATAATTACCACCTGCACCTCCTAGTGTTCAAGACTGATTTGAGAAGCAAGGGGAGGTTAAACTTCAGGCTAAAGGAAAATAAGCAGATCTTTTATTTCTGAGATAAAGATATAATATTTCTATATTTATTACCACTTTTTGCTCGTAACTAGTTAATATATAACCACGTTCCAGACAGGTGCTGTCAGCTAAGCTTTAGCACTTCTTGTGTAGATGAAAGTTGAGTCATTTCCTTTTATGTTGGTAAATGAAAGATGTGTCACAGAAAGAACAGATCCTTTTACAAAGAAAGGAAACAATAACTTTTTCACACATTCATCCAACATTTTCACACAGAAATTTCACATGGATTGGTTGACAGAAATGAAATTCAATGATGCTCGAGGCCATAAAATATAGGAATCATTTCAGAGAATCAAAAAAGTTGATTTGAACTTGTTTTTCCTGTTGGTGTTTATATCATATATACTGTAGATCCAAATATATGAATGTAATGATTGTGGCTGTTTTTGTGATATTTGCATAGACTTTACCCCATTGCTATTTTATCTACTTGGACATCATAGATTTGTATAGCACTGATCTAATATGTAAACGCTCCCTTGTAGCAGGTAGACATGGAAAATCCATTAAAGGCCTGATCTTATAGTTGACAGGAATTTAAGTCTGAAATAGGCATCCTGATTTCTTTTCTCACAAACAGCTGTAGTTCTGAACTGTTATTATAAATAAAATCTCCTCCTTACCCAGGGATGTAAAATAATTCTATCACAAGCTCCTTTGGGACTGGATTAATGCTTTACCCCTAAAGGAATTTATAGTGAAATGATGCTAGCCATAAGTGAAGTCCATTTAGTATTAATCCTCCATGCCAAAGAAATCTGCTAAAGGGGGCGGGGTGCTTTCTTTTTTTCACAACATGCAAGGTCACTGAGAGATCTCTTTCAACTTGTTTCAACTTCTAAGAAGCTAGCACCCTATCAGCAGCGCTGGCCTATTTACAAAGTTTTCTTATTTTTCCCTTGTGCTTCCTGGAATGACTTTGTAACATGCAATTCTGCAATTCCAAGAATTACCAAGGTAAAAGGAAGAATACTTTTTGCAGACAACACAGTACTGCTATTAACATGTTGGGCTTTTTTAAAAACAAATATGATAGAAGAGAGCCTCATCTGCACTTGTATTTTAAAAACGAAAGTGCAATCCCCACCTGCCCCCATCCAGCCTTGTGAACATTTGTTTGGATTTAAAAGTTCCTACTGAGAAAGTGCCATACTGAATTTCCCAGGCAAAGCAAGCATTAGAGCAAACCAAACAAACTGAATTTCTAAGGATCTGCTTATCCCTTCGTCTAACCCAACAGTATGAAAGAATAAAGGCAAAAATATTCAGTTTTGTAGTGATCTCAAGCAAAATGATGCTTGACAGCAACCAGCTGAAAATTGCACTGGAAGTTGCCACGGTCTCCAGCACTACATTCACCAGAAATGGCTCTGCCTGTACATTCAAGTCAAGGCCATATCTGCATTTTTGTTGTTCCTTGGTCTGGCAAAGGTGAATGAATCAAGCACCCCTCTATGTTTCGCAAACTTGTTTACTTCCCACACAAGAGGAAAATAACTCTTGACTTGCAAACTAAAGAGAAGGATCTCATTTGGCTGCAAGCCTCATGAACTGTATTTTACATTTGCTTTATTTGTTAGGAAAATCCTGCTGTGGACTGAAAAAGATAATTACCTTCAGCACAATAAATAATAGGTTAACTCAAATTAGGATTCTCTTCTCAGCTACAGCCTTGCCTACGCACTGTGCTTAAGAAGGATACCATTCCTTTAAACAGCATATGTGTCATATCTGAACTGACATGCTGATGAAAGAATGAAGAAAATCCCCTTCTCCTTGGTTTCTAAAACAAGATAATAAACATCAAGGTGATGTTAACTCTGTCTAAACCACATTGGTTCAGGGGGCAGCTCATTCAACTGGGGCTTCTTCATTGAAGCTTCTTCCCCAACTCAAGGAATGACGAGATCTGGCTGCTAGTTTGATAGGAGTGTTAGTTTAAAATTCCAGTTTTTGCACCATCTGCTGTCAGTTTTTATTGTTCTACAATCCTGTCTCAACACCAAGATTCTTCCTTAGCCTACAGATGATACCAAGGCAGACCCACACACGGCTCCCAGTGCTTTTAAAGTACTTTAAGAGGGTTTTATTCAGTTTCAAACTGCTTCTATGCTTCATTCATATTTCCTCAGAAAGAACCCACTTACATGGCTGCAGGACTCAAGCAACTTCATCTCCCTGATCTCAGGATGTACCATTTACATGTCTGTTTATTTATTTGATTTATCCTCTGCCATTCTTTTCAGATTTTCTTAGCTGGGACTCAAGCAGCTTGCCTGGAGACTTTAGCTGAAGTCCGGACCAGCCAAATATGCAGAAACTCCCACTCAGGCCAGCTGAGGTATCACAATAGAAGCCATTTAAGGTAATGCCCACTTCTATTGAGTGTGGGCATGTTGGAATCCCAGTTTGGATGGTATGTGCCAAGTAAACCCACCCAAGGAAACAACCTTGCCATCCTACTGCTATTACAACAGTGGGGATCACACATCACACCCAGCCAAAATGAAACAAAACACATTACTGCTTGGGTTCTTGAGGTAATTAATCCTAAAGCAAGGTTAAGTGAACATAATTACTGCTCATATAACATGCTACCCTCAAACTATACTATGGGTTAAAATGATGGCCTGATTGACATCACATATTTTTTTTTAGTGTAGCATATTATATGAATCCAGCCTACCACTTGATGCCAAACATGGACCCACTTCAGGATTTCTGTACTGAAATCCATCCAACAATCTTGTTTTCATTACCTCAGCTTTGATTCTGACTTATATAAATTACAAGTCTAAACTGTGATCCTGCCAAGTCCTCAATTTCACAGGAAACCATGATATAGCTACATCTGTAGTTCATCTATTTGCCATTGTCTGGGGATATCCAGCACCAAATCAAAGGCAATGTAAGTTACCAGAGTTTTTCTCCTCCAGAAGTATCTAACTTGTCTGTTGGAATCAGAAGCCAAAAGTAAAAGAACACTGTTAATAATAAAAGCAGACATCAGTGCCTAATCAGAATTAACCATGAATACTATGTCATCTTGTATCTTGTCTATCAACTACCAAAGGAGCTAGCTAAAAACTATATAATATTGTTGCCAGTCTATTTGAGGTGTTCTGTGTTCTCTGTACATAGGTGTTCCTTTAAGTTCTATGAATGCAAACCTCAATCACGTAGGCAAGACTTACATTGGCTAATGGCTTGGTGATGTTTTTATGGGAATGAAAGTTACTGATTAGATGCTGTTACAAAACTAGGGAATTGAATCATAAGAAGTATAACTAATGAAGCTTCTTGATCTCTCAGACATATGGTGCTATACCTAGAATTGTTTCTGAAGGTACTTCATTAAGATCCATCTGCCTTCCCACTATTAGCTGGAAAATCCCCCAAAAACAATCATCATCCTGGACAGTTTCACATTATACGCCAATCTGCTTGACTCCTCATGCCTATGAGGGAGTCCTCCCTTATCCTGGGGCTGTGCAAAATGTAGGTGGTTTGTAATGTACCAACACAGCTGAGCAGCCTGTGTGACTCACCAATTCCATTCTGCCTATACATATCTAGAAGCCACCACAGTGGGGAGGCTTGACTTGAAACGGAAGTTTATGAGTTAAAAGTCAGTAGCTTTAAAGCTGGGTGGAGTTTTAAATATTCCTCTTCCCTCAATGTTACCAGTGCTTTAATGCTATCAGATTAATTCTATTTTAACGCAACAATTATTCCAAATCCCCAAAATGTACGTCAAAAACTGTGGTGATAGGTATAAATGACCTGCTTGGACTATAGATTCCTTAGACAATGATAGATGCTTTGCATATGAATAATAACAAATAACATCTATTTAATAAGTTTGTGAGTCCAGAAATATGATTACCAAGACTGCAGTGATGGCATGTCAATCAGGAAAAGAAAATATGATTGTCATATATTTGATATTGATGTATGGAATATGACTGCAAAATGGGAATCCCTGTATCCCTATAGGCAAGCTTTGGCTTCCCTATATCATGCCATGTCATTCTGTGATTAAGATGGGGAGAGGAAAAGGGAGTTCATAACCAAAATGAATGGTGTCTGGCACCAACTCAAAGGACTGGAGATGCAGAAAATCTCACAAGTCATAATAGTGTTTGAGATAAGCTAGTTTTGCAAACAATGTGATAAAAAATAAGTCCTGAAAATAATGTGACTTAATTCATATTACTTGTAACAAAAGATGTCTCAAGAAGCCACTGGATTAAAAAAAAAAAAATCTTCCTGCATTGGAATGTGTCACATGTTACACTTAGTGTTTCAGGGGCATGCCAAGAGCTGCATTCCAGCAGTAACAAGACTAAGATAAAAGTGGAGTTTCATTAAATGGAATGTAAATGCAATTAATTTAAATTTAGATTAATGAGAATAATACAGCTGGATGGTGCCATTGGCATCATTGAGTCCAACCCCCTGATCAGTGTAGAAATCTGAATTAAACCATCATAGGTAGATGGCTATCTACCTGTACTTGAACTTATCCAAAAAAGGAGAGCCCACCATCTCTCTGGATACTTGGTCTCACTGTCAAACTGCTCTTACTGCTAGGAAATTTCTTCTAACGTTCAGTTGGTATCTGCCTTCCTATACATTAAAACCTTCTAGAATGAGATAGAACAGGATTTGACCTTCTGTGTAGCTTCCCTTCAGGTATTTGAAGAGTGTTATCATATGTCCTGCATCAGCCTTTTCTCCTCTAGGCTAAATATATCCAACTTGGATCTTCAGAACAAAGAAAACTCACAAATACCTTAAACTGTAGCAGTTAATCTAATTTTATTTAATACTGGAATGCATTCCAGAAGCATAGAAAATGGAATTCTGATATATTTTTGAGAAGTCACATTTTAGCACATTTATTTGCCAGGTAATATATTCAAAACTGTAATTTAAATAGCAGTGGACATACAGTATAATCCAATTGATTATGCATACAAGTAGAAGGACATGAGTGCTTAGTACCCTGGAGCTTTCAAGTGACACAGTGATATCATGGAAGAACGGTTAATTCAGACATTTCCAGCCTGGGGTATCTGATTGGTGTTTGAATAAGCAACTATAATACCTAACTAGCATGGCCAATTTGACCACAAACAGAATTATAAAGTAGGAAAGGGCCATTTAGACCATTGTTTTCAACCACCTGCTCAGTGGAAGAAACCAACTTAAAGCATCCCAGTCAGATGGCTGTCTAGCCTCCATTTAAGCACACCCAACAAAAGGAAACTCACCATTCTGACTAGGCAATTCTACTTTTAAATTTTTCTTACTGTGTTTTTTTTCTAACATTCAGTCAGAATCTGTCTTCCTGTAAGCTAAATCCATTGTCCTGCACTCTGGAATGAGAGAAAACAGGTTTTAACCTTCTTCTATGGGACTTCCTTTCAGGAATTGAGGAGCACTGTCATATCCTCCCTTAACTGTCTTTTCTCAAGGCAAACCACACCCAGCTTCTTCAGTCTCTCTTCATAGAATTGAGTTTGTCGTCATCTCTTCATCCTTGTTTTTCTTTGAACCTATCCCAATTTCCTGAGCAAGAAAATGGGAATTTTTCAACAGAGGTCAAGGGGAAAAGACTTTGTTTGTTTGTTTGTTCTTTCTCTTTTATGTTATCATCTTCTTTCAGTCCAGGCTACTCTTTACCCAGAGAAGCAGCTTCTGCAAGCCTGTAACCAGAGCAAGCAAATAGGGAAACTTTGCATCAGGGTCTGGCCAGAGGAGTTGGCAGGGAAGGCTCCAAGTAACACAAAGATGAGGGAAGCATCATTGTGACCTACAAAGTGTGTGCAGTGTTAGTCTTCTTCCCCTAAAGGGGATTCAAAATACACTAACTGCAAGGGCAATCTTGTTTTCTTACTGGAGGGAAAAGTGATGGAATTTGAGGAGAGAGTTCCTATATTAAAATGCATCAGAGAAGGTAAGAGGTTCCTTGACAGGACAGCTGAAGCTCTCCAGGAAGGACAGAGACATGAAGAGAACACTGAAGAACAGGGGAAAAAACCCTTTTGGCAGAGGCAAACACATGGAAGCATGTGATACCAAGAAGCAAAGGATTGGAGGTGTTCGGTGCCAGAATGATTGACAGTCATTTGAGCAGACCAGGCATGGAGAATTCTCGAAGACACATGGGCCCCCATATATCAAAGAGACCCAACAGCCACCCTGAGAAAGAACAAGTATATCATGGTAGTGGGTGATTCCTTGTTAAGGGGGACTGAAACAGCTGTATGCAGACATGATATGATGTTGCAGAAGGTACATTGTCTTCCAAGTGTCCATATACAGAATGTGACCAAGAGGTTTGCAACTATTGTTTCCTTTTAATTCATGCAGCAATATATGACATGGTCAGAAGAGATCTTGAAAATATCTCTAGAGACAAGGCCTTGGGCAAGAAGGTGAAGGCTGGGGACTCAAAGTTTCACAGGACACTAAAACATAGACACCAGTAGGTAGTACTCAGAACCTCAGATATTTCTATACAATGCACAGAATATGAGAAATAAACACAGAAAACTAGAGAGCCTAACTCAATAATACAAATATGATGTAATATGCATCACTGAAACTTCATAGAATGTTTGGCACATGGCACTGGAAGCTTAACATTTATTCAAAAGCCAGAAAGTGAAGTGGTGACCCAGTAATAGGTGATGGTAAAAAGACAGGACTTTTTTTAAACTCCTATTTTATACCTGTCTTTTCTCAGAAGGTGAATGGAGATGTAGCTGATCATAGTTATGCTACTGGAGCAAGGAGGGAATTGGAGCTTAGGATACAAAAGGAGAGGGTAAGAGAGCTAATTTGAATTAATTCAGGTGTCCTGGGCCAGATGGCTTATATCTAAGGGTATGGAAGGAACTAGCGGAGGTGATTGCAGAACCATTCTTTGAAAACTTTGAGAATTCCTGGAGGACTAGTGAGGCCCCAAAAGACTGGAGGAGAGCAAATGTCACCTCCACCTCCAAAAAGTGGAAGGAGGCTGGCCTGGGAAACTACAGACTTTTCAGTGTGACATCTATACTGGGCAAGACCTATAAATAGATTATCAAGCAGCATGTATGTGAGCACTTGGATAGGCATGTTACAATTAACAGAAGCCAGCAACAGTTTGTCACAAACCAATTGTACCAGATTATCCTTATCTTCTTCTTTGATAGAGTTATTAGCTTAAAGTTCAAGGAAATGCTGAATACATAGTATATTGGTACCTCAGCAAAGGCTTCAACAAAGTCTTTCATGACATTTTCTTTACTAAAATGGTAATGTATACTTCTGCTACATGAACTCCCAATTGGTAGAATGACCACACACAAAGAGTGCTCATTAATGGCTGCACTTCACCTTAGAGGAAGCATTGAGTAAAATACTCCCTGGGTCTTGCACCATTCAACATTTGTATCAATAATTTGGATAAGGAAGTTGAGGGGGCACTCATAAAGTTCTCAAGAAAGGTAGCTAACATTTTAGATGAAAAACATTCAAAAAAAGGTCCAGACAAGCCTGAGGAGTGGGCTGAAGTGAACAGAATGGAATTTAACAAGAAGAAAGATAAAAATCTACATCTGAGTAAGAAAAATGCAATGCACAAATATAGGATGGAGGAGACCTGGCAGTAGTACATAGGAAATGGGTCCTATGTAGATGGGTCTAGTTAACCATCCAGTTAAACCTGAGCTAGCAGGATAGGATGCAGATTATTATCTATCTATCTATCATTGTGTTATAATTAATTATTATTATATTATTATATTATACAATTATAATAGTAGCACGTGCTATCTTGGGCTACATTAACAGGGACACAGAGCTCAAATCATAGGAATGTTCCAATCTACTCTGCCCTGTCAGACACCATTTGGAGTACTGTGTCCAGTTCTGGCTACCACAATACAAAAAGAACAGTGGCAACTTGGAACAGGTTCAGAGGAGGGCTACCAAGATGATGAAGCATTTGGAAACCAAACCCTATGAGAAAGAGTTCATTGAAGAAACTCCATAGAAAAGATGATTAAGGGGAGATAGGATAGCAGTCTTCAAATATCTGATGGAATGTCACACAGAAGGAGGATGGATTTTCTCTCTGTTGCTAGAATCAAGTGGGTTAAAACTACAGGGAAGGAGTCTGGGGCTAGACCTCAAGAGGAACTTCCTGCCTATAAGAGCTGTCCATCAGTGGAACAGGCTGCTGTATATGTGGGGTAAGTTTTCCTTTGCTAGATGCTTTTAAATAGAGGCAGGATAATCATCTGTCAGAGATGTTCTAGCTGATTCTGTGATCCTTTCCAACTCTATGATTCTTAATGTGGTGCCAAGAACTGGATACAGTATTTGAGGAGAGGTCTGATCAAAGCAGAATAAAAATGAGCAGTTGCTTGACATTAGTTAGAAATTATACATTGGTTGTTGCAGCCTAAAACTGCATCAGCATTTTTGCAGTCGTATTTCACTATGGAAGACTTACAGCAGGGATATGCAACCCTCAACCCCAGTGCCCTGTGCAAAGTCCCTTGGTGTACCCTGCCCCCTGCCCCCTCTCAGACTATGGTTTGGTTTTCTGCTGTTTTGAGGTTGTAAACACACAAACCTCTATGGAGTTTAACTAAACTCCTCTCCCCAAAACATCAGGAAAAATTGAGTCTCACCACAGCTGACATGAGTAGGGTGCCCCACCCATTTTGCCTCACTACCTGGCCACTGCAGTCCTTGCCACTTCCAAAAACAGGTTGCCCAATCCTGGGTTAGAGGGAGTAACACCTCGTTTAGATCCTCAAGCTTTACATGTGGATTCAGGTTTAATGGGTTGCAAGGAGCTAAAGTTCACACCTGAAACCACAAGTAGCAAAAACATTTTAATATATCCTGCCCTATGGTTACTTCGTATTGGTTTCTGTTAAGTGAAGAGGGTTAAATTCTGATCATGGAAAGTCAGTACATAACTAACTATACAATATACTTATTATCACTATAATCATGTGTACACACACACATTCTTTGCAAAACAGGAACATTATTTTCACATCCAGGCCATCCCTATAAACAGGTAGCAATTGCCCAGTCGATGCTGTGAATTAGCACAGCAAAAGACTCTCTAATTGTCACAATGGACTCCAGGAGTGGATCTGGAAGAGAAATTAACTTGTATCCTCTATGAGACAGGCCCGCAGGTGAGGATTAAAGCCAACCATAGAGACAGGGTGGAGAAAATGTTTCAGAAAAGATCCCCACCCTGCATTTGGCCTTTCGAGAGAGGCAAACCTGAACTTTTCCATGCAATGTAAAATGTAGTAAAAGAGAATAAAGCTTTTAGCTTAGAAAGTATTTTTCCAAAAATATTAATAGCAATGCTTCTTTAAAAATCTCATTTTGCATACATTACCCTTTCAAAGAATTAAACAATCTATAATCACATCTCTCTGATATTTGTAGTCCATTTTTTCCTTAGAACTTCTTTATTTTCTACACAAACATACTTTTTCCCTAAAATACTTAAGGTCTAATTTTCTGGAGGAAATTCAAAATTCAATCCCATTCTCACGTTCCATGTATAAAATCATGGGGAAAAAAATTACAAATAACAAGGTAGCAGTGCAAAAGGGGATTAAGCTTCAGAGGTATCAGGCACGTGAAAATCTGAAACAGAGAGCCCTATGGATTTGAACAGCCAGTCTCCATGGATCCAAAGAAGTGAAGGTAGCTGCAGAACTGGGACCACCGAAGCAAGCTAACCCCACTTCTCCTGTAGCCACCAAAGATGCAATTCCTCCCTCCCCAGCAGACACACATTTGGAATGGACAAGAAAAGTCTCTCCTACTTACTAGTATGTGTGAAAATAGATCCTCCATGTTAAGGAAGTCCGCAGTGGGCCTGGGTCACTGTTTTCAAGGAAAATTTCTACACATTTCCATTATTTAGAGTGGGAATCCTTTTTTGTGTGCTGAAGCCATGTGGCCATCAGGTATCAAGGCACAACAGCATTGCAATTAGCCAGGAGGTGCTATCCCTCCCATATGCATTATAGAACATCAATATTTGTATACAAATTGCTACAGCCCAGACAGTTTACATTTCCAACAACATGTACATGAAGCCACTGGGAGGGGTCATCTGTCATTTTGAGATAAGGTATCAGTATGCTTATTAAATTCATTTGTATCCTGAGCCAAGTTTGAGATGCTATACATGTCCTTATTTGGCATTTGAAGGCTGTGATACACTGTATGGGACAAAACAAGCTTAAACTAAATCCCAGGAAGGTGGAGTTGCTATCTGTAGATACACAATCTGGCTCTAATCTGACTCTCATGTTAACTCTGAATTAGTTTGAAGTCCCCCTGAAGGAGCAGGTCTAGAATCTTGGTGGTTCTCCTGGCCTTGCAGGACTTCTGGATCAGCAGATGTGGGAGGTTCCAGCTGGTGTGCCATTTACAGCCTTTTCAGGACTAGGAAGCTCTTACAACAGTGACTCATGCCCTTTTCATTTTGCATTTAGAGTACTGCAAGAGGGAGAGAGGGAGGGAGGGAGGGAGGTAGGAAGGAAGGAAGGAAGGAAGGAAGGAAGGAGAAGAAAGGGAAGGAAGGAAGGAAGGAAGGAAGGAAGGAAGGAAGGAAGGAAGGAAGGAAGGAAGGAAGGAAGGAAGGAAGGAGTATATCTGTGAAGCTAAGAGAATGGAGAAGGATCTGAGTGAAGGCTGACTGAACTCATAGAATGACATTAATGGATGTATGCAGGAAAGTGAAGACATAGGTTTAATGGTGAATGAAAGGGCTAAAAAGTATGAATTGTTGTCATTTGTCTTTTTAAAAAAAACTATTGTATTAATTTTCTTGAAGACTACAAGTTAAAGTAAGAAAAAGATTTAAATAAAATTTACAAATATGCAAGAAAGAATAAAAAGAGATGGGGAAAAAGACAACAAATTTGTATGTTATTGAAAGAAAGAAATTATAATTTGACCTTAGTTCTCATGAGAAACTGACTCTTTGGAATAACCTGCATTTAAAAATGGTAGGAAAACTTTCTTTTGGAAAGAATGGTTGGAAAACAGAATAGTCATTTTTAATCAGTTATTAATGATACCTTTAAAATTGGTGAAAGTTTATAAAAGGAACATAATTTACTAAAACCAGCTGAATATATACAAAAAAGTATTGGAAGAGAGATTAGTCTCCCGACATAATGAATAGAAAATGGATATAATGAAAGAGTATGTGGAAACTGCTTAGAACAAAACGAAAAGAGTCATGTTACAGAGTGCTACAGAAATGTGTGGAATTATGCTGATGGGAAGTTTGAAAAAAGATGCTTGATGCTTGGCAGATGATGAAATGAAAGAGGCAGTGAAGGGGGGGGAGCAGGATGGAAAAATATATGGTATAATGTGATTAGAAAGAAAAAGATAACTGCAGAGAAAATAGTCAAAGAGAACAAGGAACTGTTGAGATTAAAAAAGGTAGAGAAAAATGCAGAATGGTTTTGATGGAAATTAAAACACGCCTTGGAAATGGGTGCAGATTAAATGAGGAGCCTCCAGTAGATTGAATGGAATTGAAAATAAAAATCATGAAATGATTTGAGTTGAAATTAAAGTGAGGGAATGCTGGAAGGGGTATTTTGAACACTTGTATGGAAAAGATAGTGGCATGCCAAGAAGTGGAAATGAAATGTGTGTTTTGTTAATATCCAAGAAAAAACTGATGATGAGGAATGCTTTGAGAATGCTGAATAATGGTAAGGCTGCAGGTGTAGACAGTATAACTGAACAATGTTAATATGTGAATAATACATAGATGTGTTGACTGTGTATCTTAATTAACATATGTGAATCCTACATCTGTTCTTGACAATTGGAAGAATACTGTTATTGTCCCCCTGTACAAAAGGAAAGATCTCAAGAATGAACATAAATACTGCAGGAGGATCTCTTGGTTTAGACTCCCTGGGAAGCTGTTTGGCAGAATTCTGATCAAAAAGGCACATAAGGTGACAAATTTTGGACAGTGCACAAATTTTGGATAGTGAAGGCTTTATGCTAAGCCAGGGTTGTGCAGATTTTTGCTCTTCAGCAGATCACTGAAAAATGTATGAATGCAAGAACAAAAGTTTATTGTACATTTGTTGATCTACACATGATAAAATGAACAGGCTTGAATTATGGAAGTTTTTGACCAAGTATAGAGTTGAAGGTTGCTTGCTGAATGCAGTAAAAAGTTCTGGTGTAAATAAAGTATGCATGAAAATGTTTTGAACAAATGGTTAAACACTGAACAGGGAAGGGTGAAATTTCCCTTGGTTACTTAATATATTTTTGATAAATATATTAGGAATGCTTGTGGTGAGATTAGAAGTGTGAAAATATGCATACTTCGGTACACACATGAAGCTCTGTTGTTGGCTGAGAACCTGAGTGATTTGCAGTGAATGTTAGACAGTATGATACAAGAAGTATGAATCAGAAAATTAATGAAGGCTATTGTTTCACAAGAAAAGTGAGTGAACCAGTGAATAAACAATTTCAAATTATATTTAAATGGCAAAAAAAAAAAGAGCAAATAGATGAATTTGTGTGGCTTGCTAGAAGGTTTATGAAACATGTAGAAAGATTTAAAAGAATGGAAATTTTTGATGATGCAAACGCTAGAATAAAATGGGTGGATAGTATGTGGTCCATTACATGAAATGAATGTTTGTTGAAGGAAGCAAGCATGTAGAAGAATATGCATTAGTGCACTCCCCATATGGAGGTGGAAAAGGAAGTAGGAGATGGGAATGTAGGGAGAAACACAAAAGTAAGTATCATGGACATGGGGTATTTCAGAAGTGTTTGTGATAAAACAAGAAGAGATAGGGTCAAGAAAGAATGGATGCTGAATGAATGTGGATTGAATATAAAACTGAGTGACCACAAGAAAGAAGTGCATTGAGGAGGTTTGGTCATACAGATAGAATGAATGGGGATCAAATCACACAACAGATACATGAAGAAATGGTGAATGGGACAAGATGAAGGGAAAGTTTGAGTGATTGAATGTACTTGTTGAGATCCTCAAAAAAAGATGAGAATTTTCAAGAATAGAAGGCACTGTATGAAGTAATATGTGAATGCAATGAAAGCAACAGTATTTTTGCATGGATAGAAAAGCGTGGGGTGGTACTGTATAGTGAACAGTGTTGGTATAAATTAGTTTTAGCTAGGTTTCCTCTTATTTTCTTACCTCATGCCCTTAATTTTTTGGGTTTACTTTTTCTTACTCCTTTTCTGTGTTTTGCACAGCACTACTTACCCTGCAAAGGGAACAGCATGATGAGTATGTACATACATATGTTAGCTTTACATTTTCTCCTTTGTTCAAGGAATTGGAATCAAGGATAAGTATTTTTTCACCTCTTAAATTCAAGCTGGGAACCACATATGCTGTATGCTGTTTGGAAAGATGGGAGTATGACACAGTCAGAACATTCTTGTGTCAACAAGCCAAAAGCAAGAACAATTTCTTCAAAGAGTATATTGAAGATAACAGAAGCAACAAGTTTCTGTGCTCCTCCATATAGAAACAAATAAGATTCTCAGCCTTCAAAACAAGGATACAAAGCGTGTGTGTGTGTGTGTATTTAATACAGTTAACTTTATAATCAGAATGCCCCACTCAATAGTCTTTAAAAATATCAGGAAATGAGGGACACGTTTGTTTGAGAGCAGGTACTGTTTCTATGGTTGACTTAGTTTCCCATTGTCAGTATGAGGTCTTAATTAAAAAGAAAGTTCCTTCTCTAATCCTCTTTAAATAGGTGTGAGGAACCTGTGGTTCTGTAGATGTTGCTAAACCACCGCTCACAGCAACGTCAGCAAGATTGCCAATAGGAAGGGATGTGGAGAGTGATACTTCAGCAGTATCTGGAATCTACAGGTCCATCATCCCCACTATAAAGGTTTTGTTTGTTTGTCTACCATGTTTATACAGCCGCCCATCTCACACAAGGTGACTTATAAGGCATCCTTCACTGAGATTATCAGCAATAAATGGGGTAATCAGGAGATGCAACTTTAGTTTTCATCTTGCCTTTCTCTTCAAGCTTGTGTATAATGAATAATAAATAAAATAGTTTACAGTGACACTTAGCTTGAGAAAAGGAAAAGATTGGCTGGAATGACACTATTTTTACTGACCTACTAAACGCTGGCAATGATAGATGCTAGGTAACACAGGTGAACAAGGGTTAATCCTTCTGGATACCTGACATACCTCCAGTAATAGGAAGGTAGGTTCTGGGAGAAGAAAGAGACCACAAGCAGTGGGAAGCTATTCTTAAGACTGTCTGCCTGCACGCATTTAAGGCAATAAACATCAGAACCAGGTGCAATTTCCTAGCACCAAACAGAAACCTGCTAAGTGTGCTCTGCACTGATGTTTCCATACCATCTTCAGGGACAGCTCCACAGAAATTACATTGTAGTTCTCCAACACAAAAATGAAGAAGTTGTAGATAACTTCCTCAGGAAGGGTCACAGTTGACAAAACAGATGGGACTGGTTAAAGGAACTCCTGAGAACAGAAGTCTGAAAATGCTTATCTCATTTGAATATACAATTTATGTATTATATTAAACAACAGCTGCCAAGCTACAATTTTATGGACATGTTGCTTTTCATATGTATCTTTATCCTGCCTGCCTCAAGGTTTCCTAGCAAGCTTAATGGCTCACTGGAGGTTTGAACTTGACCTCTCCTGTCTAAGTCCAACGCAGTATCACATCCTTATCTCAGCAAAAATGGCTGTAGGACTTTTTGTTATCTTACATTATTTGCTGCTGGCAACTGGGCTCAGAGGAAAAATGTATCTAAATTTGTTACGTTTGATCAAACTGACATTCATTGGAACTGAGTTTAAGAAGTTGCCTTATGCCGGGTCATCTAGCTACCCCCACCCACCCCACATCTTAGTATTTGCTTGCTTTGCTTGGCAACAGTTCGGCAGGGTCTTTGTCAATTATTTTGCATCTCGCTTTAAGATTAATTCTTCTGCATGCAAAGCTTGAATTCTTCTGCTAAATGGGGTGCCTTCATGGACCAGGCAGGAAAAGTCATACAGGCTCACCATGGAAGCCTATCTTACTTTCCCCAAATTGCAGCAGGCCTCCCAAGAGATGGAGGCCAGGAGCTTTGGGGAGCAAGATTTGCCTGCTCACCCTCTCAAAGTCTGCTGATGCTGGCCTCTGAATAGATTCCATCTCAGGGGAGAAAGGCTTGCCCGTGGGAACTAGTTCTTGCTTGGGAAAGGCACATTCCACCTGTGCCCTCCAGGAGTTCCTAATGACACTGATGGGAGCAAGTAGCTTTGACACTTGCATTCAGACACATACAGAAACTATGCAGAATGCAGACTGACCTCTTAATCCCTAATGGGTTTCCTCCTCTACAAGTTTGGTGTGGTTTCAACCACAAAGCACACACTATGGGAAACAAAGCAAGCAGGACCGGCCCAACAGCCTAGTAAGCTAGGACGTACTGCAAACAGCTGCTCCCATGCATTTCATTCCAGAGAACAGGCAAAGAATCAATCATTCATGTTCAAAACACTCCACTCTACTTGGCCTGTATCAAATACTTGCAAGGCTGTGAAGATGACCCTTGGCTAGGTAGGGCTGCACATGTAAAAGGAGTGGAATTTTCACTTCCACAGAACCAAGGGGAACATCCACTGATGGTCTCCTTCTTACTTTTTTTAAAGTTTCTGGTCCTTTATAATTATGTAAAAGAGAGAGTTTTAGTAAATTGTACAGAGGGAATAACCAGAATCTCTTAAATTTCCCATAGCTATTAAAGTTAATAAATATGTTCCTTTTTATAAATCATGCTTTAAAAAATACAAAGTGGTAGACAGTGAAAAATTAATATGGTTTATTAAGCATAAAATATAGAAGCTACAAAAGATAAGATGAGAAAGAATAAAACCAAGCATTGTGTAAAAGAACAAAGAGCAGCCTCTCCCAACCTGGTATCTTCCAAGTGTATTTGATAAACCTTAGACAGCAGGTCCATTGGCTAAATTCAAGAATAAGTGATAGAGTTAACGAGGAAAGAAAAAAAAGTTTAACTGATTTAATAGCATGCATTTTATAATGCCTGTCTTCACAGGGTAGCTTACAATAAGTAATGCAATTAAAATATAATTAAATTTATTCAGCTATATAAAATGTACAGCAAAATAGCATCAGCAATAAAAGTACCATAAAGTGAACTTTTACCAAAAAAAAAATAAAGGAATATGACGGGAGCAATGAATCCATTTTAACCAAGGTTGGCAGATAACAGCAAGCTCTGAAGAAGAAAAGAAACATTTGCACGTAAGAATGAAAGAACACACACACAATCATTATAAATATCACTCATACGGTCTGACTGCCCATCCTACAGAATTACATGAGATTGTACAGAGGGGAGATGACCTTGTCAGAAACATGCAAGAACCATTACCTAGGCAAAGAGGGCTGAAACATTCTTTAAAACCTGGGAAGCAAGATAATATTTGGAAGTGTTTCAGGCAAATGCCTCCCTCATTCACGGAGGTATCAGAAGGAGGTAGAGTAAAGTGCAATCAGACTTGCAAGTTTCTATTATTAGAGCCAATCTCAATAAAGTATAGTTCCAGTCTTCTCGTGGAATTGATTTTCTGGTCTGGTCTATCTAGTGGGGCTGACAGAGACAAAAGAATTGGCACTGGTTATGATTCTTGGCAAAGGTTTCACTGCATCCCCATATCCAAATTGCTTTTCCTGAAGACAAAGGATTCAAGCAAGATTACTACCTATGGGGATTCCCTCCTTTATTCATGATTGGATGTCAACATGCTCTGTGTCTGTCTATCCACCCCTGCGTCCCAGAATGACTAAATACACTCTGTGCCCACTAGTTTCAGTGTGTTAACACAACTTACTGGCAAAGAGACGATGCCTATTCACCTCCATTCAAGTTTCCCCTCTCCCATGACTTCATTACTTCCAGGTTGCCCAACACCTTCCAACCGCATTGCTGAAGATAACCAGGTATAAGATAATAACACTCACCTACCCTGAAAGGGTATGGTAGCTATAACTTGGATGGTTAAAGTGAAGCCCTTTGAACTCTATAAATTCCCCTCCGGAGGGTTTCGGAGGGTTTTCTTAGTAGTGATCCTTACTTTATTGAGTTGACTACCTCATCCACAATATTAGGAAGGCCCTTGAAAACTGAATGCTTCAAATGGCTCCTCACTGAAGTTTAATAATTATCCTGCTATTTTATTCAGTCAGTTACAGAAATTCAGGAAATGCAAGTGTCTGTGTGCGTGTGTTTAATAATTACTGGCCTTGTTCAGAGAGTAGCCAGCTCCGCCAGTCACTTTTGTGTCAACACAGTTGACCTGTGGCCATGCTGCTTTTGTTGTTGCTTTAGCCTCCTAGCCATCACAAAGGAGATTGAGAGGCTGTCACCAACTCCATGTGGTGGTGAATTGAGGGTTGGCATCACTGTGGCACCAACCTTCTTCTGCTTCTCCTTTTCCTCTCTTCCATGCAGCCATGGGGGGGTGTTACAGACTGAAACCACTGAAGAGATAGAGAAGGGCCTCTCAATTCAGTCGCAAACATTAGAAGGGATAGTTAAATAGGTAAACTGAGCTAACTGAGGAAGTTACTCAAACCGCAAACCAGGTCAGATCTGTTTGGGGCTAAAATGAGTTTTGGAGTTTGCCCAATATGCTACTCATCTCCATAACATAGCCCAATTTAATATGGCATGCAAGAGGGTCTAATGTAGGCTTGACAATTTTTTTTAACTAAAAACAATAGGCCATTGTATTTGTATATCAGTAATTCATCTGTCACCTGGAGTGAACTAATCCAGAATGGGTTTATGTAAATTTTTAAATAAACATATATCTAAAAGCTAAAAGTTACCGTTTTTATATAGAGGGCCAGTCTCACCAGGGACATTAACAATAACTTTTATTTACAATTTGTGGTACTAACTACCCAAAGCATAACCTTAGCATCACTTTGGGTGCTTGAGAACAAAAGCAGCATGTCAAAAAGACAATATATCTTCATCTAGATTACAAGTGCTCAGCAACCATAGACTGTATTTACTCATACAACGTCACTGCTACCACCTAATGACACAAAGAACACTGTATATAAAATATATTTGCTAATTTATTTCAGTTTCACATTTGTGGTAACAGATGCATAGCATACAATGCAAAAATTAAGAGAAAAGGGATTGGAGAGAAATCAGAGAAGATTTTTCACCTAATGTCTGTCTGTCTGTCTGTCTGTATTTATTTACAGTATGTATCAAATTTTTCACCGCCCATCTTGTTAAAAAAACTACTCTGGGCAGTTTAGAGAGAAGCTAACATCAATTAAAAATACAATATAAAATAGCCCTGAATAAATAAGAAATAAATATAGTCCAAGAATTGATGTTAATTGGCAAGTAGCTTGGGGAGCATCATCAAGGCATCAGCCATCCCCAGGATTGGGTAAGATTGTTGTCACCCCACACAAGCTGGTGGAGTCAGGTCTGGAAGGCAGGGAGGGTAGGGGCCCACCACACTATGGCGGGGGGATATTCCAAAGGGCGGGGGCAGCGGCAGAGAAGGCTCTCCTCCTGGGCCCTGCCAGCCACCATTCTCTCGCTGACGGGACTCGCAACATGCCTTCTCTGCCTGAACAGGTAGGACAGGTTGATGTGATGGGGGTGAGACAGTCCCTCAGGTAACCTGGACCTGCATGCATCAATTTTATATATACATATAATATGCATAATAGTAACAGAAAGATAAAACTGGCGTAAGCAAAGGGGGGGAAATGCAGCCTGGAAACTAGTTTTTGAATTACTCATATGAAACTACTGAATATGAAACTACTCTTTCCTATCACTCCAAGATTGGTTTTCCAACTCTTTTGGTGCAGCCTGCATCCCAAAGTCACATAGTTAATGAGTTAAATAGAGGTCTTCAAACACACCCCTTAAACTATACTGGGCCCACCTGGATAAAATTTCTAAGACAAACATACCAGAGTGCAGACTATTCCTTTTACAGTGAGACTAACAGATGCTAAAAAACTTCACTGCCTAGGGTGGAGATGGTAATTACTGTGTTTGTAACTGCTTTTTCTTTTTGTTTCTGTAGTTTTTTAAGCCTGTATAAAATCTCTTATAATAAAAATCACTTTACGAAAAAAAAAACCTTCACTGCCTAATGGGTTTGTGTTCCTGGCACCTACCTTGCTTTCAATTTTATAACCTTTTTAAAATTGCAAGCATGATTTCAGCAAAATGTCATCTAAACTGCAAACAGTAATAATAATAAAGTATGACTCAACAGCAAACTGGGTATTTAAAAAACAACAACAACAAGAGCCAGAGCTACCACAAGTTAGATTGTCCAAGAATCCAGGATAGCCCACAGGGTTGGGTGGTCCAGATGGAGAAAACCTGCACAGGTTGCCTCTTCCAACTACACTAGGCAACAACCAGAAGGCTGTAGACCATAAAAGGGACAGGATGCCTAGGCTCAGTCTTTGTCTGTCTGTCTGTCTGTCTCTATGCAAATATACAGAAAGAGAGGGAGCAAGTACGACGTATGCTGAAAAAGCACGCTCCAGAAGCCACCCGCCAATGGAATGGAGCTCCTTCTGATTTAGGACATGTTCTTCTGTGTTGGATAGGGGAAAAAGAAAGTAGACATATTGGATGAACCCCTGTTAGTAAGTTCACACATACATACACACTGAATTAATGAATACAGGTACAGGCTGTCCTCAAAGGCAGCCTCTTGCAAAGAGCACTGCAATCCTGTCTTCTTCAGCAGAGTTTCCAATGGCAAGGGAATAGTAAAGGGACCCTTTCGCAGCATCACCAGTATATTGTGGATAATGCTGGCTCTTCCCTTCCCCCAGGCCTCCAGCAGCAAAGATCAATATGGAACAGACTGAACAATGGCCTCATTTTGATTACAACCAGCATTTCTAGGTTGTGCACCTTCTTCAACCAAGATAGACGAGATGGCAGTGAAACTAATTTTAAAGGTGCATAGACAAGGCAACGTATCTAAAGAGATAGTGATGAGTTACGCAACCTCCCTGTCACATGCATTTCTTTTTCCTAGGGGATATTTTTAACAAGTTAACAGATTGAGGAATTTTATAAACACCTCACATGTTGTTCAAGTTGCCACTGAAAGTAACATGATTTTTAGTGCCAGAGAGATATTTATAGCAAAAGGTGCAGCCATATTTTTGAAACCTCAGAAGATCTTTTGGTGGTCTCTAAAATCTACCCAGCACCTTCCCCAGCAACTTAATGAGCTAATGCTTCCACAAGGCACACCACACAAATGAAGTTTTCCATCTCTGCTACCATAACTTAGCAATGGCCACAGGCGTCAAAGAACCTTCCTTCCCACCCAGTCTCCTTTAAAAAAAAAGTTTCTCAGTATTTGCTGAGACTTTATGAGGAAAAAAAAAAAAACCTGTGGCTGCTGGCTGATTTTCATTATACTCCAGAGTTTGCTGGTGGCCCTAGGTAATCTTCTGACAAACATCCTCACACCCTGATGGCTGGCCCCAGGGCAGACCACAGAAACCTTCAATCAACCCCTGTGAACAAGGTGTCCACAGTCCTCCTCTAACTCTGCTGAGTCCACTCAAGGGAGATATTCCACAGGGTACATTCCATGTTCTTGGCACTTACCCCAAAATATATGGTATGGTGGATGGTCAACCAAAGGAAAAAAGGAAGAAATTTAAAGTCTGCTATTTAGAGAAGGTGAGGAACAAATTATTCCCTTTAAATCAAAAGGTATTTCCTTTCCCCCTCATTGCCTAATGTGAGATGCCAGCTATGGGTGGGAGTTCCACATTCGTCAAGGACCCACACAGGAATACAGAGGAGAAAGAGCACAATCTTGAAAAAGCCATATAAAATAAAATGAGGCTGCAATTAAAAATATAGGAAAATAAAGCAGCTTTGAAAGGTATTTGATTGGAGGATATGTGCTCAATAAGATTTTCCAAAGGTCCAAACTACAGTTAATCATCTGAAGGTAGCTAATATAGGTTTTCACATGTATTTATTCCAGCTCAGACTTCGGTATGAGTTGCACCCACTCAAGTCACTGGATAAATTCCCTAGCAGAAAGCCAAACTACATAGAAGCTTTCAAAGCTTCAGATTCCAGAAGCTCATGCAAGTTCAAAATCATTTCAATCAGGCAAAACACAGCCTTAATGTGATGGTATGCCAAAGTAAAATAATGAAGTCAGTATGTATTATAGCATGACACAGGGACTTTCCTCTATTGCTTCAAGAGACAAAGGTCTAAACCATTCAGGGGTTTGGAAGCTGATCAAGCTGATCTTGCTGGATCTCTTCCAAGGGTATTTCCACATGGCACCATTTTTGTTCCCCAATCCCTCCAAAGTCTTTTAAAGTCATCCCTGTCATCATTTACTCTCCTGCTGACTTTGGAAGGACGAGAACAGGCAGGGAATACTGTGAATCGGTTAGGGCTCCCTCTAGCGGCCAGCAGAAAGAGCCTAAAATCCTTCAGCTGCTGCTCCATTCTCTGAGCTACAGCAGCTCCTGGAGTAACAGAAATCCCTCATCCCCTCTCCACATAAAAAGGGGAAAGATGAATGAAATGGCTTCCCTCTTATTCAGTGCCCACTGGGGGCATTTGTCGTATGCTTGGCCTTTTTACAAAACGTCTGAGCTGTTGATGTAAAGGGAAAGCTGCTACGATGTCATAAAAATACAGCAGGGCTGTGGCCATTTATTTTATTTATTTAGCAAATTTGTCACTATCCTTCTCACTGAAATGACCCTGGGCAGTTTACAGCAATGCTAGATTGGCACAGAAGGTGCAATGTGGGTGGCCCCCCCTTATAGTTTTTCACTCTTCCTGAGAGTAGAGTGTGCAGTGCAAGTGGCTTTGGTGATGTCTTGGAAGAATTGGCTTGATAGCCAGCAACAGTTGGGTAGTGTGTTTAATGGAAGCTAAAATGGCTCAAGAAAGTGATGAGTGAGGATGATTCATCATCCCACTCCCAAATCAAGGGGAGGAGATTAGTAAGATCTTTTTTCTGTGTACCAGTTAGACAATATCTGCTGAAAAGGGAGCATTCCCAGCAACTTTTTTTTCCTGCAGGATTCTTTTAGATATCAGCTGTGGTACAAGAAAGTATTGGAGTGTTTTGCTTCTGTCTTTTAATTATGTACCTGGAACTTCAATAAAAAAATTTAAGATCAAGAAAGTATTGGAGGGTTAATGTGCTGAATCCTCTGATACATTGATGCCATGTACATGGAAATAAATCTTCTATTACAGAAAGACCCTAAGTTTCCAATGTCCTTCTGAAGCAGAAGTGGAGAATCTTTAATTCTTCTGATTGGAGAGGAAATTGCTTTGTTCTGCTAGCATACTGGTCCGATCAAGATTTCTCTTTTTACTGCTGTTATAAACAATAAGAAAACAGTCATCAGGTTTCCCTTTACTCACTAATGAGTGCACAATCAATGGGCAAGAAAAGAGAGTACATATATGCTAAAACTCATTAAACTTTCCATCACTCAGAAGTAGGGTGCAAGCACCTAACATGGGTGGACAACATGAATACTTCCTTTCTTACCCATCAAGCCCCATATTAATTGGAGAGAGAAAAGAGAGAGAGAGAGAGATACAAACTTAAAATCACAAAGGCAATCCACTACACAACCCCATGGACCTTTTGCAGTCCAGGTATGTCCCATCACTGGAGTGGATGGGGCTGAAATGTTCAGACCAGCTTTTAGTTTGATGAGGTTCAGTAGTAAAATGGGTATCTTAAGTATTTATATTTATGATGCCTATTTTGCCCCTTTCACCCTCATCCAAAAAGGCTGAAAATATTGGCCCCTCCTTCTTTAACTATTGGATCCACCCACTGTAGCCCTTCCTGGAAAAAAAAAAAAGTTCAGCCCCAGACATAGAAATGGCCCATCCCTTCCCTTCCCTAGCATCAGTTTTATTTCCAAGAATGCCTCTGCAATGGCTGTAACCCAGTGAAAATCTAGACAAATACAAAGTAAGCTGGAATAATATGAAGCATCTCAGGAAAGGTGCATGGGATCAGAGAGAATGACTGACTAGTTTGTTGACTGCCATAGCAACCATTTTGCAAGAGTATCTAAAACATGCTCTCAAGTTTTCCAAAGTCCACCGAGTGAAAAAGAGCCCATATGTCTGACATAAGAATTCACACTGATGCTGATAGGGCATCCTTTAACCTGATTAGGGCTAACAGATCTGGGCTGAAAAAATCTGGAGAAGCGATGGCAGCAAAAACACACCCATCTGTAGTGGGCCTAGTGGATGTCTGTTAGCCTTGAACGTGATAATGGAAAGATTATATAAGAACCCGCACCATCATACTTGCACATACGGCCCTTTCAGAAGTACTTTGTTACCAATGAGCCAATGTGCCCTTACCAGAATTACATTTATCCCCAAACCTGGTGAGGCAAGAAGATGATTATACAAACAAATGAATATAAATGTTTGCTCAAAGGACTCTTACGTTTGTTATATTTAGCAAAATACCAGGCTTGCTCATCAAGTTTACTACATTGAGTGGAAGCGGACAGAATCCATTTTCAATGAGACAAATCTGTCATCTGTACTAAGAGAAATAGGAGTCACACTCTGCGAAGCACAGCAGTGCTTTCCTCCAGGGACTTCAATTCCAGCAAGTTCTACAGCAGACTAGTGGGCATTTTTGGAATTTTGAGACTGTTACACACACTTTCATGTGGCGCCACATTCATATAAGATGTAGCCAATCACAAAGCGTGCTTATACCAGAAGGCAAAGAAAGCACTGGGCTACAGCCACCCAACATTTTATTTTCTAAGAACACCTCTGAGATCCACCTTGGGCCCAGAGGCATTATTGGAACTTCAGGTAACACTGAATGCTGTTGATTTACACTAAAAAGTACATCTAGAGCAGGCAGCTTGGCAATCACCAAGGAATGTGTCAGCTGACACACTGTTGCCCCCAGGCACCATGTTGGGGACTAGGATCTAGAACCAAGGGAGTTTTCCTATAGAGCCTCTACTGTCTTCTTCTTGGCCTTAAAGCCTCTTGTTTTTCCCCTCCTCCACTGAGGCTCTTTCAGCCTGCACTTTCTGTCCAACCGGTTCTACACTTATTTTTGTTTCATTGAGGATTATTTCCATGGAGATGTCCAAGTGACAGCAAGTAGCGGGGGGAAGGGATGCAGAACCCACCTGCATTCAAGCCTTAAGCCCTTACAGTGTGTCAAAAAAGGATTGCAGTTATTGTCCCAGAAATGTCATTTAAAAAAAAACACACAACCCTCAACTACAGTTTTTGCCAGGTGGAAAGAAACCTCTCACAACTGAAGGTCATTTTCAGCCTGAGCATCAAAGATAATGGAGCAATGTCCAAGAATGATCAGCTTCAAGAATCAGGGCCAGAGTCAATTCTTCTCCTTTATTCCCCTATCTTGCAAAGTTTTCCACCAAGGCCATGTTGCTTAAGTGTTGTATTTTGAGTAGTTCTTGTCATACTTTTGGTGACAAAAGCTCAGCAGGCTGGATACATGGGGAGTAGAGTCTTTTCACAAAATAAAATCGTTTATTGTGGTTGCTTGGTGCTTTGTAGTACTTAAAATAAGAAATTTTGAAAGGCAGTATCATAGCTACAGAACAAATTCAGAGCTGGAAACAATGTTCCTTCACCAAGAATTTTTCAGTTCCAACTGTAGTATTCCAAAACCATGTACAAGCATGGGGGAAAATATATATCTATTTTTTAATGGATGCCAAGCCATAAGGCACATAGAATATCCCACCAGAAAATGCATTGACAATGGATAATGTATGACAGTGCCAAATATAAGACTGGGAATCCTATATATCTCACTATTCTGGTGATAGCTAAGGTATGTTCCCTCTCAGGTTATCATCTAAACAGGAAAGCTAGACTGTAAAAGTGAGATACAGATCTAGCTTTTTTCAATTCATTTTCCTTCAGGACCAAACATAAATTTCCTGATAAGTATCAACTGTGCAGATGTTAGATTTTTGGCAAGGAACATGTGTACGCTCCCAAGGTAACAAACATCTCCTGGGTACACATTAAAGCTAAGTGCACGGGGGGAAGGGCAGTTGCATCCTGGAAGCCAAGTGGTTGTTGTATGTCTTGAGCTATGCTGTGCAAGTGCAGAAGTCCTTCGCTGACTTTCAACATACATAATTTGTTGAGGAATTTCTTCTCAATACCATTAATAGGCAACATGAGCAAGACAGGTATTTTTGCACTCATGTTCAATTGTAGGCTTCCCATGTGCTTTTGACTACTGTAATATAAAACCATCACAGCTAGCAGATATTAATGAACTTACACTCCATGCATTTGTCTAGATTTCTGTTAATGTCACTATATTCTATGATAGGTTATGTGATGTTATCATTACTTGTTTAATGAAGATCTATGTAGCTTTTTAAAAAAAACAAAACTTTTTAATAGTAAGGAAATAAAACTCTCTGTGAGAAGAGAAATCTCCATACAGAAATATTCGGTATTCAAAGGACATTCTATGCACTTAGCAAAATGAGCAGGAGGTCTTCTAAAGAGGACAATATACTACTATCCCAGGCAAGAGAAATGATAAGACCCCTGAGTCAGATTCTATTTGTATCTCTGATTTTGGAATATATTGCTACAAAATTAAATTTAATGTTTAATTTTTCTGATAACAGCAGGATACTTCAGACTTAAATATGTGAATGTACACATGAGTTGTGTGTGTGAGGTGGAGGCTTGGAAGTTCAAGGAAGTGCTCTGGTGATAAAGGATCAACATAAAAATAAGTTTAACACTTAATGTGTTACGCTAGTATGGATAAAGAAAATGAGCACTGCCCATTTCATTCACGGCCCATACTTTAATCATTTAATTTATTAATCAGCAGCTGATGGAGCAAAGAAGGCTAAATCACTGGAAGGTGTTGTTTTAGAAACTTTCAGTTTAGCTTTGGAAGCTGACCAATTAGTGTCAGATTTTTTTTCCAGGGATCTGTAAGTTACAGTCAGTTAGTTTAACATCTAGTTCTGGACAAGTAGTGGAAAGCACTATTTAAAATTGGTGGGAAGCATGATCAAGTACACAGAAGAACAAATCTTACTTTTAAAAATAACATAATTTCTGCACATGTGAATCCTCTCACTAACCTTTTAGAGCATGCCAACAAGCATGGATAGGAATAAATATTCTATTTAAACAAAAGGAAAATGACAGGAAATTTATCTGGACTTTCAACAGGTTTTTGACACAAAAGATTCTTCAACAAATTGATCTCATAATTAGTAACAGAGATCCTGTAATAGACATGTAACTGATTAAAAAACAGACATTTGAGAGAATATGGAAAAATGGCCAAAGAGATGTAAACCACAGAATCCCTAGCAATATATGTGTGGAATGGCATATTTTATCTGTTCATTAAATAAGCTGCAGTTGCTAACAGTGAAGTATAAATTTGGGCATTAAAGTGACAAACATGGTGCCATATAAGAAAGTGCAGTGATGCAAGCTGGAGAAAAAAAAATGCTAACCTCAGATAGAGTATGTACCAAAAGGTTATCATCACTGTAACTTATTTATTTTATTTAGCAAATGGATAGAGCCACCTACCTTAACAATTCTAGGTAGTTAACCAAAATGCAGATAAAAATGTAGATTAAAAAAATGAAACCACATTTAAAAATTATTGAGGCACGTCACAACTACTTTTGATGTGAAATAAGATATTGACACTGGCCTCCACTAACATCCTGGCCCCATGGCCAGAGGAAAAAGCCAGGCCTTCATGGCCTTCCAGAAACCCCATAGGATTGCGGCCATCCAAATCTCAAGGGGGAGGTTGTTCCATAGGGCAGGTGGCACCGCAGAGAAGGTAGGTCTCCTGGGTCCCATGAGATGACCTTGATTCACAGAGAGGCTCTGAAACGTGGCTGGTGTGGGTCTTCCAGGCTGTGTGGCCATGTTCTGGAAGTTTTGTTTCCTAACATTTCGCCAGCATCTGTGACCGGCATCTTCAGAGGGCAGGAGCACAGACAGGAGCAGTCCTGTCTGTGCCCAGGATGAGGGGACCCTTTTGTGGGTATCTATAGACATCTGGGGGGGGGGGGGATTGGGCGTGTGTGCTGGCGAAACGTTAGGAAACAAAACTTCCAGAACACGGCCACACAGCCTGGAAGACCCACACCAGCCATCATATTCCAGCCGTGAAAGCCTTCAGCTCTGAAACATGCTTGCCAAATCTGATGGGATGGGCAGAAACCACTGGAGACAGGCAGTCCCACAAGTAGCCTGACCCTGTGCATGCAGGGCTTTAAAGGTGACAACCAACACCTTAAATTCCGCCTTGAAGCCTGCTGGAAGCCAGTGCCGCTCTTGAAGCAGTTGTGTTACATGGATGTACTGTGTGGCACCCCTAATTACACACTGCCACATTCTGACCAGCTGCTGCTTCCAAATGTTTTTTAAGGGCAGCCCCTGTAGAACACATTGCAATAGGCCAACCAGGAGATTGGACGAAGGCATGAGTGAACTCAAGCAGTGCCTCCCGATCCAGGAATGGGTGCAACTAGGGCACAGGGTGAATTTGTGCAAAGGCCCTTCTGGAGCAGGAGCTGTGCGTTCAGGGCTACCCCCTAACTGCACACTAACTTTTTTTTTATAAGAACTTTATTAAGTTATAAAAAGCATACAGATAAAAGCAAACAAGAGCTAATAATCAAAGAGAAAAGTAGACAACAAGGAGGTTAGAGATAAAGAAGGAATACAAAAGTGATAAAAATTAAAGGAAAAAGGAAAAATTACAAAAAGAATGACTTCTGACTTCTTATACAGCAGATAATAGATAAATCATATAGTGACCTCTTACTCTTAAACTACATCTTAACATACATATTTTGTATAACTTATTACTTTAATCATCAAATCCATAAATCATAGTTTCATTTTTTTCTGTCTCCTGCAAAAAGTCCAAAAGGGGCATTGCACACAAACTCTGAGTATGAAGAAAAAAATGCAAGAATCATAGCAAGAAACTAAATGACAACTCAGTCCTGAGAAAGGAGAGAGGATGAAAAAGAAACTCAAAATAAGCCCACCTTGATTCTGTTTGGAATTACAGGGGGCAGAGGGAAACTTTGGCAGGCTTTCAAGATTCTGTTAATATACACTAAACCAATAAAGATTGAGCCAGTTTTGGTGTGGTGGTTAAGGCACCAGGCTAGAAACCGGGAGACTGTGAGTTCTACTCCCATCTTAGGCACAAAACCAGCTGGGTGACCTTGGGCCAGTCATTCTCTCTCAGACCTATGAAGAAGGCAGTGGCTCGCCATTTCTGAAAATCTTCCCAAGAAAACTGCAGGGACTTGTCCAGGCAGTGGCCAAGAGTCAACACTGACTCAAAGGCACCAGACAAAACAAAAATAAAGTTCCAGTACTGTAGTCTGTTCCAGGACCTGGCCTACCTTGAAGGGCTGACACTGGCAAAGTGCTACTTCATTCAGAGTTAAGCATGAAAAGTCTGCTGCTCCAGGGACCCTAAACCCATAGCTACTCAATCTTACTAGGACCAAGTTGAAGCCTGTTCTTCCCCATCCAGACCCTCAGCTTCCAGGCAACCTGAACAGCATCACTTTGATGACCCAGGGTGGAGAACTATAGCTGAGTATCATCAACATACTGATGATGCTTAACCCCACGCTGACAAAAGACATGTTGAACAGGAGTAGGGAGAGAATCAAGCTCTGAGGTACCCTGCAAAACAAGTGCCTGAAGCTAGACCTCTCCTCCCCCCAACAGTAAAAGGAACCAGCCTTACGGGAAGGAGGAGAACCATGATAAAACCACGCCCCCCACTTCCACCCCCCTAAACCAGTCCAGAAGGATACCATGATTGATGAGATGAAACGCTGCCAAAAGAAGGACAGGATGGATGCATCATTTCCATCCCGATTCCACCAGAGGTCAACTACAAGCATGATCAATGCTCTCTGAAGAGTCTGTTTCCCCTAGAGATCTCTGGAACTACAAGCCTTAAAATAATTACCTCTGAAGAAGAAGCATTGTCTTAGAGTCACATAGAATAAAAGCAAATGCTATTTAAAGAAACACAATGGGAGAAGTCACTTTTATCTCACTGACACCAAGGACTCTTAAAAATGTGTGTGGAGTCCATGCACTCCACACATATTATTTTAGCATCCTTAGTCTCAGTGAGGCAAAAGCCCCACTAGTTGCTTCTTAGCCTCCCTTGCCTCACCTCAGACCTTCACCCACTACACACGCTTTCTTTTCCTCCCTTACCAGTTAATTCTTCCCTTTGAATCACCTGAATCCAGAGTTATTACCTTTTTTCTTCCTATTCCCAATATAGCTACCTCTCCTCCTTCTCCTCCATGGTTTCTGCTAAGGAGAAGGAGAGGAATGTCTCTGTGTGTGTACTTTTGTGTTTGGGTATGGTTTGACTGGGTGAGAGAATGGTTTCTGAATGCATAAGCAGATTGAGAAATGCTCAATCTGCTTTATTTCATAGGCAATTAATTTTAATCAGTAGTTACTAATTCAATTAATAGTGTATTTTGCCTGGTCCCTATCCTTTTTAGGATAGGAATATGCCTTTTGATCAGTGTTTATATGCATGCACAGATACATCCCTCTATGCAGAAGCACATTGATGGGGAGAAGTTCCAGGATTGGTTTCAAGTGGACTTTAGGTTGACAAGGTAGAAAAGCTGGGCATTGTGCAGGATTTTTGCTTGTATTTTTTTATTTATTTCTATTATTCTGGGAGATCTCATCTTCAATTCAGTGCTGTCTTCTTCCACTCAGGTAAGTGGAAGGAAGTACCAAAAGTGAGGCAGCATAGATGTGTATTACATAAATTACATTAAATGTTTGAATTGGTTGCCATTTTCTTCTAATCACTTCCTTAATCATTTGATACATGACCTTTGAACATTCCTAAGTACAATAACATTTTCTCTAAACAAAAACTAATAAAACATACTGTGATTGGCCTACGGGGACAGACTTTTGGTACACCCTGTATATTAATGGGATCTGGATAGTATACCCCAGAATACTAATAGTTGATCTCAAGTTTATACAATGAAGCTAAATAGTGAAAGACCAATAATAGAAAATACTTCATCTGCTACAACCCCCAAAATATGGAATGTGTTACAAGTATTGTGATGAACACACAAACCCATGGAGAATTAGGCCATGATCAGTAATGTGCTCACCAAAAAGGTTATATGGTAGCTTTAGTATTGGGGACGGGCTGTTTTTTTAGTGCCAGTTGCTGGGGAACCCAAGTAAGAAGGAGTGCCTTTGCTCTCCTGCCCAGCTCTAAGCTTCCTATGGCCAGCACTCCTTATGCTCATATGGCCTGGTGCGCTATCCTTGAAATTCAGATGAGAGCTTGAGCAAACCCAGCCCTTAAGCGAGAGAAGTATAACATGATCCTTTCATTATGTAAAAACTCTTGGCAATGCTCCTCCATATATATATATCCTCTTAGCAATTTCGCATCCGGTTTGGGAATTCCAAGAACATCTGCAATTGTCTTTTGCTTAACCACACATCTGCGAGACAAGGAGCATCATGCCCCTACCTGCAGTGCCCTGTCATTAGAAACGAAGGATGCATTCCCTTCTCACCAAAGCAGTGCATAAACCCTCATGCTCCTGCGCACCTGGAGCACTTGCCTCTCAGCCCTAATCTCCCCCGAGACCTCTGACAAAGCAACTCATGACCTTCCTACCGTTAGCCGGGGAAATGGCAGACACAGGGAGAGCAATGAAGTATTATTGCTGACGAATAGCTCCCACCACAGTTCCCAATATAGTTTACAGCCGCATCGGGACAAGCTGCACCTGATCCATTGAGGAGAGGAGAAAAACAGCCAACAAAAGGCTTTAGAGCTCGTGCCTATGCATGTTGCTGTTATGAGAAAACATTGTTTGAGATCAGGGATGATTTCTGATCTCAGCCAAGTGACAGCTGGGGAAACACAGAGATTTTATTAATAGCTTTGAGATAACAAACCACATCACAGAGAGAGAACCATAGCTCCTTTTAGACATACCTGAACTTTCCTCTTGCTAAAGGAAACAAGTGGCAAGGGCGGGGGGGGGGGGGTACGTTTAACCTGCAATCAGCCGGAAGGCATCAGCGGAAAAGGAGGGAAAAGCAAAGAAAAGAGATAATCCTAAATAAATATCCAAGAGGAGTCTATCAATCAGATGAAGGTCCCGACACTGAGAATGAAAAGTCATGAGACTCAAAAGGAAGTGGTACAGGGCTTCGTGTAGCAATCTTCCAGGCCTGCAGCCAAAGAGATACTTGGGCCCTTCCAGATAGTGCTGTGGAGCTTAGGCTGCCAAAAATCTGTCTTGCAACCAGCTCAAGAGGAAGAGACAGAGGACAACACTTTGGAGCCCAGATCGTGTTGAGTTTCTTATTGGATGAGGGAGAGGAGAGGGAAAACCCCTCTTCATTGGAGCCCCGAGCTGCCTCAAACCCTTCTCCTGCTTATGAGGCATTGTTATTTGTGAGAAGAATCCGTCAGCCACTTTTCCCAAATACCTTTTGCAAAGACATTGCCAAGCAGTGTTGACAATAGCATTACCATTCTGGAGTAATAAATTGCCCTGTAGGTATAGATGGTGGAGGATAATAAGCTAAACCCTTCCACAGCAATACAATGGAGCCACAAAAGAGATCAAAGGCTGGCTGATCTACCCTTCTGCTATGAGACAGGACAGTTCATCTAGGCTTCCTGCCCACCCAGTCTCTGTGCAAAGTCCAGACTGCCAGATAATGCAGTGGGAGTGATGATACAGCATATTTAAAAGAGGTTATTGCTGAGCAATAGTGATTCATATATGCAAGTCAACACTGAAGGGAAACTACGCATAGAGACTCTCCAGGAAGATGGGATAATTTTGAGCCTGCCAATAGCAAGAGCAGGGAAATTGTGCAAATTGTACATATAATATTGAGGTGGTTTGGTCATGCAGACAGAAAGCATGAGGACTGAATTGAAAGTAAGTACAGGTAGTCCTCATTTAGCAACCCGATTGGGACTGGCAACTCGGTCATTAACGAAGTGATGGACCACAACGGTGCTTATGATCTTAATTCAGCTTTAGACCTGCAAAGGTCATAAATGCGAGGACTGGTCACAAAGTTACTTTTTCATCACCATCATAACTGCAAATGGTGGCTAAACGAGTCAGTCACTAAACAAGGACTACCTGCAAGTGAAGGAAGGATGAATGAACTGAATGAAGACTGAATAGTTTGAGAAGGAGAAGACTGAAAAAATTGTGGTTGGATGGAATTGTTGAGGTCCTCCAAAAGAGAGAGGTGAAGATTCAAGAATGGTTTGCAAGGATGGAAAGGGGTAGAAAAGTAGAGTGAATGGGTTGGTGTGAATTGAAAGGCTATTGCATGGACTTAGTATGCATTTATTGGTTTTGCTCCAGGACCCCAACTTTTTAGGATAGCTGGTATCAGCATGTAAATCTTGGCAATCCACTTTTTGAAGATTGCTGGAAAGGTATCAATGACATTGTTTTACTGTACATTAGCTTTCCATTGTAGAGAATATAGCTGGCTTTTTATAGCATTTAGCTTTGCTTTTTTAGTATATATGTTTGCATGTCCTTTTTATAATATATTGCACAATCTTCACATAATTTTTAAAAAAAGCTAATGATTGGAATATACTTCAAAGATCAGAAAGGGAATTGACTGGAATGATCAGGAAGCAGATATAGTTGACCACTACAGATAAAAATAGGAAAAGGTTGTAAGAATAAAAGAAATTCAGTTACATTAAGTTATTATTTTCAGGCAGGAATTAAGATGGGAATATGAGATGTTAATGTACCAGGAATTCTTAGGCTATCCCATAGGGCAAGAGAATCAATGCTATGCTGTTAAGAAAGTGTGAAAAAGCTGAATAAAATGTGTGGGGTTTGCCCAGACAACCTGAGGATAATCAGTTTATGAGGGACAGAAACTACAGAAAGGTATCTTTTCTTAATTCCTGCTCACCAGTGGCCTACAGTCCACCAGTGCTTTTCTCCCAAGGCAATGTGGCCCTTAACAGAAAAAAAATGTTGTCCACCCCTGTTGTACATTAATTCTCTGTGCCTGCCAACTAACATTCAGCATGCAAGCTACCTAATTCTTTACTTCTATTTATCTTGATAAAAGGAAAATGGCAAAATATGGAGAGGTGTTGGAAAAAAAAAACTTGTGAAATTTGTATTGCCATGCACATAGCCATTTTTGGTTTTCTCTAAATATGATATTTCGAATCTCATATGTAACACAAAGAAACTGATTCAGATTCAGCTATCCTACATCTATACAATGCACACTCTTAATGGTTCTATAAAGCCTTTCTCCTATCACATGTACCTACCATGGTACCAACATGCCCTGGCAACATCTTTTTTCACTTTCTCCTCATCATGGTTGCCTTCATCTAATAAAGAGCCCATGAGTGAGACAGCCTTATGTAGGGCTATCAAATCTGGGCTGAAAAAATGTAGACAATCACCAGATGGAGCATCCTGAATCCCTTTAATGTCATCTACTGCTTGTCTGGATTTTTGAAACGCAGATCTGGTAGCCCTGGGCTTAAGATATCCTTAGCTGTACTACTGTTAAAATAGCATTTCCCCCTTAAATTGATAGCTTCTAATGACAGTCAGTTTAAAGTATAAAATCGGTTATACTTTGCTACTGATTACATCACGAAGTCAGGTGGCCCCAAGGCGATGGGACCAAAGAAGTCCTTAATGGCCATTTCAAGTTGATATCCCCTTCATGGATCACTGCCTTGTCGTGGCGAAGGGGCTTGCATAACTCAGTGAAGCCATGAGCTATACCGTGCAGGGCCACCCAAGACGGACAGGTCACGACAGAGAGTTCTGACAAAATGTGGTCCACTGGAGAAGGAAATGGCAACCCACTCCAGTATCCTTGCCAAGAAAACCCCATGGACAATGTCAAAAGGCTAAAAGATATGACGCCAGAAGATGAGCCCCTCAGGCCGGAAGGTATCCAATATGCTACTGGGGAAGAGTGGAGAGCAATTCCAAGTAGCTCCAGAAAGAGTGAAGTGGCTGGGCCAAAGCCGAAAGGACTTTCAGCTGTGGGTGTATCTGGAAGCGAAAAGAAGGTCCGATGCTGTAAAGAACAATATTGTATAGGTACCTGGAATGTAAGATCTATGAACCAAGGCAAGCTGGATGTGGTCAAACATGAGATGACAAGATTGAACATCGACATCTTGGGAATCAGCGAATTGAAATGGACGGGAATGGGTGAATTTAATTCAGGTGACCATTATATCTACTACTGTGGCCAAGAAACCCTTAGAAGAAATGGAGTTGCACTCATAGTCAATGAGAGTGGGAAAGGCAGTAATGGGGTACAACCTCAAAAACGACAGAATGATCTCAGTGCGTATCCAAGGCAAACCATTCAACATCACAGTAATCCAAGTCTATGCCCCAACCACTGATGCCGAAGAAGCTGAAGTTGACCGCTTCTATGAAGACCTATACCATCTTCTAGAACTAGCACCAAAAAAAGATGTCCTTTTCATCATAGGGGATTGGAATGCTAAAGTAGGAAGTCAAGGAGTAATTGGAATAACAGGCAAGTTTGGCTTGGAGTACAAAATGAAGCAGGGCAAAGGCTAATAGAGTTCTGTCAAGAGAACAAGCTAGTCATAGCAAACACTCTTTTCCAACAACACAAGAGACGACTCTACACGTGGACATCACCAGATGGTCAATACCATCTATACAATGCAAAATTTAATTTTTTTAATTAAATTATGAGATGGTTAAATAGCATCACTGAAGCAATGAGCATGAAACTGAGCAAACTCAGGGAGGCAGTGAAGGAGAGGAAGGCCTGGCGCGATATGGTTTATGGGGCCACGAAGAGTCGGACACGACTTAACGACTGAACAGCAACAAGTTGATATGGGTATCACTCCTCCTCTTTGGTCTCCAGCCAGCCTCATTCCTTTAAGAGATGAATATAGGAGCACATGAAACAAAGAAAGCTATCTGCTTAGGCCCGAAATAGCATAACAGTGAAATGGTGTAATAGTGACATAGTATAACAGGCTGAAATAGTGAAGGGACGGGACCAACTCCTAATCGCAGTTGCCTTCCTAACAGAACACAAAGGAACTTGGAGGTCAAGCTTTCATTGAGTAAAGAAAGGAAAGGCAGAACAATCCTAAGACTGCTGCGCTTCTAACACAGTTCCATTTGTGACTCTTACCTGTTGTTGTTCTTTTAACTTTATTCAATCTGGGTTAAAATAGATTGTGGGGAAGGAAGAGATGCATAGGAAGAAGCCTACAGATGAGGACAGAATCCTGTGGCCAGACCTGTCCCATTCCTGTGGCAGTACCATTGCTTTATTTCTCAAGCCCTGCACAGGCATTATCAGGACAGTACCATTCATGTTGGCATCGTTTTCTGCCTACTGAAGGAAGGGTAATGGCAGCAGGGGAAGGCTCACAATCATTAAGCATATTGGCACAGGGAGCCAAGGAGGTACAGGGAGAAAGCAGATCTGTTCCATTAAGGCAGAGGTGAACCCAGACAGACATACTACTTAGCAAAAGTATGCAGGAATCTTCCAAGAATATTATTCTAAAGCCGATTATATATATAATATTACAAGGAAGAAAGATAATATGCAATTGATTTGCCCTTTCTTTTACAAAAAGTGGAAGTAGCAAATCCGACAATAATTACATTACAGGCCAGATGTGACAGGGAATCTGAGTCTCATTGAGTAAGAAACAAATCCAACTTCCATTTCAACAAATACAACTCCAGACTTTACAGCTTGGCAAAGCACCATACATAGAAGAGCACATTAATCTGAGGCTACATGAGAGAAAAGATGATTGATGCAAGATTAGGCACTGGCTCCAAGTTTCAAGATACATTCAATCCAATCCAGCCTAAAGATGCTAAGGCCCATCTAATACATCCCTATTACAAACCATGCCTTTGCATTATAAAGTTGAACTTAGATGTGTTTGAAAGAGAACTGGGTCATCTAATCCAAATTAAGCCTACTAGGTTTCCACACCCATGAGTGTTTCTAAACAAAGATATATAGCATGTACTACAAATGCTCTAGTAGGTTACTGTATTACACTCCATGTCTGCACTTCCTGTTTCACTATCAGTGTCATCTTAAAATGAATCTGCCCCCACAACCTTAATGCACAAGCGAAAAAGGGGGGGGGCAGATTTCCCCTAGAAGTTTATACTGTAAACTTCAACAGTGGGGAGAAAATAGAATAAAACAGTAGAAAAAAAGAAAGAATGGAAAAGGTACAGAATAGGACAACATTGTTTGACCATGTAAACTGACCATTTTATAAAATGATCCAATTACAAACACCATAATTCCTGATCATTGGTCATGCTGGCTGGGGTTCATGAAAGTTATAGTCAAAAACCTGAAAGGCACATCAGTTATGTACTCCTTACAAATGCTTGTTTTTAATGAAGAATTTTGACCAAATCTTAAACACAGAACTTCACAGAAAAAAATCAGCTGTGATAGAGGGAGTCTCTATAATAGGAAAAGTTGGTAGCTACAGATGCAATCACCATGTAGATTCTACCTGTTCAGTGACATTTTTCACAAGCAATTAAATTCTTTCTACCCTCCCTTCCTTAAATGAGTGGCAGAAGTTCATCTTGCATGTTTTAGGAGCCCTAGGTCACAAAAGAAAGTAGGAGTAGGAAGGACAAAGAAGAAGATGATGTTGGAGCTGAACAGAAGTCATTATTTTTACCTATTTCCAATATAAGTATATACTGTGGACACACAAAAGCAAGAGATCCTTTTGGTTTTGCAAAAGAACAGAAAGAGACCTTTTCCTGCGCAAGGGTCTTTTGTGCAGTTTTATTTCAGTACGAATTTCCTCTGTTCTCCCTCTCCAGTAATTTGAATAAATTTCACACTCTTGCTGGTTGATGACCGCAATAAAGTTTGATTTGATTTGAAATTTCACACTGGCAGACAGTTTCCTTCAGTCCAAGATATGGCCACATTTCAATGGTAACTTCAGATGAGAGAGACAAAAAGAGCCATTCAAGAGAAAGAAACTTTATTTCTCAGTCAAAGGGGAAGAAGAGATCAAACTCTTACCAGTTCTATTAAACACAAAGGGTTAGAAAATTGAATGCAAGGTAGTGCCTGTTCCATTCATTCATTGCAAAAGATTCCATAGTCATTTTTCAATTAAATTGTGGCACTCGCTGGGTCATAAAAATGTAACATAGATCAAGAACTTTGTGAGATTAGAAGCTATTGTCAGCTACATCTACCTTAGGGGAGAAAGAGATGAAGAGCAGGTACTTTTTGAATATCAGCTGTTTGTTCTGGTTTACATATCTCCCTCAGTAATATTCTTGAAGCAAACATTATTAGATCATTGTACTTCATAAAGGGGGCGGAGGGGAGGGTAGACAACTGATGTTGTCTATATCCTCTATAGTAGGTTAAAGACAAGGATCCAACATAAAGAAGACCTAAGAAGCAATACATCATGCTCTTCATTTCACCTCACTGATCCTGCCAATAAACATCCTGCACACTGTGGCACCCGTAGACCACATGAACATTCAAAGCAGGATAGCAGCCGCTCTCTTACAATGGGATTAGATACTGAATCCAAATGACTGGTCTATGTTACTAGAGCTCACACTACGTGACTTTACACTTCATTTCTATAAAGATATCTAAGCATTAAACTTACTAGAAACCTAGATTATATTACTTTTTTGACAGAACAAAATAAGTCCTATTGGTGCAGAAATCAGCACGTGCATGTTAAGAAACATGGATTCTTATTTTTATATGAACAGAATGGAAACAGATCTTATTGATCAATTTTAATTACAGGTTGTGGTCTGTTATAAACAGTTACTGTAAATTATTCTTTGATACACAAAGTTTGGACCACCTTGTTGATGTGGCAGCATGAACTCTTCTAAACTATATTATTCATGCTGACATGGGAGTGAATTATTCTGATCCAGCTATTGAATATAAGGAACTTGTCCTTAACAGAAACATTGTGTTAAGAGAACTCAGCTTTATATATCCACAGATCTACTCAACCATAGCAGTGGTTTCTATATTCCTACACTGCACATACAGTATAGTCTTTTCAACGAGGACTACGGCTATTTCATCAGATGCCATTTCCCAGGAGAAGAGAACAAGAAATAGTTTTCAAGATGAACAGGAAGCACATCACTGAGTTCATTGGTACCACATGGATATGAACAAACGCCTGCATTTAATGGTGTGGTCTCTAGCCCACAAACGTTTGTGCTGTAATTAGAAAATAAATGTGTTAGTATTTAAAGTACTGTATGTTTTTTTTTATTTTCTTTCATTTTTATTACTGTAACAATCTAACAGGAATACTCTTTCACTATCTTAAATTAAAAAGGGTGGTTTGTTCTGTTTTTTAATTCGGCGGTCCTGGCTTTTGGATCTTTTTTCCTGAGGTAACAGAAACAAGTTGTCAATGGAAAATGAAATGCAAAGTTAGATGGATCTCATTGTCTAAAAAAATGACCAAGAACCAGATTAGATACAGGACAGGGATGATATAATTAGGTCTTCAGTGTATAGAGGAATACAGTGGTACCTCAGGTTACGAATGCCTCTGTTAACGAACTTTTCGGGTTACGACCAGCTCCGGCCGCAAAAATTTACCTCGGTTTGCGAACTCCACCTCGGGGTACGAACAGGGTACGCGGCCATTTTCCTTCCCGTGACACGGTCCGCGGCCATTTTTCCGCCCCTGACATGTGGTCTGTGGCCATTTTACACCCGACATGTGGTCCACGGCCATTTTTCCACCCGACACGTGGTCTGTGGCCATTTTCCACCCCTGACACGTGGTTGTAGGGAGGGGGACTCTCCCTCCAAGCAATAGCCGCCTCCCTGTCCTCTACACCAGAACGAATTAACGGTAATTACATTGAACCTTATGGGGAAATTTCCTTCGGGTTGCGACCAATTCGGGGTGCGACCAGAGTCACGGAACGAATTAAGTTCATAAACCAAGGTTCCACTTTATTATTTCCTGTGGGAACCTCTTACTCACGTTCTCCCCCTTTTTCCCTACTTCTGGAACATCAGATCCTACAACTAATTTTCATTTCTGTCATGGTGGTGCCACAATATTCCATTTGTCAAATAGGTAGAGTAAGAGGAAGGGCAGTGCACGCAGGTGTGTTTAAGGCAGCTTATTTGTGTGTGCCTCCTGAAAAATGGTCTGAAGAAATTGTGATCAAGCCCACAAGATAAAGTGAAGAAAGGTGTTATCCCCTTCTCTATGCAAACTGCTGCTCACTCTTCTCTGCTAAGAGTTTGACATGAGTCAGGAAGAGGCAAAATGGCAGCCTTTGGGTGTGCCAGGCTGGTCAAAAGTCCTCCGTGCACAATGTGCTAGGTCAGTGTTCTGTAAGAATACTTGCATGACAATGTCTTGGTCCTTATCAGTGTAGGAGGCCCTATAGCTCCTGCTTTGCCTTTTCCAGTGTTAAATCCAGCTACCACCATACAGGAGAATGAATTGCGGCTTTGCAACAGAAGACATTTTACACATTTCATCTGTGCTCATGCCATACAATCTCACAGAGTCAAGTTATTCAGGTCAAGTACATCGTTTGCAAAAATGAGTGCCTGACTCCATTTTTAAAGATACCATGGATGTCAATCTGTGATAATGTGAAACTAACTACTTTGGAACAAGCTGTTCTTTACAAGGGATTCTCCCCATTTAACAACATTGCTGTCTTGAATCAAGTGGATGAGTGATGTCACATTTCATGTAAAATGAAGGGGTTGGCTGTGTTTTTTCCCTGATGGTGAGATAAGCAGGCCAGATGGAGAATATTTTAAGCACAAACCATTCCTGATAGCAGTCTCTGCCTGGAATTAAAAAAAAAATCCTTTAGGTGAGTGTTTTGCGGATCTTTATAACATGTACTGGTAAAGTACTTGCATTATAATAAGGAGAACTCTAACGAAGTCCTCTACCCTATCACTTATATCCAACTTTCCTTTTTTTTCTTCTTTTTCTTTTTTCTTTCTTTTCTTTTTTCTTTTTTCCTTTTTTTTTTTTTTTTTTGAGGCAAATCACCATCCTCCCTGTAGCCCTGAAAATCCAGTGATTAAGGAGGCCAATTCAGAACATCAAAGGACCCACTCTGTCTTGCACAGCTCGATATACAACACTTAGATAAATCAGATATGGAACTGCTGCTTAGCACTATACTGAATTTTCAAGAGGACCTGTAAGCAGAAAACTGGTATTTGCTAGTGGCTCCCCAAAATCCCCCAGCTACCAGCAAATGCTACTGGCTTTTGCATATTTGGTTTTGTTTCTGGTTACATTCAGTCCCTGCTCCATTCTCTTTTGATAGCCTGCATGCATCAAATAATCCAAACTCAAGGACACCAAGCTAGAGTCACCATTTATTTACCTGGACAGGTGTTAGTCCAAAAGTGTAGACTTCAGAGAAGTTGGGAAAGTGCCAGAGACTCTGATTAAGATGCGGGTGGAAAATAAAACAAGATGAGAGGAATTTTGATTAATCAAGAAACAAGAGGCATGCCCTGTTTGCCCAAGATTACACTGTGGAATGTGGCTCTCCTTTTTAATAAGCTCATTTGTTTGAAATGGGATGATTCATGCAACGTTTGGCAGACAAAACAGAAGGGGAAAAGGATCCATGTGACCCACTTTGCGTCTGAATAATATAGGACAGAGTTGTGAGAAAGCCATTCAGCTATTGTCACAGAATTCACCATCAGGAACCATTCACATAAAATATATCATGACACAACCCAGCACATGTGGAACCTCAGCTAGAGTAGATTCTCAGCCATTATGCCAGGCCAGCCTTACCTGACAAAACAAATATTTATCTTCATCTTCAGCTCAACTGTATGCCTGTCAGTGTCAGGAAAGAGAATGGAGAAGACCTGGTTGGCCACTAAGGAAAATAAAATGCTGAACTGAATGGCCTTTGGTCTGATCCAGAAGGCTGTGTCATATGTATAAAAGTGACATGACTGCACTCTATCCTATTAATCTGCCAGTTAACCAAACCCATCACTACAGTACATTTCTGTTTTTCCCTTGTTTGTTGAAATGGTAGAGCTATCTTTAAGGTTACACTGGGGCACTGAAATATGTGCACAATTTAATTAGGCTTGACCAACCTGTGATCTCGTAAGGGAAGACAATTCTCCATTATTTCATAGAATTTAGAAAATGGATGATGATGTCATCTGCAGGTGCTCGGGGGGGACAGTAAAATGAGTGCTGGAGGGCGTGATGCAAGGTCTAGCAGATTTTGGGAACATGGGGGAGGAAACAGGACCATTGCAAAAGAAACACCTCAACCCAAGAGAGCAGGGCAAGCATGAGACACCCAGATAACTCCTCCTTAATTATGCTAGGTATAAGTTGACTGGAGAATTGCTTTAGTGGGCTTTCAAGATTCTGTACTTCACCCTCCTAGCAATAAAGATCTTTCCAGAAATCCAAGTGGTTCTTTTTTTCTTAGTTTCCCGTCCTGCAGGGCTTGTCAGAGGATCACACTGACCTATAGGCTGCGGGTTGGCCATTTCGGCCTTAGACAGTCCAAACTTCTGGCGGCCAGCAAGTTGGGAAATGGTCTTATTGTGAGCAACTTGCACAGCGTCATTCTTTCATAACAAATTGCTGTCAACGAGTCCACATGTGCGTTGATACTGCTCTGTGACACACATGACTCTGTAGCCAAGAGAAAAGGCACAGAACCAAAAAAATTATAGCAGTGCACTACATAAAACAGCAACCCTAACTATACATTGTTTTCAAAAGCACCTGAATCAACAGTCCAGAGGCTAAGCTGTGTTTACCTAAAGCAGTTGTGGCCCTGGCAATGTGCCACATAGGAGAAACCCTGGTTCCACCTTCCTCTGGCTTGTATACTTCATGTGCCAATTGACCACACCTCCACCAGTTGTTTATAGAATCTTGCAAAGCTGTACTTGTGGTAGGCAAGCTCTCCTATTAGTTAGAATCAGATCTCCTCACCTCCTTCAATGGGCACAGGAAAGAAGACTTCCAGGAATGGCTCTTCTAAAGAAACCACAGCTTTTGTATTACAGCCCCTAGGACTGGCCTGACCATTAGACTGGGATGTAGTCACCTTTACTAGTTGTTTGGGATAGGGCAACAAATAGCTGGTAGTAGTAACAATAGTAATAGTATTAACCAAGACCATTTTCCATAGCAGGGCAGATAAGAGATATAGAATGTTCTATCTGAATAAAGAAAATGACTTAACCAACCTTAGATACTAGGTTTGTGCAAGCTATCCATCAGAGCCCTTTTCAAAGTGTCCAAAGAGCCCATTTGAAACTGCTGTTCAACTCATTGAGACACCACATCCTCTTGAAGGCTAAGCACAGCTATTTAGGGGGCCTCTCCCATCATCTGAGCACAGATGTGCACACACAGACAGTATTTCTACTTCTACTTTCCTGCCAATGCAGAGTAGCCTCCAAAACATTCACACAGCCCTATCAGATACTAAGGGTGGGAAGTTGATCCTCTGACTTACGTACCAAAATGTCTTGGCTCAGCCACATCGTACGGAAGTTTCTGAAAACAGCCTGATCTAAGCCCATGAATGTGGGCATTCTGGACCTTCTGTCCTTTGGAAGAACAAGCTGGAAGTCAAAGGATTCTGTGTATGCTTTACAAGAGTGCCCATGTTTTCACTTAATCAGTTGTTGATATAGTTCATTTTACTGGAAGGGGATCTTACAACTGTACTAGATAAAATCCATCCTGATATTTTTAAATAACATCAGTACTTTGGGAATATGAGGTTTTGCCAGTTCTGTCTTTTGGTTTGCAGGGATGAGGAAATAACATACTGTTAAAGCTAAGACGGATACAGATTTTTGGGAAAGTAATTTGACTTGACTATTTATCACAACAGTGCATTTGTTTGTCTTTCTTTCTGGTGCTGAAGACTATGTTCTGGGTGTTCAGTACTGCCACATATAATTCAAACTCACAGCACCAACAAACATAAAACAAGTTGCAAAATAAAAACAAAAGTTCCTAAAGCTTGGTTTTCCAAAGCACATTCATCATGCATGGTAACTAGGCTGCGTGTGTGTCCTAGACCCATACAAATCAAAATCTGTGTGGGCTGAAAACTTTGGTAGACATGTTAAGTCCTCCCAAAGGGGCCTCCGGCGTCTCCTAGGTAAGTTTTGGTGCAGGTAGGAGCTAGCTTGATTACATCTCCGTGGGCTTTTAGACAGCATTAGTCAGAAGCACCTGCTTCCTAATCATTATCTGACTACATGAGCAGCCAATATCAGCCTGATCAGGTACAGGAGGAAGGATAAATATTTGGTTTATTAAAATCCCACATCTTGCAACAATTTGCAGTACCCACAGGCAAGCAACCATTTCTTTTTGGGGCGGGGGCGGGGTACTCTGAAAACTAGTCTCTGCCAACCCACAGTAGGAATCCAGGGGGGTAATGTGTCTGTCCACAGCAACTATTCAAAGAAAGAACAAGGGCTCGGGGTACCATTGTTCTGAGAACAATATGGGAATGGGGGAATCATATCCCAGCACAACAAGAGACCTCTAGAGTGACCCCCATCTCAAGATCCATAAAACAGAAATAGTTAAACATTATACTGTAATGATAGTAGCAATAGTTAGGTTTTAAACTGAATTAGAAGCTATTTCAATTAAGTAATAAGTATTGCCTACACATATGCCCGCATACACACACACGCACACATGATTTCTATGGTCACTCAACTCATCACCAGTTCTACATAAAGTCTGGGAAATATTATACCATATACCTGTATAGGTTTTGTACTGTATTGGAATCCCTCCAATTTTATTTTTTTTTAAATGATGTTTGGGAAGGTTGGAGTGGGAATATATTTCCATCCTGTTTGTCAGGCTCCCTTCATCATTTTCTAGACAAAACAGATGATTTGTTAAGTGAAATAACATGCCTTCACACATCTAGAGGAGTGTTCTGAAGGCACCACAATGAGATCTGTGACAAATCCTCCAACAGAAACCATAGCCCACCCAGTCAGGGCTTGGGTTCCAGCATCTTCACAGAGCTTACTAAAGTCTGGAGAACCATCTTGGAATTCTGATTACATATACTACCTGAGATAGCATGTCAGAATGTGGTTACTGGGATAGACTGAAAAATCTGTGTTACTTAACAAAGTCTTCATTTTTCAAAGCAGTGCTCAACTACAGGTTAGACCAGGAGCAATTTTACTGGTTTATACCCATTTACAGGAGATTGAGAATTTATGAAACTGCTAAAACTCTAGCCAGTGACAGGCTATGGAGTCCATTGGAGTTGGGTGGCTAATAAATCCAAATAAATAAATAAGGACTTTAGTACAATGCAGAGGTTAGTACAGTGCCAAAAACGAGAACAAATTTTGTCGAAATGACACACTCACCTCTTCTTCTAGTTCACTGGACCCTTCACCCGAGACAGTAACCTCACTTTCCAGCAGTTTATCAAACATTAAGACCTATGGCTGACAGAGAATGTGTCCCACATCACAGCTTCCCTCAGTAGCTGTAGGTGAAAGATGACTAGCAAAAGTATTAATGGAGCATAACTACCACCTGTGAAAATCGTGCAGATTATACATTCAGCCCAATGTTCAAAACCAACCCTCTGTTTTGGGGCTCAAAAGTAGGCTACCAGCCTTCTCCCTAACAGCACGATCCCATGTTCGTAGAGACAAAGTATAGCAGGGGAGTAAGACAGAAATGCAAACCTGGAGAAAGGCCCTCGTGGGATACCTCTGTAAAAACTGCAGCTGTCTCTGACCCCGTGCAGTTCAACAACTGAGCATGCTCCCAGACAAGTTCACCAGCTTCCATAGCAGTGTTTCTCAACCTTGGGGGCTTGACGATGTATGGACTTCAACTCCCAGAATTCCCCAGCCAGCATCAAACTGAGGGCATATTTTCTCTAAAAACATGCTCTTACTTCATCAGAAATTAGGCACATCAGGCACCAATGTGATTTTCTACTTTATTCACCAAAATAATTTGCCTCTCTTCAGGGTCACGTGTCTTATGTTGGGTGAAGGGAAGATGCCATTTGCTGTTCAGGTAGCAAATTATCTAACATTCACTTAACTGGACTCAGTGTAAGGCAGTTAATCTGGGTTTGGTGCTTAGCCTACATAGGAAAAAAATCTGCCTAAAATAAAATAATTAAAAACTAAGGGACTAGAATTAATGTTCTACCACATCAGCAGACTCTGCCCAGCCAAGTCTTCAGAGTGTTTCATCCTTTTTGCTATAAGGAAAAAGCAGAAGGGAAGGGAAGAAAGTCCATATCCATTTGGGACATTCTCACTTTTGGAATGACAGTTCTTGTACTCTTGTTCAATATGCCTTGAACCTACTTAAAAACATGGTACTCCAGTGTGCCTTGTGGTCACAGCATATTCCCTAGCAATAAATTTATAGGGCAGCAATTTACGATAGCGGCGCTGTTCTTGGACAATAACTAGTTTGAAATAGTTTTATGAGGGGAAAAATTCCAATAGCGCATCTAAAAGGCATTAGTAATTACAGCAGCAGGGCAAAATGAAAACAGAAAGCATGCCCTGCTTCACCCTGTTTGCAAGAAAGAGATCATCTTTCATAACTAAGTTCAGGTACAAATGCGAATGAGGGAATTCCATGATACCTTTGGGTGTCAATTCACTGACGCATATCTATCTGGGCTAAGATAACAGAAGCTTTGTCTGTTAAATTATTTAAAGGCATCCTTCAGTATATTAATGGGCTTATATAGTATTTATTTTGCATATCTCATAAATTTACATTAATATATGAAATTCCATGCAATTTTATTGATAGAAAGGAATGCTTTGGAAATGGTTGCTGCACCATGACACCAGCAAAGAGAAGGCATCAGATCTGATGCTAAAGCTATGCAAGATAGAATCCAGGAAAATTGTCATGTTCCCATTTCAATTTTCTCATGCCAGTGGGAAATAAAACGTCTCCATATCCCTGATTTTCACCTCCCCCTATCCCTCACCATCGGCCATGCCTGCTTAAGCTGCTGGAGAGTTTTTGTTCGGCAAGCTATAAATGTTCAGCAACAGTGAATTAGGAATTAGAAAAGAACAAAGGAAATGAAAATAAGGGAGTACAGGCAGTGATAAGTGCCTATTGATCATGATCATTTAAAAGGGTGGATTGCTCCCAGGCCTTGCACTGATGAGCTGAATGTCCTGTGTGTGTATTTAGAACCCTTCGGTTCTGTTTAATCCATGAATAGTATAACCAAACCACTTTATCAATATCCTGCTTTTCACCTATGCCATCAAGACTGCAGCTCTTGAGGAAGCACAGAAAGTCATACTTTAAGCATGACCTGTTGATCTCAACTCTTTCGTTCCCAAGGCCTTCCTGGACTGTGTCCCGTGAGCTAGCTCCGAACTCCTTAGTGTCTTGGAATTTGAAAAACCAACCTTTGCAGGCTTGGATTGAGTTGGTGTAACAGGGAAGTAAGAAGCTGAACAAAGTTACACAGTACTACTGAGCTTCAAACTGCCTGTAACTTGCTCAAGGTCACACAGAGCGTCTCTGTGCTAGAGTTTAACTTGGCCAGCATACAACAGCCTTCCTGCTAGAGCAGGCATCCTCTATCTGTGTGTCAGTATTATGTGCCAGATCTGTGCACAAGCTCCTCTCCCACTACAGGGCTCGATAATATATGCTGCTGACAACACTCGCCCAAAATGCCTGGCTAGTTTTCCCCTTATTCTTTTCCTACATTGATTCAAATGACAACAGTAAGGTGTCAAAGCAGTGCTCCATTTCCCCCAAAGCAGCTCTCCTCTCCAAAAGAGGTTATTGTCTTAAGTCTCAGAGTACTTTAACATTTGTTGACTTGTTTTTTGACTTACTTTATTACAGTGAGGTGGCAGCTGGTCTGGTGCTGTTATCTGTCTGTCTGTCTATCATCTACCTCTGTCTGTCTGTCTGTCTATATCACTTTGCAGCCCCTAGCTGCCCCTGTTCCAGGAGCGAGAACAGATGCATGGGAGAACTGCATCTTCTTTTGGGATTTCCCTGAACATGGAGAAGCCATGGAGGCTGCAGATGCATGTTCAAGGAAAGACAGGACCCACACCCACAGCCCACAGTAGTTCACAACTAAGGTAAGTGCAAGAAGCTGAACTCATCCATGAGAATGATATTTAAATTCCTTCAACTTAAACAAAAAATGAAAAGCAATTTCCCCCTCAAACTATATTAGAACAATTGAAAAAATGCAGAAAAAATGTTCAGCAGAGTATTGGCTGTGAGATTACTTTCATTTATTTACCTATCATATTAACAAATGTATATATTGTCCTAAAACCACATGTAGTCAACAACATAAAACAATGCAAAAACTCCAAAAGGCCTGGGTAAAAGAAAAAAAGGGGGGGTAGTCCCCTTTCCAAACCGATATAAGGAAAATTCAGAGATTCCACTCCTCAACATTCATAGTAGCTTGTTCCACCAGTTCACCAACTGGTAATTTCTGCCAAAAAAAAAGAGGAAAAAGCAGAATGTATGGACTGAGGACTGCAAAAGAACTGCAGACTTTGCAAGAACTGCAAAAACTGCAGACTTTGTTGTTTAAATACTGATTACTTTTCTCTTTCTCTGAGGAGTACAGTAAGGAGTAGTTCCTAGTGAACAGAACAGAAAAAACAGGTGGCATGAAAATTCACTGGAAATCCATCTGGAATATTTTCCATCCTAGCCTGCACTGCCAAGAGAGGCAGTCATTTTCCAAGTTCTCTCATGTACTCTTTCTAACTGGTGTGAAGAGCTATGACAGTTCCTTTGAACCATATCATTGTTGGGACCCAGTGTGGAATGCGGGTGTTTATGCGTATGACCCCTGCTCCATTGCTCCACAAGCTTCCAGTGGTGTGCTCAGCACCACAGGGGTCTTCCATGATACGGGAAAATAGTTAGCTTTTTCTGGTGTCCTTATTCCTTGGGTAGAATGGGTTGGGAAGACTTCAAAAGATGGGGGGGGGGTTACCTTCGAGTCAGTTTTTAACTCCTGGCAACTGCCTGAACTGGTCCCTGCAGTTTTCCTGGCACAGTTTTTGAGGAGGGGTTTGCCATTGCCTCCTTCCTAGGGCTGAAAGAGAGTGACTGGCCCAAGGTCACCCAGCTGGCTTCATACCTCAGGCGGGACTAGACCTCACGATCTCCCACTTTCTAGCCTGATGCCTTAACCACTGCACCAAACTGGCTCTCCGAAAAGTTATTAGTGCCAAGTTATTTCTGCACCCATCCATTCTATGAGACTTACAGTACCTCCTGGTTGTTACTGAACTGCCCTTGGCCATCACCAAGATTCACTCCTGAATGTGTTTTAATAGGATGGGCTGTAGTGGAAGTAGCAGCCATGCCCCTGTCTAAACTTGTACTGTAGTGGGGGGAGGGGGGATCTACAGTAGATTGGCACAGATTTTGGACTCCCAAACATTTAACAATAGCAGCAATAAATCACTCACTTCCCAACTCTGAATTAGATTGCTGAAATAAAGGTTTGGGGAAAGTAGCAGCAATTTTCTGTGTGGAACTGCATTCAGTTGCGATACTCAAAACAAATACTTGGGCCCAAAATTACTTAATCTGAAATGCACTTTGGGCTAGTTGTTGGGTATTTGAGCTTTAGTTAGCAATGATAAAGTCCTGCAAATTTGAAGTTGGCCCACCAAAGCTATATTGTACTGCCCACAGTAAGCCTCTGAACAAGGCAATATATGACTTTTACAAATCACATTAGAAATATGCTTTGCTATTTCACCCCCCCCAAAGAAAACTTTTCACAACTTGACATGAAATTTACTGCCTGTTTAAGATTTTACATTATTTTTCATGCATGTTTTGCCATTCAGTCTAAATTGCAGATCAAACAAGGTGGCCCCATTGCACCAAGCCAAATCTGCAGCTGCACAATAAATAAATAAAGTTTGTTTTCTCACACTTTCCCCTCAAGCTACTTATTGCAACCAACTGGTGAGCGGAGAAATTTAAATAGGGAAAAAAAGACATGCTAAAATGAGACCAACCAACCACCACAACAAATCTTTTGATTATATTTGGAAAAATTAATAATTCTGAAACATTCAAAGACCCCAGACATGAATCTAAAAGAGAAACATTTCACACTGGGGGGAAAAATAATAAAAGCTAAAATTCACATTAACTTTCTATCCCCAGTCAAACACGCTAAAAGGAAAAGGAAAACACAAAATTCTGTCAACGGGTTTTCCATTAAGAACTACCATTTAACCCCCTCTTTGTAATCCAGCCCTTTCTCTCAGCCACAAATTCCCCCTCCTTAATAAAAAAATAAGAATTGTAAAACAAGTTATATGACTTTAATTAAATGCACTTATTAAAAGAGTGAAATATTTGGAGAGGCTGGCTTTTCCTTCAGTGCTAAAGGCACATTTTCCAGCATGCTGCAGAGCGTCTGCATCCGCCTCCCCCAGGCCATTTTTAATGCACAAATAAATCCCCACCTGAAGTGCTGACAGATTATTATGCAGTGTGGCAGCCAACTAAAGTAAACACCGGGACAAAAGTTTTAACCTCTTGCAGTCCCCTTCTTGCCTTCGGTTCAGATCTGACAAGTGAAACAGGCTCCTTGACATGCCCATCTCTGGGTATTTCAGGCCTGTTGCTAATTTTGCTTTCTTCCCTCCCCAGAAAATGCCTTCAAAGCCTCCCAGGGCTGTGCATGTGTGAACACTCTGTTTTTTTACCAGCGAAAAGCACAATTCGTTCTTGTGAAGTAAATGCCATCGTTTGTTTGCCTTTATACATCATGAGACAAGCAAAACAAGCCATCCCTGACTCGGTGCTCTCCTGATGTGTGTTGCAACAGAACTGGAAATCCTAAAAGTGGTGTCCTCATATATCTGGAGGGCACCAGCCTATAGAAATAAGCTTTATACAAGAGTGCACAAGATCGCACTTCTCGGTAGGTCCACAACTGATTTCAACAGGATACAGTTCAAGCAGACACGATTAGCAATTGCCCTCAACCAGGGTGCTGAAAATGGGAACTTGATTCAAACCAACACATCCTTTGAGGTTACAATGTGGTTTTCCCCAGAAATATTTCAGGGATCAAATTGAAAACTGGAAAAAAAATAAAAGCCTACTATTTAATCATGTTGGCCTAGCAGGTCATGCATACTGTGTTGAAAGTGGATTTCTGATTTCTGGATCCCTGCCAGAGGCCGGGCTACTTTACTGGCTCTCTTTTCCGTGGAATTGCCAACATTTCCAATGAGTGATCAAAGGGTGTGGTCAACTTCATGGAATATCTAGGCCATCATGTGGTTTGTCCAGTTTTCACTTAGTATATTGGGTGCAGCTAGCCAACTCTAGTTTACTAAACTATGTTTAAGCAAAGCATGACTTAACATGAGTTGTGAATCCAATCTGGATGAAAATGTCCTTCCGCTTGCAGAGATTTAACTACATTCATTGTGGGAGGATTTTTTGGGAAGGAGGGTTTGGCAAAATGAAGAGACACTTTAGCAGCCAATATAAAGACTAATAAAATAATAAAATAAAATAAAATAAAATAAAATAAAATAAAATAAAATAAAATAAAATAAAATCTTTCTAGCTTAGTCAGCAATCAGCTGATACAGAGTGGTAACTATGTTAAAATATGGGGAAAATATGTGGCATTCTCATCTAGCTCTCAGCCCAGCCACACTGCCCTACAGGGAAGCATCTATATATGATTCTTAATCATTGCACAAATAAAAGCCAGCAGTTCAAAGTCATGCATCCAAAGAGCCAGGGATTCCAAAGACCCAGATGACTTCCTTCAGTCAGGCAATAAAAAGGAAATCATTTAGAGAGGGTAGAGTTCTGCCCTGCCCTGCTATCTTAAACGAAGAACCTCATCTACAAATGGAGAGCTTTCTCAGAATTGAGGAACCTGGAAAATCAGGATCCTGCATTGTATGTGTATCCTCAGACAGGAATTTGTCCCCTCTGGGAATTAAATATATTCTGTGTTTTTTAAAAAAGCACAGAGAGGGAAGGGGAACTGGAGAAGAACTCATCTATCTTCTGCCTTGGGTGGCATGGAAATTGTGTGAGAATTCCAATTAAGAAGTGGCATTTTATCTGTCACTGATTTCCCCATTTGCTGAAATCTCTGTAGGATTGATCTGTAATCTAGTTTTAGTTGCTATTTCCATACCACAGTTAAACAGAACCTCCACATTCAGATGAAATGGTAAAGTATTACGATAAATAAAAACAAGAAGCAGTGATACCGCTTCATGCCTTGTCAAATGCTGGGTAGTCTTACAAAAAATATGACATGTATGCCATCCTTTCATTAAGGATGCTGTTGAAAATGGGTACAACAACCAGCCTTAGAACTGACAATGAAGATATTGAAGTGGTAGGTAGCTTCTGCCTTTTAGGATCAACCATGAATAGTAAATAAACAGCAATCAAGAAATACACTGCAGACTAGCACTTGGTAGAGCAGCCATGAAGGCCTTGGAAAAGATATTCAGATGCCGTGACATGTCTATAGCTACAAAGATCAGAACAGTGCAAGCCATGGCATTCCCTGTGACACTCTATGGAAGCAAAAGTTGGACTTTGAAAAGGAGTATTGACGCCTTTGAACTTTGATGTTGGAGAAGACTCCTGAGAATACCATGGATGGTCAAGAAACAAGCAAATGGATCATTAGAAGAGAATATGTGTAGCTCAGGGTTGAACTGTGAAGTCCCTGGAGTTCTCTGAGCTTGGCTGTTTCCTTGCAAATGTTTCATTACCCAGCTAGGTAACATCTTCAGTGCATGTTACCTAGCCGGGTAATGAAACATTTGCAAGGAAACAGCCAAGCTCAGAGAACTCCAGGGACTCCACAAATGGATCAGTGAACAAATCAATCCAGAATTCTCACTTGAGACACAAATGACCAGGCTCAAATTATCATGCTTTGAGCACATTATGTGAAGACCTAGCCCTCTGGAGAAGGCTCTAATGCTTGGAAAAGGAGAAGGGGGAAAAAAAGAAGAGGACGACTGGCAGCAAGGTGAATCAGCTCAGTTAAAGTGGCAGTGGGTGCACCACTGGAAGACCTGAAGGACCAGGTTACAGACAGATCATTGCAGAGAAAATCTATATCTGTGGTTGCTAAGAGTCAACCAACCTGACAGCACATAATCAATCAATCAATCAATCAATCAACATTCTATTTTGACCAATACTGGTTAGCTGACAGTGTCATGCAACTATGAAAACAGTAAATTCCATGCTCAGGATTATTAGGAAACTAAAACTCTCATTACCCTAATATTCATATACTTGCAACCATATGCAAAATACTATGTACAATTAATTTCAAAACAGCATATTGTAGTAGAAAAGTGGAAGGAAAGAGCATCTCAAATTCCTAGATAGCTACAGCAACACCCCTAAAAGAATGATTGCAACATTTGGAACATTTTAAGAATTTGTTTTATACAAATATCATGAAAAGATATTTATAAAATGTGTGTTTGTATGCAGAAAACAGATAGATAACCATGGGTTCTTTTCTTTCTTGTTATAATACTAGGACTCGGGTTTAACCCACTGGACTTACAGCTGGAAAATCAGGGCACACACGAGGAAGTACTTCTTCACATAATGCATACTTAATCTATTGAACCTATTGTCATGAGCTGTTCCGTTATGTTAGTGGCCAACTACGTATTCTTTTATTCTTCTCTAAATATTCAAAATAGGCACAGAGACCAAATCTTGACCAAAACCTCAGTGAGTAACCACTAACCACTGTTGATGGGGATAGCATCAAGGGAAGAGAGCTGTCTGACAATTTCCCAGTGGCATCAGACTGACCACCGTGGGAAACAGGACACTGGAGTAGACAGACCCATCTAATCCAGCTGAAAAGCTAAGCAGAGGCTGTTCCAAGATCAGCACCCAAATATCCTTTGAACTGGAACTGGTTTGGACTGAAATGAATACATGCTGTATGATCAAGAATATGTCCTGCTATTAAGCTAGCAAATTCCCTCAATAACTAGTTTTGGTGGAACTTGGTCTGATCATACAAGGCAATTCTTCCATTATTAAGTTCTCCCAGGCTACTAAGAGGATAAAAGTCAGAGGAAATTACTTGTGCCAAGTTACCCCTATAATATACAACTAGACATTTCAGCCCAAGAAGTTAATATCTAATGAGAACACCCAGCAAACAATCAGGTACTTCAAGGGCCAGATATCATGTTTCTATAGATAAACTGGGCAGTGTAACTCCAGAAGTAGAAGGCTAGAGAATCTTTTACAGGGGGGAATGGCCAGTTTAAGATCAGTGGGATTTTTTGAGCTAGTCTGTGTTCAAGAATATAGCATGACAGAAACATCTCACACCTCCAAAAATTAAGGCCTAGACTGTGTTTTCACATTTTGACAAGATGCCACATGTTTCAGTAATCCTTGCAGGAGATTGTTTTTAGAGCAAGATTCCTTCCTTTTAAAAAGTGGTAATTATGAAGTTATTTTCCTCCAGCTCCTGGTTAAAAAAAAAAAAAAATTGGCTGGAGAAGTTGAGCTGGAAGCTAGATTGTTCTTCAGGTTTCACAATAGTGGAAAGCTACTTTCTGTCGCCTTAAGAAGCCCAGTTTTCCAACCAGGTGACATCTCACCTGACAGGCAAAGCTAAACTGTTTATTCTTATATATGCAGTGTGGGGCTGTTGAAGCAAAACAAAAAAGTGACCACTGAAATATAAACCTTGAATTTGCTTCATTTTAAGACTCAAATCAGGCTTAACCATGCAAACACCCCATTCCAAAGTTCAAGATGTTTTATTCGTCAGAAGTAAATTTGATCATAAATTTGGAAGAAAGAAAATCTAAGGTAGCCATCCAGCTCAGAGTTGGATCAATATATTCATCCGTTATGGAAAAGCATGCCTCTGCAGAACTGGCCAAGACATGATTCATAGACATTATTTCTAACTGGGAAAGTTGTTCCCACAGTTACTTCTAGCTATAGATTCAAGAACTGTCTTTAAAAACTATTAATACATATCTACAGCTAAAACAGCAGATTGCTTTGAAAAACCCTGATGCCCCTCTCTCTTTCACTCAAACAAAACAGTTGACAGGTCAGTTGTCACACAACAGTTAGAGAAAGACACTTTGAGCAAGAGCTGGTGACATGCCACAAGTCTCCATATAAAGCCTTCTTATAAAGCAGGGTTTCTCAACCAGGGTTCTGCAGAACCCTAGGGTTGTGCAAGCAGTCACTAGGGGTACTCTGGGAGCTCATGATTTATTTAAAAAAAGCAGAAACCGAAGAAACACTCTCCAACCTCCAACACGGGGTTGGCCCACCGGAGCCCACGTGAACCCTGGGGGGGGGGCAGGAATTGTGCACGCATGTGCAAGCAGGGAGGTGAGGAGTGAGCTGGGCACACTTTCTGCAGGTGCACTTTCTGCCTTTCGGCAGGCACAGAGGCCCCAGGGGGTGGGGAGCTCTCTCTCAGGGCAGGCGCAGGAGATCTGGGGCTGGGCTGGCCCAGGTACCAGTGGCAGCAGAAGCCACCCACAAAGGTGCAGGGGGGAGGAGGTGGGGGAATGGAAAAAGTGATGGTGGAGGTGAAAGTTTTGGCATCAGGGTGCCAGGATATCAGGAGAGGTTGAGGAGTCCAAACATTAAGGGGAGGGGTGTTGGAAGTGGCAAGGTGTCAGCTGCCTTCTAGTTTTACAAAGGGGTCCTTGGGACAGGAGGTGGAAAAGCGGGGGGGTGAGAAAGGACAAGCTAGATTTGGGGAATGAGGTGCTGGTGGTGCAGGGAGAGGGGAGGAGGCCATCTGAACCTGACTCAGCATGCCGGCATCATCTGCATCCTTGAGATGCATTTTGCAGTTTGACAGTGATATATTGCCATTTGACAGTTTGATACAGGTGTATATTGCTCAAAAACTGTTCATGCCCTTAAAAGTAACCCAAAATAGCCCCAAAAATGCATCTGACAAAGGCCAAAAGTTTCCCACAACTGATCTCTACAACTCAAGTTTGGCCCAGAATGGAGTATTTGTGCAGCAAAAAACAAGCACAGGTTTCACATTAAAGAGGTAAGTTTCATTCTTTATTTTTAGTTTAAGAACACTGTTAATGCATATAAACAGGCCTACACATGAAATGAATATAATAGTTTTGTAACTTCTGGCCTATATATGAGCCTGAGTGTGCAGGGGTGCCCCAAGGCCTTAAAAATATTTCAAGGGTTCCTCCAGGATCAAAATGTTGAGAAAGGCTGTTATAAACTATAAGTCAAGATCCTAAACTTCTTAGGAGATTTGCATGTATCAAAAGCAAATTTGTGCTCTCCTTCCCCAACAATATACTCCTCCTGTTACTCAACAGAAGCCATAGGTAATACAAATTACTATTAACTATTAACACACTATTTTATTCATGTATCATATACTCTGTGAAATTTGAGTGGGGCTCTCTAAAATGCTTTTTAAGCACTTGGCCATCTTTTCATTCAAAAGAGGTCTTGCATCAGCTCACCCAAGACAAATAAAACTATAAGACAGGTCATAAAAGGAAAAACAAAGAGCAGGGAGGGAGAAAATACAAGCCACCAAGACATGCACCTGTTCATAATGTTACAAATTTCTTGCAACGTCCAGGTGGAATGGGGGAAAAGAATCAGGAAAAAGAGGAGCCAAATGAAGCTGGTCTTTCAACAAAGTCAGCAGGATGAATCTTGTGTTCCCATCTCTCCCACTGCAGCTGCCAAATAGAAGGGTTGCCACCAAATTACAGTTGAGGACAAGCTAAATCTAATTTATTTGTCTGTCTGTCTGTCTTGATTGCATGAGCACTGAGGTATGAAAGAATCACACTGACTGAAACTTCTTATCCACCTAGTTCTTCTTGTCATGACTATCTGATCACAATCTTAATTTCCAGCCAGGATTCATTACTGAAATGTTATGCGAATAATTAAGTCCAGTGTACTTATCCCAGGGGTGTGCTCTCACACAATCACTTGAATCCTGTGAATGCCAAACTTTCATCCAAACCCAGCTTCAGATATAGTACAATCAGGAGACATTTTATTTGTTCCATTTAACAGTTTTTATACCGTGGCCAAATCAAAAGACTCTAGGTCGGTTACAACACACTAAAAAACAACAATAAAAAATCAGTTGCCCCGCCTCCCCCCAAGATGGATACTAATAACATTTAACAAAGGTTAGAGGCTTGGTTAAATAAAACTTTATTCAATGCCATGAGGGAGGGAGTTTTACAAAGCTCTGGAGGTAGAAAATTCCAAAATATGAAGGTGGTTACAAAGAAGTTCTGCCATCTTGTCCATGTCCGCTTAACTTCAAATAGAGATAGAAAGGGGACTCCTTTTTTTAAATACAATTTTACTAGAAGTTTTAAAAGCAAGAGTAAAAAATTAATACAAACTAGAATAAAGAAAGAAAAAGGAAGAAATAAAAGAAAGCTAAGGTGCAAATAAAAAAAGGAAAAAAGGTAGAAGAAAAATAGAAAATAAAAAAGATATAAAGAAGTGGTTTCTGATCTTTACAGCAGTTATAAGTACAATTGTAGATTTACCTCTTTCTCTAAAGTTACATTGTGACTCTCTTTTTTCTGTAAACTATCATAAGTTCATTTTTTTCTGTTTTATGCAAAAATCCCACAAGGGGTTTCCAGTCAGCAATAAGTGTAGATATTGTCTTTTCTCTAATTAAACAGGACAATTTGGCCATCTTAGCAAGTTCTATCATCTTCACCTACCATTCATCCATTGTAGGTATTGCCAAATCTTTCCATCTTTGTGCGTACAACAATCTCATTGTAGTGATCATATATAAAAACAAAGTTCCATGACTTTTTGGGGGGGAGGGAACTCCTAACAACCTCCACCTACTGTTTAAATAGGAGCTGTGAGTCCAGGAGAATCCCAACTCCTTTGGGGAGAGCATGATCCTATCTAGAGTAACTACAGGGACCCATGTTCCTGGATGTTTACTGTCAAACAGCAACTTAAACTTGGTGGGATTTCATCCGAACTAATTCTGCCCCATCCAGACATCTGTGGAATATTCCATACATACAGTATCTTTCTGAATGTGCTATAGGTGTCACACAAGGTGTGACAGATGCTTAAATTGGCTTTTGAGCAAATGAAATGAATTTGTTCATTTGCAAGTTTAGATTACTAAGTGGAAATTACAGAGCATTACATCTCTCTCTCTCTCTCTCTCTCTCTCTCTCTCTCATTCTCTCTCTTTCTGTCAGAAAAAAGCTTACTGCTGCTTCAATCAAAGGAAAAACTTCAGTGAGATACCCCAGTGGCATTCTCATTTTTCTCAGAATAACTTCCATACAAGAAAATCCTTGATCCTAGCCAGAAAGAATGCCCAGGGACCAACTTTCAGGAAAGAAGAAGCAAGGATGCTAGAACAGATACCTCCAAATATAAGAAAAACCTGATCTGGGACATTGGGAGGAAGTGTTTCTCCTTTCTCCTTTCTTCCCTTTCTGGAGAATACTGCACCTTTGACTGGTATAGGTCTGTCCCATTTGAAGTCTCTTTTCTGCTTCTCAGCCTTCAACTGCTCCCCAGTTCATCTCTTCCATCCATGTACAAAGTTGTTACCCAGGCATTCTTTTTGCTCTCCCTCCTCAACGAAATCCTCCTCTTCTAATTCAACAAAAGCCATAGGCACCAAAACTTTGGCACCTTGAAGATTTATTCCAAATAATACACCACTATGGAACAGCCAACCATGATTGCACCTCTACAGCTCTAACATTACTAGCATTCATATGCATGCCTTTTATGCATTAACAACAACAATTTATTAAATGTATATGCTGCCTGATTCCCAGCGACTCTGGGAGGTTTAAAAATTGTTTAAAACATTAAAAACAACAAAAGACAAAAATGAAGAGTAAAGATGGCAAGAATGACAAAACCAGACAGGAACAAAGAAAAACAACCCACACAATCTAAACCGAGCTTCAGTAACCCACGCTTAATGCCTGGGCGAAGAGCCAGGTCTTCAAGGCCCTTTGAAACACCAGTAGGGTGGGGGCCTTTCAAATCTGAGGGGGGGGCTCATTTCAGAGGACAGGCACTGCTGAATAGAAGGCACACTTCTAGGGTCCCAATAGATGGCTTTGTTAAATCGAAGGACCCCAGATGTAACAAGATTGGATCAGCTGGATTGATGCAAGGGGAGACAGGTCCCTCAAGTAACCAGACCCTATGCCATGTAAGGCTTTATAGGTAACAACTAGCACCTTGAATCACACCCAGAAGCAAACTGGCCACCAGTGCAGAGCAAAGACGCAGAACACATTGCAGTAGTCAAGCTGTTAGGTGACGAGGGAATGAGTGACTGTCTGAAAAGCCCCCAATTTATGGATAGTGCCTGTGTTCATAAAGTCTTGGTTCATGTTCCTAGAGAACTTGTTAAAGGAACTCTTAGACATTGCTGGCAGGAAAGAATTAAAAATAAGATTTTCTATCTCAGTCTACATCAAGTCCAGATGTTCAGGACATTTTGATCATTCTTTCAGGTTTTAAACTAGGAGGTGCTGCCTCAATTCTGTCTAGCTATAAATAGGCAATTGATCTCCTGTGGGGTACGGGCAATGTGAGATGCTCCAATTCCCCTCGTCCCTAGTCAATATGGTAAACGGTGCAGGCTAGAATTGGCTGTCTAACAATATCAATCATTCCTGATTCAGCAGGAGGAGGAAATACAAAGATGATCAAACCATAATAAAGTCAATTGCCTCACTCTGAAATGAAGTCCAAACCTCAAAAATGGATATGTTTTGAATTCACTTAGAGAAGTGGCTCAGCATCAACTTTCTATTTCTCTTCTCATAATGAAGAAAGGGAGGACTGCTTTACATTCCAAGTCCTACAACCAACTTGCTTCATCCTCTACAATCCCAAGGGAAATGAGGGTTTGAAAACACCCTGCCCTTTGGCCCAAAGCAAATCCAAGAACAGGGATGCCTGACAGCTCTCAAAAGACAGAGCCTTAATGCCTGATACGCTGAAGAATGATTGCTGGCATTTAGTCAATACCAGCATTCAGCTATATTGCTGATATTAAATAGGAAAATCCGTGTCCAGATTAATAAGCCACAGAGGTATCCTAACATACAACAGCCTGGAACAGGCTGCCAAACACGGACAACTTCTTGAGAGCGAGACCTGAGGCAGCTGTTTCCACTCAAGAAAGACAAAAGAGGGAGCGCGTGTAACTCCAGCAGTGCTAGATGAGTTTATATGAAACATGAGGACAGATGCCCTGAAATATTGCGGGATATTAAAACAAAGGAAAGGGTACCAACTGCCAATAACTGTCAGAAGGCATTTCTGCTGTTGCAGCTTTGGCAAGACAGACACAACTAATTTCACCCTGACTGACTGAGGTATATTAAGCTGTCAGTCTGGATGATAGGAGTTTAATCACCCACAGTAGATCAAAGCCCTGCTCATCCGCTTGCTGGTGGCCTAGGCCCCCACACAACAACCAAGGGAGAGATCCTTCTTGTGGAGAACATGGGGATGAAATGGAGTCATGTTCAAATGCTGCCTTCCTTTTCGCGGGTGTTACAGTGAAAGGTTCTCCAGACGTGAGAAACTGTGGCTCTTATTTTTCTGTCCTACCTTCAAAAAGATGATACCTGTTCATGCAGGAGAAGGCCTTAGCAGATAACATGTATGTAGCACGTTTCTCCTGATGAGAGAGATACTGCACTGCACTCCATTGGCTCTGGCTCATGAGCTCATATCAACCTCTCATCTGAAATGACAACTTCACGTCATAGATAAATGACAACTCATCTACTCTGGATTAACGCAACACTAGAATCGACTCAGGATAGTTGCAGATGCTATAAAGTAGCTGTTCCCAACCTGACACCTTTTAGTTCATTTGGACTTCAGCTCCCATAATGCTCTGCCATCATACATTACACTGCATTCATTAGTAAGGAGGATCTTAGGCCGAGGTTCCAAACCTGAGATAGACCATAGATTGGATTGAGAAGCAATCTGTGTGAGGCACAATATAAACCACTGAAGTGTTACTTCAGATCTGACAGAGTAGGCATACTCCATAAAACAATGTCATCGGATGGGTCCTAAGCAGCGAGCCATCTCTGAGTCACCTGCCCTCTGGAATAATATCCCCCTGAAGATTTGAGTTGCCCTGATTTGGCCATCTTTCAAGCAAGGCTTAAAGACTGGGCTCTTTCCTCAGTCACTGGATTAGGAATATGTACCTTTTGAGTATTTTTACTCCAGTGTTGGTTAAATTAGTTGCCAGTTATTGCCCCTTTGTTCTTATTTTGATTAGATATGTTTTTAATTGTACACCATCCACAGTTGTCCTGAGTTGGGCAGTTTATAAATGGGATTTATAAGTAAGTAAATCAATAAATACATCTTTTAATTGAATGGTTATAAACACAGAAAGGTTCTTCTTGGGGAAAAAAAGGGTACTGTTGGTTCCTGTCATGGTGGAAACCAAGTTCCTCAATAAAGTGGTTAGTGGAAGATTAGATAGAAAAGGAAGCCAGCAGTGCTTTACAGGAAATGGCACTGTCCCACAGGCATGGTTGGGAGGACTTTGTATCAGAGAAACATCATCGTTAGCATTTGTGCTCCTCTTTTTCTCTGAAATTTAGAGAGTTAAGACAATTTAGGGGGTTGGTCTCCCTTACTGGCTCTTCACAACAAACCTGTGAGATAGGATGGGCCGAGAAAGAACGATTGGTCCAAACTCTACCAGTGAGGACCTACCTGGGTCTCTCTTATCCAAGTCCTCCCCCTTCACCCCTATAGCGCTTTGCCTCAAGATGGCAGCTCAGCCATTTTGTCTCTCACCTCTTCTCCTACTCCTACAGCAGAGCACTTCACAAGAGTCTGTGGCCTCAAAGGCCCAGTGAATGGAGGGAGGCAAGAATTGCAACAATCTCAGGTCATGAACCACATTCCATAGGAACTCTGTAAACTTTGAAAACCGGGTACCTTCCTTGATATTCTCGTTTGAAGGTATCAAGAGGCAGCCAGTTCAGCACAACAGTTCTGCCCAGTAGTCAGCCTCTCTCCCTCTCTGTCTCCCCCTCTCTCTCTCTCTCTCTCACACACACACATGGCTCTCTCACTGATAAGGAAAGGAACACAAAGCCTATGACAATCCTCCTACTTTCCTCAGGAGATACAGGAAAGCCTTGGAAAAGACTTCTGTTCTTGGCTGCGTATTGATGATGACAAGGAAACTGTGAGTTTACATTCTCTCCCACTACACACATTTATACACGTTTACTTATCCTACCTCCCACTGACATGCCAGTGAGATAGCTAATACTGAAAGGCAGTGCTCTGAAAAGCTGTATGCATGATAAATACCAACAGAGGTTTATAGGCAGCAGACCAAGGTTAGTACATGAAAAGGAGTAAAAAGCACCTGCAGAGGCAAAGGAAGATCATTCACCTCCTCCCAAATGTCTGCCATTTAAGCATTCAGAGAAGATAGCAGAGAGCTAAGTCAAGGAAGCAGGATCAAAAGGTGACTACAAAGCCCAACCCAAGAAGTTTATGATCACAAGCAGCTGAAAAACGTGGCTGCACTGCAGGCTGACCAGCCAATAGGACCATCCCACAATACACCTCCAGCCAGATTTCTTCACCCTTATTTACACAGTCTTTGCACAGTTCCTGTTCTCAAACATGTCAGAGAACAAAACAATCTCTCTCAGGACTGCCACCCTACTGGCTTTCTTCTGCTGCTGCTTCCCACCTCTGAGCACAAGGCCTCACCATCAAGCACCACTACGCAGCCAAGACACTCATTCCAGGCTGACGCTAACCTGCCCCAAACCGTCTTCCCATCAGCTAGAGCTGCACAAAACTGAGTTGGGGAGGCCAGAGGGAACCAGTGGTTTTGTACAAATATCTCTTTATACATTCTGCAGAAAAGGTCCATGGAGCCCAGCTCTGAAACTTACAAGGCAAGGTTTCCAAATCGCAGCACATGGGAAGTCTCCACTCTAGCATTTCTGCTCCGTCAAGGTAGTAGCTTAATCTACATTAACTTAGAATGCCCCCCCCACCAAAAAAAAGCAATTAAAAACTGAATCCTTATCAACATCAAGGACATTTTTTGTTTAATGGCTCAGGTGCACAATTCTTACTGTGTGGCTTCACAATCTCCATAGGTGTCCTGAAATGTTTTCAATTTATATCCAGCTTTTTGTGTCAGACACTCTGAGTCCTAGGTATATGGTTGCAAGCTCGTCCCCTTCCAGGGCACTAGGTTCCATGGTGCTTGGTTGGATACCTAACTCCTTCCTGTTCTACTTATACCTGCTCTCTGCTATATGCACAAAATACGTATATGCACAGACTGGCTGTGCACTGGATTTCTTTCTGAAAAAATGTAACCCAACAAGATACAGTGAAACTTTGATTCACTGAAAGTGATTCATTTATCAGACTTTCAGTGTAACCAACCAGTTCTGTTCTGGACATCCCCCAGAAATAACAGACAGGTCTGTTGCCTGCAGAGTACTCCAGACAAGGCAGCTAAATTTATGTTAGCGTGATATCTTTCATGGCAATGTACTGCAATTGTATAACGGCATTATTATGCAGATCATCAAATTACATAATTCATAGCCACTTGCAGCATTGGATAGATAGATAGATAGATAGATAGATAGATAGATAGATAGATAGATAGATAGATAGATAGATAGATAGATAGATCAAAATGATTTGCCAAGTTATAAAAATTAAAATGTCTTGCCTACTACAAATGCTCACAGTACCTGGTTTGTGCATACATTTTCCTGGTTTGTACACACATTTTTCCATCTCTTGAACACAATTTGCAGATACATAACAGAGCTAGAGATTTCATTTCCAAAATACAAAACACAGTGCTAATTCTGGTCTCATAAAACCTGATATGATCAAGTCTAACATCAATGAGGGAAACAGAATGTTGCAAAAGACACTTTGTAGTCCTGTGACTAATAGCAAGTCGACATTTAATCTGAAGGTGCTTAATTGATTTCCAGTTAGTTTCTAGAATGCTCTGAAATTGTAAGGTGGGCAAACTGGAACTGAAATATACAATTACTGATATAAAAAAAAAGATGGTCTTGCATAAAGTGTATGTACAATTCTGCATAACCTGGGTCATAAACGTATATTGCAAACCTGGAAGTTGTACCAAAGAAAGTAATTAAAAACGGTCAAGGAGCTGGAACATCTTCCTTTCTGAGAAAGGCAGCCCAGGATATTTATGTTTCCTGTAATTTGCATTACATCACTTGTGATTAGATCATACCATAAGAGAAGCATGGTACGGTATACAAGCCAACAAATCATCTCTGTATTTGGAAGTCACCAGATACAAGGTAAGAAATCCTATGACTCAGGACAAATCAAAGCTAGATTTCCAGAATGGTTCCAAATAGTAAAGCTTTCTTTCCTCATTCTTATTGCATTGCTGCAACTCAATCCAATGCCTAAATTTCCACTGTGCAAATATTTAAATATTACTAAGAGTTCTTGGATTTTTAGCTATTTCATCCTTGAGCTACCCACGCTTCTTGGATCCTCCTCACAATGTTTGGAGAAACTGTTTTAAAAATCAGACCTACCTGCCCATTTCTCCAGATGTTTATTTCTTTATTTAGAGAGCAGGCATATTTGGAATTAAGGTAAGCATTTGGTCTTATAAGAAATAATAATAATAATAATAATAATAATAATACCACCACCACCACCACCACCACCACCATTCTTAATTCTTCCCAACATGACAAGTCTCCAAACCAGTATTTTCAAGGATGCAAACCCTAGCCCCACTCATTTCCTCTTCTCTCATCTCTGCACTGTTGATGGAGACTTCTGGAAAAGCATATCTTCGACAGGCTCAGTGGGTAACATGAGTAAGTGGGAGGCAAGTCAAAAGGGATCCAAAGTTTAGCAGCCCACTCCCGAAATGCCTAGGAGGGATTGTATTATGGTGCCAGGAGTGGAAGGTAAGCGGGTTGGTGCCCCACCTACTCTAAAAGAAGGTAACCAAGATATTTCCAGTGATAACATCACTTCATTAGAAGCTAGAAGCCACTGAAAACATAGCTCTAAGGACCAAGAAGGCAGAAATGAATGTACTGAACAGTACACTATTTTCAGTGCACCGTTTCATCCTCTCCTAGCTTTTTGAGCCTGTCACTCTCATTTACTAGAAACCTCTATTTTGCCAGCAATACAGATGTATGAACAAAGTGCCCTTCCCTTGCAGTGCATCAAATCACAGAACTGTTATCTCTGGAAGCAGGAAAAAAAGCATTTAAAGTGAAGGAAGATTTCCATCTTTCAGATTCTTTATCGAAACAGCCCCAGTTCTCAACAGCATCTTTTTTTAGAAGCTTGTTTCATGCCATGGGAGCAGAGCAGGGAAAGGGAAGAGAGCTTGCTCAAACATGCACTTGCCCACAAGACCAAACACATCAAGATATTCAGCACTGAGAGTCAGTTTGATGTGCTCGGAGCTAGAGGGAAGATCTGCAGGGATTCTGCTTCAGTGGTATCCTGGGACAGAGCAGTGCATGGAACAGAGCTTGATCGTTATGCCTTGTACTTCATTTACAAATCCCATTTATGTTCTTGTAAAGCAGAACAAATCCTCGGGACTCCTGCACAAAACTACTCTTAACCCAGACGATGACGCTCATAAAAAGAACACTGTGATTACAACTGGTTTTTTCCAACAACAACAGGATCTCAGCTGCTACTCTGCCTTCTGAGCCTTTTCTGTCAGCACATTCTTCTCCATTTCACAGAAGATACACTTTCTAGATCAAGTAGCAAGCTTACCCCACACCTCCTGCACTGGCTTCTGCTTCCACTTCTGTCCTTTCCCAATTAGTTTGCCTCATTCCAGATTTGGAGCAGCTTCTCATGCCCCATGAAGCATTCCTTCCAGTGTGTGGCACCCAGTCCCAATGATTCCAGCATGCTCCCAAAATCCAGGATGCAACATTGCTGGCTAGAACCTGCAGGGCATCACCAAGTCCCAAGAAAGCCAAAGAAAGAGACTCCTGCTCACAGGGGCACAGCCAAAGAATCTGAAATTGTTTCTCAGAGAGTGAACTTCTAAGAGAAAACGTGAGCAGTGTCATGTTAAAAGTGTCCCTACTAACTTCAGTAAATGTAGAAGAGTGAACTTACCATGTAAGAACACTTGCCCTGAACCACTGTTTCTTGATTTCATATAACATGGAAAAATGTTGCTTGAGGTCCCCTCAGATTGACTGGGAAACATGACAAATTATGACAAGGCACAAGGAGTTCCCTGCCAGCGAGAAACTTCCCTCCTGTAGCTCAGCAGCAATTCAGCAGCTCAGATTGCCAAGGCCTCCATGAACCCTAGACACTACTGGAACACAGATGTGTAGCACAAACTTAGATTGATGCAACCCTTGGGGGCAGAAGGGGGCTTATTTTCTGGAGATATCTCTAAAACCTATGCATTTCTGTGGCTCAATAGGCAGCTATTTCAATATGTCCCAGGAAATTAGGGATATACTAGAACTTGCTCAAGAATATGGAGACACGTGTCAGTGTTACCTTTATTTCATCATTCTGTACCTTCCCTCAAGGGACACGGATCAATCTGGCCCAGAAACGTTATTCTCTACCTCCACATTCCAAAGGGTATAGAATTTGGATGATATCTTCCAAAATTTTGCATAAGAGCTTTAAAAAAGGAAGAGGAAAAAGCCAGCCTATGTGGGTGGCAGACTCCCTACCAATGGAATTTTGGGTTGGGGGAGATGATCGCCAGCAAAGATTGAGGATACTGTTTTTGGCATCAGTTAATCCATTGTTGAATAAATACAGTGTTTGCTTAAAATTGATTCAATAGCAGTTGTAACAGTAGATGGTCAGCTACAAAGAAAAAAAAATCAAATTAAGGAAATATAAACTGTCATAAATTACAACAATGAAATGCCTTGTTTCCAGCATTCTCACTGCCACTTTGCTCAGCTCTTAAGCCCAGGATAGCTCAAAAGGGTTATGAAAACATTTCACGTGAGTGCCATTGCCTCCTTGCTCCATTCACTGCATTCTGGAAAGATAAAGGAATCCAAAGAATTGAAGTTTTGACTACTGCAGTTCAAATGCAAGAGTGAGAAGTCATCAGCCTTTTGAATGCAGAGGATTTCTCATTGTCCAAGAAACTACCAGTCAAGGCAGGGTTCCATAGCCATTGGTTTTGCTTAGGCTGAGATCCATCTTCTAGAATCAAGGACAGGAGTTTCCTCAGTACAAGGAGGGAAGGAAGTTAGAAACTTTACATACAACTCCTAGAGCAAGGAAAGGGACACAGAACTGCAATATGTGGCTAATCTCAGATTTGCTACATACTGAATTCTCTTTGGGGAGAAATTTGGTGACAATTTGTCTAAAGTTAAAGGGTTTTCAGCATTCTGCTCTAGTGTGTTTCAATCACGCAAAACCAACTCTGCCCTCAGAACAATAGAAACTAACCCACTTTATACATAAAAGCCAAGGATGTTGAGTAATTTAGCAACTTTCATTTCTACTCATGGCCCTGTCTTCATATACACAAATATTTTTCTTTCTGCAAACCAACTTTAAAAGTTGGCGCTTTTAAAAGCTAGTATGCAGGTGCAGTTCACCCCCGCAATAATTTTAAAGAGATCTTCTTTGCTATGAAAAAAATAATTTCTTATCAACAATTTCTCTTTGATCACTTTCAGATGATCAAAATTCTCTTCCCTCCTGGCCAAAATCTCAGGAGATCATCCCACACACATGTAGCACCATGTGGTCATGTTGTGGCTGAAGTTGTGAGGAACTATAAAAAATATCAAATATGACATCACTTCAAGGTCCATATTTTCTGAGATCTGTTGTACTTGTTGGCATAAAGTTCTTACTTGAGGACACTTAAATAAAATCTACTGAAAATTCATATTTTCATCAAAACTTGGGGAATTCAGATTTAGTTACATATATCTTTTTCTTAAAAAGAATCAGTAGAGTTCCTGTCCTACCTGTAGCTCTTTCCTTCCCAAGATGAGCCTTGGAAAAATGAAGAAAACAGAGAAAGAGAAGACGTCTCTTAGTGTGTGCATATGAGAATGTGTGTGTCTGTGCAAGGGGGAGGGAAGAGCATCAAAATGAGGAACCAAGCTGGGAGAGAAACTGAGATGGAGAGTGAGGGCAACACCACCAGCAGTGCTGTGTGTCACTTGACCCAAATTCTTTCTCCATGCTTGTCCTCTTAGTAAGGTTGTGGTACAATCTGTAGATTGGGGATTTTGAATATCTCATTTTGATCACTTCCAGAAACAAAGGGGTGGTTTCTCAAATCCTACAATTTCATGTGGATGCTTAAGTATATTTGTGACTGAAGTGTCTTTGCCTTCTGTAACATCTTACTGCAGTTCTCGGCCTTATCCAGTTTACCATCAGAACATATCATTACTTCATCATCCATTTCTATAGATTAGGAAACTTTATCAAGACTAAAGAAAACAACTGTCAGCACCTGCAATATCTGCAATGCAAACAGGGTATGTAGAGAAAGTGTCTCTATTACTATCTATAACTGTAAGCAAAAGCCCTTTTGAGGTTTTCACAATCCAAACAGTAAAAGGAAGCTGAGACCTCTGGCCCACCCACACTCCCTGCCTTGATTTCCCCATGTTGATGGGAAAGATTTAAGTAGAAGCTGCAACCAGGTTTGGCTGAATGCAGTTACAATCCTCTGTGCAATAGGGAGTAATGTGTGCTGCAGCAGACAAGAAAGTTAGCTCACTGGGCGTAAATAATAAAAAAACAAAATGTATCTCCTCGGGATGTAATTAAGGATTCCTCTTAAGGGTGTGGCTACGGAGACTGTCATGATGAACTCCCATTTCCAGATTTACCACTGCAGCCTTGCGCTTTCCATATGAAAAATGCATCTTCAGAAAGATGCTCTCGTCCTCCTTTCTGCTGCTGCCAGATCCATAAGGAAGGAAAGCTGGAGGAAAATAGGGGGAAGACCCTTCAGGGCCATAATGCTGCTTTAATCATTATTTATAGAGCACTGACAACATGTATTTCAATGCGAATATGAGTAATGTCAGTAAATTTGATTGCAGCCTCTCTTCAAAGCAAGGTGTTCTGACCTCCAGCAGGTGGGAATGACTAGGAAACCATCATGCAAATGTACCACTGAGCGGGGGAGGAAAGTCCCCTCCAAGCAACACATCGCCACTCCTCACGGTCCCTGCCTCTTGCCTGACTTGCCTCTCAGGCTTCGTAAGTTCTGCACAGCTGAGTTTGGAAAGACACGTTTTACTAGACAGCAGAGGCGGAAAGGAGCTTTGCTTTTTAACTTTGCAATAAATTCACCTCAAACTTTGTTTTCTAGCATTTGTTGGGTTTTATTTTCCTCCTTCCTCTAGCTACTCAGGATTTATAGCTTGTCAGATTTAATCATTTTGAAGCAGGAAAAGAATCTTTTTTTAAACCCCTTGGGATCAGACAGGCTTGTCAGGAAACCATCTACAAGAAAAGTGACTAGCTGTCTGTATAACAAGACTGTGAGGAAGCTACAGCCTGGACGCCCAGGAACCTGCAGAGGGGAGGCGCACCTAACAAGGAAGGCCAGGAGAGTAATTTTTAAGTATAAACTCAGTACACATAGATTGTTTGTCCTTTGCTAGTCAGGCTCATCACCCTACATAAAGCAAGAGGGTGTCTTAGAGGACACAAAACACTTTGCTGCTGCTTCACCTGGAAGGGGAAGGGCAGCTGAGATGGGCGTGTTACTCATCCAGTCAGATGCAGTTTACATAGTTAGAAGTACAATATCAATCATTTGATTCAGACTCAGCAGTAGTGTTAGAATCATTGAGTTGGAAGGGTTCATGAGGCCACTGAGTCTAGCCCAGTTCAGGACAGGAATCCTGATGAAAGCATCTCAGAGAGATAGCTGTCCAGCCCCTGACTGAACACATTCAGGATTGTTGACGATGCCTCCCATTTATTTATTTATTTATTTATTTAATTAATTAATTAATTAATTAATTTCTCACCTGCCCATCTCCCCCTAATGGGGGAACTCTGGGCGACTTTAACCGTTGTTTCCATTTTTTTAAATTTATTTTACTCCATCTCATTTCTATACCACTCATTCTCCCAGAGGAGCTCTAGGTAGTTTACAGAAGAACAATGTTTTAGCATCTTAAAAGAATCTTCACCATGAAGACAAACAATGCTTAGAAACCATAAATACAAAAATTATAACAAAGCTTATTTTTTAAAAAACAGAAAAGTAAAACAATAAGCCATCTGCTTTTGAAATAATAGGCAGTCTGCTCCTGAAATAAGGCTGCCCAGAAGAAGGGGCGCATCTTCAGTTTGTTTTCTGAAAAAATGACATCTCTGGGGAGAGAGTGCCATAAGTGGGGCACTGCACCATGAACTGAAGCCACCAGTTGAATTACAAACAAGATTTCCACTAATGTTCTTAATGCACAGGTTAGATAGTGTTGGGGAAAACAATTTTTTTCAATGCCTACATCCTATGCATTTAGGACTTTCTTGATTAATATCAACATCTTAAATTGGGTCCAGTAGCTCAAAGGTGCTAAGACCAGCTGTCAACAATATTTCTGTCTTGTTTCAGTTTCTTGGCCTTCATCCAGTCCAGCATATCTTCCAACCAACTCTGAAGCACTTGCATAGCTCTTATGATTCAGAGATGAAGGAGAGATAGGTCTAAGAGTTATCCGCAGACTCATGATAACAAAGTCCATACCTTTGTAAGACCTTTGTAAGACCATCTCCCATGGCTTCTTGTGGATAATGAATAACAGGAGGAAAGGACAGAACCTTGTTAGACCCCACATCTCAAGTGCCAAAGAACCAAACAGAAATGTCCCAGTGCCACTCTCTGGTGATGGTCCTGCAGATAGGAAGACAACTGTTGTTAACACTCAATCTTCAATTCCCAATCCACAGAGCCACTCCAGCAGTATACCATCATTTATTATCACACAAACATTCAGGAGAATGAACATGGTAGTGCCCTCTAGATCTCTCTCTTCTTGTAGAAGTTGTCAATCAGGGCAACTAGGGCTATTGCCATGCTATATCTAGATCTGAAGTTGAACTGAAATGGATTTAGATTAGAGCTTCTTCCATAGATAACCAGTACCATTTCCAGCAATTTAGCCAATAAACATGGGTAACAGTTTTCTAAAATTTCAGGATCTTCAACAGAGGCCATACCACCACTCCTTCAAGGCAATGGGTGTAATTTTTTCCTGGGAAGAGGTGCTGACTACTTTCTGAACCTAGAACCCCTGTGCTGGATCTTGACCCAGGTTGGCCAAGGATCTAGAGCATGAATAGTTGGCCTAATCTTCTCAAGTGTCTTGACTGCTTCCTTAGACTATGATGAAATAGAACTAATAAACAATGCCATTTGCAAGAACTGTGATGTCTAATTTGGGGGATATAACTTGATCCTCAGAATAAGGACAAGGAGTAGACTACAAGTCAGATTAAGGACTTGAACTGCCAAACCACCTCCTAAAAAAGTCCTTATGGGCAGTTAATCAAGGATACAGTGATGGTGGAAAGATAAGTCCAATTCTGCTTCCTTTTTCTCCTGCTGGGACCACACAGTATCCATCTGCCTGCATTCAGGATGCAAGAAGCCCAGATATTTGCTAACTCATTAGCTACTATGGTTTCACACAGCATGCTAAACCATAAAGTGGTTTGATTGTTGAGTTAGCATATGGCAGGAACCCAACCACTGTGGTCTGTGAATTATGGTTGGTGCCTTAACATGCTGTGTAAATTCAATCAATTCTTTTTTATTAAACCATGGTTAAAACATGCCATGCTTTAGTATAATATGTGAACTCAATCACATTGTTGTTTAAGGGAAGTATGGCAAAACACGATAGGTTAATCTAGCAAAAAATCTGACTTTCACAGGCTGTGGACTGCCTTCCAGCAGGCAGAGGTACTGCCTATGAACAACTTTGACGGAATGCAGAAGACAGGAGCAGCCATATACATGAGTTGCAAATATCCCTTAGATCTGTGACTTGCCACAGTCCTCATGATTGTTACCTAATCCCACAACCTGATCTTCACCCCAGGCAGAGAGAAAGAGAGAGGATTGCTGGCTAACTGAAATACAAACAATCAAGATGGATATTGTATTAGACAAGGCACCATGCTAGGGTCAGTGAGAACAATTAAGCTCAACAGTGAATTTTTGCACTGAGAGGCCAGTTAAGTAGACAGCAGGCAGGAGAGATATTAGAAGTAAATTGCATTACCTGCATGTTGTGTAAACCCATCCTGTGTAGTTTATAAGTCATGATTTATAGCACAGAATGTCATGCAGTCTCAGTCAATAAACTCTTGAACAGTCTATTCAATAAACCATAATTAAATGGTCAATGCATGGCTTAGTGCAGTTGTAAACCCAGTCCTAGAAACAAGATATCCTTTCCTGTCTCTTCCAGGAAAAGCTACTACTGCTGCTAAAGGTTCCATTGGAGAACCTTCCTTCCCTCCTTCCCTCCTTCCTATTATATATTTATATTATGTGCCATCAAGTCATTGCTGACTTTTACGGACCACACAGATAGATTTCCTCCATGATAATCTGTCCCTAATCTGGTCCTTCAGCTCTTCCAGTGGTGCACCCATTGCCACTGTAAATGAGCCCATCCACCCTTGCTGCTGGTCATCCTCTTCCTCTCTTTTCTTCCACCTTTCCAGAGCCTTAGAGCCTTTTCCAGAAAGCTGGGTCTTCGCATAATGTTCCCAAACCCTTCCTTTAAGGACTGTCTATTTTTATTTGTAGAGAGAGAATGCTATTGGGCAGTGACCACATTAAGTGCCTTTCCTCCTGGAGTCAACATTGCGTTATCATTCCCATAAAGCATTTTTTCTTTTGATATATGCCAGTGAGATTGCCAGAGTTAAGAATAAGAGACTAGATCATTCCCAGTAGTGTGTGCCTGTGCGCATAATATAAAAATATAAAAATCACACAGACACACACAGACATAAAGGCTGTAAAACTACACAGAATACAATAAGACAGAACAGAGAAGCCTATAATTATAATAATAAATTTCTACTGACACACTAATAGGACTGGAGAACAAGGACAAAACGTGATTCAAAATAAAAGCTAGCATAATAACTGGGGCCAAAATAGAAGGGAAGAGGGAACAGGAAGTGTTATAGCAAGACAGAAGACAGGCTGGCAAACTAGAGTACCAGCAAATGAAACCCAGTTCCTAAAGAGGGATTCTTATACTCTGTGATGCCAGGAGCTCCTAAATCAAGACATGAATTTGCATGACCCCCTCCCATGAATAAAATTACCAGCCCATGCTCTCACTCTGCCTGGACAAGCCACTGTTAGCTTGTTGGGACAGAGCAGACAACCATGATGGCAGAAAGCCAGCTCTATGTGGGCAAACCAGACTCACACACCTAACGTTTAACGACTGTCAGGACTCACTCGCAGTGCCTCATGATGGGAAACCTGGAACCTCAAGTTACTAGTCTCAGCAAGACTCCCACCCATCCCAGAAGAAGCCCAGAAAGAGCCACCATTAGAAGAGGAGAAAGATGAGAGGCGCTGAGCAGCCTTCAGGGACAATTGGAGCTGGTGCAAAACCCACTTTTTTGAGTGCAAGGCTTTCAGAAGAGAGCCCCAGAGCCTGGGTCCTGCACACAGCCTGATCCAGTGCCAGAAGCTCAGGGAGAATCACCCATATCTACACAACACTCCAGTGTTACCTGATCCATAGTTTGCCAACACCTGTCCTAAAGGAAGGGACAAGATGTCAAGGAAGGGACTGGAAAGGGAAAAGGATATTAAGATAAGGTCTTGGAAGTTAGAATAAAGATTGGCTGGAAGGACTAGGAAACAGGAAGATGTGTTTCATGCCTCATAGAGGCTTGGTTCACATTTTGAATATAACCCATGGCTTTAACCATGGGTCCTCCAAATCTCATTAGGCCAAAGGTAGGCAACAGACAGGCAACTATTTTTCTTCAGGGCTGCTTTTTAAATTTTATCTTTTCTTTTTCACTTTTTTGGGCCCTGAGATGCTACAGAGGGTAATGACACCCACAGTGAATAGGTGTCCTCCCCCCTCCCCCCCCTTTTTTTTTTTTGGAGACATTAGGTAAAAAAAATAAAGGTGTTAACATATCTTAACTGCTTTTAAAAGACAAGAAATTGCAGTGCCAAAAATCTCAAATATGGCCCTGTTCTCCTGAGGTGTTCTTGGGGATACAGAAATAAGATCTGGAGGCGGGAGAGGCACAAGGTCGCCACAGTTTGCCCATCTTTGTTCTACTGTCTCCCCACAGCAAGTCCATCCTTTGCTAGGATTACCATTTTCTGTGATTCGAAGAGAGAACTGTCAATCACTCATCTCCTCTCTCTCTCTCTCCCCCCTCCCCCATCTCGGTGCTTTCTCAATGAGGGAAAGCGAACTCCTTTCAGAGACACTGCCTGCTTTTCCACAGCCCCTTTTCCCCAATCCACAAATCACTCACCCCTCTATGGGAAGGCCCAGGTTTAGTTCTGCTCACTATGGGGAAAAGCTGCTTCTGTAGTGACCCACTTGAACTGGGCTTACAGTAACACAATGCACAGCCCCAAACTGGTTTTAGCAGCCCTCCCTTTAGCCCAGTTAAATTGCTACACTTTAAAGGGAGTACCTTTCTTGGAAATCATACCAAGTGCCTTCCAGACATCACAAGTTTCTTTTGCCTTCCCTCCTGCCTGCCGACACCTACTCACTATGACGCTTTGTTATCACTGGATGATTTCACTGTCAAGTCTCATGAAAGGTTCCTTTCCCCCCCACCACCACTGGCCGTCCTCTATGAAAATGCCTGGAATTGAAACTCGGACCTTCTGGTTGTAATTTTTGTTCACTGCTACTTAACCTAAAAAGTAGGACTGACTTTGACCTATCAGTCCATCTACCCTGAGAAGTGAGCAGAGGTTCAAGCTTTTTCAACTACCATCTGCACCAAAGATTATGCAAGAGTATGCTTGATCCAGTAAGCAAGCTGGGTATAACTGATAATGCCCTATCCAGTAACTTGCCTTACATTACTGGCACATATATCCAGGCCTAACGTGTAACAAGCATTAATATCTTCTAATGGGCTGCAGAGAGCCATCTCTTGAACCACTCAAGACAATGTGCCCACCAGCCCATTTGGAACATGGATCCCAAAGTTTGTTAGAGTGTTTGTAAATTGAAACTTAGAGAGTAGAAAGGCTTTGTGTGTTTCATGTTGTCAGTTTGGGACTGAACCACACTGAGAGATCAGCTGCAAAAAAGGAGTTGACAACACAGGACAACATCTCCAGACTCACTGTTCTTCCATACAAAAATTCATTCCTTGTTTTCTCTCCCAAACAATTCTCCATCTAAAGCTTATCTCCTTCCATCCCATACCCAAGGCCATCATAAGAAATACTCAAGCTCATGAGGCCATTTTGGGACCACCATGTTCACTACATGATAAAGAAAGCAGACTACAGAATATTTGCATTCCCCAACCTGGCATTTCCCAAATGTCCTGGGATTGCAGCCCCCAGAATTTCCAGCGACAGAGCCTTGTTAGCTGAGGATCTGGAAGTTGCAATCCCAACATCCTGGAACATGCTTAGCTAGGAAAAACTGATATTAAGAAGGAAAAAAGCCTAGTTCCTTCTTGGCGAAAACAGTGACTTTCAGGGAAAAAAACCAGCACATTTTCTGGGTATCAAGCCAAGCTTCTGAATATTAGAGCTGAATTTTAGAGCTGATGGGTTTCAAAAGCAAGAAATGAAAAGAATGCAAAATTAACCCAATTTTGCTCCTGAAAAGTCATTACATTCCTACAGTTATACCTATCTGCCAAATAGGTTCAACACCCTGATTATCTTATGTCTACCCCTCTGTGAATCTTTCTTCTACAAATGACCTCTAGCCTGAAGAGGGAAACATGTCAGAATAAGGAAAGTTTAGCCCTCCAGAGATTAGTTCCCACCATCTCTGAGACTGAAAGGAACTGGAGTTCAGGAAATTCTGAACAGTAACAGGTTCCCCTAAATCTCCAATTTAGACTTTTATGAAAGAAAAACCAGCAGACACTTCAAAACTGGTGGCAATATGCCTCGGCATGTCCTAAATAGTTCAAGGAAGACAAAGGTCTATGATCAGGATTTTGGGTGATAAACTACAGTTTCTGTGAACCTAGACCACAACAGCCACTTGCACAGAGAGTTAAGATTCAAGTTTAATGGCAAGCAAGCGGAGATAAAGAGGTCGGCTGGAGGCGAGGCTCCGCATGGGCTGGAGAATTACAGCTTGTTCCTGAGACCCGGCTGTCACAGTCTCTGCTGCTTGCAAAATTCTAATCAGAGCCTGAAAGCTCAAACAATCGGAAGGGAAAGCCTCTTGGCGAAGATTTTTCCTGCAGAAGCAGGGCTGGTTTTGTTTACGACTTGAGAGGAAGTGGTAACTGCTCCTGTTTGTTCTTCTGGCAAAAGTTGTTGGGGGGTGGGGACAGAAAGAAGCAGGAGCTTTTAGGAAGAAAAGGAGAGGGAGAGGGAGAGGGAGAGATCTTTTTATTAGAGATTTTGCTGCCTTGGAATATGTCAGATTTTGCTTCCCTTTTGTTAGCAGACTCTTTGGCTGAGGGTGGGTGGGGAGAAAGAGAGCAGATTGGGTTTGCCCCCCCCCCTTTATGAAAAGAAATAATAGGGACAGCGCTCGTTCTACTGTCTCTCCTACCGTAGACTGATGCTCTACATAACTAGGTCAGAAGAATAAAAAACGGGAACAATTCTAAGGCAGCTCAGGGATGAATAATACGCTCCTTTTGACTCTCCATTAGAAAGTGGAAGTTCCAAATGGAGGGCAAACCATTTGCTAGCCAGTTGGGAACACTGAATACATTGAAAAGCTCTCTCTGGCCTATGTTTGAAAACTCAGTTCTCCCCCTTCCACCCCTCACTTTTTAACCAGGCCCTTTTCTTTTCTTTTTTCTTTTTTCTTTTTTCTTTTTTCTTTTTTCTTTTCTTTCTTCTTTCTTCTTTTTTCTTCTTCTCTCCTCTTTTCTCTTCTCTTTTCTTTTGTTGCCCTGTCCTTTCTATCATGCATTCAACATTTGCAATCCTCTCGCCTGTGGGAAAGATCCCCAAGCAAGGAGATTGGGAGGCAAACTAAGATGATCACCAAAACCAACTGCGGATGGATTCTCCTTCTTCCCATCCTGAGAAAAATGGGCAGGTTCCTATTATTGGGCAAGGAGGGTTTCTTTATTTGTACATAGTTGTTGCAATTTTATTAGCAACTTATTTATATTGCTTGAGAGGCTGATTGCTGAGGATGCTTACCATAAAAAGCTGGATATAAATAATTGCAAACATTATGTTTTCATCTTCCAGAGAGAGAAAAAGTGGTAGAGATAGAAGTAGAGATGGAGGTACATCTGTATTTAAGTTTCACTTCCTTATGCATAGGATTCTTGTTTTATGTTTCGATCTAGTATGTATTGTTTCAACTGTACAGGAAGCCACCCTTGTAGGCAGCATATACCTAATCATTCCTCGTCTCTTTTTTTCTCCCAAAAATGCCAATGAAGGCATGCAACTTTCTGCTGTAGTGGTTAAGGCATCAGGCTAGAAACCACGAGAGTGGGATTTGCAGTCCCACCTTAGGCACAAAGCCAACTGGGTAGCCTTGGGCCCGTCATTCTTTCTCAGCCCTAGGAAGGAAGCAATGGCAAACCACTTCCAAAAAACCTTGCCAAGAAAACTGCAGGGATTTCTCCAGGCAGTCACCAGGAGCCAACAGCGACCCAAAGGCACACGTACCCACACAAAGTGGGGGGGGCATTTTCTTTGGGCAGAGACTGCAACCTAGGACCACCTGCAACCCTTGACACTTTTGGGTGCCTTCCAGAAGCTGCGACCAAATTATCATCTCTTGAATGGAGAAAACAATTAAGTACAAGGAGAGTCACCATTTTCACTATTTTAATTTAATGTAATTAAAATGCATATACCGCATTTCATTAATGCAATTTAATATTTGTCCTGGTCTGGCATACGACCCCAACCCCCCCCCACCTGCCACTCACCAACCAAGTGCAGCCCTTAGCCTGAAAAATAGTTGTGTGCTCCTGCCCTGTGGCACAGCAGTGGGGCTGGCTGACGTCGATCATTTTCCATTTTTCGCATTTTTCCCCAAAGTAGCCATCTAGTGCAATTGTGAGAAAAAAGGGGATAAACCCTACCTGAAAAAGCAAGGGTCCCCAAACTCTTCAGTTCATCAGCCCCTTCATGAAGTTTTATTATTATAAAATAAATTATATGAAAATAATCATTATATGAAAATAATTTAACAAATACTATTTTAACTAATAGTACTATGAACAATATTAGTAACAACAACATCAACCCCTTGGATAGTCCCATTGACCCTTGGGGGTCCATACTGACCACCTTGGAGAACCCTGTCCAGCTAAAGGAATGCTGATTTCAACAAAATGCCAGTTCGGTCCAGTTTGTGTGAACTTCTTGTTAAATGTTTTCAGCTCTTCCTGGGCTTCTTCCTTAGGGGTGTCCCACAGAATCCTGGCACTGGGTCTCAGCATCCTTTCCAAGCCTTCCAAGCCCTGTGCCTCTTGTGCTTCATTTACTTCTTGCAGCCATGCCACAGAACAGGAGGCCAGCCTGCTATGCAGCTTGAAGGAAACACACTTTTAGTTTCCAAAATATTTTTTCATTCCCTTATAGTCGAGTGCGTGTGTGGAGGAAGGAATCAACATCTTGGCCAGCCTTCTATGCTTGGGGGGAAAAGCAAGAATGGATTATGAACTACTGTGATATTTCCCATTTCGAAGGGCTAACATGACCAACTATTGTCAGAAGCAGTTGTTGCCTAATTTAGATAACACCCCTGCAGATCATCCTCTCAAATTTCCATTTATTTCCTGTAAACAAGGCTCAACCCTAGAGAATAGGCATCTGTGCTCTTTGCACAGATGCACTGTTGCCTCCACATAGAAGATCACTTTTGGCGCAACAGCAGTTGCCTGCTAATTTCTAACAATCCACCCACTAAAGAAAAAAGGTCTTGCATTCAAGAAAGAAAAGAATGGCAAACACCCATGCATTCTTTTCCCCTGCAAAGATAGGTTATTTCTATAATTCTGTATTTGTAGATGTCCAGTTCTGGTCCAGTTCTGGTGGCAAGGTATAGCAGGTCACTGGGAATTCTACGTACAACTCTCTTGAGTTTCATGATGGGAAAAAGAGTGGGATACGACTAACAAAAAGCTAGCCCCAGAAAATTAATTAAATGAGCCATTTAAAAAAAAAAAAGTGTTCTGCCATTCAAAACTAAGTTTCTCCATTTCCCTCTCCATTTTAATTTATCTCAGCCCAATCTTAGACCAGAAGCTGGAATGTTGCGATTTTTAAAAGCCATGTCCTAAAGACCTCCACGTTCGTCTCCCACATTGTCCAGGAAAGCAGGATGTTTGCAAATGGCCCAAACAGGAAACTTCTCTATATAAATTAATCTATTCAGCCAAGCCTCCTTCTCTAACAGTCCTCAAGAAAAAGGGAAGAATGACTTTTGCATGATCACACAACAAAGCTGAGCTTTCTGGCCATCAGCCAGAACAGACAGGGGTGGTCACTCCAGCAAGATTTGAGCAATGGCCAAATGCAAATGGACAGAGGATGTTGCACAGGATTGTCATGGGGTTAGAGAGCTGGAACTTCATATTGCAACTTAAAAAGAAAAAAACTGTCACGCTGGGAGAGATTACATGAAGTCTGCAAAGGGGAGTTTGATTACTTTTTATGCCATAGTGTTCTCCAACTTTTAGAACTGCAGTTCGTTATTTTTAAAAAGCTAGATTCAAATTAGTGTTTTAGCTTCCATACCTTTATACAGTGTAATCTATTCCAAAGAGTTCTGACAGTTTCTGCTGCTGGTAACAAGGGCAAATGTCTCGGTTTGGATTCAGGAACAGGTTATTTCCAGACTTGATTCAATAACAGGTTTCTTAACTTCAAAAAAAGGCACATAGAGAGACTGTGATTGAATTACTCTGAGCACCAATTATTGGGAAGAAGCAGGGATAGAGAAGAGTGGATATGATATAGGAAGTAATATGGTCATTTTTAGTCCAAAATGGGAGTGCAAGAATGGAAAAAGGAGCTACCTTTCTTGGAAGAAAAAGAATCCAGGAAAGGTGAAAGAAGGAAATTTCCCTTTAGTATGTCCTCAGCCAGACCCAGGATTAAAACAAGTGCCTAGCCCTAAATGACTCATAATCTCTTTTTCACAATGCACTTAATCTGTTTGGAATCCTGGGAATAGGCCAGGCTACATAGAGTAGTATTAAGGCTTGAAAGTTCCCAGCTGAATAGTCATAGAAAGAAAAGGGGATTGGGGGGGGGGGGGGAGAGAGAGAAGCTGCAGAAATGTTACCAATAACAAGACTGTTATAAAGTGTGCTTATTTCGATCCAGGAATGTTCTGCCAATTGTGGACCAAGAACAATGAATGAGTGCCCCAGATACCAGGGTGCTAAAGAAGTGAATGCCCAAGCAACAGTGTGCCCAAACTCTCCATTCCACCCATGGAGCCATGCTGCCATCTAGTGGCAGGAAATGGTTCCATTTAAATAATATTTCCAGAACAAGTTTCCAGAGAATGGTTAGAAAAACAGAATTGCAGCAAAGCTGCAGCAGATACAATGAGATTAAGATTAATGTATTTATTATAGTATACACATTTGTGGAGAAAAGTCCACTCCATCAGATGTGTGAAGTATGGTCTGATTTGTAAGGGTATTTACATATACAGAGAATATATATGTACACAAACACATACAGGTATTAACAAAATAAAAATAATTAGTATTTTTCCAAATCAGACATGAACACGTTGGGCTATTGTGGGGCACTGGAAGTTCTGTATTACACAGTTCTGTATTTTTATTTTATGACAAAATACAATACAAGGATATAAATCCAACTTCAAAACTAGTTATTGACTTTAAGTTTATTGTATCTGTATTATTATTACAGCTGTTAGCCATCTAGGCTGCTATATGCAGAAAGACAGGATATAAACTGAACAAATGTATATACATATAAGAACCAGCAGGATAATTTTTCAGGCTCCAAGGACGCTCCATTGCTGAACTGAAAGTCGACATTCTTACAGAAAGAATTTTAAATGAGCACTCCAACAGGAAATTGATGAGTTAGAAATTCTTAAGCTCAGCTATGGAAAATTGTTTTGAGTCATGCTGGAGTGGTTAACATAGCAAATCTATTACCAATTACTGCCGTTATGATCAGGTCGCTCTACTGTTATTTATATTATATTGCTTTGGTGGGGGGGGTGTACCTTCACGTCAGTCTTGACCCCTGGGGACTGCCTGGACTAGTCCCTGCCATTTGCTTGGCAACCTAGGGCCAAGAGATTGCCTGGCCCAAGGTCATTCAGCTGGCTTTGTGCCGAAGGCAGGACTAGCACTCACAGTTTCACAGTTTCTAGCCCGTCACCTTTAACCACACCACCAGACTGGCTCTCTACTTTTCTTATATTAAGTATGTTCAGTGTTTAGCTGAAACAAAAGTCCAGTCACTGGCTGAAATTTTAGATCCCATGATGGTTTGTATTAGTTCTATGTTTTTTTCATCTGTGAATAACTACACAGTGCACACTACACCAACCATGTGCCCTCCAGATAGGTATGTTGGACTAAACCTCTCCAGATTGTCTAGCACAGTGTTTCTCAACCTTGGCAACTTGAAGATGCGTGGACTTCAACTCCCAGAATTCCCCAGCCAGCATGGCTGGCTGGGGAATTCTGGGAGTTGAAGTCCACGCATCTTCAAGCTGCCAAGGTTGAGAAACACTGGCCTAGCAGCTTTCGTTACCTCTCAGATTCCAAACATAGATTCCACCAAATGCCATCCACAACTGTGACTGAAGCTTGAGTATCATGTTTGTTTCTTGTTCCATCTGATATATACAAGCATTCTGCTTTTGGCAGCCAATGTATCAACCCAGCCCTAACATAATTCCCAGTCTGAGGACACCAGCTTAGTTCTGAGGCCACTTTATACACCAGCCCAAAGGACCTTGATTTGATTTGAACAGTGATGTACTCAACTGCTTCTTCTGAAATCAAATGAAGTGACCAAGAACAGGAAGCTGAGACAATAAGAACTGTAAAAATATTAAGCTTTAACCTGGTGGATACAGCAGGCTCCTAAACTGCTATAACATCTTGCTAACTTCCTTTTTTTAGTAATGTAGAGACCATGAATTGAATAAAAGTGAATTCGTAACTACCATTGCATTTTTCAGTCACATTTGAAAAGCTGACTTTTCCAAAAACCCCTTTTGTTCCAAAATGGTAAATCCTATATACCTAGGTAGATTGGGCTACGTAGAAAGGTGGTGCGAGAGAAAATATCCATAGGCATATATACTGTTTAGAAAGCAACAGCTTTCTTAAATAGCTGAAGCACAACTGCTAAGTAGCTTCTAACTACAGACTCTGCTAGACAACCCGTAACCCGATGGGTCATCGTTTCAGAGATATTTCCTTACTTAAACAGAGAAACAGAATGACCAAGGGCAAAAAAGCAGTGGGAGTGGGAGTGACTTACAACTTGCTGCCAGCTTCCCCATTGATTTTGCTTGTGGGAAGCTGGCAGGGAGCGTCAGAAAGTTTCCTTCCCTTTCCCTTTCCCTTTCCCTTTCCCTTTCCCTTCCTTCCTTCCTTCCTTCCTTCCCACATATAATATAGGCTTGCACGGTTTGCCCTCCCCTCATGACCCTCAGGAGGACCTGGTGAAGTTGCCTCCTCCTCCTCTTCCTCCTCCTCCTCCTCCTCCTCCTTCTTGGCTAACCCACAGAACTGCCTGCCACTTTGCTGGGGGGAGGTGGAACAAAGGGGACCACGGACAGTGAGGAAAACTGTACCCGTTCCCCATTCTGGCATGTCCCCAAGCACCCCCTCCCTCAAGGGAGGAAGAGGACTCACCTGTCAACCACTGGTGCCCCCAAGCCAGCCCTACCATGCCAGCAGGCATCCAGGTCTCTCCCTCATCCTTCCCTCAACACCCACAGCCATTAAGAGGTTTCAAATTTCTGCCTCATTTCCAAAGCAGCCAATTGCTGCTCACCCATTGGGTCTTACCACCAGCTGATTGGGCACAGGGGACAAAGGGACACAGGAAAGAGGTTGGAGATATGTGCATGATGATCACATGACCTGGGCTGACCGCAGCAGCATGGCAACACAGCAGTGCTGAAGCGGCCACAAATTTCCCAAATTTCAATCCCATGGGAGTAATGGGTCCTGGATTTTGGACGCATTCTGTAAGTTAGCCCATTTGAGGTATCTTGATTCAAAAACTGTTGCCCTATAATGCACTGTTTTGTCCAGTTGAAAGTTACAGACACAAGAGTTTTAGTAGTATATAAATGTTCCACTACATCCTAACCCACCCTTTTCAGAAAGACCCAAAGGAAGCTGAAGCAACTAACATTGTGGAGATTGTCCAGTATCCTTCAGGAGGTCATGATCTGGATTTTTCCATCGAAACCTATTTCATATCTGATCTTCAGTTTTGGGGGACAAAGGAAATGAAGAAGGGGGTACAGAGTTGATGTGTGTAAATCCACTAAAAACAAGGGCCTAGCTATTTATTAATTACTATTGCTATAAATCAGTTTTCCTCAACTGATACCCTACAGCTGGGCCACAATGGCCAGGCCTTCCCATAACATGCTTAACCCAGTCAGATCTCCTTACTGGGGATTCTGACAGGAAAGCATCAAACTAACTGGCTCAAAGTCACCATCTCAGGAAGAGTCCCTACCCCCTATTTCCAGGAAATATCTGTTATTCCATGAGACTTACACCAAAAGGGTACTGACAATCTTAATGACCCCACCATTCCCTTCCCCCTTGGCTACAAGGTAGTAGTAGGGGGTGGCTTGGCCACTGCTATCAGGTTGAGAGAAATGTGCTCTGGATGGCCAGGCTTTGGCAATGTGATCTGTAATGGAAAGACTTCTTTTTATAGCTCTTTTTTCTCTCCAATTTTTGGAGTGCCAAGGAGGCAAAGCAGGGCCATTGAAGAGATGTTGATGTTCTCACAAAAGGGCTGATTGGATGGAGTTTAGCCCTATGCAAGATTTGGTCTGATCTAGGCTAAGCCTAATCCCTAGCAGGTGGATAGGTGGTCTCTAGCTAAAGGCTCAAGGTCTTGTGGTCTCAAGGTCTTCTGTAAGATCCTGGGCTAATCATGAATAAAACTAGGATGTGCTATGTTGGAGGACAAGGCAAATTGCAGCCATACTCAATTGGCTGATCACTGTCTGCATGTGGTAGCTGGCCAGCAAAGACCTCCAGCTTATTTCTTTGTTCTTAGTGAAACTAGCAAAACACCGGCCCTCCCCTCCATGTCTCTATTTCTTTCCATGCATGATTGTAGAAGGAGAAAAGGAGCTAGAAGGAGCAGACAAATTCTAACATGAGCAGCCCCATATCCCATCTTTCTGTCCAGAGGCTAGAAGGGGAAGTTAACTTTCTTGACCAAGTCAATAAATAAGAAGGGGATCATAAATAGTTCTTGAAACTAAATATTGCTGAATATCGCTTGTCTACAGTCTCCACTACTATGGACAGCAAGTGAGAGATACTGGGAAATATAGTTCCACATTTCTCCTATAAGCCTCCACTCTTGCCTGAAGTCAAACAAATCCCAAGACAGTCAAGGTCTTCTATCAGTCTTTCTCCAGCCATCCTAGTTCTCTTCCAGGTGGTCAGCATAGCAAAATCAAACCTGTTCCTCTTAATGTACCAAGCAACCTATCTAGTATTAAACAGGCAGCCAGAAGCCAATCTGTCTGTTGGAGAAGCTCAGGTGGTTAGTCATCATCTGGATGGGGTGGAAAGAATCTCTGTACCAGGAATGCTGTGATTTATCTTCCTCTTCACACCCTCCTGGTCTCCATCAACCCATCTGTAGTTTCCCTGTGCTCATGATCTTGAGTAGGACTGCCCATATCCTCTGCACTCCTTAGAATCAGCCCAAAAGTTGATTGAAAGGGCATGAAGAACATGATAGTGAAGAACAAAAGCCTATGTCTGCATATATGCCTATTTGCAGCTCTCCACCCACCAACTGGCAGTGCACTCAACCCTCAGGACTGGAAAGGATGTGGCTCTTGTTTCAGACAGCTTCCAATCTTGGAATAGAAAGGAGTTTAGCTCATACATTTCAAAAAGGCATAAAAAGTAGGGATAACATGGAATTCAGACAACATCATGCCAATTTGTGTAGTAAAAGCCATTCAGAATAAGCTGGACCACTGGCAAGACCATATTAGGTAGCTTCTGTGCATTCACTCAGTCCCACAACTAATTTGAAGTCCCCAAACTAACACAACCTTATAAACAAACTCCTGTTACCTACTACCAGTAGTAACTTTTGCTGTACCAACTCAAGGCCAATGTCTACAGAGGAAAGAAAAGTACAGTTGTGTGATAGAGTTCCCTCTCTTTGGGATTTTTTGAATTTTTGCATATCTTTGCCACTGAATATTATTAGAACTTCCTTGGTTCCTACTTCATGTGGAGTCTAAATGAACTGGTTGCATCATCTTTAGCTGCAATATGTGCAATCAAATAGATATTTGATTATATTAAATCAATATAATTGATTATCAGGTTCTTATTGTTTGGGAATTTTGGTCTATTCCTTCATGGTGAATTACTTCAAGTCAGTAATATGTAAGGGTTTTCTAGAAGAAACTGCTCATTTCAGGTCATCTCAACATTTCTGTGATGCAGTTCTGGACTTTGATTTGGCTGCTCCTAAAAACTTAATCTATTCTTCACCCATTCTCTTGTAGGCCTGCTTTGAAATTGTTAACTTACTGTATGACCCGCTTGTGCTTCAGCTTTAATTGATGGATGGATGACCTGATAATATCCTGTAGAAGTCTCTCATACAAAGCAGAAAGCTCAGTTTTTCTATTCATCTGCCCACAGAACATTCTTCCAGAAGTCTGGGTGGTTGTCCAAATACTTTTTGGAGAAATTGGTACCAGCATTAATGTTCTTAGCAAGCAGTGACTTGGCTTCTGCTTTGCAACTGTCCCATTAATTCCATTTTTACCTAGTGTTTTTCTGATGATGGAGTTTTCTGTGCAGTGAAAACTTCACTGTGATGAGGGAGCCAAAGTTTGTGAGATTTATACAGGGCAAGGCCGGCCCAAATCAGCCCTGATTATTTAATGAAGTACAGGTACAACTGGTCCTAATTATCAGACTATAATATAATGAACTAAACTTTTCCACACTGGACATTTCATGTTTGATGACTCTGTTTATAAATTTAATGAAATAAGTACCATTTATATATATCCCTTTATATATTCGATGGATCCACATGAAGCTCAATATTCATGGCAAAACTATACAAGAATTCAGAAAATCCAAAAGGGGGCAAATACTTTTTCAAATATCTGTATAACTACCTACATACTGGAAAATTGCCCCCCTCTTCCACCTTTCCTTTTAGCTATTTGAACATTTTTGTAGGATGGAGACATCCCCAAGATAATTAGGGACAACATTTATATATACTGGTGGGTGCTGTTTTATCCATCTAGGTTTGCAGTTTACACTGTAGAAATGAAATCTGGGGGGAAAGTCATAAAGAGGGGGATCACATATTTCTAAGATCCGAAATCTTCCATAAAAGAGAAATCAAAAGACAATCTGAATACTCAGGCTATATCGGTGAACACCTGCTGGATCTTCAGGCCCCTTGTCTCTCCTTGTCATACCAGGTCCATGACTGAAGAGTTGTTTTTCCTTTATGATAGACTACATATGACCTATTAAATCATCCACCCTTCTCCAGCACAGTTCTTAGCTGAGTTCCTGTATGCACACAATTCAGAATGTAAGTATATAATATTGGCACTTTTATGCCACTTATTTGCAAATAATAAAGCATATCACAAAAAATAGCAATGCAACCTTTTAAAAAAGTAACATTTACAGCATTTTAATTAAGCACATAGTGAGTAATAGCTCTATACAACTTCTAGATATCTAGTTCACACATCCCTAATTCCCAAATACCTGCTTAAATAATCAAGGTTTTAGCCTCTTTCCCCATGTTGATAAGGAGGGTGCAGCTCTTATATCTAAGGGTACCTAGTTCAGCAATCTTGGGAAGATTTTTATTCTAGCCCACAGAAATATGTTTTCCAAGCATACTAGTTCACTAAACTGCCTGCATTCCTGTGATTTTCAGACAAGGACTAGATCTGTTCCTCATAGCATTCTGCTTATAAACTCCTGCCTCCAACATATCACAGGCTTTGAAGTAGCTGTCTGAGGAAGGGCACTGGAGTGCAGCTGGACGTTAGGCTGGGAAAGGCTGAGATCCTCCCATTTGATCTCCTTTCACAGATCAAAATCTTTTGCATAGCATTATCTCGTTTGCTTCCCACTTGCCCCCTCCCAAGGAGGGGGGAAAAATCTGATTGGCAAGATATTTCAGCTGGCATTTTGTTTTTTATTACACTCTTAAACAGAAGAATATGTCAAGATGCTATCCTCCCTCGGTCGTAAACAGGAGCTAATGTTCCACTGTAGTATCAGGGACCAGTAGGTGGCAGCAGAGACTATCTCCTGCAAGAAGGACCCTGGTCCGTGGCCCAGATGTAAAGGGCTCAATCCTGATGCTATCCTGGCTCTCCAAGTTCGCCCAATCGTATAGGATGGAGGGCAGGAATCAAGACATGAAAGGAGGCACCATAACATTAGCTCCCTTGCCAAAGCGATTCCTAACTCTGGGGAAAACAAAGAAGAAAAAAGAGAAATTAAAATTAAAATTTTTAAAAAAGAAGAAAATAATTATCCCCTGCTCTGGCACAATGAGTAAAAACTCATACCAAATCTAATATGAGGAGAGTATTTTATCTGAAGAGGAGAGAACTTAAAGAACCCCATACTGTATGTACAGAACTCACACACATTCATGCCACTTCCACAAAGTAAAAATTGCCTTCTATACCTTTGCCTCTCATAGGATGTTTCCAGAATTTATTTTTCTCCTTCCTCACTGGAAGCTTGAGGGATTCACAAAATACATTCCTGTTCCTCTCCACTCTTCATTTCCACCACAAAAGCCATCACTGCAGAGCAGTGTTTCTCAACCTTGGCAACTTGAAGATGTGCAAACTTCATCTCCTAGAATTCTGGGAGATGAAGTCCGCACATCTTCAAGTTGCCAAGGTTGAGAAACACTGCTCTAGAGAAATCTCATCAGGAAGACCTTTAGGCAGCATCACCAGGACTGAAAGGGGAGACTTTCCTAGCTTATTTTTCCTGGAAGCATGTACCATGTTCAAGAGGGACGGGGCAGGGAACAATGGTCCCACTATGATTTAAAAATGAGGTGTGAACCAGGTCATGGCAAAGGAAGCTTCAGCTCAGCCATGAAACTACAAAACAGCAATTGTTCTGTGAGTGTAGCTCCCATCCCATAATAATGCCAGCTGATGTGGCTTATGCATTAGAGGGGTGGAGAAAGCAAATTTCAACTCAAAGCAAATATCCATGAATAAAAACAAGAGAAGGCTTGTTTCACAAGCTCTTAGAAACCAAAATCACTCCTGACAAGGACAACAGAATTCTAGGGAGAAATACAGTTTCAAATATCCAAAGGAAGAAATTACTGGGAAGCAAAAGCTTCACGATAAGAGACCACAACAGAGACTTCAAAAAGCACATTGCTTCTCGTAGCTTATACCATTATCATCCTCTGCATACTGAACTCTTTCTCAAAGTCTAGCTAGAATCATCATAAATATCACTGCCTTCTATGAATGCAACATTGATCAGTGAAGGCATTCTGGCGGCCTGGCCTATAATTTTTAGCCCTTCCTCCAGTCCATTCGACCAGCAAAATTGCCAGCTGGTTCATTTCCCATGAAGTTAGACTCAAGACCTTAGCTGAATTAGAGCACCATTTGTAGGCTGGACATTGTAGACCAGTAGAGACTGCAATCACAAGCAGACTTTCCAGGGAAGAATCAGCCAGTGAAACACTATGGAGCCTATCAGTTCTTCCTCATCAGTTCTTCCTCACCTTCTCCAGCTTCAGTGTTTCAACATAGGACAAAGGCACTGACAGGTATTGCCCAGTAGAGGACTCCCTAGGACCTCGGATGCAGGCAAAATTCACCTGCTTGGCTTCACTTGTCCCCAGAATCCAATTCCCTTTTGCTGCTGTTATTATATGGGATCCTCCACCCAATTGGTGCACACCCAGTCAGAGGTCTCAAACTACCATCATCCCCAGCAAGCATGATGGGAACTGTAGTTGTGTTAATTGTCCTTTTTTTTATAGCAACACTATTGGGATCCCTTTGTATAAAGGACTCTATGGATATGTCTGTGTGTGTAAGCACACCCTGCCTATACATCCACACCACATATAGCCAGTCTTGCCTTTGGCTATTCTGAGCCCCCGCTGCTAGAATAATTTCAGTTTTGCTTCAAACCAGATGAGGTCTTCTTGAATGGCTCTGTCACTGGCTGCAGAATAAGAAGAAAAGATTGGAGAGATTGTAAACGTTTCTCTCATTTTTTTTTCCTCTCCAGGAAGGGCAGTAGCATTGACAAGAACATCTTTAGTACTGTTTTAGCTTTGGTATAATTTATTTATTGACAACTTATTCTTCAAAAAGGCCTTCCTCTAGTCAAAACAGAGGATGTACAGACTGCAAATCCCCAAATGTGTCTCTGTAGAAATTAACCCCAATGTGTTGTGCATGCTTGAAATATGCAAATCCCCAAATGTGTCTCTGTGGAAATTAACCCCAATGTGTTGTGCATGCTTGAAATAAAAAGAATACATGTGTGATTGTGTGAAATGCCGATCTTATTAAGGGATGGGATCTGGTTCTCTTAGCTCCTCCACCCTCATCGTTCAAAGCCCCTTTGAAGTAGTTCTGCATGCCTTGGAAGATGTTCTTCTGATCTGCAATACTATGGATCTCTCGGGTATCATTTTCCATTCAGGTCTTTCTGGGATGGGATGCTGTGAGCATGAGTGAGATTTCAGATCTATTCATGTGCTATGTTCCATTTGAGGGGGACAGGGTGCTGCAGCGGCTTAATGATGCTGAAAGTTGCTGGCCAGAAATGGTTGACACTTCAGCGGTTCGAGCCCAGCCTTCACGTAGCAGAGCGAGCTCCTGCTTCCTCCCCAGCTCCTGCCAACCCAGCAGCTCAAAAACGTACATGAGTAGAGAAATGGGGACTCTCACCCCGGTGGGATGAAAATGCTGGTGGCGCTTGCATGGGAGACGGGAGCAGTTGCCGGTAACACGGAAGCCGTGCACGCCTGAAAAAGGCGCGAAGCAACAGAAACCTCGCCAGTTGGGCTTTGCTCTAGGAAGGAGGCAAGGGCAAACCACTTCTGAAACACCTTGCCTTGAAAACTGCAGGGACTTGTCCAGGCAGTCGCCACAGAATCGGTAACGATTGAGTGTGGATGAAAAAAAAAAAAATGTTCCATTTGCTCCCTTTGTTGAAAGGAAATAGAGATTTGGGTGCAGTAGAAGGATAGAACTATTAACCAACAGAGGAGAGCCTTGAGAATAATACCTGTATCCTGGCCTCCTTTCCCTCCTTGCTGATGGAACCTTTCTTGGTCTAAGTAGAAGATCGGAAAGTTCACATCTTCAGAGTCAGAGAGTGAGGGGAAAAAGGAAATGTCAAAGGGAATTACAAGCCACCACACCCCTTACCTTTTTCCAGCTTGAAAAGGGAGGATCCCTTTCCACAAGAAACCTGGGAGCTGAAATTAGAGAGATGACTATCTGTTCCGGTAGTGCTGCAAATCCTAGCACTGCCAAGCAAGCATGGACCATCAAGCAGGAGAGGAGAAGAGAGGTAGACAGAGCAGGATCTCTAAGTCTCTCTCCTTCCCTCATATCAGAAATAGTCAAAGTAGGCAGTAAAATAAGGTACTTAGGAGAAATTGGAAATTCTACCCTAAGCTTTGAGACATTCCAAATCATTTGTGGTCCAAATGCTTGACTTGAATCATATCCACCCTCAAATCTCTGGCACAGGATACTGTAATGGGTACATTCCCAAGCCAGTACATAGAAAAGAGAAGGAATTCACTCTACATGCCTTATTGTGGAGAGCCCATTGCCAATGCCTTATTCCTTTCTACATAATGTAGCTGAACATCCACTTGACAGTCTTATGACCTGAGAGATGCACCGGACCATTTTGGGATGGACATTCCCCTAGAGAGGTGGGGATTTTTTTTTTTATCAGCACTCAATCGTTACTGATTCTGCGGCGACTGCCTGGACAAGTCCCTGCAGTTTTCAAGGCAAGGTGTTTCAGAAGTGGTTTGCCCTTGCCTCCTTCCTAGAGCAGAGCCCAGCTAGCGAGGTTTCCGTTGCTTAGTGTCTTTTTCGGGCGTGCGCGGCTTCTGCATTACTGGCAACTGCTCCAGTCTCCCGTGCAAGTGCCACTAGCATTTTCCTCCCACCGGGGTGAGAGTCCCCGTTTCTCTACTCACGTAAGTTTTTGAGCTGCTGGGTTGGCAGGAGTTGGGGAGGAAGCAGGAGCTCGCTCTGCTACGTGAAGGCTGGGCTCGAACCGCTGAAGCGTCGACCATTTCTGGCCGGCAACTTTCAACATCATTAAGCCGCTGCGCCACCGCATCCCTAAAGAGGTGGGGATACCCAATCCAGATTCATGTTAGTAACCAGCTAGTAATAAATTGTTCCATTCCATCAGGGTTTTCACTTCTATCTTTTTCCTAAAGCTTAATGTGAGCTTTAGCCGCAATTCCTGATTTCTGAGTGTCACTTGGGATCTTCACGTATTGCTGAATATTTTACTAAAAAATACTGTTTACATTAGCAAAAGCAGTTTCCCAATCATGGACATTTATGATACTGAGTACCCTAAAATTAATGTTGGGATCAGGGATATATATAACACCTAGGGAACTGGGAATTAGTAACTGATTGGAATCAGTTACCAAAATTAATTTTAGGGTAGCAATGAGATATTCTCCATGTTGGAAAGAATGATGAGGAAGTTCAGTGAAGTACTGTATTTACTGTATTTACTGTATTTAAATCAACATAAGCAAGACAGTGTAAAAAGATAGAAAGCATATTTAAAACATCAACAAATGTATTCACAAATAAGAAGGGGGAAGATTCATTTAGCTCATATTAAGATCTGAATGCAAATTTATTTGTGAACTGCAATTAAGTTATAAATCAAAATCTGTGCTTTTCTGAATTTTACAATGCAATTCACCATTTTCAAAAAATGTTGTAGTAAGGGAAAGTTTATACAAATATGTGCTAAATTAAGGAAACATTGTACAAGGCAAAATTGCAACCAAAAAAAAAAGATCATATGTTTGGAGAAACCTACCACAAAATGCATATATGTGCTAGTGTAAACTTTTTAAAAAGTTTTCCATTCAAATAAGCACAAAAATTAAAAACTTGGTCAATTTGCAGAAGTGAGAAATGTCAAGATGGATAGATTTACTCATCCCTACACAGGACTTCTGTTGGGTTGCCCCTCTGCAAAAAGCTAGACAGAAGCTACAACAGGCCAGCTTTGCATTCCTTCTCTGCCAAATAAAATAGATAACCCACATCTCTACCCAGAGCCACTCAGGGGGGGGGGGCAGTCTTTGCTCCATCTCCTGCCTGCCGACTGCTTCACAAAGAAAGAAGCTTTGATTTATAGCTTGTCTGACAAATTTATCCACTGTTATCATACAGAGGAGCGTAACCAACTATTTTATTATGGAGATATTAGTACACATACTGTTCTGTTTTCTTTAACATTGCTACTCTCCAGCACAAAGCATGTTTGTTTCCCTGCAGGGGTGAAAATAAAGGGGGGTTTGTACTTTTTTCTCCCTCTCCTCTCCCCCCCCTTTTAGGAGTCTGAAGGAGTTTATTTGACACTCCAGGGAGTATTGTGAGCAAAGTGCCTGAGGATAAAATGCTACCCAAAGAGTTACTTGGCATTAGACAGAGGGAGCCTCTTCAGAAGAGAATGGGGGGCTTGTTGAAATGAAGTGGGAGGGGATATCCCGTGAAGAGATCTCGAGCAGCCCTCACAGAAGGGTCTCTGTCCAGGACTTACAATAGAGCAAAGGCCTTAAAAACACCAAGTGCTGAACAAGAGAGGCAGGCGGGGAGGGACATTTCCCTCCTTTCAGAGAGATTTCGTCCTTGCTTTTGCCTTTTTTAAGGGGACAATTAAGAACGCTATAAAGGAAGGCTTTTTTCCCATACATTTTTAGGAAGCCCGGAGGGGTGGGGAGAGAAGAAAGAGTTTCATTCATGTTTCGAAGCAAGGAGATTTCTACCATTTCACCCCTGCTGGTCAGGCGTTCGGAAGGAATCACCCTTCTTAAAGCCTAGACAGCAAGGAATAAGTAAGAAGTGGGATGAGAGGCACTGGAAGAAGTTAATGGAGAAAGAAGCCCACTTCCAGCTGGAACCAAATCAAATATTGCTCTCAGATTGAAAACATACAGGTGGTGTCTTTTGTTGGAGAAGGTGCAAAGCTTCCTATTACCTTAAAGTACTGATACAAGGAAGAGATGAACCCCTAAATAAGAACACTTAAAAGACCATCTTGAAGTTCAAGGCATGAAACACATTGCTTGGGCTGGTACATACACTGACAGTCTATTATTCCATAAAAAGTGGCCAATTCTCAAAGATGCATTTTGGCAAAGAAAAAATGAACATGTGGATTTGGGCCCTTCTTAGTCCTCCACATACATGTATATTGCCTTTCTTGCAAATGTAAGAGGTCACAGCTTCCCCAAGTCACAAGTTATAGGAGTTTTCCCGAATGCATGCTTGAGGATCAGTGGAGGTTGCTTAAAACATTTGAACCAATGATTTGAAGTACCAAGTGGTTTATACTAAGATTGCCTCTTTAGTAAGGAGCTTTTCATTTGAAGTTGAACTTGCATTATTGTGTTCAATAAATGACAGCCTTGGACATTTTCACATCTACTCAGTATAATTTGTTTTGAACCATGAAGATGAACATGGAACTTCTTTTGGATCCTCCAGGAAGTAGCCCCCTCATTATAAAGTTGGCCCTGACAATTGTACATATTTACTCAGTATTAGGAAGTCTCACATATGACATACAGATCCCATAGTCATCTATATTTGTTGCAATAAAAACAGAGTCACCTTAAATTTATGGTGTAGATTATTTTCTTTCTGGAAGAAATCTGTTAATATTATCAGTTTGGGCTCATGATCATGGTCCTCAAGGGCAGCATATTTATTGGCAAAGGTCATCTTTGAATACAAAAGGTCCAGGCAAAAGTTGGAGGATGCTGATTAGTCCTTTACCCCATTTCTCAAGGTCCTCAAGGAGCATTTAGTCTCCATTTCAGGCCGATCAAATTCTGTTCCAGTATTGTTTCCAAGTCAGTAGTCAGTAACTGAATACATTCTGGTCCAATGATCTGAGCTACCAAAACTAGAAGAAACTGATCAGACCAGGTTGAATCTACCTGGACTACTTTGAAACATTAAATAGTGTTCATCCCACGAGTGTAAAGTCGAATTGGAATAAGAGAGTGAGTGTCTCAGTCCAGTCCCAGACTGGGGACACAGAATAACACAGTGCTGGAGTGGGATAGGGAAGACTTATTATTTATGGATAAGCAGCCTAGAGAAACAACCTGTTTGTCACAATATAGCTATAGCTTGACCTGGAAAGGCCAAGTACATCACCCAGAAATTCCTTACTCCCGAGAATTATGATGGAGAGATGGCAAGAAGAGACAATTGATCACATGTACTGGTGTTATACAGAAAGAATTATATTTCTGTTTGTGATCAATCACCAGGAATGAAATTACATCACTGAGGATCCCTTTCTGTACTGGAACATCACTGGTCTTTCTACAATCAAGTCAACATGGATTCCCCCTCCTCATGTAGCAGTCAGAAGTTATTTAGAATACATATATGCATATTTGCTGGAATGTTTCTGTATATGTACCTGGTTGTACATATGTGATTTGGTTGCTCTTGTTCCTGCTGCTGATTATTCTGTTTCCAGAATTAATTATTTGTGCTCGAGGTATCACGAGAAGGTATTGGCTGAGAAGAAATAAATGACAAAGATCTATTTCTAAACAGGGCCCATAAAAGGGCTAGAAATGCTGGCAACATTAGCTGGACTTATACTTATTAGTGTCAACTGGCGGGACCCAGGAGGAGAGCCTTCTCTACCATTGCCCCTACCCAGAGGTGAGGCGGGCCCCCACTCTCCCAGCCTTCTGGAAAGGGGTGAAGACCTGGCTCTGCCAACTCGTGTGGGGCAAGAAGGGATATAACCAACCCTGGGGGTGGCTGGCGCCTTGAAGATACTCCCCAAATCTGATAACTCCTAGTTAACATCAGTTTCTTGGAAGGTATTTATTGTTTATATAGGAAGTCTTGTTGTGATGTATTTTAATTAATATTTATTCTATTTTAATTAATATTTATTCTTTTTACTGTAAACTGCCCAGAGTCACTCTGCAGTGAGATGGGTGGTGACAAATCTGAAAAATGAATGAATGAATGAATGAATGAATGAATGAATGAATGAATGAATGTCACAATGCAACATGTCTGTTCTAACACAGCAAACTTTAAAAAAAGAGATACACCCAAGATGTTAAAGAGGGGAGGTAGTGAGGATTCTCATGTACATACAATGGATCAAGATCCCTCTTTAGACTTCAGAAGCTTTAGAGAAGAGAAAGAGAGAGAGAGAGGTGAAACTGAAGTAGGAGGCCTCATGGAAGGAAGCTCCATTTGGGATCAATATTACCAGCACATCAATCTGACTCTAATGCTGAGTTTCCAGACACTTTGGTGCTCTGCTATTTCAAAGTGTCCTGACAAGCAACAGAAGTCCTGAAGGACAGAAGCAGAGTTTTCTACTCTTTATTTTTTTTGTATGAAAAAAGAAAAAGAAAACTTTTTCCAGTGCCTTCCATCCAGCCCCCTGCCACACCCTCTTTTAGGTCTTCCTAACCTCAGTATCACAAGTTTCAAAGTCCAGGAGGAGGAATCCCACATGGATCACCATGGCCCTGATATAAGTCTTTCCTACTTCAGAGAGTGGAAACACTGGAACATGCCATAAACCTACTAAACAAATCAGTACATTGGGTTGATACGCTGAGGAAATGAACAATATACCTTGTATTTGCCTAGAAAGTGGAGTACATATTCATTAGAGGCAAGCTAATCTCAGTATCTCATTTTCACCATCTTAAATTTGCACCTGTATGCAACTTTCTGTAAAGCTGGCACGCGCACACACAAAGAAATCACTTGCATTTTCCTCAGGAGTTCTACATTTACGTTTCCTAATCAATTCCTTTTTGGAATCCATTCTCCTTAACATACTGCATTTTTCATCCACACTTTTCTTTAGAATATGTCCATTTTTGAGTCACCAGCTACATTACAGAATTCAGAGAAGGAATGGTTCTCCGACCAACATATAGACATGGAGAGGGACTTGAAGAGGTCAGCACTAAAATGAAAGTCAAAACTACTTTCCCATTCCTCAAAGATCAGCAACTGTTTCACCTCCTGTATAACACAGGTTATTTCTGTGAGAGATAAGGAAGTAGTGTTAAGTGTTATGGTTATCAAATAGTGGCAGATGGAGAGGAAGTTGCCTCTTTGTGAGGGACAATGTAAATTTAAATTGATTTAATCAGGGGCAGTCTTTATCAGTATAATGCAGATTAGCTGAAACCTTGAGAAAATTACCATAGATGCAATGGATGAGGTGGGAGGAACCAGGGAAAAATCAGAGAGCGGCCGGAAAGACTGTACACCCTGAGTACCTTAGCCAATGGGGAAAAGGGGAGGGACTTGCGATTGGGAATCTATATAATTAGGCCGGAGTGTGTATGGGGGTGTGGGTTCTTATTTGCAACGAAGCCCACCAGCCTTTGCAAACGCTTCCAATAAAACTTTACTTCTGACTAACCCAGAGAGAGATTTGTGGTGCTTGTTTCGCACATTTCAACAGACAGAAAAGGCTTTCTCATTAATGGCTACAGCATTAGAAAAGACCCTGAGGCATATGGAAGATTGGGCATCAAAGCATATGCGAGCTTTAAACCATGTCAGCGATAGAAAATAAAAAAATAATATGGATAATGAAGGATATGTCTTTACAGTAGAAAGGCTTTCGGTTGCCAGAAATAAATAAATAAGAAAAGGAGGGTGGAAAGAAGTTATAGTTGGCATAAATTTGACAAATAAACCAAAGAAGACAACTATCCCCAGTGCTGAATTAGAAATGTAGAATGCTATAACCTGCTGGTGGAAGAACTAATTGCAGCATGAAGCAGAATTCAGGCCCACAAGAGACTGACAAAGCAAAGTGTGAATTCTATAAAGCCTCTTGTGTGGATACAAAATACATCTACTACCACAGTTCAAATTTTAGCCAATGGGTAGAAAACCCACATTTTTTAATTCCAGCAATTTCTGCGTTTTGTGAAAATGAATTCAGGGCTGGCGCACTCACTGTGAACAAGCGGTACGCAGCCTGGGAATCCTCAGATGTCAATCAATTCATGCATTTGAAATCCTATTGAACAGAATCTGAGTGCTATGATTTTCTGTTGCTTGCTACAGTTGCTTATTCTTTAATGAGTGTTGCACAATTGGGTTTGCTCATCTTGTTCAGTATGGTTTTATTATTAGCTGATGGCTCAACTAAAATTCTGGCCTGAATCATGAAAATTAGAGTTCTGCAGTGCTTTGGGCTGCACAATAGTTTAAAAATATTGTGCCATATAGATATTAGCTAATATCTGTAGAGAGATCTCCATAAACCACATATTTCTTTAGGGAAACTTGCAGCCAGTATTCATTTTTCCATATAAATCATTGCTTTGCTCAACACAATATAGGATTAAATCTGAGCATGGTAGCCCCGATCTCTTTGTAGCTATGTGTACCAACCAACAATTAAAAACAGAGCTGAAGATGATTCCATACATGGAACTTTTGCAGAATTGTTGTGAGTGCTACTTTTGTTTTAAATATTTAAATCGTTGCATCCAAAAACTCAGAATGGGTGGGTTTTTTTGTTGTTTTTTAAAGACAACCTTGCATTTAAAACATTGTATAAGCAAGCCCAAGGAATCTACTTTCTTTTACCCTACAGTCAATAGAACAAAACAGAAAGAAATTAAAAAATTATACAAGAACTCAATCTGGAGCTATCTGTTATTGCTTGTGCTTTTTTCCTCCTAGATGCACACCCATTTGGGATCACCACCTGAGTACAGTGTTACAGCCAGAACATGGGATGAAAGTCACAATCCACAGGCAGGTAGAAGAGAGGTACACTGGGAGGAGATTTACCAGTTGTGTGAGCAGATAAACAGCTCATTTAGGAGGAAAAACCCAAGTAACTCTCTATTTGCTATCTATTCTAAACAATACTATTTGTTAATTGATTAAGAATACTAATAAGATAGATACCAGATGGACAAGGAAACAACAAGAGCTACCTCCTAACTGGACAGTATGCCTAAAGCTGCAAATATATTCATTTGAATTATCATCACTTTAACTCCTCAGATAAGCCTAGGAATTCCAGTCTGCTAGAAAGCTAGCCTGGGAGCTCTCTTCTCCTAAAAAAAAAAAGGAGACAGAGTGAGGGAGAGGGAAAGAGAGAGACAGAGAAGTTCTCTAGTTTCCAGAATTCCTCAGAACTTCAGTCAAGGAAGTTTCATATCCACATGACCATACAACAAATGCATATGTGAACCAATAATGTCCTTTGCCAGCCAGATCTGTAAATTCCACCAAGAATCTTGTGTTCTCAGTAAGAAAGATAGTTTATTATAACCCATAACCAGAAGATAAAATAGGCTTAAAATACATAATCCAATTCACCATCAGTCTGTAACAGGCAGTTAAACTAAACCATTGTACAAGACTGAATCATTTGTTCCCACAAATAGTGATGTTTTTTCCGCAAGTGGGGTTAACAGTCAGCTGCCAGTTAATGGCTCATTCAGATATGTAAGTTTTCACATGGTGCCACAGTCAGCATCTGATGGACACACATGAATGAACAACATCCATCAGAGAGTGAAACATCAAAAGATGGAATTAATAAGATACAGAACAGGCAGAGTTTTAGGACCCTTAAAGAATTCATTAGTAGTGGGGGGGGGGGGAGAAGAAGACAAAAATGTAACATGATATGGCCCAGCACAGAAAATAGGACATTTTCACCACTCATGAGGCAACAGTGAGAATCATACAGCTATGATAGATGGAGAGACGAGAGAGAGAGAGAGAGAGAGATGACTCACAGATGACAACACTTCATGTCCAATACTCTACCCAGGAGAGAACTCCAGATTAAAGCATTCCAGAAGTTGGCTCTCCAGCCTCGGCTTAAACAAGACCAGCATCTCCCAGTTGTCACACTAATCTTACCACTAAGATGTTTTTGGCAAATTTTCAGCCACAATTGCTGTTTCTGTGCCTATTTATTTATATGATTTAAGGACCAACTTTCTGCCTAGTCCTTTACTCTGTGACCTGCACAACCGGTTCTCTTTCTATGGAACCACCCTTTAAGTACTTGCAGAGGGCTACCATGTCTCTCCTCAGTCTTCTCAAAGTTAAACATCCAGTTCCTTCACACAGAAGGCTGAGCTTCCAGCTACATGACTGCTTGTGTTGCCTATTCCAATGTAAGGGATGGCAGAACCGAATATAACACAGAAGGTAAGGTAAGGGCTGGCCTGCACAGAGCAGAGCAACACTGTTACTTCTGGGTGTCTGGAAATCATATGCTGATTATGCAACCAACATTTTATTTATTTGTTATTTATCACATTTTGCCACAACTATATACAAACTCTTGTTAGCTCACAACATAAAGAGCAGTAACAATAATAAAAATTAAAAATATAAAAATCCATAAATCCATATTCCAGATAGCATCTGGCATCAGCCCCCAAAGGCCCTCTGGAACAGCTCTGTTCTGAGAAGCTTTGGAAGGCAACTAGAGTTGGGGCCAAACACACTTCTTGGGGGAGTCCATTCAAGAAGGTCAGCCAAATAATGCCTCTGGGCCTCAGCCCTCCTGAATTCCTGAAAACGGGGAGCAACCAGCTGCTTCTCCCACCATGATTGAAATGGTCAGGCCGATTCCAGTGGGGGATGCAGTCCTAAAGGCAACCCAGTTAAAACCAAAACTCAGAAGTTCATAAGAAGCCAATGCAGGGCCTGCAAAACAGCTGTAACTCATGCCCACTGGCCACTGTATTTTGCACCAATTGAAGCTTCCAAGGCAACCCCATGTGCAGCACATTGTGATAATCTATGCGCATGAGGATGAAGGTGACAGCCACTGCAGTCAGGTCTTCCTGCACCAAGTAAGCCACAACTGGCACACCAGTCACAGCTGGGCAAAGGCCATCTCTCTCTCTCTCTCTCTCTCTCTCTGTCTCTGTCTCTGTCTGTCTCTCTCTCACACACACACATATATATACTGATTCAGAAGGAGCCATGAATCTAGGAGGACACCCAACTTACAAAATTGCATCTCCCTTCTGGCAGTCATACTCGTTCACTGACATATATCCAATTTATGACCCAGCTCCCTTTCCAAGAGCTTTTTTTGAACATACTATCACCATACCAAGTACCTTTCATCTTATTCCTGTGTATGACATGTAGAATCAAAGGGGGGATTTGAGGTAGGATCTGATCCTCTAAACCATGGATTCCTAAGCTTTTTGACATCATGCCTTCCTTCAGAGTAATCTTAATGTACACACCACCCCAAAAACATCCAGGCACTAAAATGAACAAAAATTAGCAATGAAAACAATAAAATGAAATACAAAGATGTATTTTTATTGTAACAATGTAACTAAAGTTTCTTCACATCTCTCCTGGACTCTGTCTGCACCTCCCAAGGGATGTTCACCTCACAGTTTGGGGAACCCTGCTCTAAACCTATCCATCCATGGTGGCCTTGATCCAATGTATCCTATGGTCTCTGAGACAGTTTTAAGGGACCATAGGATCACCACTATTTGGGGTGTTTTGTCATTTCCTCCACTGTCCATTGCTTCACACAGAGTTGCTTCAGGAGCATAGCTCTCAGTCCACATCTGAGAACATCTTTCCTTTAGATTAGCGTTAACAAGGTCTTAATTCCTCACCTGTAGAACATGCAATGCCATTCATTCTAGCAAATGATGTGTCTAATTTATGTTCCTGCAGCAATCAGAACAAGGGCTTTCTTTTTGGAGTTTGGGGATTGAAATGGGTGCAAAGGCCCAAAGCTTTTCACACACCAAGTCAAGGGGCATCTGAGAGCTTGCTCTTGGCTACTGTTGCATTATCTAGACCAACAGTTCTCAAAATGGGCCATATGCAGCCCCCCTGAGGGTCATGTCACCAAACCTAACTGCCAGGCATATGATTGATTTGTCATCAACCTCATATTTCATCCTCTGTGCTCATTTCAGCAGCACAAATACTTCGTCTGTATATGATACAGTGCAGATAGTAAAGTATATTTTTCTATCTACCAATGACTATGAGGAGGCTCACAAAGGTAAATGAGGCTCCGAAAGGGGTCATGAGCAAAGTAAGGTTGAGAACCCCTGCTCTAGAGACAAGCTGCTTTATTAACAAGGCCACCACATCAGTTCAGCTAGGCACAGCATCTAGCCAGTCTTATTTAATCTCAAAAGGCTACAAAGGATCAACCTTGGTTAATAATTGGATGGGAGACCATCAGGAAGTATTAGGGCTGCAGGCCAGACTGAAAAGGAAAAAGAAGGCCACAATGGCAAGTCACTTCCACACTGCTGTCAAACACTGCCTCCTTCCACCATGAGTTGGTCAATGAGGTCCTTAAGAGTTGAGCTCAGCAAAAATACTTTATCTTCTTAGAGCAGCTTTCCCCAAACTTTTACATAAGAGTATACATATCTGTTTAAGTTTAGTTAGGTCTATTTCAAATTTTACAATCCCAATGAAAATTAAATCTAGTTCTAGTTTTTAAAACTATAAGCCATCATATGTAATAGAACCTAGGACTCCTCTATCTCCTTTGTGGAAAAATATCCCAGAAGAAATAGGTTACTGGTCACCAGTATAGTAAGACTTTTGACCCAGACTCTGAATAACTATTTCTGCTTCTAAGAGAATCCAGACTTGTTGAAACTTCTGCTCTGCTATGAAATAGGTTCCTGTCATTATAGCTTATAGCCAGGCATGATAAGCAATTAAAGGACTAACTTACACTTTCCCAACATAGTCCCTCCAGATATGGTGGAATGAGAACTTTCACAGTTCCCTCCCAACATCAGGTGAGGGAAGGCTGGATTAGACAAACTATTTCTAAACAACAGCAAAACCTAAGACTATATCTGTCAGTGTACCAAAGTGGAGTGGAGCTATGGAGAAATAAGTATGAGTAGAACAAAGTGTATTTGGTGTGAGAAGAGAAACGGTAGGTGGAATATGAAAATGTGAATGATCAGACAACAACTATTTTTAGTTGCAGTTCTTTGTTTCCTCTGAATACCGAATCTTTTCCATCTCCAAAATACTTACAGAGTTAAGCCTTCCTGAACTCACAGGATATAAATAATAAAACAGTGTTACTAGCTAGGCACCTTGCTGAAACTCGCCTGCCAATTCCATTGCTAAATATTTCAACCCACACACACTGTGCTCTCACTTTGGAAAGAAGACATTTAAAAAAAAAAAAAAAAAAGGTAGTTCAGCTGTTTCAGAGCTGAAAATTGTGACTTATTACTACTAGTTTCATGTTTTATCATCCTTTGGTAGAAACATTTTGATGAAAATGAATTTGCCTAAGTTTGTGGTTAGTATCATACAAACAGAAGGGTTTTGTTTTTATGAGAGAAGGAAGGAAGGAAGGAAGGAAGGAAGGAAGGAAGGAAGGAAGGAAGGAAGGAAGGAAGGAAGGAAGGAAGGAAGGGGATCTATCTCAGGAGAGTTATTTTCATTAGGAGTTAACAGAAGGGTGTGCAAGAAAAGGGCGATTCTTTTCTTCATAATACATGAAAGTTACACAATGTTGGGAAGAAACATTCTCCCACAAAAGATATGAACAGATAGACACTTATGATATGTGACTTTATTACTACAAGAGGTCTTACAAAGATATCTTTGTCTTATAAGTAACCTTCCCCAGATTCCTTGACTTCAGTTCCCAGAATCCCCCAACCATCTTGGCTTAAACCCCCACATGCTTCCAATGTCAAACATGGTCTTTGTACTGACAATAGTATCTTCTCATTTAAGCAGAGGACTTTATTGTGATTGAGCAGGTGATTTTGATTAAACATCTTATGACATGAAAGTTCCAAAATCATTAAATTTGGAATTAATCACGCTACACAGTTCTTTAATATTAATTTGCCCAAGTCCTGAGCACCCTAGAATTGTGCCTGAGCCCAGAATTGCGCCTGTTTTATGTGAAAAACTATTTTACTGTACAGCTTCCTCAACGGTAACTTCCAGTGCTTATGTACTCATACCTGGACATGACTTTTGCCTCCTTTCAGTTTGGTGACAACTGAATATCAGAAAGAGATTTCTTCAAAAACATACAGGAAAGCCCAATATATCACCATATTGTGCTGTCAATGAGATTGTACTAATAGTGCAAAGTCCTGTGATTTGCTCAGATGATCCAAGCAGAGAAGATTATTGAAGTACAGGTTGAATTTTCAGCACAATGTGACATGGGAAGCTTGGGTGAAAAACAGCCCACCCAAAGAAAACCTTGCTGGTGTGCCTGCAAGGGCTCAGATGGTCTAATCTGAATCTAATCCCAAATACCTATCTAGCATTACACAAAGTGACTTCTCCACTGCCAAATACAACTGCTGTTTTCAGAGGCAGCAATGGAAATATTTGGAAGAGAACAAAAAGGACACAGCAGGAGACTAAAACAAGCTTTTAGTCACTTTTTAAATTCTTCTGATGTGTATTTTGTTTTAAGTACTTAAACACGGCATGCTGCCGAGAGTCCAGCTGATTTCAGATGGGCAGATCAATTGCATGAACAAATAAGCAAGCTCTGCACGTATCTAATAGACACGTTGTTTCTGGGGAACAAAAAGCTGCATTTGCTTCTTATAAAATTCTACTAGAAGAAAAAATGCCCAACAACTGGGACCAGCAGCAACATGGGGTGTCTGAGAGCTGGGGAGCAGCCACACCTCCCACACGGAAGCACTGGAGGGCCTCTGAGCACCAGAATGTGTTTTCTGTACCAGAACGGAGCTCAGGGCTGTCAAACAAAACCTGCTTCGGCTTCTTACCACCCTCACACTTCCTTCTACCTCAGCAAGCCTCCTTTGAAAGGAAGGGTGGGAAGAGCTGTTCTTTGGCTGCCACTTGGAACTGAGTGTGCTGATTTACTGCAAATCATCCAGTAAACTATGAGGAGATCCAGATCTACATTCTGCCCCCCCCCCCCCGAAGTAGATACAGATCACGTTTTGCTCATTCTTCCACAGGACAGAAATCAATCACCAATAATGCTGCATTTCACCACAAGCCCTCCACCACCCTCACACTCCTTTTTGAAGGACGGGGGGACTAAATGAACCCCCTCTCACCATAAAGCCAAACATAGCCCTGAATGGAATGCATTCAAAGAGACCTTAGGTGCTGGCCATCCAGTAGTTCCCACCAGTGCAATAAATCAAGGTTGCCCGGGGCCTCCTGCCCAAAGATGAGCATCTTATCCCAAACAGAGGAGCAAGGAAATCAGACGGGTGGCCTCTGCCTCTCTTGGACAGGTGAGTCACAAACTGCAGAGGTAGGCTGAGGAAGAGAAGCCCAGCCTCGGACAACCTCGCTAGAGGGGGCAGGAACATACATCCTAGTGGAAAGAAATGGTGGAGTCAAGAGAGAGACCAAAGAGGAAAATGGGGGGGGGGGGGGGAGGCGCTGGCCACGCAATGAAAACAAAGGCCGATTATACGAAAAAGAGAGCAACCCAGAGCAACCCTGGGAGCCATTTATACAGAGGAAGGACACGGGATTAAGTTACAAAGCAGGGTTAACAACACCTGTGCCCCCAAGGACATAAAACAGAAGGCATCAGAAGAGAAAGGACAATGACGTCCTCTGTTGGGAAAGGGAGACCCAAGAGGACAAAACGTCGCACGAGCTTCTGCAGCACGTGCATTCACCCAAAGGAGTGCTCAGACTGAGCACCGATCCTAGAACCCATCCATTTACACAGAAGATAAGGCAAGCTTGGACATCCTGATCCGTAAAAAAAGATCCGTTAAGTCGCTTGAACAAAACGTCCCTCCCCTCCCACCACCACCTAAAACGCTTTAATCTTGGACTGAACTCATCCCTTTGTTGCGCGAGGTGACAAGCGCCCCGCAAACCGCGAAGGTGGGTTTTGTCCTCCCAGAAGCAGGCGATTATTCTCATCTCCCTCAGCCCGCCCGCCTGCCTCAGTTGTAGGCTTCCGTGATCGCAAACTTAGTTCTGCGCCGACCCCTCTTTCATCCTATCTGTCCCCAGAGCAGCGCGCTCAATCCGCCGCGAAGTCTCGTCGGCTGCGTCCCGCAGGGCGGGCTCCCCCAGACTGGACTGCGGCGCGTAGGCGCTGTTTCCTCGCCCACAGCGGCGTTCAAGTAACGGATCCCGAAGGCAGAGAAGCTGAGCGCGCAAACAGCGCGGGGATGCCGGCGCTGTTTACGCCCTTTCCTCGGCGGTGTCTCCGGGTGACAAGCAAGCATGTCGTGGAGCGGGAAAGAAATCGCCGAAAGGTTTGAAGAAGGCACACGATCGCCCCCTTCCTTGTTTCGCGAGATCAATACACGACACGCATCCCTCCCATTCTTGTTCCTCAAGCTACAGCTTCCGAAAGCGGCCTGCCCTAACGCGGCGCCTACTACCAAGCTTGTCATCCCCAGCCAACAGCCTCCTAGAAAGTCCAAAGCCCTTGAGCCTCCATCCAAGTTACTCACCTTCCCGCCGCCTTCCACGGAGAACAACGTGACGGGTCAGCAATCCATTATATTCCACACACACAGGATGCCAAAGGCGCCTCGAAGGTTATTCATGTATGGCAAAACGCCTAAACTCAGGGAAAGCGGGGAGAGGGTGAAAGAAGGAAAGCATCGCCGCGAAGCGCCATATCAGGCATCAACCGGTGTCTTTCCCTGGTCCGTCCGGTAAGAAAGAGAGACGTCTTCCCCCGTAGACGCCGCTGCTGGGACATCCAAGAGGCGTATCTATATATATAAAATATCCAAGGCGGTATCATTTCTATGCGGAAAGAGCTCTCAAGTGGCAGATACATTTGACCGAGAGGAAGAAAAGAAGACGGTGGGAAGGGCTAAACTAAGCATGTCCCCTCCAGTCCAAACTTTCCGGTCCTCAGGGACTCGGCACAGCAGATAAAGATTCACAGGGACAAAGGTAATTTCATCTGAACTCCCACGATTTCTTCCAGCACAGACTCTCTGCCAGCCGTGAAGAAAGCTTCATCGATCCATCCGGAAGGTAAAGCTGCTCCTGCTCGCTTAATCCAAGACAATCCCTCGCTCGCTCGTGGCAGCGCAGAGCCAAAGCATCCACCGATCCCGCGCAGATCCCAGGACAGCCCTTCCGAAACACGCTCGGTTTTGCTGTAGCGCCCGACTCCACGACGGGGAAATTATTCAAGCGCTGCCGCTCCCCAAGCAGGTACATCCCTCACCCGCCAACTTACCTCCGATTGCCTTGGCTCGAGCCATTCCTGCCTTTATATACCCCTGCAGCCTCAGGCTCCTTCGACTGCGGCAAGACACGCCAGAAAGCATCACGGGAATCGTAGTTTGCGGAGCCTCCCGCGAACCGGCCAATCGGCGCTCCGTCAATTACCTAGGTAATTAATGACGCCCGCTTGACAGGACGTCGTGGGGTGCCCGATTATCCCAGCCGTTGTTCCTCCCGGAGTCGGATCTTGCTGCGACCCTTTAACAACCCCGGCGGAGAAAATCTGTGTGTGGCTCAAAATGTCGATTTAATCGTGACCTGTATTTCTTTTCTGGCGGCACCGAAACAATACTATTAGATTTTAGGCGAATAAACGCAAATGCAATGGAACCACTTTCCCAGACGAGTGGGGGGCGGAGGCCCGAACCCCATATCCCTGCGCTGCGTAAATTGGGTTTCTGCCCTGAGGAGGAGTTGAACCCTTTGGTGCAGAACCTCTGGCTGGGGCTGCACAATGCACAAGGTAATATGGTAGGCTAGCTTGTGGCTCAGGACTGTTGTGCAGACCCAAGCAGTTCATTTGGTAAACCATGGTTTGCTTAAATAAGTGAGTTGTGCTAAACAAGCAGTGAGATTTGCCTTACTTTGTATGAGCCATTCAGGCCTTGGAACTCGGTTCTATCAGCAGTAGCTGTTTTCAGTCTGTTCAAATCCAAGATAAATTTTTAGCTGGAATATGCATTTAGGGAGCCACTAGAGATTCCATATATTTATAGAGGGATATATTCATGCATACATATCCTATCATAAGCCTCAGCTTTCAGACTGAAGACCAGGTTTTTGCAAACTCAGAGTCAGCTCCAAATATTTTGACATTTTAGATGAAGGTCATAATGCAGCTGAGTAGATTCCCATTTGAATTTTCATCCATAATGATTCTGTGTCATCATGCCAGTGTTGACTCCTAGCAACCACCTAGGTAGATTTTCTCCATGACAATCTGTCCCTAATCGGGTCTTCCAACCATATGACCATCACCACTGTAACTGAATCCATCCTCTTTATTGTTGTAACCCTCTTCTATTCTTTCCTTCTACCCTTCCCAGCATTGGAGCCTCCTCCAGAGAGCTGGGCCTTTGCTTAATGTGTCCAAAGTAGGATAATTTGAGCCTGGTCCTTTGGGCCTCAGGTGAGAACTCTGGGTTGATTAGTTCAATACTCTGTTTGTTTGTTTTCTTGGCCATCCATGGCATTCTCAGAAGTCTTCTCCAATCCCAAAGTTCAAAAGCATCAGTGCTCTTCCTATTTTGCTTCTTCGAAGTCCACCCTTCACTTCCACAGAGTGTCAGAGGGAATAGCGTGGCCTGCACTGTTCTGATCTTTGTAGTTATAAACACATCACGGTATTTGAATATCTTTTTCAAGTCCTTCATGGCCGCTCCGATGAATGCTAGTCTGCGGCATATTTCTTGACTGCTTGTTCCTTTAGTGTTGATGGTTGATCCTAAAAGGCAGAAGCAATTCACCACTTCAGCATCTTCATTGTCAATTCTAAGGCTGGCTGTTCTACCTGTTGTTATGTGTTTAGTCTTCTTTATATTTAATTTTAGTCCCATTTTTTTCACTGTGCTCCTTGACTTTTATTACTAGAACTTGTAGACCCTTTGCATTTTTGGCTATGAAAGTAGTGTCAACAGCATAGTGCAGGTTATTGATTTTTAAAACCATGCTCATTTTCTTTCAGCCTGGCTTCCCTTAATATATATTCAGTGTATAGGTTTAATAAATAAGAAGAGAGTATACAACCTTATCTCACTCCTTTACCAGCCTGCTGCTAATATGTTTCACCATGTTCTGTCCGTACTGTGACTTCCTGACCTGTATACAGGCTTCATGTGAGGATAATGAGATGTTCTGGGATTCCCATTTTTTCTAAGCACGTTCCACAGCTTAACATGATCAAAACAACATCAAAGGCCTTTCTATACATGCTGATGTCTTTTGGGTATTCTTTGGCTTTCTCAATTATCCAGAGTGCATCAGCAATAATAATACATATAGTAATGGGTTAGTATTATCCATTTTATCTGAGGCCAGCAGGTCAGTTTGGGGGTGCAGGTTATGCCATGTAGATCTCATAGTTCTGTGGTGCATCAAAGGGGAATAGCAAGGAGGAGAAGAAACAGCAGAAGGATTGACACAGCTGTGCTCACACTTGCTCTCTCTCTTTCTCTCTCTTTCACACACACACTGAACTTCCATACCTGTTCCCTGAGGCTGTCATCTGATTCTGCCTAATGCTGGGGATGGTCTTGCATTGCCTGGCAATTGTTCTCCAGTTTTCTCTCTGGAAGTCTCCCCAGCCCTATCTGAAAACCCTTATGACTGAATCGGGGGGTTTCTGCAGTCACTTACTGGTTGTTAATAAAGCACACATTACAGGACGATGCGGTTTTTGCTGTTCAAAGCCCTCCAAATGGCAAATCCTCTAGCATCTGCTTGTATGTCTAACCACATGTTCATATTAACATACAACCCAGATTGAGATGTGACTGTAATTAACAGTTGCACCTGCTGGAGTTTCATAACATGAAAATTCATGTACAATTAGAGACAAACCTAGGGTCAGAATCCCCAACCCTGTAAAGTCCTCCACCATGCCCCCAAATGCTAAATGAACAGGAGGGATCCATTTTCTCTCCCCCCCCCACACACAAAAAAACCAGTCAGACAAACAACAAAGGGCTCAAAAAATCCTGCTGCTTTGTACACCTGCCCTGCTAGTCAAACACTGTTTTTGGATGTTGTCCTTTCAAAATATTGTTACATCAGTGGCTCCCAAAGCCTAAGGGAGCCAGGCTTCTCTTGGTCTGGGAGACACCCTTGCTGTTAAAGCCCTCCCTTTACCCCAAATTAAGTCCAAATCATTTGAGTGGCATGTCCTCACAAGTAAAAATACTGAGGAGGGCAGGCTTAGTGAATTCACTGATAAATTTGCCTCTGTCCCTAATAGTGTAAATTAATAGATTTAGTAAATTAGTAGATTTAACAACTTCGGAACTCAACCCAAATTATACATATGTATAAAATCATACAGTTCGAAGTTTCAGAAGTCCAATCCCCTGCTGAATGCAGGTTCCTCCACAGCACTTCTGGCAAATGACTATCTGGTATTTATTTTACAATAAGCCTCACTGAACGTGGCATTTTCTGTTTCATTCTTCCTTTCTAATTTTCAAGTATATATACAGTATATATATGCTATTTAGCTTTTTTAAAAAATTGTGGTTGGTGTGTTCTGTTTTAGGTTTTTGCTGCAGGCTGCCCTGGAGATTTGATGAAAGGGCAAGATATACATATTATAAAAAATAATAAAAATCATGTGCTGGATTGCTCAAGCTAATTTCGGTACCAGCATTAAACGTCCTGAATCCATACTACTTCCCAGGGTATAGGCAAATATCACTGTAGTAACGCCATGTTCTATGACCCAACAGTATAGTTGTACCCTACTAAATTGTGGGTATACAAAAACATAAATGGAACTGCTAGAACTACATATTTCAGGCTAACACCTATCCTTGAATTTACTTCTGAACATAGGATTTCATACTCTGAGGGACCAAAAATTAGGCATGATCTAAATCACAGGAAGTAACTGACTAGTGAAGTACAGCCAGGAGTTGTGCACAAATTACATTATTTAAACACTTTGTTAGCGTCAAAATAAATGATATTATGTTCAAATGTTATGTCAACTTCGCATTTTGTGTCGTTTCCTTTTAGGGATCGTTTTATACCTAAAGGAGTTCAGCTGTACAAATGTGGCATGTGGCGGATAGGAACAACAATTAAAAACCTACACATAAGCAAGAAGCCTCAGGTGAGACTAGTTAACAGGAGAGAAACAGTGGCATCAGTCCTCAGTGTGCCAAATAGTTTGATATTTATAAGCCTCTTGCAACGTGTTCGTTAATACTTACGTGCAAATCCCTCTCATTCACCTGCTAAATATTCCAATAACCTTACAAACTTCTGGAAGCAGAAGATGGAAACTGAACCAGATGCTGACACGCTGCTGTAAATTACTAGTGTATTTCAAATTCACCTTGGGAAGTTTGTACATTTAATATCACAGTCATGAAAAAAGTTTGTACCTCTACCTTATACCAATAAATTCTCAAATGGTTGAACGTTCAGTGAATACTGAAGCTGGGAAAAACGTAGCTGCAGCCAGAATTTTTGATCTCCCAAGGCCATCGTTTTTTGTTGAGAAGGGATAAATGAAAAACGTGCAGGCTCCTTTCTGTGATCTCAGCTTTCCGCTCTCACTTCAAGGTTCAAGGCAAAGCCAATTTTTGAAGCACAAACTGCCTGTGCCCACAGGAATCTGAAGAAGCTCCATTTCATTTTCATCTGTTAAACTTATATCCTTTTTTTTCCATCAAATATTACCCAGAAAACCTCAAACAGTAATACATATACTTAAACTATAACAAAAAAAAAAGTGCAATGCCAGTTGAATGCAAAGGTGAAACATCAGAACAATACAGGTGAAGCGTCGATCCAAAAATGCAATGAAAATGAATAATATTTTGTTTACAAGCAGATGGAATTCAGAATCCAAACTCCACATTTTAAACTTGGGCGTGTCTGGCACATTTCAAGTCATTGACAGGGTAAAAGATAAAAAACCTGAACCTGCAGAAAAGGGACATCTATCCTTGCTCCTATGAATTCTCCCATATTACTTGTCCACCATTTCATCTCCACTTTAGCAGACTTTTGTATACTTGGTATTAAAGAGCTCAAGTGAACACATGCTCACTCTGGGCACAAGAGTGGAGGCAGAAGGTCACGTTTCAGGACACCAATTAAAATTGGGAAGCGATCAATATACTTGGACCCTGAGTTCCTAGGCACCTGCCAGATTCTGTATTCCTCCTATTTTCAAATTTTATTATTTAAACCAAATTAACTTGGCAGGCTGGCATACTGTCAAGCAAAGTCTTGGTCTCGAATTGCCATTATTTTTTTCAGAATGGCTCCGAGACCCACACAGAGGCCCCGGATGGACGTCCAAATGGCAGGTGACTGTAGCTCAATGTTTTCTTTTGAAATAGGCTCAACTACTCAGAAAAAAGAGAAGTTAGTTCTGAAAGTTCCATGGAGTCTGCTGGGGGTACAAGAGAGCACAGTGGGGAGGGAGGAGGGATTTTACTAGTGCAATATGCATTTCCCCTATTTGTTTTCTTTAGGTATGTGTGTGAGAGAGGGAGAGATTTGTTTGTTTTGGTGTGCTATGTGTTTTGTGGTCAGACTCCACCTTGGTCTTGTACTGGTTTCTTGGCCAAGTTACCTGTCTCATTCATTTGTCTTCTGGGAAATGGTGCCCCTGGCCAAAGAAGGTGACGGTCACAAGAGGAGAGAGGACCCCCAGTGTCCAAACCATTCAGAAGTAATTTTAATTGAAAGCAAGGAGACTTCCAGGTAAAAACATTATACTACTGCAAGACTGTCAAACTTTCAGGCTATGACACTGTCATATTTTGGGGTCTAGGTCCTTCACTATTTTTTGAGCTGTAGTTTTGACACTTCAATTCCTGCTTAATAACCTTACTTTCAGACTGGATTCATACATCATGCTAAGTGAATATCTGGTTAATTGTTTTGTTAGTTCATTGTGCAGTGGGATCCCATCCTTTATTCTTTCTGGTTTATAGCCAAGCAGAACATATGAATCCATCCTAGGTTATTCAACAAATGGTAATTAAAGCAAACCATGGCCAAGAATGCTGTGTGAACCTAGCCTTTGATATTTCCTACAATGGTAAGAGGGTAAAAGTGCAATGGTAACAAATTATAGATACAGTCTTCTTCCAGTTGGACTCAGTTCCTGATTACTTCATGTAGCTGTATTGGCAACAGTACTGAAGTGGCTTCCCATTGCCACCTTCTTCATCTCCCCAGTTAACTCCTTCTTTTAATTCGCTAAAAGGAACAGACAACTTTTTAATAGTCAGGATTTGAGAACTACTGTATGGTGGATATAGTGATTTTGCAATGACAGTACAGAAGAGTGCATGGGGGGACGGGTTTGGGGGGCTGTGTGAATTTCTTGTAAATAGTGTTAAGCTTACTTCGGGATCCACGGTACAATTTGTATGTAATTTCTGCCTCCAACAGCAGGAGATTGTATGACTGATTTTGGGCACTTTTGCTGCCAAAATGTTCAAAGGAATCTCTAGACAGCACCAGAAAAAATATTCAGCTATAATTAATTACAATTTCCATCAATCTGAACTAGCCTATCAATGAGATTTAGCTAGGGATTACAGGAACTGTATAGCATTCCAATATATCTAAAGAACCTGGAGTTGGGGGTACAGCTGGGGTACAGCTGGGCTGGATTCCCCAGCTATCTCTTGATTTAACCCTCATTCAGGGATCCAGAAATATTTCTGGTTCCTACAGAAATGGCCACAAGGTTTAAACTCCATCGCTCTCATTTCTGTCACGAAGATCCCCAGGTTAAAGAGAATAAAGGGTGCTTTGAATTGCTCATATGGGCCTATGGGGGAAACCACCACTAACTCTTTGTATCTTAGAAACATCTGGTTGACATATACTTGAGCCTGCAGGCAGGGCTTAGGGAGGGGGAATAATCATCCTTAATTTACCTGCTTCGTACATATTTTAGCTTGCTTTGTTGACGGTTCTGTTCGCTTCCTCCCAGCCCTGCCCTCCAAACTTAAGACACGTTTTAATAATTAAAACGTGGGCTTGCTTCAGCCCTGGCTCTCTCCCCATCTCAGCAGTGGTGAAGGAATGCAAAGGAGGAATGCTGTCTTCACACAAGGAAGCTGGGAAGGGGAGGAGCCTCTCACTTTAAAACAATGACTTTATGTTTCCAGCCAAAGCTGTAGTCACGCAAGTCTCTCCCCCTCTGTGTTATATATAAACATACTTGTGAAAGCTTTTCAACCCTCTGGATGCACGACTCTCTGGAACGGGCAAGACAGACACAACATTTAGAGCAGAGTTCGAATTCCAGTACACATAGCTTGTCCTTTTACAATATTATACATTCCAACTCCACCTCTCAGATTTCTGGTCCCTAATTTGGTCGGTCCCTGCCCTTGATTATTGCAGTTCACTTGCTGATAGTCTTCACCTGTATCTTATCTTATATCTTATCTTATATCTTATTTTAATCTTATCTTTCCCCTCCCTTCTTTCTCTCTCTCTCTGTTCTGCAGAGTTATTGGGCGTATAGGGTTGGATGCAATTTGGATCATTCAACAAGGTCTCATGTTCACTTAGTTGAATACTTCTGTTTAAATGAAGCAACCAGACTAGTGACTTACCTTGCCACACTTCAGCAGTGTAATTGCCTGGCATTCAGTGCTTACTTGCATGCATTCACGCTAGAACTACGTCACTGCTTGCACTGAGCCTGTACCACTGCAGCCGTACACGTCTAGTTAGGTATTCAGATCCAGTTTGCAAAAATCCACCCAACCACTTGATGGAAGCAAACAGAGTTGTCCTTCAGACAGAGGAGGCCCTTTAGACAGTCACTCATGCTCTGTCACCTCACACTTGGATTATTACAATACATGGGGCTGCCCTTGAAGACCACCCAGAAGCTACAGCTGGTTCATAATGCAGCAGCACGAGCAGTAACAGGTGCCTCTCGGTGTGCCCATGTGTTACCACAGCTACACAAGCTGCATTGGCTGCCAGTTGGCTTCCGAGTGCAATTCAAGATTCCTATAAAGCCCTGTATGGCAGAGGGCCTGGATTCCTGAGAGACCGCTTATCTCCAACTGTTTCTGCCCACCCAGTACATGCCGGCAGAGTGGTTGCACTCCAGGTCTCCTCCATTAGAGATGGCCATCTTGAGTGACCTAGGAAGCGTGCCTTCTCCATTGCGGCCCCCACCCTCTGGAGCAGCATCGCCCCCCCACCCAAGATAAAGTTGGCTCCCTCTTTCCTGGGGTTCTGGAAAGCCTTGGAAACCTTTCAGGTGCCAGGGCTGGGATTGATGTTTATTATTTGTTCAATGGCCCCTGTTTTGTTTTGTTGTTTTTGCTCTCCATTAGATTATTTTAGTCTGGGCTGTCTGTGTGATTCAATGTTTTTAGTTGTTTTTGTTTTCCCTAGTTTTGTACACTGCTCAGAGTCCACTGGAGTTGGGCAGCCAATAAATTTAAAGAAATAAATACAATAATAATCTAATAGTCTGTATTTTTGCAGCCCAGATCTGGGAACCCTATTCTGTAGGTTAGTTTCAAAAATCATGAAGATGAATATGGAAAGCTACCTTACTCACGTAGGTAGGCAAATATACTTAGTTAATTACTGTACAGTAATTGGCAATGGCTGTCCAGGGTTTCAGGCTGGAATCTTCACCAGCCATACAGTATGTAGAGATGCCAGGGAGTGGACTTGGGACATTATGTTTGCAAACATATGTTCTGTGTCTGAACTGAACTACAGTCCTTTCCTTCTGAGTAGAGTCAATTTCCTCAGGTGCAGGATATGAAAAGGCTTCATTCTATTCTATAAGACTGTGCTGCTGATAGCAAAGATCACATAGACAGTGAGTCATAGTTCTTCCTATATTGCATTTCCTTTGGCACAACTTACCCTGGATTTACAGATGCAGACTTTGACCATCTTGGTAACACCCCTTCCCCCCAATGTTCATTTCCTTTTTGAGTGCAAGCATAATTTACCAATTTTGGCTGAATTCAGTCTTCCCCAACATGGCATTCTTCAGGTGTGTTAGGACTGCAAGTTTCAGAATTCCTAGACTGGCTGGCAAATTCTTGGAGCTGCAAACCCACCACACCTAGAATATGCTAAGTTTGGAAAAATTGCTATGCAACTAAGATGAAATTATTCCGTGTGATGGCTTTGATCTCTTTGCTATCATCTTGGATGTAAGTGATATGAATGAATCACGAAACATTGTATGGAAAAGTGTGTGTGTGTGTGTGTGAGACAGAGAGAGAGAGAGAGAGGAAGTGCAACAGCGTGGTGTAGTAGTAAATGTGCTGGACTAGGAGTGGGGAGACTAGTTCTAGTCCTCCCTTAAGCATGGAAGCCAGCTGAGTGACTTTAGGCTAGTTGCTATCTCTCAGTCCTAGACAGGGAATCCAAAAACCATCTATCTACCAACCCATGCTGAATCAGTGTGATTGATTATGGTCCATAATCTTCAACGAAAACCTAATACTTCAGCCCCATATATCCAAGAAAACTGATGTACTCAATTCCCTAGGGGGCCTCTTCCAAGCAAGACATTTATTGCATAATTGCCCTACCTTGTTCACAAAATGTTTTGTCCCCAATTTTAGCACCTCCTCACTTCTTTCATCACTTCCTTTCCAAAGAAAAGGCGGAACTGTTGCAGAATATCTTTTGATCAGGACTGTTAGGAACTCTCCATAGAAATGCCTATTAAACAATCTATTCCAAGGATGCAAAAATCTGTGGCCCATAGGACACATCCAACTTATCAGATCCTTTTGGCAGCTCCCAGAACTCCCAAGGATCCCCCAGAGCAAGCACAGACAAATCTGTACCTTTCCTTTCAATACAGTCTTTTGGAAGCTTTTCAACACACCTCCCAAGAATCAGAGCTAGAGAACCCAACTTACGTATGTAATGTCCATCTCATCATCTCTCTGCTGCAGGTTGTCTAAAAACTCACTTGCCATATCTCCACACTGAGCTTATTTCTTTCATTCCATTAGTTATTTATTCATATATTTTTGCAGCCCAGATCTGGGCACCCTATTTTGTAGGTTACCCTCAAAAATCATAAAGGCGAACATGGAAAGCTACCTTACTCAAGTGGGTAGCCAAATATAGTTAGTTAAGTTACTGTACAGTAACTGACAATGGCTGTCCAGGGTTTCAGTGACTTGGCAACCCCTGTCATCGTGATTCTGGCCTTGTCTCATCCCCAGGCCAGGATTTACACTGCCTTGTCTTTTGACAGCACAAATCAGCAGCCAGTAGCAAAAGCCAAGGGACAGTCAGGGCATCATCATGATGTCAGCTCTTTCTGTCAGCCCCAGCAAGACCTGAGTTCCACTTAGGACTGCTAATGAAGAAAGGTGATTGCAAAATCATGAAAGTTCATTTGCATGTCCTCCTAGATTTACAGTGAATAAGCGACCTGCAATAATACTTCCTTTTCTCCAAAACTCATGATGTTGTCTTCAAAGCTTAAGATACGCGAGGGTTCAAACAACCTCATCCCCTCAGGTATAAAAGCATGTCCAGGGGGCCACCATCCCTCAGAGGCACCACAGCACTAGATGCAGCGGGTACACCTTGTGCTCACCACACTTTCCTCAGCTGGCAGGAGGATCAAATGCATCTATTGACAAATGCATAGAAAAAGGCTTGGGGCCATTTAGATGGTCTCCCTCTGAAAAGACTAGTTCTATTTTTATATAAGGGTAGAAGCGTTAAGCTCCTTCTTATAGTCACTACATTTTCTTGCCTGCACAACACAATTAATTGGGATTTGGGTGCTGGTGCTGGTGGTAAAAATATGTTATGAACTCCAAATGAATCCTGTGAACCAGGGGTAGGTGAGTAGTCTTAGCCCCAAGTTCTGGTCAAGCTTTGTGTTAACCTGACTCCATCTAGTCCATTAATGGCTCCATGTCATGCAAACTATTTGTCTGACAGTTAACTGCCCCTTCTGACACCCATGGTTGAGATGAAGTCCTAGGAGGCACTTTGTCTTTTTGGCCATTTTGGTGTTCTCCCCTTCTGTGGCCATAGCAGAATGGATGGAAAGGGGCCAGAAAGGGAGGGAGGGAGGGATAGGGTGTGTGCGCGCGCACGCGCACGCGCGCGCACACACACACACACACACCCTGCAACCTGCCTGTGGTAGTACTAAATCTGGTTGTCTATGTTTTTCTTCTGTGAAGGGTTAACAAAATGTAAAGGCAGGAAGGAGGTGAACATTCTTCCCAGACTCCTTTGCAGGAGTTGAGAAGACTAAAACTAGACTCCCGTCAGCCAACCCAGGCATTCCAGATTGCACACTGCCAAGACACAAAGCTAAATGAATTAACCAGGGAAGAGAATTACTGAATTAGCTGTCTTGTACAAGCAAGGCCAAGATGTCATTAATAAAGTCAGGAGGTAGGACAAGTCAGAGTGAACCTGCAATCATAGTCTTTCCCTCTGTTGGGGGTGGGACAAATAGCCATCCTGACCAAGTCCAATGCTCTTTCGCTGTTCATGCCGCACCAGACAAAATGTTCACCCTTCATCCTGTCTCTCGGCCACATTGGAGGCCATTGGGAAGCTCATAAAAAAGGCATGAAGATTGTCGCTCCCCATGTTCCGTCTGAAGCAGAGTTTTTCTTTAGTCTGCAATACTGAACTATGGACTCATCTCTATGACTGTGCCCTTTCAAAATTGCCCAAAGTATATTATCCATCACCACATCTTGTGGCAGAGAATTGTATAAAGAGCTGCAAGATGCAAAAAGCTGGCAGGGGCGTGCAACAAAGCCCATGGGCGGAGCTGTGAAATGGGAATAATTAAGTCTGATACAGAACTTTTCATTTTCTGTTTCTAAGACGGATAAACAAAAGGTACTGTCGTCATGCATTATTATCAAGTGTCTCAAAGTTCGCTGGTGGAAGCGTATATTCATAGACATTGTTCCCCAATGTGCTGCCATCCAGCTGTCAAATACCATGTTGGTTGTGGATGATGGAGAGTTGTACATTTTTTGTATTGCATGCTTCTGCAGACTAGCCTGCAGAAGCTTGACAGTAATATATTTGATAGTTTTTTTGGTGCCACCAGGTATCCCTATATAGTGCGATAAGGAAGAGGTAGATATCCCATCTCATGTACATACTGTGCCTACCAGCTCCATCTGTGATTTAAAACTTTCTGAGAAGTTGAGATTGTTTAAAGAAGTCCGCCTAAGACTAAATGAGGAGCTAAGACTGGAAAGGCTGGTGCTATTATAAAAAGGATATATGTCTATATCAGTAAAATTCCAGGAGTTAGGGTAATTTAGTGTCTCTTCCTTCGCCTCCCTCCTCTCTTTTGCCTCCTGTACAAGGATCTATTGAGAAACCACAGAACAAACGCTCCCTTATGTAGCTCCAAAAAAAGAAAACAAAAAAACCTTCTCTTTGGTTTGTCTGAAACAGCTGCCTCCAAGCACGCTATAGTTACTCATTAACTGTGTCCTAAGGGGGAGTGGGTAGGAAGAGAAGGAGAATGAATATGAACACACACACACACACACACACACACACACACAGAGAGAGAGAGAGAGAATATATATATATATATATATATATATATATATATATATATATATATCCCTAAATAAGCTGGCCCTGAGCTCCTTGAAATAAACATTTCAGGAGTTCTGAGAAATCAAAGTGAAGGGAGCAGGTGGCCTCTTCGCTACATTTAAATAATGTTCAGGAAGGGGTGTCCTCATCTTGCTGTCAGCTTGAGAAAGAGAAAGGGGTTGAACTGTGAGAAGAGACACAAAGGAATCAAATTATTGAAGGCAAGGAGGACAGAGACCTACTTGTGTTGTCCGGCTTGATGAGGTGGGCTGGTTCACCCTCCTCTTACTAAGTTGTCCCTCCATCATGGCCGGAATTTGGCGTTTGCTGCTTTTGGAATAGAAAATCTCAAACGTTAGCTGAATGAGACAAAAAGGGGGGAGGGGGGTGTTTTGCTTAAATAAGTGACTCAGTTATACCAACTGGGTTCAGATTTTAAAAATGGAGTAATACTAGGTTTCAGCACTGTTGGGGGCTGTGGCAACATCTCCAGGGATTTCCAAGGCCCTGGAATGAATGCTGATATTCATGCTTCATTTGCTTACTTCACATTCTTATAGTTCTCTCATTGCTATCATTTACAGAGCTTAACAAGTTTATTATTCTCCTCCTCTATTTTTTTTTTTTTTAATAACAATCCTGGAGATTTAAGAGAGCATGTCTGGTCCAAGAGAGTTTTAGAACCGAATAGAGATTTGAACCTGGGTTTCCTTGGTCCTCTACAAACGTGCAATTCCTTTTTTTGTTTTAATCAAGAACAAATCTCCCATCTTTTTTACTAGTAGAAAACATAAGCATTGTTCAGTAAAAAGTAAGACCGCAGCTCCCCACTCTCACTGTTCTGCCCAGAAGGTATAAAAACACTGAGATGATTCATGAAAGCTTTGCATTATCATGTTTCTCTTTTTATGAACCTCTTTCATTTTAAAATCACCGGGCTGTTCGCGTTGCCCTACTTTCTGGGTTGGTCGTGAGTTTCATTGCTCCCTTAACAATGCAGTCCCTCCACAATCCGTGTTGAGTCAGAGGTAATGGGGTTTTTTTGCTCAGTGGAACATATTCCCAGAGTAAGATGCTCAGGACTACAGCATGCTGGCAAGGGGGAAGGGGCCCACCCCTTGAGCAAATGACTCACTCGTGCCTGCTGAAGATGACCTGAATTCACTCAGGTGTACGGATACCTGAACTAAATCACCTCCTGTACTGTGTTTTCTAACACACAGACATGGCTGGAGGAAACCACTGTTTCATTTATATGAATGCTGATCCGTATATTAGTTTTTTGTGGAAATGTTTGGTGGAGGGGTCACTTTCCTGAAGTAATGGTTCATAGCAGTGATAAGGTGTAGGATAATAGGATGCTTCTCATGAGATGATGTCTGACACCTGCTTGACCGGAAAACGTTGAGATGTAGACTCAGCCACCTACTATCTTCCTAGGAAGTTACTGGTGAGTTGTCTACCATTCGGTCTTTTCCATTCTAGTGACAGACTGAATTGATACATATGAGAATTCTCTAATTGCAAGGCAACATGGGGCTTGGGAATTGTGGCAGGTGAAATCAAGCACATCTGGAGGTTACTTGGCTGGGGGAGGTGGCTGTAGCAGAACCAGATAGTGCTGATAGAAAGTCATGGGAATTGAAGAGTTAATGATGTTGGGAGGCTGAAGATCTTTTTGGAGCTGTTTTTCAATGGCATTAAGGTCTGATTTATTATTGCTGTTATGAACTCCATTCTGTGCATTATTTGGAGCAATAATTACAGCTCACAGCATCTGTCTAACATCACATGCCAGGCTCATCTGGCAATGATAGTATCCTTAAACACTCCCCTTTTGATCCATGATAAATGAGTACATCTAAAATGTTTGCACATACCTCCAGAAAACCAAAGTAGCAAGTGGCTTTTCTCACATTATTTCAGCACCGGTTGCATCTTTTCAGTCAGGGCTGTATTATTGGATTCTCTTTTTTGCTTTTCATTTTGTTTGTTTCCCTCTGTGACTTTCTCAAACTGTGTAGAAAGGAAAACAATGCATTGCCTGTGCAAAATCCAGTATTTTTTTTCCTTAAGTTTTCTTTCTCAGGGTTGTTCCTAATCCTTGTGAATGTGAAATTGTGCAGGACAAGATCTAGTCCTTCAGAAAAATTCAGTGCTCACACATCTTTTTACCACCACTTGACTAGACAACTGCTAAAAGTCGAATCAAACCTGTGAAACACATCTAATTGGAAAGTTTTGTGTGGCTTGTTTCACACATTGTCCAAAACCATAGTTGGGTTTGGCCTTGCAAGTTGGATGAAACCAATCATTGTGGCTTAGTGTGGTTAAGCAAACGACTATTTTTGAGTTGGGTCATTGACTCTGTTTACTCTGAGCTTGTGTCTCAGATCTTCCAAAAAAGATAATGAAGCATTGCATATTCATGATAGATGTGCTTTATATACCCTGCTAAAATGTTAAGAAGTGTATCAGTATGAGGCCGGCTAGAATGTTTTTCTCATTATTGTGCAAATTCTTATTTCTCTTACGCATCTAACCACCTCAAGAAAGTTCTCCACCTGGAAAATCAGTAAATAAGGACTTCACACATACTTTTCTTTAATTTTTTAATACATTATGCCATTAGAAGCCTGGGGATGACTGAATAACACTGCTAGCACAGTAAATTTGTCTCATCCATGAGCTCACCTGTATGGAATCTGTATATGTTTAGTTAAGACTGCTGGCTGACTCTCCTTTTCCTACGTGTAACTGAAAACTCTCATGTGCACAGACTCACGTGGTGGCACTGTTGGTAACTTAGGAAGAAAGTACCCATCAGCACGTCCTGCCCAACAAGAAAGGTGGAGGTACTTTTTTCTTCATCCCATTTATTCTGCTGTGTGGACTATTTATCTGATCTAGAGAGCAGATGAGGTTCTTCAGAAGTGGTATCGCCCTGATGGATGAGCAGATGAATTCATGCTGCGGGTAAAATATTATTAGATTTAGGTGCAGTCAATGTATTGGTGAAGTATATCTGGGACAGTCTCCCGAGGATATTGCTGGGAGTGCGATGTGGCCCAAATATTGAAATGTATTTTAGCAGAAATATTGTCTAATTGATTTGAAAAAGAAATAATTTTATCTGAATCTACTTCAAACTGGGACATTTGTCAATCATAAGTTCATGATTATATCCAATACCATATATTGAATATAACATCATGGCATTTTCAGGTTCAGCCATACAATTATGCAGAGTGGCGACTTTAGGAAGTGGCTGCTGGAGCTTGTGGAGAGGGATGACAATGTCCGGGAGGACACAGGTATGCATGTGTATGGATGCAGGCACCCACCCATTCTATACAATCAATCCTCGAATCAGAGAGATGGAAGGAACCATCTAGGCCAGTGTTGTCCAAACTTGGCCACTTTAAGATGAGTGGACTTCAACTCCCAGAATTCCCCAGCCAGCCATTCTGGGAGTTGAAGTCCACTCATCTTAAAGTGGCCAAGTTTGGACAACACTGATCTAGGCATTAAGTTCAATCCCCTGTTCTGTGCAGGAATCCACATTACTGCATCCCCCTGAATTGGCTAACCTCTGCTTGAACATACCCAGAGCATACCACCTCTTTGAGTAATTGGTTCCACCACTGAACCGTTTTCACTGTTCAGAAGTTTTTTCTAACTTTCAGTCAGAGTCTGTCTTCCTGTAACTTCAATCCATTATTCCATGCCATGTGTTCTGTAATGCTAGAAAACAGGTCTTAATTTTCTCCCATGTGACGTCCTTTCAGGTAAGAACTGAGGAAAGTTCTTGCATTTAACTCAGACTTTTTTCCCCCTGTTATTCTAAGCCCATTTTGCTAACATATCAAGATTGTTCTGAGTTGTATTTCTGTCTTCTGGGATATTAACTGTATCACCCAATTTTGTGTTACCTTCATAAACATTGCCTCCACTTCCTCATTTACTTTTTAATGAAAGTGTTGAAGAACAGAGAGCCCATGAGTGAACTTTGGGGCATTATTTTACTCCAGTTGGAGGAAGAACCCTGATGAGCATGATTTTCAAGACAATTATCTTTTCATTTAATTGTCATGCATCCCACTTTTAGCTCAGAATCCAAATGTCATGGACTATTTTGTCAAATGTTTTGTTGAAATCAGGACCACAAGAATCTTCTTTTACTTGCTGAGGACAGCCCAGGCTAACATAGCAATTATTGCTTTCACTGGTATTCATTGCCACCACCATTTTTTTCTCCCTTCAACCAGGGATATAGGAGCAAGACAAAAGGAAGGAAAATCTCTTTCCTTTTGTGATTAATTGAAAAACACAAGGACAGTTTAAATTCAATATCTTGGTCATCAGCTTGAAGAGTTCCAAGTCTTCTGAGTCATGTTCCCAGAATACAATCTTCCCAAGGCACAAACCAGCACTAAAAATGTCTGTTTAAAATGGTACAGGTAGTCTTTGTTGAACATCCACTCATTCAGCAACTGTTCCAAGTTACAGTGGAGCTGAATGAGGGGGACCTACGATGGGTCCTCATAGTTGTGGCCATTGCAGCATCCCTGCAGTCATATGATTGCGATTCAGGAGCTTGCAAAACAAGGGAGCATAGCTTGGTGCAAGTTTTCACAGTGCCCCCACTTTCTGTATGTGAGCATGCCAAGCCAAAGCCCTGTCAAAACTTATTCCAGCTTTGTGTGAGCAAGTCCATGGCAGGCTTATCCAAGCAAAGCCAGCAGCAAAATCCCAGCTAATTTTGTGGGGTGGCTAAACCCATATCTCGAAACTATTGGCCAACCAAAAGCAGCAAGATGTAATATCTCAATTAGCTTGCTGAGGTGCTAAAATCCCCTATCAGAGCATCTGAAATAAGATGTTAACAGGGCCATTTCAAGTGGTATCTTGAATAGTTTTTGATTCCTGAAATATGGGAAAACTGCTTTATATCAAGTTCATTAATCCTTGCAGCCCAGTTTAATCTACTCAGGTTGGCAATGATATTGACTCTGGCAGAGATTATTTCCCATCACCTTCTGTTAACTCTTTTAACTGACAGGCCAAATCTAGATTTTTCTACCTACAAAACAAGCATTCTGCTATTGAGCTACAGTCCCTGGTGAGGGTTTATTTATGTTTCCAAAACTGCAGTTGTGGTCATTGTAAAGCTGGTTATTTAATGCCAGAATCTAATGTGCTTTTATGTACCACAAAACTTTTAAAAAGGTGCATGTATGTGCTGTTTAGAGAGTTTTTATGCTGAGGATCCACAAATGAACTCCCTAAATCAAAGGCTTTTTAACATTTTAAACTATGTACTTTCAACTGGGGATATCCTCAGTTCAACTCAATAAGCTTTGTTCTACACAGATTGGTATAATTTTTTGGCCAGGATTCCTAAATCATTACAATGATTGCATTGGGAACATTGTCTCTTAAGACCACTTATAACACAAGAAGAAAGCAAAGAAATGAGGTGTATTCTGACTAGTGACTTGAGGTCTGCAAAGTCCCAGATTTTTATCATCTTAGGCTGGCCTCCATCATCCACTTCCTTTTACCACTGTCTCATGCGTTATTCCACGAGGTTAGCCACGGTGTGCAATTGCCACCAGACCCAACCACCAGGCACTTACTTCTTCTCTTTCACTTTTGGTCTTTAACTTTAAAAATCCATGATTTCCCTCCCTGTCCAGCTGGTGTTTTAGTGAGGCAGGTTCTTTATGATTAGATTAGCCTGAAAATGCTAAACATCTGGAGTCCAGCATTACAAAGCCGCCTTTATGCTGCTGGTAAGTGATCTGCAATAAACCAGCACTTGTTGCTGAGAGCTTCAAGCGGTTCTTTTTTAAATAGAAATAAAGAAAAGAGAGCAAAAAGGAATGGGAGGAGAAACACAACACCCTCACCATAGCAAATTTCAAACCTCTGAGAACTTTCATAAATATTTTCCATAGTTCAGTGGAGGATTTTAGGAAGCCATGTAAAAATATGCTGTCAAGGCTGGCTCCCTCCCCCCCCCGTCCCCCCTTTCCCAAATAGCAGAAAGCCAAAGAAAAGAGCTGAACTCAAAAGCAGGTGCAGGGAGGGCCTTGCTAAACAATGGGGAAAAAATAAATCCTTTGAAGTGAGACCATCACCCTTTAACCGTATAATGGAGGAGGGAGGACCTTGTTGCAATAAGGGATAGTTTTATTTAAATATGTATTTACATATTTATAAGTTACCTTTCTGGACCATGTCTGCCCAAGGTGGCAAGCAAAAAACAAGGGCCAACTTCCCAAAGCACAGTAACTGTGTTTTACAATAAAAGATCCCTTTAAAAGGCAAGAGGACTAATAAAACATGCTAGTTCAATGCTATTTTCAGCTGGAGATGTTCAGGGATTTCTTTAATGGCAAGTGAAGGAATGAGCTTTGGAAAGGAGTATTGTGAGAGAGCAGCCACTGCTGAGAAGCCCTAGTGCCTTCTTTGGAGGAAGACTGCCAAAACCCCATTGGGGTTTCTCTCTTGTTCCCCAAAGTGGGCTAGAACAGGATTTCCTTTTTGCAATCCTTCTCTTTGGTCAGTTCCATCCTACATTAAACATGAGCCGGAGTCAAAGTAGCAAGATTTAAAATAAACTTACTGGAGAGTGGCTGTTGCCCTGCTGAAACGCAAGTGGCTTGCACATAGAAAGTGCAAAAGGGGATGACAGAGAATGCAGAATTGGGCCATGAGTCTAATGAGCTCCATATTTTCTACAATGAATGCAGGATCTGTCTAGGATCCCAAAGAGGAATCTTTCCTCCCCATCCCACCCACTGATGCCCAAGGTTGCATCTGGAAGCTTTGGGCTCTGCCACTCCCTATGGCCCATTCCTGCCTGGATCCTTAGTATGAGTTAATTAGCCCGCAGATTCACCCCTGCTCAGTCGCATGTTAGAGTGTCCCCTTCCTCAATCTGGCATCCAGGACCATCTGTGGGGGGCGGGGGTGTCAAAAGAGTCAAGATGGGAGTTGTGGTTGTATATTCAAAGCCCCGTTTCTTTTTCTTTCCTTTTGTACATGGTGGCACCCTCTAGGTGTGATGGTTTTTTTAAATTTATTTTTTTATTTTGGTGCCTTCAAGTCAGTGTTGACTCCTGGAGACTGCCTGGACTAGTCCCTGCAGTTTTCTTGGCAAGATTTCTGAAGTGGTTTGCCATTGCCTCCTTCCTAGGGCTGAGAAAGAGTGACTGGCTTAAGGTCCCCCAGCTGGCTTTGTGCCTAGGAGGGACTAGAACTCATGGTCTCCTGGTTTCTAGTCTGGTATCTTAACCACTACATCAAACTGCTCCCATAATACCATTTAGCAACGTTGGCTGAGAGTCATGGGGACAATAATCAAAAATATCCAGAGGTCACTTGGTTAGAGAAAGCTTTCAAAGCAGCACTTTTTTTTTTTTAAAAAAAGGATCTTCTCCCCATTTATGCAATTTTAAGCACAGACATGAGACTTGGAGCTGAACTTGATGGTGCTTTAAATGCAAAGTTAAGCGTGTGTTCCACACTGAAAGCGTTGGTTGTCTTTAGCAGGCAAACTATCACAGTGTCTTGCAGCCCCTTAAAGATGAGCAAATCTATATCATATATGCTTTCATGTATACTGTAAGTCTTTCTGAATCTGATTCCAGAGAGCAGTGCTCCCTGGAAACATGGGTGAAAATTCATTTATTGGTCTTTAAGATGCTGCAAGACACAATTTTTTTAAACATAGTAATGGGGCGGGGTGGGGAAAGAGAGAGAGAGAGAGAGAAATGAAGGCAGAACCCTGCCAAAGATCACCTCTCCCATCTTGGTTCTCTTTGTTCTAGGAGAGAAGTTAACATTGGCTGTAATAGCACCTCTAGAGTCTGATTTGCATTAGGACCATATAGTATAAAGCAGCGTGCTGGCTGATGAATTCTGGGAGCTGAAGTCTGCACATTTAGAGTTGCTAAGGTTGAGAAACACTGGTATGAAGTATGGCATTATCCTCCCTAAAACTACCATTCACCTTTGAACAGAACTGCCCACTACTGGAATTAACTTAACAACATACAGGTCTGAAGCATGGAAGAAATACTACAAAACATGGCTCAATTCCCTCTTTTTGAAATTGAGAAGACAACTCTGCCTCTCAAAGTATTTGTAATAAACATGTAAGTAACGTGTGTGTTTTGCAAGAAAGTTCCCTGCAGGTTTGATGATTTGCTTTCATTGTCAGATTCCATACTAAAAAGTGCTCTTTGCAGATGTGATCCATGTTTCATGCCAATGCTGAGCTGTAAGTCCCTGAAACAGACTGTCAGAGGGGATCCTGGTACTGAGGGAGTAGAGCAAGATGACGCTTGTCATTCAGTTTCAGATCAAATTACAATCAGCTTTGCTTAAGAACGATAAAAGAAAGAGACAGAAGCAGGTGAGGTGAAGTCTTGGTGGCGGCCCTCCTCCGTAGCATGACCATACCATGATACACCTGTCTCAGTCTTTTAGGAAACAGGCAGAGACTTGCCCTGACAAACAATGGCTCCCATTGTACTGACAGCATTCACAGTTGGTTCTATTGACTGGGATGCCTGATCCATCAGCATTTGTCAGACCCCATAATATACCCAGCCCCAGTTAATTCACACAGACATCATGTGAACCATGGGACCTTAAGGCCTTTCTGATCGGCGCTCTTTGACACGCCGAGTTGTCTATCAGAGCAGCAAGAAATGACAGGGAGAGCTTACTGGCAAGCGTAACATTCAGTCAAGGGAAAGGGGGAATATTTAGAAAGGCTTTTAGAAGTCATGTTTTAAAAGAGTGCTTAAGCATTCTCTTTCTAAAACAAAAAGCGAAAAGCATAATTGCATGTTTCTTGACAGCGCTGACCTCAGATCAAGGCAGGGAACTTTAAAAGGACACACAAATCATAGACTGCCCGTAAAGGCAAAGAGCTGGGCAACCTTCATGTAGTTCTTGTTCTATTTGCCCAGAAGAAGATGGACCCCAGTTAGGTTTCTTTTTTTTTTACACCTCTCTTTCTGTGTGTGTGTGTCTCTCTCACATAGTGTCACTGAATATTAACCATAATCTGCTTAGATGATTAGATTATTAGAGAATATTAACCATAATCTGCTTAGGGCCACCCTCTGTTGCTTGCTTTAGACCAGAAGGACTTACTACTGGGCAGAGTAAGGCAGCCATATCAATGGCTGAATTTGTGTATCCTGAAAGTACAGCCCAGTCTTTGTAATGCCAGGAGAGTGAAGCACTTGGGAAGGTTTTTTTGGTTAAACCTCTACATCTTAATAGGATCTGGGAGAGAAGGAAGAGGGTGATGATGTGTCTTGGCAGCAAAATGTCTTGGGCCAGCTGGAGTGTAATGAAGACATTAGAAATGTCTTGGGCATTGGCTTGATATTGTGACTTATGCTCGCCAGTATAATGGTAAAGGGAGCACGTCTTTGTCTGGTAGTGGCTAGATGGCCCAGTGTCAGGAGGATGGCAACTTAATGCCACGGAGTCTATAAGTGCAGCAGTTTCTTTTTCTCCGTTCAAAGGAGGGACAACCATTCCATCCAATAGGCATAAGCCCAACAGTCTTACTGATTGCAGCCCATCCAGGGGCTTGCCAGTTCCCCTGCCATACCTAATGTTATGCAAAGTTGGCATGCTGAGAGACGAACTGTCAGCTGCCAATCATCTTTATTTCCAAGAATAACTGTGGCCCCCACAGACTCGCCTTGAAAATAAAAACAGTGGGTGGCTGTAGCTCAATGCTGTGTCTGGAAATGGGCAGAGCTTTTTTTCTCACCTGCCCAGGGAAAAAAGCAAAAGTAAGTTGGGAGGGGTAGACAGCATGGGGAGGGGGAGGAAGAGAAGAAACCAATTCCTGGGAGCTTATGGCAGTGTTCCCACCTCACATTGACAGGCAGACTCCAATGGATTATCCTCAAGGAAACCCAGCTCTTGGCAGAAAAAAACTAGTTCCTTACTCTTGCCATAGAACATAAAGATCAGATCTCATAGAATACAAAGTTATGATTTCTTTACTTTTGGCACAGTGATACATGTGAACTAGGCCATTATGGCTTGTTCAATAAACCATGGTTTAAGATCCCGGCTTAGTAATATGTATGAAAGTCAGCCAATGAAACAAGCCTTCTGCTTCATATGGAGTGTCATCTCTGGACCCAAGTCAGCCTGGATTTCAGAAGCACTAACATGTGACAAAGAACTGAGAGGTATGTCACACCTTTGGTGTTAATTCCATATATAGGGAGAAAAAAAAATGTCTTTGAAAATGTAGGTGATAAAAGGTAAAAGACTTAAGAGGTAGATCAACTTGAAAGAATCCTCTGTTAATTTTCCCTTCAATTTACATAATATATGGAATGTGAAAAAGTTACACTATTTGGAATAGCATCTAGTATTCAAAATGAAAACCTTTCACCTATTCTGAAAACCTTTCACTTATCCTGCTAAGTAACTTTGAGGGTACTCAGAGATACCTCCTGGCCTACCAGTGAAAATAACACTCAATTCTTGATGGCAACAAAGCTATCCTTTCTGGTCAATGGCATTTTAAAGAATTTCCAGCAGAATATCAGTTGTGACTGAAGATGTGAGGGCTTTTTTTTTTTAAAATAGAGATGTTGACTCATGAACCATTGGCAGTTCTGGTACAACAGAGGCCAAACATTTTCATGGTGGTCTGGATTATATTTATAAAGTATTTGGATAGGGAAAATTCTAAAATTGTAAACCACATAAGTTTCTCTCCACTTGTTTATATTAACCAGATCATAATGCAGTTATTTTAATTTTGCAGATTTGTTCCCCCCTCCCCCCTTCCAAAATAGGAATCTGTCAGCGTACTCTCCTTAGTAATTTTTGTTAAGTCAGTAGATTGCTTGGGCCAATCTATACAAGTCCTTTTCCTTGGCCCTGGGACTTCTGGCTCATTCATTAAGCACATGATTCACTCCCTAATCTGTCCTTCTGGTATTGTTTTTTTCCCCATCATAATCTGTTCTCTGTGCCTGCCTCAATAGCTATGATGATGATTCCTTGAGTATTCAGCTTCTGTGTGATTGAGATAAAAGGTTTTATTTTTCTCGTGGTGGTAGATTTCAGTCCCTGGAATGGGGCTTGGGGCAGTTGTAATTCTTTGAGTGCCTGGAGGAGCAGGACAGTGCTGAGAATCAGGGCCAGCGAAAGGATAATTTCTAAGCGATGCTGCTAAGAAGTTAAGCATAATGCTTCTAGCCAGGGGAGGGGCGCACACGTTGGCATGAAATATATGGGTTTTTTTTAAGACTAGTTCCAATATATAGTGTGAAAATGAACATTCACAGTATTATTTTTAAATACATTTCAGTGCAGATTTGCAGGTGAGCAGACAAAAGCAGTGTTATGATTGGAGCCAACAATTGGAATGGCATAGATGGTAAACTCCATCTAATGTTTCCAACACATCCAACACAACACTTCTATGCTTACAACTGGAAAGTTGTGGTTCATGCTAATGTTTCAAATACAATGGATACCATACCATAATCATTATCAGGTAGCCACTGAGCAACAATAACTCTGGAACAAATACTGTGTTAAAACATCTGGTAGGTTATATAACTGGTTACGCCTCATATATTCACAAACAAGTGGTGCTGATGAGTATAGACAGAAGAAATTGGATACAGGACCTGCTTTGTATGGGGGAAATGAAGTCAGGTAAGACATAAGATTGTGACATTCCAGTAAGCATCCACTTTAGATTGTATCTGCACACCAACTCTTTCTCCATTTATGGACAAAATCTACAGAAATCAACAAGCCTCAAGAGACAACGGTGTTCTTGCATGAATGTTTGACATCAACAGGAGCTATCATGTAAAATCTTAGCAGGAAACATCAAGATCTGGGTTTACTGTATATGACAGAAATCCACCAATGCATTAATTTTGATAATGGATTTGTAAGGATGGGCATTTGCAAAATGCAATGGCAAACCACCTTGGAAATCTTGCCAAGAAAACTGCAGGGACTTGTCCAGGCAGTCGCCAGGAGTCAAGACTGACTCGAAGGCACCAAAAAAAAAAAAAAAATTGAGCATAGTGAAATGGGAAATGGTAAAATGTGGTTTGGACAGTGCTGTTGATTCTGGTACTGAACAGGTTGAACTCAAAGGCCAAAATGGCCACTTCCAGCACTCTGATTCCATTCTAATCTGTGAGGTATTAGAAATTTCGCTAAGGGTGCTATAGGGAAAGCCTGCTGCTTGTCACAGAATACAGGCTTTGATTATTAGTGTAGCCTATCCTCCACTGCAAGTGGCCACAAAAAGCAAGGAAGTACAATGTGCCATTGCTGACATGCATTCCAGTTGCATGTGAATCCTCCACCCGGTCCTCCCTTCCCCTCCTGAAAGATCCAAGTTTCCTAGCTATATTGACTTATATGGCCCATATGTTAGGATGGTCATGCTCTGAGTCCCTTCGGCTAAACAGTGCCATCTGGTGGAAACCTGGGGATGCACTTTCTCTGTCGCTGGTCTGCCCCTGGAATACCCCCAGATCTGTTTGGCTCCAACCCTGCCTCTGCTTTAGAAAAGATTTAAAACATTGGCTTTTTAAAATAGGCCAGGGTGATATGTGATCCTGCTTGACTGAGGATGGGGTGTTGGAGCTTTCTCGTTCGTATATTTCTCCATTGTGTGGTATTTCTGTATTTGACTGAGTATTCATTGCCTTGGCATTCTTGATTTGGCAGTTTTATAAAGCTTTTAGTGTAGTAGTAGTAGTAGTAGTAGTAGTAGTTCAGCTGTTTCTCTCATATCCATTATCTTAGCAGAGCTTAGAACTATCCTTTAAGATAGACTTAGAGGAAACAGCTGCCTGAAATCACTCTATCTTCATCAATGAGCCAAGATATTTTCTAATGTGGAGCTCCCACTTGCATCCAAACTGAACAGAACTAAATGGGCAAACATTTTTTTAATACAGACATCAATGGAAAATTACTAGAAAGCATGACAGGGAAGCATGGATAAGCATCTAACTGAGCTACTTCAATGCTTGCTATCATATGGTATCTGCTGATCTTTGCGGCTTCTCTGATCCAAGGAGTTTTCAGAGAGTGAAGCTGTACCACTACATCTGAAGAAAGAAGACTGGCAAATTGAATTTATTGAATAAGCAGTAGAGAGCAAATTGGGTGAGACGTCAAAAGACAGGTTAGAGTCATCCTCCTTGGCAAACCTAAGCTTTAGTGGAACAGAGTGAAGAAATGAATGGCAGGATGGGCAGGGAGGTGGAAGGGAGATGGCTGTCTCTCCACTCACAAGTGTTTTTCTTCTTCTTACAGCTATAGATCTCCCTGCCTGTTTTCATACCCAATCACAAGGTATCCCCCACATTTCCTAACAGTTTAATTTGCTTAATAATTCAGGAGGATGGGGGCTCCCTATTGCTTGAATAGATGTGTTCTGCAGAATTGCAACAACCACGTGCAAAGCCATTGATCAGTATGACAAGGCACAACAGAGGGATTGGGAAGGTATGAGAGTAAATTAATATACAGCCCCAAGCCTTCCATGTACAAATCATGTACCATATATTTTATTTGCACAAAATAGCTGCTGATGCTTTTTGAGTGAGTACATCAGCATAAAATGGAAGTTAATTTAAGGAATGTTAAGGTGGTCTGCTTCAAGAATAAAGAAATCAGGTAACATAAGAAGGCTTAAAGCCAATGTTCTTCTGTGCACTGAAGAGGTTGGTTCGACTGAAATGAAGGTGGGGAGGCTAATTAGATGTTTTCACAAAATGAGTGGGCTTTAAAGAGGGAGGTGGAAGGAAGAAAAGAGGATTATACAGTGGTACCTCTACTTACGAACGCCCCTACTTACGAAATTTTCGAGATACCACCAGCTCCGGTCCCAAAAATTTACCTCTACTTACGAACTTGCTTCTACTTACGAACCGGATCCGCAGCCATTTTCCCTGCTGCCACACGGTCGCGGCTTCCTGTGGGCGAGATCGCGGTAGCAAGGAGACGTTCGGTGAGGCTTGTGGTGTGTTTTGTGGCGTCTGGAAGGTTTTTGTGGCGTTTGGAAGGTTTTTGAGGTTTAAAAATAAAATGCATATGTTTCAGAACTGTTTAGCCATATTTACATTGAACCTTATGGGGGAAATTTACCTCGGGGTGTGACCAAATTCGGAGGGTGGATTAGCCGTATTTACATTGAACCTTATGGGGAAATTTGCCTCGTGGTGCGACCAAATTCGGAGGGTGGAACGGATTAACCATATTTATATTGAACCTTATGGGAAAATTTACCTCGACTTGAGACCAACTCGAGTTGCAACCAGAGTCACGGAACGGATTAAGTTCGTAACTAGAGGTACCACTGTACTAGAAACCATTACTAATTAACATTAACATTAAAATTGTATTTGTACCAATAAATGGTTTAAAAAATGTATGGCCGCTCATCTTAGACACAGCTCTGGGTGGCTCATAGCAATAATAAAACTACAAACCGTAAAAACCAAAACTAAAGCCAAAAGCTTAAAAAAAAAATCCATCTGCACTTCGGATGCCTATTCTGGAACAGGAAAGCAGTGTGCTGGGTGGCCCTTTATCTGAACTTTGCAAAGCAGTTTGCTCCTCCAAAAATTTACATAGGAACTTACCTTTCTTAGGGAAACTGAGTGAGCATAAAAATGGAGGTGTGCATTTGGAGGAATGGTACATACACGTGTAACATCTAGTGCAGAAATGGGACACATTATAAAATGAGCACAACAAAATGTGGCCTGTGTGTCCACCCTATATCAGTGTTTCTCATCCTTGGTGACTTTAAGTTGTGTGGACCTCAACATGCTGGCTGGGAGTTGAATCCACACATCTTAACGTTGCCAAGGTTGAGAAACATGGCTATAAATAAGAGAACCTTATAGCATCACATGTGCAGCCAACCCTGGCATGGAATGCAACAGTTCTCTGATTGCACAATGCCACTGCAGGCCAATAAGAGCATAGGACTGGCTGGGGGAATGGGCCCAGGAAGACAGAAATTGTTTTATGAAACGGTTTCTTTGCTTTTCTAAAACTCTCAAAAGATAAGACTTGGGTCCAACCTGATGCCAGTGGTAAGTGACTTTTTTTGAAATGTCAGCTTTACCCATTTCCTTGGCCTGAATTCTCAGTATCATGGTGTCTTTTCCTTCTTAGTGGAAGTTTTTGTCTACAGAGAAAGAGAGAGTGAGAGAGAGAGAATCCTAACAAATATTAAACTGTAATTTTATATTTATTTCAGGCTCACTTAATGTATTTATACCCATGGATCCATTTTTTTTTCAGATATTCAACACTTTTTCAAGAATGACATAAAATGTACTATAAATATAAAAAACCGATGACCTTTGAGACTTTGATACACTGCCATTGCAACTATCATTGGTAGTTTGCAAATTACCCAACAGCAATGAACTTAATGACCAGTGCCTATTAAGATGCATCATAAGAGAAATCTAGTGAATGAAAATCAACAAAACAATGGCAGCTGCTGTTTGGTAGCTAACAAAACAGACAGTTTGCTTGGTAGCTGTGGTTCATTTTGAAGCCCCTGGCTTCATAGCAGACGGCATGAACTACACCAGTGGTTCAGACCTCTGACACTCTCCTCCTAGATAAAATCTAGCAATGGGGTCTCTAACCTCACTGCCTCCCTCTCCCTTTTGCTGGCTTTTGAATCTTCATTGGAGAGTTTTGAGTGGGACCTGAAGAGTAACAGAGTTATTTTTGACATCTGCTTTACTGAAAGAGTCAGCACTGGAGGGAAACAAATGCCTTGGTGACCATATCTTAAAAGCAAATGAAAATGACAAGAAATATGAAGGAAAAGGCAACTTTTTTTTTTAAACTGTTTAAAATTGCCAGACACAATGCAGATGGCAATCAACAATAAAGAAGAACAATTAGACAAGTGGAAAGGGTGCTACATCTGCCTCCCCCACCCTCCCATCAACCCCTGGGTACCTATATTTTCTCCAATCTCCTGGCAGGATTGCAAAGTCACAGGTCTCTAGTCATGAAGCAAATAAAAGGGCACTCCCGCTTAGGTTTGTAGTCAACTAGAAGTTGTCTCATGCATGACAGATGCAAGAATTATTATTGCCAGGATTCAAAGAAGTAAGATTTGCATTTTCAAATCAAAGTTCTCCTTGGATATGATTATACTCAAGTGAGCTTCCTGGTAATATGGCATCATGGGAGCTGTATCCGTGCGAGCAGAAAGTGTGGTTCTTTCTATCAGAGAAGGAAGAGTTACAGATCAGATCACATACTGGCACTTAGCCAGTGCCAATCCCCAACATAATTGAAGCAATTTTGATCCCAGATTATTTCTGCAGACCAGAGACAGGTAAGCTTTTGATAGCCACATTTGGGGGCATCTCTAAATCAGGGGGATCCAAAGAATGGGGGCAAAAAAGGTCAATATGGCAGCCACAACTATACAATAGAAATACGATCTCCTTTTTAATGCCTTGGTTGTACAGTTGCAGGCACCATCTTTAATTTTTATGCCCCCCTCCCCGCAGAGGCCCCTTGTCTAACTGATGCAATTAGTGGGGGCAAAAATGTTGTGATATCACTGAAAAGGGTGGAGATAGGATTTTGGGGATTCTTGTCTTCCTTTATTTTGCAAGAATTGGGCTTTGTTAGCTAGCCTGGTATGATAAACAAAAGCTTATGCATCTTTCAGAGGTATTTTTATTCCAAACAGGTGTACAATTGGGTTTGCTGCTGAAATTTAGGGGTGCAATTCCTGGCAATAAGGGGACTGTAAAATAAAGTGGGGGGGATTGGGACCTCTGTGCCTACCCTTTGAAAACAAACCACCCATTGGGCCTTTCTGAAAGTATATACAAGTTATAAAATCCTTCATTCATTTACAGGGGTGATTAGCTTGTGGCTCCAGGGCTGAATGCAACCCCAAATTTCTTTTGTGGCATTCAAAGTTCCTTCTTAATCATGGTTACTAAAAGTTCACAGTGCAGTTCTCATCATTTCAAGGACAAGTCCTAAAACTGGCAGACTGTAATTCAAAAACAAAGAAAACCCTCAATACTTTCCCCCCACTTGCCTTACTTAGTGGCACTGCGGGCCCCCCTCCCATGTCAAGCACTGGCCACCAAGGGTTTGCACCTCTTCTCTAAATAAACCACTGTCCTTTTCCTGTTGCTTGACGCCACTTTTAGTTTGCATTGGATATACTTCAATATTACATAGGCAGAATCAGCTACTATTATTTATAAACATGTAAAGGAGACAGTCCTAAGAATGCTGCAATCAAGAGAACCTTTGCCCTTGACTTGGGAGACAGACGCCTCTGTGTGTCTCACTTTTAATTGCTAGTGTGCTGCCAAGCACCTAACAAAGAACATCTTAAAACCCCCACAACTATGAACAGAAAGCATTTTGTCTTTGGGTTCCACCCCCACGAACAGATTGGGTTAGCAGGTGAAATCAGCCTCCCTTTATGAGCAGTGACTCAGGTACAACCACCTATTTCCAGCTTCAGCATGAAGGGTGCCCTTGTCAGTTTTGTGCTGTGCTTTATGGCATCAGTTATAATAATAAGATTATTGTTTAGTTGCGTGCAAAGCTCTCCTTGGCTATTCTTGTTCCTGCCTCCTCCCTAAAAACCACAACCACACTGCGCTGCACCTTTCCTCCACACCCCCCCGCCTTACGAGTAAACACCGAGTAGCCGCATGAGATCCCTTCAGGAAGAAGCTCCACCTCAGCCCAGGGAGAGCCATGCAGGCAGAAGCAGACAGAGTCTGCTGGCCCTGACAGGCTTCCTCACTGACTCAGCAGCAAGATGAGAGAAAAGAGGCAGGAAATAATGTGGAAGGCAGTTCAACAGGCTGGCTGCGACCCTCTTCTTTGCTCCCTTCTGGCCCCGTTTGCTTAACTGAGAAGCAGGATGGAATGTTGGCCTATAGATGCAGGTCATTCCCTATGTTGCTTCTACAGCAAATCTCATCACTGCGAGGTGATTGAAGTTGTGGCTAGTTCCTCAGGCACATCCAGACATTCTGGTAGTAAAGCACAAGGTAGCAAGCAAGAAACCTCAGGGATTTCTCATGATTTATCTCTGGTTTCAAGGGTTGGAGTTCAGAGAACATGTCACCCATTCAAACATACTATTAACTGAGATCAGCTGAAAGATTGATGAAGATTTTATTAAGAACTATTACTCTGTATCACGAATGGGCAATTTGTATCCCCAGCACTCTAAGAACATGCCATCAAAATGCCACAGCAAAATGGTCAGATTTTGGTGTTGCGAATAGAAGTAATGTGGTTCCCCAAAATTTCTTCTCACATTCCCATCTTTCACTCCACCAAAATCCCAAAAACAAACTTGAAAAAAAAAAATCAGCCAGAGCACTTCCAGTGATATCACCACATCACTGGATGGCCCACAGCCCTCCAGAAGTTGCTTTATTTAGAAGCCCCTAAGCATTTCGCTATAACTTGTGAAATCAGAAGATACAGTCCTGCAAAGCCTTCTGCATTAGTGAAGTTCTCCAAAGCAACAAAGACAGGATAAATAGCCCAAATCATTTCAAGATCCCTAGAACCTTAACCTTTCCTCAAACTAGAACTCCTTATAGTAAATTGCTTTTAACTTATTAGGGAGGAACAAATCAAGAATACCAGATGTCACAGACATGATAGACATTTCAATGGGTGCAACTGGTAGAAAATTCTTTTCATTAGCTTTTCAGTCTGCAGCTCAAGGTAGAGCAAGGAATATAGGTAACATCTGTCATGGCTCTATAACTGTGATGGAATGGAATCATGAAGGCCAGACTCGGGGAGAAAAGCATTTTCTTTCATCTCCTGAGGCGAGAGGGAGAGATAAGAGGATGAGACTGGCACCTCCCTGAGGAATTCACAATGTTGTGGCTGGCATTACTTGGGAACTGGGGTTTCAGTCTGGGAAGATTCTTGCTAGAGGTTGTAGCTAATAAACATTGCTGGACTGAATTTACATGGTCTCTTGGAGTTCCTTGGGCTAGGCCTGACAATAATGGAAGGAAGGGCCAGATGTTTTCTGGTGCCAGGAATGCAGGCTTTCTAATAAGAATGGTTCATTCTTCAATGTACCCTTTATAGACTGGAAGGTAGACTGGGTGATATTTCAAGCAGTTATGTTACAAATGCCACCAAAAATATGAATAAACTTGGCTACATTGATTAAATGGACACTGGCTTATTATTTTTATAATAAAGCGGCAAGTGTCAGCTACCAAATGCAGCATGGAGAGACTTCAAAGGTCTGATAAACTCAAATTCATTTTAGTTTGAATAGCAGTACCTACCAACAGGATGTTCAAGAGTCAGATAAGTCAGAAAAAAAGTAAGTGGGATGGAAATAGAAGAATAAAGAATTGGTCTATCATTCCCACACACATTTTTGATCCCCCTGTTTATTCAGCATTTTAAAAAATCACTTCAATTACAAACAAATTTCTGTACTGGCCTTTGTGCACAGTAACAAACGCCTTCTTCAAACTGAAGAAACAATTCCATATAATTTATTTACTCTTGTTCATGAATACCTATTATTTAATGGAAGTTGCATGGTTCTTAGAAATCTTTAAAGTATTCACTTAGGCCCACATACAACCATCTTATATTCCGTCTCTCCTAGAATACTACGAATTGTGAGAAAAGCCCACCTAATTACCGCTATAGTAGAAACTTGGTAGGCTAAGAATGGGGCCACTATTGGCACTATTTATCCATTTGCATCTTCTAAAGAACCCAATTTTAACCCCTGGGAAGAGAAATTTCAAGCACAATTCTTAAGGTTTCATTTGGAAACATAGATACTGGAGATGTAAAGCAAACAGCCCTGAGTCAGAAGTATATCACATACACATACTAAGTTCTCTTGCTGGATCTGTCAAATTGTACTTCAGGTATATTCTGACTGCCTCATGCATATATTTTCTTACACAAGGGCCTTGGCACACACTTATGGTAGATTTGCCAGACTGTTAGAAAATTTATTTTTTTACATTAACATTTCCTGAGTCATCCTATCCTTACATCCATTGGAAGGACAGAGCAATTCCTCAATAATTTTTTTTTTAATACAAGACCATTTACCTTTTAGGCCCCAAAGGTAGAAAAGTGGTTGGAACAGATATGTTACTGTTGGTTTAAACAATGACACAAAATTCTACTGCCTTTTGCTACTTGTGATGACACTACAGAATAAACTATACATCATCAAGAGACTCTGATCTACCTTCAATGACTTATTGATGAGAACTGTTTAGTATGGGATGTGTAAAGAACACATTAGCAGCTCAGCCTTGCTCTCCAAGTAAACCTAAGTTCTTATTTATGCTCCTGATTATTTAAAAAAAATACTATTTATTTCAGCAACTGATAAAGCTAAATATTTCCAAATCCCTGAAGAAAAGATTCACCACACCCATTTGTTGGTCATTGTGTGTCAGTAGAAGCCTACAAGCCTTGAAGGCCTTGGAGGCTGTTCCACTCTGTTGTTCCATACAACACAATACATACAGCAAAGACCATCAATCACAGACCACACTGGACAGTTACACGTATGGAAACCTGCCTCAGCAATGAGAAGAATAAAAAAAAAATCTTGAAAACTCATGATTATGCTTCATACCAACAGCCTTGATGAAGCAGAACTAATTGGGAGCAAAAGGACAAATGCAGAAAGAACCTTCCTGTGTTACCCAACACCATCCACATATATATTATGACGAGTTTTAAAAATCAGTATAATTAAATCAATGCCAGATCAGTTCCATACAGTAATGTAAAATACAATGGTCTAGCTGCAACTTCTGCTGTGCCACATCTCCTATTTTGATTTATTTTGAAGGTCAATTTGAGAAAAGGTATTATTTCTTGTTATCCAAGTCCTACATCCAGGGACATCATAACCACAAATCCTAAGATGGCGGTCCAGGAAGCCAGCTTCCCATTGCCACTGAAAAGAAAAAGAAAAGGCAATAAAGTTTTCTGTTTGCTAAGCGTTAAGTTTTAGAATTATTATTTATAGGACTTTTAAAAAATCTCCCTTTTGAAACAAAAATATTTCTAAAACATATCCAGTGCTCAGCTTTCTTCTAAAAGCTTCTCTACTTTTCCTTCCAGTAAAAAAAAGAAAAGAATCATCTAAGCAGTCCATATTGCAAGGACTAAATTAATTCTTAAATATTTAGCTCCCAAAGTTTTCAAGCCACCTGTGTTTCTCATATGTTTCACAGTAGTATATCTACCATACTGCTTGCTTGCTTGCTTGATTCATTTATTAGATTTATCTCCGCCCATCTCCCCCTAATGGGGGACTCTGGGTGGCTCACATAATCTATTAAAACAATAAATATATATAAAATTACAAAAAAACATATTAACGTTGGGGCTTGGCTAGAGTAACAAATTAGTATTTCCTGCTTGGATACTTGATTCTATCTTGATTCAAGCACACACACATTTTCCTTGTTTCCATGAATTAATTCTGGAATATTATATTTGTTGATACTGGAGTACTGACACCATGATACCCAGAATCAAATTGTGTTATTATTAAGCCATTATAGCTAAGTATACCGGGAAGAGATACAAAACTGAACATTCACATTTGCTAACTGGAATCCTTCAAACAGTCATCTGTGAGGTTAAATTAATGGGTTCTGCACTTGTATGGTCAACTATTCATATGTTCCAAAGCCTAAGATTTTCTAACAGGAGCTTTACCTGACATGTAGTACTCATGTCTAAACCCTTAGTTCAGAAAATTATCAGAAGACATAATATTCTCAGATTTCAATGAAGAGGATAGGTAGATTCTATGAAGTCAGGATGACCACTCAGAGAGCTGCAGTTATAACTAAGCAACCAGTTTCCTTCACTGTGGTCTCTGTGATTCACACTTGTGGGTAACAATTACTCAAGTGGGTAAGATCAAGTAAGAACTGAAGACAGAACAGTCCTTTCAAATGTGGCATCCTTCCAATCTACAGTGTTGGAGAAATGTGGAAGGTTTCAGCACTATAGATGTTAGATAAAGGTCCTGCTTTCAGAGATACAGCTGTTAACTGAGACTGTTCCTGTGAGTGGTCTGGGCTGAGTGAGGATGCTTAGACAAAAAGAAAGCCATTTGGCCCATTTGTGACCCATTTGACTGTGATACACTGGCTCTGGTTTCCCTTAACCACTACAGAAAACAAACAACTGAGGATCCTTCTAAAATAAAGCAGTCTACTGAAGGTGGAATATAATTTCTGATTCTTTAGTTGAGGCTGGTCAAGTGCTGATGAAGTTGGATCCTCAGAGTAGGTGACAGATGTGATTTTTCAGAGTTAATTGCTGATTCTAGCTGCTCCAATAATGTATCCTGGATATGAGTGTAAAAGGTCACCAATGCAGGGGCAACAAAGAGGTAATAATCTACAGTGGGGCAAAAAAGTATTTAGTCAGCCACCAATTGTGCAAGTTCTCCCACTTAAAAAGATGAGAGAGGCCTGTAATTTTCATCATAGGTATACCTCAACTATGAGAGACAAAATGGGGAAAAAAATCCAGAAAATCACATTGTCTGATTTTTAAAGAATTTATTTGCAAATCATGGTGGAAAATAAGTATTTGGTCAATATCAAAAGTTCATCTCAATACTTTGTTATATCTCCTTTGTTGGCAATGACAGAGGTCAAACATTTTCTGTAAGTCTTCACAAGGTTTTCACACACTGTTGCTGGTATTTTGGCCCATTCCTCCATGCAGATCTCCTCTAGAGCAGTGATGTTTTGGGGTTGTCGCTGGGCAACACAGACTTTCAACTCCCTCCAAAGGTTTTCCATGGGGTTGAGATCTGGAGACTGGCTAGGCCACTCCAGGACCTTGAAATGCTTCTTACGAAGCCACTCCTTCGTTGCCCGGGCGGTGTGTTTGGGATCATTGTCATGCTGAAAGACCCAGCCACATTTCATCTTCAATGCCCTTGCTGATGGAAGGAGGTGTTCACTCAAAATCTCACGATACATGGCCCCATTCATTCTTTCCTTTACACGGATCAGTCATCCTGGTCCCTTTGCAGAAAAACAGCCCCAAAGCATGATGTTTCCACCCCCATGCTTCACAGTAGGTATGGTGTTCTTTGGATGCAACTCAGCATTCTCTCTCCTCCAAACACGACGAGTTGAGTTTAGACCAAAACGTTCTACTTTGGTTTCATCTGACCATATGACATTCTCCCAATCCTCTTCTGGATCATCCAAATGCTCTCTAGCAAACTTCAGACGGGCCCGGACATGTACTGGCTTAAGCAGGGGGGCACATCTGGCACTGCAGGATTTGAGTCCCTGGCAGCGTAGTGTGTTACTGATGGTAGCCTTTGTTACTTTGGTCCCAGCTCTCTGCAGGTCATTCACTAGGTCCCCCCATGTGGTTCTGGGATTTTTGCTCACCGTTCTTGTGATCATTTTGACCCCACGGGGTGAGATCTTGCGTGGAGCCCCAGATCAAGGGAGATTATCAGTGGTCTTGTATGTCTTCCATTTTCTAATTATTGCTCCCACAGTTGATTTCTTCACACCAAGCTGCTTGCCTATTGCAGATTCAGTCTTCCCAGCCTGGTGCAGGTCTATAATTTTGTTTCTGGTGTCCTTCGACAGCTCTTTGGTCTTGGCCATAGTGGAGTTTGGAGTGTGACTGTTTGAGGTTGTGGACAGGTGTCTTTTATACTGATAACAAGCTCAAACAGGTGCCATTACTACAGGTAACGAGTGGAGGACAGAGGAGCCTCTTAAAGAAGTAGTTACAGGTCTGTGAGAGCCAGACATCTTGCTTGTTTGTAGGTGACCAAATACTTATTTTCCACCATGATTTGCAAATAAATTCTTTAAAAATCAGACAATGTGATTTTCTGGATTTTTTTCCTCATTTTGTCACTCATAGTTGAGGTATACCTATGATGAAAATTACAGGCCTCTCTCATCTTTTTAAGTGGGAGAACCTGCACAATTGGTGGCTGACTAAATACTTTTTTGCCCCACTGTAAGTAGGGATCTGTAGTTGTGGCTGGGGTAAGTAGAGAGGATGAGATAATGAGTTGTTCCTAGAATAAAGGAGTGCCCTCAGACATGAATGAGGATGAAGGTGGGGGCCATGAAGCTGGAGACTAGCATAGAATCATGTTGTTCACAATATGTGATAGGTGAAAGTGGACACAAATCAAGGCTGCATCTACAGCTGTGGCTGAACAGGAAGACTTAAAGGCAAGGACCAAATGGTTTGGGAAAGCCTTGGTGGTATTGGTGGAATCAGATGGGAATCGAGGAAGACCAAGGCTATGTGTAGATGCAGCTGATGTCACAAACTTCAAGAATCTTCCTCTGAAGAATATAAAACTGGGATCAGACTTGGGCCTGTCAAGAAGTCTTCATCTCATCTGTATCACAAGTATTGATCAGTCATTAGCTGCTTAGCCCACTCTTTGCTGGTCCTTCATACACCATCACTGCTTGTCAAGGCTGCATATCCATTCTAGACTAGGGTTTTGCTTACTTAATTTTCAAATATGCATGTTCTGAGTTCCGAAGAGTGATTTTGATGAGCCTGTTTAGTAAAGATCTGACACTGTGAGTGTTACATGCTCCTTACTCAAGCAAATGAGGCATTATGAGCTGCTTACTGCCATACTTCTGGCACTTTCTAAATGGTACGCAAAGGGCCATAGAGTTTGGGGGCAAGCCAAGACTATAGTGGGAATGAGAAATGAGGAACTATCATTGCAACAGTCAAAAGAGAACTGAGGGTTTGAATAGGAGCCCTACAGAAATATATAGTGAATAGTACGTGTTGTCTGGATCTATGCTGATACCTGCATTTTTTGTTGTTGTTGCTTGTTTCTTGATTATTTAGGATAATTACAGCTTTATGATATTGGTTATTTTTAGTTGGATTTTAATTGATCATTGCTTTTGTAAACGATCGTGAACTGGTTTTGCAAGGTGCATGTGATATAAAAATCTGGCAGGAAAATGAAATAACGTGAACTAAAAAAAGAAAGTCAAGGAGAGCTCCCATCAAAAATCTTAACTTTTTCAAAAGCTATGGGACAGATACAGAACCCATGAATAAGATCATGATGAGATTATTAGGTTTTGCCATCTAACCCAACTTGACATTCAAGGGCAAAGCATGGCTTTAAAAACAAAAAGGGTACACAGGTGTACAGAGCTAAACTCTCATCTTCCAGCCATGGATTTATTTCCTGTACTCTTGTCTCCTAAAGAAAATTGGTCCTTTTTGCTGGACTAGTTCTATTGCTTAAGTTGTATTTTTATTCCTCACCTCCTTTAACATGCTCAGAAGGATCTACATCTATTTGGGTCCTCTCATTGTATCATCACATGCCTAAGATCAACCATGAAACATCATGGCTGAGGGTTGAATTTGGGATCTTAGTTACAATCTTGCATTCTGATCTTTAAAACACATTGGCTTACAGAGAAGTGAATCCACTGAAGAGGAGGGAAAAACTGTCAAGAGTAAGTATGAAGGAAAACTTAAAACCTAAAACAAACAAACAAAATTGAAAACCTGGCTTCAGTTCCAGGCCTGGGGTTGATGTTTATTATTTGCCTAAGGCCCCTGTTTTGTTTTGTTGATTTTGTTGTTTATTAGATCATTTTAGTCTGGGCTGTCTGTCTGATTTAATGTTTTTAGCTGTTTTTAAGTTTTTTCTAGTTTTGTATGCTGCCCAGAGTCCATTGGAGTTGGGTGGCCAATAAATTTAAATAAATAAATCTGTGAATAGACTATAGGAGGTTTAACAATTTCACTCACATGGACAATTTCCTTTTAAAAACCAGTCTCCCAAGGCCTCTATTTTAAAGGAAACTAGTCCCTCTAAGAATTTTTTTTTTTAAACCCTCAACTTTTCTGTGAAAGTTGAGAGAAGAAAATTCTTCTTCCGATTTCATTAAATTAGATTTAACTTTACCTCAAGGATTTTGAAGTTAAGGTTGATCAGATGCAAATAAATCGGGTGCTCACCTGATCTGTGCTTCTGGGATGATGTCATCCATTACCACATACACCATTGCCCCAGCAGCAAAAGCCAATGCATACGGGAGGAGAGGCTCTGCTAGCACTATGGCAAAAGCACCGAAGATGCCAGCTAGGGGCTCCACCATGCCACTTAACTGCCCATACCTGTAAAGCAAGCGGAGAAAAATCTCACTCAAGAACCTTTAGGCAGAGACACAGGATTCCTTTCCTTCCACATGCAATGGTTTATTTTCCCCCTCAACTCTCACCCTTTGGAGAGCTCAGAGTCAACACAAAATCAGCTCTTCCCCTTCTCCCTCCTAGGTTCTTCTCTGGGGTCAGGACAAGAGGCATGTTTATCAGCTCTTGAAAAACAGGCAGAAGTGCCTCCAAGTCATTCTTCTGCAAACCCAGTAGAAATTTATCCCCCTCCTTTAGACTGAGAAGTGACCAAAGACTATGGATGAAAGATGAGAACATCAGGCAGCTCACTGCCTTTTCTTCTCTCTCTCCTGCCTCAGCATGTAATATTCCTTGTTTATTTGGTCCACTTTGTTTCTATACAAAACTTTCAGGAGGTCAGAGACTCCATGTCACTTTGGAGATCTAAGAATTCCAGTGAGGAGAACCCTCACCAATTATTTTTTTTCTGAAAAAGATTGGGTAAGGTATGTGTGCATGCACACACCCACATTCACACAATAAAAATATGCCATGATTGGAGTCAATCATCAGCAAAGACATCAGTTTGTTTTGCTTTTTTATTGCCCTGTTGCTTTCTGAGAACAAGACATGTGAAAGAGATTTGTTCTTTAGAACTACATTTTCCTGATAACAATTTGCAAGCTTTCATGCTACAAAGAGATCTTTACACAGACTAGAGATTTTAAAAATGGCTTTGCTTAGAAATAATAAATGTATGCAGTCTTATAAACTTAAATACTTGGCTGGCTTTGTGTCCTATGGTCACCTTGGGAACTTTGTGAATGGCACAACCATGGAATGCAAACACTTTGTATGTAATATATACAGGGGAAGAAATCTGGGGATATTCATTTGTTTATTTAATTTTGATGCCGCCCAGCTTTAACTGACAAACATACATCCCCCCCCCATCTCTTTAGATACTGGGTATTTGATCTTTAAATACACTTTATCCCAAGTACAAATAACACCAGATAGAACAAAAAGGAGAATAACCTATGATGGTAATGCAAAAAGCCATCAAGAGCTTTCATCACGGTACTGGATTCTAAAAACAACCTATTTCTCATTTGTGTGCGAGAATGTGTAGTGCATCCAGACACACATCCACACAGGGTTGGGAAAAGCTTATTTGCCTATGAACTTTCTTCATGACCTGGCCAGAGATGTTTTGCTGTTTGAAGCTAACTCCATCCGAGATGACACTCTATGAAGTCATGATGATGCCTGAAAAAGCAAGGTGTCCTTTTTCATGGTCTCATGTAAATACTGAACAGCTTCCACAGAGTAAGCCATGGAACAGGCTCACTAGGTGTCCAAGATAAGGGCTGGAGATTAAAAGTAAGTTTGCTGAATGTGGCATGGGCAAACTTTGTTCTCCAAATCTAAAGTCTCCTGTCAAAATAACTCAAAAGAAAACATTTTTCAAATACCCTCAAAAACATTTGAACCAGAAATGATAACATGAAAAAAGGATGTATGCACACTGTGGAAAGTGTGATGTTTCTCCTAGAGCATTTGCTTTAAAAAGAAACTATAGCCAAGCCACCTCTCTTCCACAGATGCCTGGGAGTATGCAGTGTGCTGAATGCTTGTCAAGAACAACTTGTGGTATTCCCATAATGACAGCTGACAGATCACATAGACTTTCAGTAGAAGGGGTACAGAAAGATTGGTATGTAAACCAGCAATACTTCTACTTAGTAAGCCTTTTGTATATTACCTGCATGCTATGTATAGTCTTTGCTTAGTTATATTAGGTTGATTCACATGACCCTCCCTGCTTCTATCAGATGCATGTTACATAGGTCAGTCCTGCTCCCGATCATACAACTTAACCCCAAAATGGGTCTTTGAGTGAACCAGTGAACCTTTGAGTAAATCTTTGAGTGCACAACATTCCCTAATCTGATGCTATCTAAATGTGTTGAACTCCATACTCAACAAACCAGAGTAGTGACTGCCCATGCTGGCTAGTGAATCAACAGCAACCAAAATTATTGGGTTGATGAAGCAATGCTCTTAAAGGAAAGTCTACAACAATTATCTTGGAACAAAGGACCATCACGACAGAGCATCACAACAGAGAGATATAAAATTAGGCACAGCTGGATAGAGACTTTTTCTTCTTCACAGTGTTCAAATTTGAGATCATCCACTGAAACTAAATGCAGGGAGATTCAAGACTAGGAAAAGAAATGCATTATTAAATTGTGGGATTCACTGCCAAAACCTGTGGTAATGGTAGCTACTTTGGATGGTTTAAACATGAGTATGGATAGGTTTATGGATGATCAGGTTATCAGTGGCTTCCACCATTCATGTCTGCTTACTACTGCCTGAATCATAAGCAACATGCATTCATTACTGGTTGCCTGGAAGTCCCAGTGGAAGGGGGCTATCACCTTCCACTCCAGGCCCCCAAGCTTCCCAAATCCATCCAGTCAACCACAGTATGACACAGAATGTTGAATGGCCAAATCCCACTGGGTTTTTCTACAAATTCTTTTGTAGACCTTATGTAATTGGTCTAACTCATCTTGTTGTTTAGTCGTTAAGTCGTGTCCGACTCTTCGTGACCCCATGAACCATATTGCGCCAGGCCTTAAATTGGCATTAAATTGGCAAAAGGTGATATTGAGCCCCTTCTCTTCACCAGAAGGTTTCTGATTAGTATAGCATGCAGATACATTAGCAGGTGTATGAGAGAGCAGCTTGGGGCTTTGGAGAATGTGTGGTTGTTGCAGTTATTATAATTCAAGTTTATTTATACATGAAAATCAAATTTTCAAATGCAATGCTCCTTGGATAAAATTGAGGAAGGGGGCAGAGATTAGGAAATTAGTAGGATTACAGACCAACCAGAGAGAAATAAAGCAGCATTACAAGATGTGTGTAAAATGTAGGGGGCACCAAGGGATTTTGGAGGAAGCCTCTCACACGAGCCCTTGGAGGTAATTTCACCAGAGACTTATTGAAGCATTAGAATTTGGGCTTTATGATCAGTAACCAAAGACTAGCAACGGAGTGTTTTTCGAGTATTTTGAACTATAACTCCCACTATTCATTGGCACTGACCATGCTGATTGGAGCTAATAGAAGCTGAAGTCCAGAACATTTGGAGATTGCCCAATTGTCTAACTTTATCAAAAGTATTTTCTGAGTTGACCAGGTCTGGATCAGTTGAGAGTCAAAATGAAGCCCAAGATTGATGGCAATAGTAAATCTAAAAAAAAAAAAAAGTTCTCATATTGCTCATGTTCTTATCCATGAAGACATGCCAAAACATGCTCTCATCCAGGAAGACAGCAAGAAATGCACTAATAAGCAAGCTGAGCCCCACTCTTCTTCAACAGAAGCTTCTGTAAATAAAAAGCAGAGGAGTTCAGTGCGACCCAGCAGTTTATTTCATTCCTGGGCAGCAAATGCTATGGAAAAAATTGGCAAATTCTCCCTCGTTTGTACTGTTCACCCATTGCAGGTAGTGGAGAGATGAACTAAGCATTCTGGAAAAATACTCCTTTTGCATGGAGCATCTCAGAAAAGAGGAGATCGTACTGCTGTTGCTTTTTTTGAACTTCAGATCACCAACTGCAGTTGCCCTTTATCCTTCAGTTTGTTAAAAGGCTAAGATCGGTGCCTTCAATCGAGTTGTAAACTACCTTGCAGAGGCTCTTCAGAGACCACAGAATTGTCCCATGTAATAAAAAGTTGAGAACTACTAACAGAAATAGCAGCATTTTCCTTGCATTAGGGACATAGTATGACTCAAAGCCATTTTCATGCATTTTTAGTTCTATTATTAAATCAGATAACAGCAAAGAAAGCTCAAAGAAAAACCTGAGTAACAATGTGACTTACTTACCAGAATGCTCTCCATGTTGAAAATCCAGCCCCATGCAAGGGAAGGCTGACAGCCAGCCCTTCTGGAAAATTCTGAATTCCAATTCCAATTGCTAAATTCCTGTATGAATAAAATGAAACAGATTTATACAACACTGATGCTTGTGTTAAGTACTGGGAAAAGATACTGGGATAGTCCTCTACTGGAAAAGAAATCCTTATGATTAAACACATCTCTTTAATGTCAGTGTTTTAGCCCTTGAGGCCTACTGTAATCACTAATGCTTGGCATCCAGCTCATGATTTTCATCTTCAAAGTGTTCCTCAACCTAACAATGCCTCTGGGAGGCAAAGAGACATAGAGGTGGGTGGAGAGAAGACTTGTCAAAAAGAAGCAAGTTTAAAATAGCTAACTCTGTGGAATTCCAAAGAGCTGAAGTGGTGTTTTGTAAAATCTTGGTAAGTGCTGAAAATCTTAAGTTAAAGGAGGGAAGTTACAGCCATAGGAGATTTAAATAAAAGAATACATTGATTTCAAATAGGATTGAGCATTAGGAATGCCAACGGAATGCCTGAATGAACTGATTCAATCTCTTTTTGCATGGAAAGCTGAAGTAGTAGGAAAAATGCTAAGCCTAATGTTGCCTAGTGTATTTTTTTTTCACATGGCAAAGGATACTGAGATGTTGAGGCTTTAACCAACCTTGCCTTCTTTCCCAAATGCATATTCCAAGCTAACTCATAAACATAAAGAACAACATGTCCCATTCTGTGGTCTTCAAGAGACCACTCATAAGACTTACTCAGAGGTGGAGAAATACAAATTTATGCAGACTGGGCTTGAAGGAAACAGTAGGAATCTGGAACTCCTTTTTTAAAAAGAGCTTGAACATCGTATGCCACTCATGCTTGTCCATATATTAATTATAAACTCTCTCCAAATGCCACCAAAGCAGAGAAGGATTTTCTGTGATCAAGCAAGCCACAGAACTCATTCCTAAAGCTACAACAGTTCCAGATATCAAATGTCTGCCTGCCTTGAGGTAGCTCAACTATGCTTTGGCTGCAGCGGTCTTCTTTCTTCCAAGAGGAAAGGGCAGATGAACCTCAAGTAGAGTTTGACTAGCTACTTGTGATCAAAAGGAAGGGGGACTTGTTCAACCCCCCTTTCAAAAGAAAGGAGGGGTTGTTCAAGGCCTTGTAGCCAGATTAAGGCTGAAGGTTTCCCATCCCTGCCCTAATAAATACAGCTTTACCTATCACTTTCTTTAAAAAAAGAAAAGAAAAGCTGTTTTGACCACAACTGCCCCTTCCACATGCTTTTCTGTATGCTACCTTCTATGATATACTTTTTGGTATGCATTTCCTCCAGATAACTGCTGTTTTGTGAGGGTTTTTTTGTTTTGGTTTGGTTAAGAAAGAATTGAGTGGACCATGTGAATTACTGTCAGTCTGCAATTTCTAAAATCTGAGGACATCCCTAGGCTGAACATCCCTTCTTTTCGTTCAATACAGATTTGCATTCTTGCACTGTAGGAAAGTGTGCACAACTTCCATCATTGTAGCATATCTGTATTCCTGAAAGGTGGGAGTTAATATGGGTACAATCAGTTGGGTACAATCAGTTAGAAAAGTATTGGTGATACTGGTTAATAGAGGAAAAGGCTAGGATATCTACAAACAGAATGTATTTATATGCCTTTGTCAAAGGGAAATAAAACATCCCCTTATTTTATGGTAGAATTTGGAGGTTTAAGGCTGTTGAATACACAGACATAATAAAATAAGAGTAAATTTATTGTCTGGCTTTGAAGCCTTCTAATATGAAAACAAACCTAATAGCTGCAACAGACAATAATCTGCTTAAAGTTGTTAATATATTGTTAAACACCGAGCAACTGATCACCACCACTGATAATGAAGACAGTTGACCAATGTTAACAACGTAAGTATCTAACAGTTCATCTATTCAGTGCTTAACTGCTGATGAACAGAAACGTAATTTTTCTAGGAGTGTCAAACCACCAAGGTTTAATTGTCCTTCAAATAGACATGCAGCTTTGAATTTGAGCAAATTTCATCTGCAGAGGCAAGAAGAGAGCAATGTGGTTATGTAGACAGAATATTGAGTTTTAAATGTGAGAAATCCAGATTGTAATCTCTGTTCAACCACAAAGCTCGCTGGGTGGGCTTGGGCAAGTCACAATCTCTGCAGAATCTACATTACTGGCTTATTGGAAGGATAAATGAACAAAGAATTGTGAAGTGCTTTATGCATTGTAAAATGTACCTGCCCTTTCCTCTCCATCATCAGTAGTATTTAGTACCCTTTTCACTGCTTCTGTTCTTCAGGGGAGCTCAGTCTTGGCAGCCATGTTTCAATTACAGGACACTGCATGTGTCTGAACGTGCTGTATTCAAGAAAGATGGAAGCCAGGAATGGGCCAATGAGCGATAGGAGTAGCAGGTGAACAGATGGATCACTTAGGGAGAGAGGGCAGAAGAGGGAAAGTGAAAGTAGATTTCTAAGTAATACCTCTACAAAGACAAATATGCAGTCTGGAGACAAATGTTTTCTTACAACACAGCAGTGCTGCAAAATAATACTATCATGCTACTTATGATTTAACTGTGAAATAGATTAAGTACCCCTGCTCCTCACAAACAATCCTTAAACATTTTTATCACATTTTTTGTCTCTACAACTGTAACAAGATATATTTTAAAAACCAACTCCTGGAAAGAAAATGATTGTACTTGGAATAATAAAATGTTCCTTCCCTATAGGTACTTTCCAAGAAATGGTCAGGGGATTAAAAGTAACTAAATTCTAAAAGGTTACAGACAAAATGCTTGAGTGAATCAGCCTGATTGTTCTCATGGAACAGAAGGGTGTATTGATAAGAAGTGAGCTACAGCTTTATGAGCAAACATTTGAGTTTCATTCCATTTCAGCATACATGGCATAGGAGCAAAAGAGTGCATGTTAACATTACATTCGTGGCATGGATGCTGCTGAACTATTGCTTATGAAACTGGGTCCACTTGCTGTATGTTGGAATGCCTGCCTGTAATTTTCCTAAAATGGAATTTTAAAGGAAACTTAAGCTCCTCTTCTTGGATTTCCCTGATTGATGATGGAATTTGCTGCTCCCAAAGATGAAGGATTAACAACGCCAGAGGGCAGACTCTGGATGAAAGTGCTGCAAACCTTTATCTCCAAGGTTCTCCCTATAAGGCTCAGTCATGCCCTATAGTAACCCCTTTATGCCACACATACTTACAGTATAATTCCAGTCCAAATAACCTAAGCCACGCAACAGTGACATTCAAAACCCAACGAGGATTGAAAGGTTGAAAGGTTAGCAGAGTCACCTTTTCTAAAGGTAGGGCATCTTGTGTGCAGTATACATATACAACTTCTGCCTATATGGTCTTTCCCCATTCTCCTGACTGGATGGCCAGTTGTGTACAGTACGTATATTATTTGGGATATGCAAATCTATTCTTGAATTAAAGGAACTGGTAAGTAAGTATTACAATATCACTGAGCAGCATTTACAGCACAGAAAAGAAACATTAGCAGATTTTACTGAGTTCATGTGTGCAGACAACTATTTTATATAATGGGCATGGTTTTCCCTGTTCTTTCAGGGCATTGTGAATGGGAAAACTGATGAACACTTGAGCTCTGGGGGATTCTCTGATACATCAACCAAGCTCAGCAGTAGACAAAAGGATAGTACCTTGTGTGGTGTGTCAACTGAAAAGAAATGCCACCTATATTCTATATAGAGAGTTCAGGATAGATGCATTTATATATTTTCTGCATATATATATGCAGTAGCTTGCTTCAGCAGTATGCAGCCTCCAGCAACCATAAGGAACAATTATCCCCATCTTTGGTGGCTTTAGAGATCTACCCATGTGGGGGAGATTCCCCCCCCCCAATGGAGCTGAAAAACAGCAGGGCTTCCTCCTGTGCCCTCTGTTCTTTTCCTTGCTGAGAACCTCCCATCTCTTCACAAAGACGAGCTTCATTCTTCCGAAGAGAAAGTTCAACAGCTGCAAGAGAGATCCTTTTCTGACAGATTAAACTCTTGCTTCCTCTTAGTAAAATGAGACTCGGGCTGGAAAGGAAAAATTGCTCCGTGTTGCTAACTTTTTAACAGCTGGCAGAAAGGAGGAGGCCAGGACAAACTGATGAGAATCAAGGGAAGATGGGAGATGAGGGAAAATCATCTCTTCAAGAAAACAGGGGAACTGCTGTCTTCAAGCTCTCCTACCCCCTCCTTTGCCTCTCCTTAGTACAAAGCAGCTATTACCAGCTCCAACCACAACAAACTAATGAGTGGGAGAGAGAAGTGTGAATGAAAGAGGCTGTACTATAAGAAACCACAGATTGCTACTTTCCCCTACCAGAAGGCAAAGCCTGTTTTGACCTTGCTCTAGTTATTGCCTTAAAAAAAGAAAGAAAGAAAGAGCAATTAGGTGAATTTTTATTTTGCTTTGTTCTATAGAGAAAGGATGGGTTAGTCAGGTGATGATGACTGAATGGGAAATGGAAAGGAATTAGGGAAAATATAAGCTAATTATATGCATGAAACATCTTGATGCATGCTTTGAAACAGGGAGGCCAACAATGTCTATCCTTCTTGGTCTTACTTTTGAATGGAAAATAAATTTGTGCAGGATGCTATTGCCTTTCTTGACCTTTGGGGAGTGTCTGATATTCTATGCATGTCTGTTCAGATGGAACAGCCTTCAGAACTTACAACCACCCTATAAATACAGTACATGGTTTGTACTTGCCAACATTTAAAGTCCCACTTATAGCCAGTATTCTGGAAACAATTTCTCTGCAGCTGTTAGTCCAAAATATTATCAGATGCCATCTCTCCTTTCCATGCTAGCTAACCACACCCAAATTATGCAAAATGCCAATGCGCCAAATCTGTTTTAAAAACAGAATATACTTAATAGTAAAAACAATAGAGACAGATGCTGAAGCTAGATGAAGGACTCATTTAGCCTTTGTTAAGTTCAACAGCATAAGATTAAGCAGAACTGATGAAAATATGGAGGATGAAGGATATGGTTAGCTTGGGAGTAGCAACAGGAGGTCTCTGGACTGGCTCTGTAGTGATTCAGGACCCTACGAAGGGCCTGATAGAGCATCTGAGGAAGGTGAGACATTCCTTGGCAAAGGTAAAGAAGGCCATAGAGCTGTTTCAATGACCTCCTTGGAAGCTTCCCTTCCTCATGACTACTCAGATCACAACAGGAGCTAGGATCCTCAGCCTGTGCTTTAAGATGTCTCCTGGGAAATCATAATTGGAACAAAATTCTTAGAAATGAATGGCATCAGGGAGTCCACCTTTTGGAGCCCATTTTTGAGTGGTTTTTGGTGCAGAGTCAAGAAAGAAGGTTCTAGCAAATGCAGACATTAGTACTACAACTAATACTTCAAATCTTCTAGTAAAGTAGCCTCATCCTTTCCATGTAGCTCTTTACGGCTTGACCCTCTGAGCAACAGCATCTGGGGAAGTGGGATCTAAAACAGAAGATGGGGGTCACGGCAGTAACCAAAGCCCCATACAAAGGGGGAGCCATCATGCTGCTAGTGACTGCTATCCTTTTGACAGCTTCCTTCCCCATGCATGCAGCTATGCTCGAGAGTTCCTTCTTGGGGCAACAATCACTATCACTGGAATTTCAAGTAGCTCTTGAACTTTAATTAGGATTGAATAAAACCTATTTAAAGATTTGGAGGGTAGGTTTGTGCAATTAGTGTTCATGCATTTTTAAACCACACTGAAAAGGGCAAAGGTAAGTTTCCTCAGAGGATGGGTGGCTGGAAAATGAAATCTTGGTTTCCTTGTTGTTCTATAATGACGGGGGGGGGGAACTCCCTTGCTAAAAAGATATCTCTATCTTCCTCAGAAGGTTCTTCTCTATTGCTTGACTCAAAGGGCCACAGTGCCTTCTACCAAAGGGAAAATATTCATGATTTCCTTAAGCCTGGGAGCCAACACCCTAGTACCAAAATATTTGGTATCCAAGATTACTTTGTTTTTTGTAGGCTTGTTCCCTGATGTATGTCTTATGTAAATACTTTGAACCTGTCTTGTATTATAGATTTCAGGTTGGACATACCATTAAAAACCCCCAATTCACTACATTAAAAAAAAAAAGGCTAAGATAATTGAAACAACACTACCTTGAGCTTTATCTAGACTCAGCAAGATTTACTAGGAATTAATCTCAGGATGAAATGAGTTTCATATTGTTGCCAACTGCATGGCTTTTCATAACTGGGATTCTAATGCTAGAAGGTGTTCCCCTGGTCCTCTGCATAATGTACAGCTTCCAGTGATGGGACAGAGAAAGGAGTCCTATTTGCAGTTATGTACAGAAACATGTGTTAATCTTGGGAAAGTATCTCTTGTGATGAGTACATAATGCAGTGAAGAAGGTTTCTCTCTAAAACGACTGAACAAGAAAGTTTTTGTGATTGGTACTCTATAAGTATCATCTGTTCATTTTATGATTGCTTCCTATCTCTTCACAAGGGAAGATCACAACTCCAGCAAAGTTTCATGGAAAACAAAAGATCCATTATGAAGGACTAGGAAGAAACTCTTTGATGGCTCCCTCATATGGCACAGGATGGAAATGGACATTATAAAGAAATCCCTCCCCCCCACACACATACCAAAAGGCCAGTGTCATAATATAAACAGCATTACAATAGACCTGAAGAGCAGCAGCACTTAATAGAATTGGACAAAGTGATATTCACACTTCCAGGACAGTAAACAACACCTTGAAAAGAACAGCTGCCAACTGAATTCATGAGTTTATTAACAATGGGGAGACAGGAAACAGAACCAAACTCTGAATAAGAACAAAATAGGAAAATAAAAATGGCATCTAAATTAATAACATGTAGTTAGACAGAACAACTTTATAAAATTATTTCAGAGATATAAAAATATTTCTTTGTCACTATCATTAGGACAACCCAAAAGGAATTAAGACAATTTTGTCTCCATACCTCCCTCAATTCTTTCCTTTGCAGATTTATCTCGGTTTAATCTCTGAATACTCCCATTTCCTCTTACTCAACACCCAACTATACATGATAATCTGAAAACTCAGATTTCACAGTACTTGACACCTGACCTGCAATGGTTTTTATTAATTGATTATGACTGCCATTTTCAAATTTTGCACATGCCAGGAAACCTGCATTCAATGCTACAGTTTACTCAGGAAACTTTTGATTCATAACACATTCCCAACATTTCCTTATGACTCTATAGCAGAGGAAGATGAGTAGCAAGCAATAAGCAAGTGGTCTTTCAACAATTCTGCTATTGAGGCACTCAGGTGAACTTTCAAAGAATTGAACATTTTCCACAAAACTGCTTGAAAACCTCTGACTTAACATATTTGACTATATTTGGTGGCTGGCATGCAAGAGTGAAGAAGCAGGTGGAACTTCATGTCCACTGCTGCTTCTGTTACCAGCTGGATTGTGAACTCAGAGTCCCAGGGCTAATTGCCCTGTAAGATAAAGGAGGAGAAACAGTCAGGCAGCTTCTGTTACCAGATGCCCCCCTACCTCCTAAGAGGCCAGTAGGGTCAGCTGTCTTCTGAGGAAGAGCAATAGGATCATCACAGCTCAATTTTTTAAGAACCATAAGACATTAAGAACTGATGCCCCAGTTATTCTGAAAGAAAACCTGACCTGTTAATCTAGGTGAATGGGCAGGGAATCTGAAGCCTGTGAAAATCAAACTCTGGGGAACAAATCAAGAACCTCCTTTCAGATGAGGGGCCCAGCTCCATTTTGCTTTTTGTTTTTGTTTTCATTGGAGCTGTTCTTTAAGGTGGGCTGAAAACCAGGTAAGAAGAAGCAGCAGCTTCAACCCATGAAGTCTGAGTTGGAGGTCAGGGAATGGTACAGCAAGCTAGGGACCAGTGGAACTAGATATAATATTGATTCAATTTATTTTACAGATTATTTACTTATTATTTTATTCAATTTGCATACTACCCAACTCCCAACAACTCTGGGCAGTTCACAAGAAAACATAAAATAGAAACAATACAATAATAAAAGTAGAAGCAAAGATGGCACAACCATCTCAAAAAAACAGGTAACACCACTCCTTGAAAGGGTCTACACCCCTCCTAGCCAAAGCCAGGTCTTCATGGCCCTCTGAAACTTCAGTAGGATGGAAACTCCCCCAATCTTGGGGGGAACCCCATTTTAGTAGAGGGCTGAGGAGGATTTCTCTGGAGTAAAGGGGCTGGTGGCAACACTACTGAACAGGCTTTTGTCAAGAATTGGAGGGGGATGCTGTAGGGTTTTAGATGGAAGGTTTAGATTCCAGAGGGCCCAATCTATACATCCCACACATTGATAGGCAGTTCCCATTAAGTTTTAGTTTGTCAGCACAAAATCAGGGATTATTATTCTGCAAAGAGTTACCTCTAAATAGTAACACATTTTAATATTTGATCACAGTTAATAACTGGCAAGTAATTTTAAAAATGCTTAAAATATGTAATACTAGATGGGCTAAGCTATTTTAAATCTGAAATCTGCCAAAATCAAAACTATCAACGGCATTCAAGTTTTCTGCTTTTAAAATTTTCCAATTAAATAACTGATTTCAATGCAAATATGAACTCACATTTTACGTTATAGCCACTTACACCCTATTCAGCTCATGAATGGACTACTGCAAAATGCTGTACATGGGGCTGCCCTTGAACACCACTCAGAAGCTGCAGCTGATCCAGAATGTGGTCACATGGACAGTGATGGGCATGCTGTGCTATGCCCATGTGATGCCACTGCTCCATGGACTACAATAGCTACCAGTTGCATTCCAGGTGCAATTCAAGGTGTTAGTTATCACCTACGGGCAATAGACCCTGGCTATTTGATGGACCCACCCTCTGGAATAACATCCTCCTGCAGATCTGTATGGCTCCCACCCAGATGACATTCAGAAAGTCATTGAAAATTTGACGGTTCTCCCAGGCCTTAGAGTGGGATGGTGGTTGAGCCCTTGTAGGATGTTTTTGTTGCTATAGAGAGTTTGTCTCCTAGATGCTATGCTTCATTTCCTTTTTAAAACCATTCTTACTTTTTTTTTTTTTTTGACGTAAACTGCCCAGAGTAATTTGGATTCGGGCAGCCTCTAAATTGTAACAAATAAACAAAGTAAGTTTGGTTCTGAAATTTTTATGGAAGAATCTGAATGCCAACCTCAGAAATTAATTATAGAGGTTACCTATAATTACTATACCTATGGTGCAGCAATGGGATATCCCTGAATGATTTAAAATAAATTCTCAATCTCAACCACTTCAACTAAAGTAGGAGAGTGGTAACAATCCCATTTAGTGGGTTATTGTGAACAGATGGGTAGAATGTTAATTGTTTTGCTACTTTCATAAAAATGTAAGTGTTTCTTCAGACCACAATTCATTTAGAACTTTTATCACCAACAGTCATGATTTTGTGATTGCAGCCTGAAAGGGTAATAGCTACATAAAGGTTTTTTTTTAAAGAAATAGCGTAGTAATAAAGTCTTCTTCAAAGCAAGTTTGACTCCTGGTGACTTCAAGGTCACCTCCATGAGGGGCTTTTTGTTTCTTGTTGGGTGCAGTGTAGAAATGGTTTGTCCTTGCCTTGGTCCAGGGAGTGTTTTCAACTGCCCACGCTCCCCCACAGTTCTGGGTACCAACCAGGCCCAATTCTGTGTAGATCTAGAGCCCAGACAAGGCCAAGCAGGAAACCTAAAGCTTTGTTCTAAAGGGCTTACCTTTTGCAGACCAAGGATAAAAGTACCCTACATATTCTTAATCTAAAATATACCGGCACTATAATAGTATTATCTCATCAGTGCTAAAAACCAGCATTTGCCTTAGAAAAAAGCAGGTAACACAGCTACTGCTCAGAATTCTTCAGTGCATATGCAAAAGAGGAAAAAGAGAATGCTGATCTCTCTCTATTCCTTTATCTTTTGATTAGCCAGCTCCTGAGGAAAAAAAAGTAGAATTGGCCTGTAAATATTGAACTGTTTCATATTTTATAAGCATTAGCCTATCCTAAATGGGGACCTTTTCTGCTGGTTTCTCTAACCTTACACTGCTTCTTTGCCAGCTGGCATGACATCACCTTGAAGATCTCTACTGATGCTCTTATAAAAAGTGGCAAAGAAAAGAATTTGGCATCCCTACATATTTGAAAGGTCAAGGCACAGAAAGCCTTCTATAAGCCTAAACCCTTGTTTTGAAAGGCCTATTCTTTGGTAGGCTGATTATGAAAGTAGGCTACATATTCTTAACAAGCCCATTTTCACTCTGGCTTCAATTTTCTACATGCATGTGTATTCTTGCATGGCTGGGACCTTAACATACTGTTTTGATTGTTATCATATTGCCATGAAAGGGCCGATTGTTTTGGGTTTCTACAATTACGTCATGGCTTCCCACTCTGGTTACCTGTCAAGGTGCTTGATCGGGGTTGCAGGTGGGAAGGACTCCTGTGGTAAGCCTTGAGCACTTCCCCATACCTGCCTTACCTGTTAAACCCTGCTGCCTTAACATGCAAAGTTTCCCTCTCCCCTCCCTTTTTAAAAACTTCTGCTCTCTTGCATCAGGCAGGCATAGAAAAAGAACTTGGGAGAAATGATATAGAAGCTTTCCAATCATTTCCAAAAGTCTGGGGACTTCTTTCTGGATTTCTACACAGAATTAAATCCATATTAAAGAAAACATTTTTCGTCAGGAAGTAATAAAAAAGATGTTGATTTTTCACAATAAAGATGTTGATTTTTCATAATAAAATTATGAATTATATTATATAATATTTTGCAATAAAATCTTAATGTGATTGATAAATACCCCCCTACCAATAGTTACTGGAACAAACTGTGGAGGAAAGAGGAGAACCACTGCAGAACAGTGGCCCCCACTCTCACCTCCTGGAGACAATCCAGAAGGATGCGATGGTCAATGGTATCAAAAGCTGCTGAGAGATCCAGGAGGTCTAGGAAGGATCCACCAACCCCATCCCGAGCCCTCCATAAGCCATCCACAAGTGTGACCAAACCCTTCTCAATACTATAACCCAGCCTGAACCTGACTGAAAAGGGTCTAGATAATCTGCTTCATCCAGGATCCTCTGCAGCTGGGCACCTACTACTCCCTCACCCACCTTCCCTAAGTTGTTCTGAAAGTTGTCCAATACCATTGGGTCCAAGGATGGCCTCTTGAGAAAGAAGCATACCACCACCTCCTTCAAGAACCACCCTCTAACACAAGGAGGCATTAACCACCATTGCTAGGTGCTACTTCCTGGGAGGGCTTAACTAACCAGGAGGGACATGGGTCCAGAATGCAGGTGGCAGAACGAATAGCAATAAGGACTCTGTCTATTGCCTCAAGATCGACTGGCTGAAACTGATAACTGAGCTAAGATATGCCTTGGTCACTTCCATATGACCAGCCGAGCCAGAGTCCAAGTCAAGTGTTTTTGTCCAACAATTGCCTGGAATAGTCCTCACAGTGGCACTGCAATAAGAGCAGAAAAGTAAACATGTTTCTCCACTCTTATTGCCACAAGGTAAGTTCTAATAAAGGTTTTTACCTGTGCCTGGTTGGCTTCATTCTTTCTCTTTCTCCAGTGGTGCTCCAGATACCTCCTGTTTCACTTCATCTTCCAGGGGGCTGTACAGGAACCATGATCACAAAGAGTCTACACAGGTACAATCTGATCCAAGGCTCCAGTCACACACTCATTCCAAGCTGTGACTAAGGCCATGGCCTAGCCATGCACCAGAGTCTTGAAAATAACCCCAAACTTCCTCTGAAACCTTACAGCAGGGGCTCTCAAAATACAGCCCGCAGGCTGAATATGGCCCGCCAGGATCATTTATCCGGCCCGCCTGCCTGATTGGCTGCCGTTGCTGTCTGTCAGAAGCGGAAGTGTCGGGAGCTGCAGGCAATGCACGAGGAGGGAGATCGCAGAGCTGGACTATTCTACATGACAGGTATGCCGGGTCCAGCGGCTCTCCTCCTCTCCTCATGTTTTTTTTCAAACTATAGTCTGGCCGCTCAACATTCTGAGGGACCGTGAACTGGCCCCCTGTTTAAAAAGTTTGAGGACCCCTGCCTTACAGGGGCCATCAGTTACCTTGGGTGGACCAACTGAAAAGGCCCTACTTCCCTGCAGTCCATCGTCATGGACAGATCACACACCCCAACCACAGAGACAAAAAAATAAACCTAGTATGTAACCCCACTGTGAGTTGAGCCCCTAATAATTTGGATCAGATCCATGGCTGCCATGGTGGCTATAGACTCCTGAACCACCTCTGACTCCAGGCTGAAATAAGGCATGTTGAAGTCCCCCCCAGAACCATCAGCACTGCCAAAACCACAGGGACAGAGAAGGAGATCATAATGGTAAAGTGAAAGGTGAAAGATTGCAAACCTCCTCTCCCAGAAGCAGTCTCAGTCCATACTTTGTGGTCTGTCATCTTCCCTTGGTATAACTCCTTGGTAGTTGCTGCTACCAACATCTATCTGCTGCCAACATATATCTTCCACAGACGCCTTTACCTAGCATCCTATTTGTGCCGTGGCTCTCTCTTCCAATCACTCTAAAAAATGATTCTTATCTTACTTAATGGTGGAGGCTTTTGTCTTTGTTGCTCTGAAATGTAATGGGGGGCAAAGGACGAACTGAGTTTCTTGGAACCACATTCTGTTTCTTGGGACTCCCTAATTCCTACTGCAGCCCCTGTTCCAAAGTGTTTGAACCAAGAGCTCGCTCAACTATATAAGCAACCCAAGTGTCACCTGGAGAGGATTTCTTGGTTGGCAATCATTTTTAGGCGCCACAGCAAAGCCATTCCAAACCCTTGTTTGAAGTAATACCTATATTAGGTCAAGGTAAGGTCGCAGAATCAGTGTGTAGGCTTTCAAATTCAGAGCTGTATAAAGCAAGATGTATAAAATAAGAGCCACCCAGGACACATGAAATGATGCAAAGGAATGACAGCTACACCATAACACCTTCTGAACATGTGAGATGCTTGTTGCTGCATTTTAACTTCTAATAACAAAGGATGTAATAGGCTTGCTTGTTTGTTTTGATAATATTTAGAAATAATAATGTAAACAATTAGGCCAGCAAAAATAGGCACCCAGGTAGTCCTCACTTACTGGATGCAATTGGGATTGACAACTCCATCGGTAAGCAATGCAGTCGTAAAGTGAAACATCACATGACTGCAATTGACAACCTCATTTCTGCTGTGGTCAGTAAGCAGGTCATTCACTGCAGGTCGTTAAGTGCAGTGTCACATGACCATGATTTGTGACTTCCTGCCGGCTTCCCCATTGACTTTACTTGTTGGAACCTGGCTATGAAGGTCGCAAATGGCAATCATGTGACTGAAGGATGCTGCAACCATCGTAAACGTACACCGGTTGCCAAGCGCCCAAATCGCGATCACGTGACTGCAGGGATGCTGTAATGGCCACAACTTTGAGGACCAGTCGTACATCTCAGTATTCGGTACCATCATAATTTCAAATGGTTGCTGAACAAGTGGTTGGTAAATGAGGAGTACCTGTACATAATTGCTAATTAATTATAAAATAGATCCAATACTTAATATCACTAGATGTGGAAACTAAGCTCCAAAATCCTTCCTAGGTCAATGCAGGTGATTTTATTCTAATATATTAAACACCCGCACATATGTTACTAAAGTGGTTGAGGCATGTTTTGAGAAAAAAGTAATTGGGAGGAGGGGAGAAGAGCAGCACATGCCTCAAGCTAATTTAGGTGCATGTCTTGCCTTGGTGATAGAACAGTTCCAAAAATAGAACACTGACAACAAAGCAATCGCACAAGAGTTTTGGGGAAAATCACAGCCATCGGCAAACCTATAAGCTTTAAAGGCCAAGTTCAGACTTATATAAAATAGTCATTAACAAATACAAGATAATGTCTCATATGAATTCTACAAAAATCAGGAACACTGCATGACATTCAAAGTGTCATCCAAGGTTTTTTTTTTTTTACCAAGAACAATTCATTTCATTTTTATTTAATTTAATAACTCATTATTATTTCAGTGTACACAATTATAGGCTGTTTTCAGACTGCCCAAATGCACAACAAGAATGAATACAAAGTGGTGACTCTTTTTAGCTTCAGCAAATGTCTCTTTATTTTAGCAAACTTCCAATGTGCTCTAGAGCACATTGACTCAGTGACTTCATTATCTCCAAAAGAGAGAGAGAGAGAGAGAGAGAGAGAGAGAGATCCCATCCTTAGCATTTCTCTCTCTCTGCTTTTAAACATGCTTTAGCTTGCTCTTATTAAATAAGGCTGGATATAATGATGTTGGATTGTTTTGTTGTGTTTAATCATTTTGCAACTGTTTTTAATTTACTGAAAGAGAAAGCTGTATGAAACCCAAAGAACTCAGGAGGTTTTGGAGATGAATATTTCATAAAAGAACGTATGCATCCCTTTTTCCTGTATTTCCCTGTGAGCAACAACTTTGGCATCCTGCTCCTATCCATGTCGGGGGTGCTTAGAAGGGAACAGCAAGGATATTGAGTTGCCATGGCTGCAGCTACTTCCTGGGGCAGCTACTCTCTTTGCCTAATGGTAGGGCAGGCCCTTATTCAACACAAAGGCTTTTTGAAAGGAAGAGGAAACCATTTGTGAAAAAAATTAAGGGCCAGGGGTCGGTAACTTAGTAGCCACCAGATGCTTACACCTATACCTTCCATAAGCTAATGATGAGGGGATAGAGAGGCAAAGGCCAAAGCATCTGGAAGATACCACTTTGGCCATGTTGCTTCAATGAGTTTTTCTTCAGGTCTGCTGGGTTCGCTAGTCAAGGATGGCCATTCTAGACATTCTACTACCCAGGCAAAACATTGTTGCCTACTGTAATGGTCTGTGGAAATGACCTTGGGAGACAGGAAGGAGAGCCACAGACTGGACAACTGGCATGTAAAAGATGTCTCAGCCCACAGAAGGACTGAGATTGATGTTAGCCCTTCAAGATAGTCCAGACAAGAAGCACAACAAGGAATACTCACTCTATTTTTATTGTAAGTTTATATTAACCGAATCTTGCAAGTCTGAAAGTATTTCTCCTTTCCTCCCCTTTTACTCTCCGGAAAACTAGGAAGGATCCCTTCTGAAATGTTTCCCACACACCCCCTCCTTCAGTGTACATAAAAAAGACTGAGACATCTTTTACATGCTGGTTGTCCAGTCTGCAGCTCTCCCTCTTGTTTCCCAAGGTAATTCCCACACCCCATTTACACTTACTGACTAGTCCTCCATTGCACTCAAGGTGAAAAGACTAGCTAAGGAGTACAGAGCAGACCTCCAGCCCAAATGGCCAGGTATTCCAACATCTCCACACCACTCCTGCCCCAACAGTTGCCACCTGAAGCCGTCTCCTCCTGTCTAATGAGATGCCAATCCCAATTCAGCAATACCTTGTTTTTCTAGCTCTCCCTCTTCAAGCCTCCATATGTTTCTATCATAATGCTTTCCATGAAAAGCTATTTCAGAGGCAAATGGCTGCTTTAAAAAACTTGGATTAATGTAAAAGCAAAGTACATGAAGCCACAATCAGGAAAAGGCCCATCCACTGCTTCCATGTCTTTTATTGGGAAAAATGGGAACATAAAATAGCATTGGTGCCATTTGCAATTAGATGCATTTATTTTGTACTTGTGACTCTAGACCAGTAGTAAGCAAACGCTGGCAAGGATGCTTCAACCACAGATGATGCTGCCATTCTAGTAATGACACACAGAGGATGCTTCTTTGCATTAATCAAACCCTTAGTCTACTGAGTTGAAAACTTTTCCACAGTGACTGATAGTATTTATTCAGAAATTCAGATGAGATTCTTTTCCACTCATCCACAGAGATGCCAAGGATTGAACTGGGGATCTCCTGTCTGCAAATCTACCAGCAAGCTGCAGTGAATAGACCCTACAATACATACATAACTCTGGTGCCCAGGTTTCTTGTCTTTCAAACCAAGGGATGGGCAACAGTGTGTAAAGCTTCTATTAGTAGATCTACAAAGTCACTTGTACTTCATAATGCCCCATTTACCCAGGATCAAATCACATGTGACACTCAAGCCACATACTGGCCACCCATGCATTGGACTTGAGTCCAAAAAGTAACGTAGCAACAGTCATCAAAATATTCCTGATTGATTGAGAACTGGAAAACACATTATTCGAGCTATTCCTCTGCTGGTCCAAATACACATTATCTGGCTTTTGATTATTAGTTTTTCTACTCTTTGTGGTATTGTTTTAAAAAAGAAATCTTTACTATAGCCAGGCCAGGCAGGCAAACTGGAGGTCAAATATTAAGCTTGTACTATTTTTGGAACTGCTTTAAAAAGAACCTTCCTCTGAAAACCCGCTACCTTTAGTCTCCTTAGAAATGCCGTTTTTCCCCTCAAAGTATAAATTGCATGTTAGCATTGGCAAGGCCACACACAAAGTACAATTTAATGATGCAGCAGGATTGATCCCAAGAAGGTCTAGAGTTGGATAGAGTTTTAAAGCCTTGTAAAGGTTATTAAAATATTTTATTTCAATAGAAAAAAAAGCACATCTGTGAATTAAAACTGGGTGGTCTGAAGGCAGAATTCAATCTCTGGTCTATCTAAAATATTTTTTACAGTACTTGTGAATTTATGTTTTGTCCTCTGTTATCTGTATCCTGATCACAAACACATTCCTTAAACACATTTTCAACACAATCTCTCCTCTGTTGGAATATCTATATCATGTAGCCTAAATTTCATTCTCTGGGTGGGGATGGGCCAGCCTTTCAAAGAGTTATATGGTGAATGTGGAATTGAGAAGCATTTTTGAGTCAGAACACAGCAGCATTCCTCAACAGCCAGTGAACGCTCTACTGAGAGATTTGTTTTGTTAGACCAACCTTTAACAAACTGAAAAAATTATGCTTAGATTTTAAAAAAATACAGGCTATTCCTCCTTTTTAAAACCTCTGTAGGCAGGTAGGGAACAGATTATGAAAAGCAGGTGGTTGACAAAGAAGGTTTGAGTCTTCCCATATGGCCAGGTGTCTTGTAAAAGATCAAGATCAGGCTTCAATGCAATTAAACAATTTTTATACATTTAAACCAGTAACAAACAAACAAACAAAAATCAAATAGAAAGGCAGCGACATATTACTCATGGGCATCCAAAGGAGGACAAGTGATGTCACACATGCTGTGACATCATTGTGGATTCTACCAGATGCCTACGATGCTACAGAGTAACATACTAACCACACAGAATGCTAAGGCATGGATTGCTTGACCGTGATTTACTGAATAAATTACAATGGCTAGGTTCCCACAACACAACAACCCAAAACTTTAAAAAGCAAACCCGTTATGGCTTAGTGATATGTGAATTCACTCAAAGTATACCTTAGCCCTCCTCAGACTCCCATGCTAGAACTGAGACAACCACAGAGTTTACACCCTGTAGCCCTGAATCTGGATTCGAGTTGCAGCTTAATAATGCAACTGTACAGAGAGGCAGAGGAGTATAGTATTTAAGGAGGTGGACTAGGATAGGGGAGAGTCAGGTTCAAGTGCAGCCTCAGTCATGGATGCTCCTTTATGCTGTGGCAGTTGCCTTAAACTTTAATGGTAGATTCTTTAAAGCAGAGGCATCTTTTTTCAGCCTTATGCAGAAAGGTGCTGTGATCTGGTGAGGTCTGGAGTACTTCTTTGGAATCATTTTCAAAGCATCCACAACCCTCTTCTTCCTAGCTACATATACACACAAGATACAGTGGGACTAAGATCCAAGGGAATATGTTAATGCTATTCTAGATTTTAAATTATGAACAAAATCCACAAGTACATAACAGAGTCCATCCTGAGTCATATATGCATAAAAATACTTTTGTTGTTTCTACTTTTTAAAAAATTTATTGGCACATAGAATTAGTCTATTCCTATGAGGCTGATGGTAGAAGTCAATCTAATGACAACCCTGAGTAAATTTTGCTTTAAAAAAATGACAAAACTGCTAAGTGTCTGTAAATGCAGTTATTCTTCACCAATTATACAAAAATATCCTGAAAATGAAATGAATAAATGAGTCCACCATCTGAACTAGTGTTTTAATTTTTGTTCAGCTGTTGGCTTTATGACTGGATATATTTCTTTAAAAAAAAAAAAAAAACCTCTGAAGGGTCCTATTGAGTCAGTCAGCTGAACTAATAGAGCCTGATCAGCTTTTTTGGTCCCTCCTGCACAGTCCTTGTTGGTAATCTTGAGGGTCATTCTCCCGTGCTTGAAACCCAGTAGGGGCTTTTATTGGGCAAATGTATACTTGTTTGCCAATAGCCACTACTTGACCAGTTGAGAAAAAGAAGAATTCCTTTCAAGCAGGGAAGGGAAATTTTCTAAAAAAAATCTTTTTTTCACTTTGATTACAAAGGGCCACAATAAGTATGTTCGGTGAGCAGGTGACATGGGGTGTGTGTGTGGGCTGCCAACTTTTAATTTGCACTGTACTGATTTGCTTTTTCTTTCTCTTGATTAAAAACTTGGAGGTATAGGCATAGAAAATGTCACTGTACCGTGCTCATGAAAGCCACAATGATCAGAGACAACTTATAATGAAAATAAGCCTGTCTCAAATGAATAAAAGCAAGCATGCTGCAAAACAAAGCATCAACCTCAAGCAAACATAGGGCTCTTCTTTGCGGACATGTTAATGGGTGTGCCCCTAGAGCTTGAGTCAGCAGAAAAGTATGCTGGAATAATCTGTCCCACCCCTATGGCTCAACAATAATCTGCCTCAGTGGTCTGAGAGTGGTCCTGTCCTTATAGTTTTACTATAGGTCAACATATGGGCAGTACTTGGTGGATTCACCTAACTTCATTTCTCTTCCCACCCATTATCACCATCTGAATGAAAACAACATTATTCACACTCTTTAAGGTATGGTGATGGGGTCTTGGGTGAGTAGGGGGGATGTAGGCTTCTACCTTTCAAGTTGCCTGACTGACCAATTGCTGGTACAGAGTTGCTCTATGGCTGTAACCTGCCACTCAAGCTATTTCTCAGCACAGATCTACTGATCTTTTAGAAGATTGATAAACCTACGTCCAAAAACAGCCCAGCTGGTGTTTTCTAGAGCAAAAAAAGGGTGAAGCAGGTAGGTGCACTCAGTTTGAGAAAACACTCTTCTGCCTCATCCTATGCCTATCTTTCCTGCTACCAACCTGTCAGCCAGGCTATTTTTGGACCCAACCATAATGGTCTTCCTGTTACTTATATTTCCACCTAGATGAATAGAAGACTAATTAACTGCATTCTTCCTACCAGTTGGAAGAATCAGAGAAGCCTTGCCTCCTAAGAGAGGCAAAAGACAAAATGGGTACCTTTGCTGGATTCTGCTTGAAGCAGATGGCTACCCACTTAGATCTGAGCATCCTTAATGGTGTCTTGAATGATGCAGAGTATACCTTCTGGGGAGCAGACAGGAAGTCCATGGGGAACCTATGGTTAGTATCTTGCAATGTAATCTCTGAGTTGATTAGCCTGCATGTGGAACCATGGATGAAGAATGACCATCACCTTGTCATGTTGAAACTACAATCTGACTGTAAGTTCAGAAGACTGAGGGGAAGATTCTTTCTGGCCCTGGAGAATACAAATGACACTATCAGAGTCAGACGAAATAAAAAATATGTGAGTATGGTAGCTGAATGGCTTCACTCAACACCCACCTCAGAAAAGTGCTACTCTGTGAGGGAGGCCATCAGCACCTGCTTAGTATTGTACAAACTACAAATCTACAGTCATTTAATGCATGAGCTTAAAGCAAACCTTACACTGCTACAACGTCAACAGCAACAATCAATCATGGTTTGATTAGGAATGTAAACAACTCAAAAGGGACTTCAGAGAGGCCTATATATTGTATAGACAATCCCCTGAGCTGGAACAGACTCAGTCTTCAGGTGATTTAAAAAATGACACAAGGCCTTCCTGAAAAGTAAAGAGGATAGACACCAGAGATAGTTGGCAGATTTTAACCCAGTTAAAGAAAAGACTTCTCTCATTCTTCTGGTAGCATATAGATGAAGGCCTTGGGAAAACTATTAAGAACCCTGCTAACCAACCCTGCTCTCTGTACAAATATGTGAGAGGCATTTAGAGCTTTATATTTGTCAACCAAGCAAATACCATTGAGACCCTACTAAATGCCTGGCCTCCAGTTTCTCTCTCAGAAGCCCTCAAACTAATCAAATCCCTCAGAGCAGGAAAAGCCCTGGGAGTGAATGCATCCTTCCTGCTTAAATTGAACTGTGAATGGTGGGCACCTCTTCTTGCCTCTCTCTTGCTGCATATTGAGTGCACAGGACACACATCCAAAGACTGGGGACTGGGGATAATAGTTCCAATTCTCAAGAAAGGCAATAAAGGGGATCTATTATAGGCCTATTAGCCTTTTCAGTGTGGTAAGTAAATTATATGAAAAACACCAAAATCAAAAACTATCTGACTGAATCAAATCTGAAGGCTTGATCAGGGATGAACAGACAGAATCCGAACCAGATGCTCAACAGTGGACCATGTTTTTGTATGCCATCACTTGACTGAGAAATACAGTACACTCTGAAACTGAAGGCTTCCTTTATGTGGCCTTTCTTGACTATAAAGCAGCATTCAGTTCCATCTATTGGACGTTGTCATGGGAAGAGTTTCTAGATACCAACACTTTTTAATCCAAGAGCTAAATTCAAACACATATCTCAAAGTGAGTGTAACACTCGAACGTTTTCCAATATCATGTACATTTTAGACCCCACTTTATTTAACTTCTATGTAAACTCTATAGCTGAACTGGATACCCCAGATTGTGGGTTGCTATGTCTCCATATTACTTTATGCAGACAACACTGCAGCTGTCTCTAGTACACCCAATGGGCTTAAATGTACTTGAGATCCATTGTTCATTACTGCAACCAAAATATAAACATAAATGATTAGAAATCTAGAATCATGATTTTTGCCAAGAAACCAAAACACCAAACCAGAGCAGGATTGAACAGGCACACACCTTTAAATATCTTGGTGTAGTCTTCCATGACAGGGGATCCTGGAAAGTCCATCATGAATATATTAAGCAAGAATCTACACAGGTTATCGAAAAAAAAATTTTTTTTTAAACTCCAGAGGAGATAAACTGATAACTCCTGTACTAAGCCTTTGGAAGTAAAACACTAGCCCAAACCACTACCTGGTTAAGGCACCAGGCTAGAAAGCAGGAGACTGTGACTTTTAGTCCCACCTTAGGCATGAAAGCTGGCTGGGTGACTTTGGGTCAATCACTCTCACCCCAACTCACCTCACAGGGTTGTTGTTGTGGGGAAAATAGGAGGAGGAAGGAGTATTGGGTATGTTCACTGCCTTGAGTTATTTATAAAAATAATAAAGGCGGGATAAAAAAAAAAAACCCTATGCAGCCCAGACTGGCCTATATATGCAGAAAAACACCCTAGAGACGAGTTTTTATTTGCTGCAACCTGAGGTACCTTCAGTGCAGTACTCAATAAATTTTGGAATGCCCAAAATTTAACACAGGGCATCGAGATTCTCAGTGGCATACTGGTTAGACATCAGATTTTTTTTCTCCTACAGGGTTGCTATTGCTAATCTTAGCTGATGATTACCTTTTGCTATGGACAAAGGTGGTGGAGTGGAAATTAAGAACATCTGGGACATCTGTAGATTCCTTATTAACCTCAGATGATGCTCAGGCCAAAAAAACTAGTGCTGCAAAGATTGGACAACATTGAATATTAGTCCAAAGTCAGTTTAGTTCACTCTCTCAGAGCTCTGGAAATATCCTAGACATAGGTACTGGGAACCCACAAGGTATCTGTATACCCTTACTTCCTCTAGGTTGAGGAAAGGATCTTTCAGGGCCAGGCACAACATCGTCCCATCCACATTATTATTTGGCAGGTATGCCAACATTCCTCTATCTCAGACTATTTGCCCTTGTGATTCTGGGGAAATCAATCCAATCCAACATGTCCTTTTCTACTGCAACTTTAATAATGATCTGCAAAAGGATACCATAACCTCCTTTTATTTAGTGCACCTGGGAGAATGGATGATTTGTATACCCACTTTTTAATGTCTTGGTTCTCCAACGATTACAAGTTTGTCTCTCTTTTCTCCCAGTTACATCTAAAGTACTCTTGCTCTGTTCTAAATTTAGCTACCTATGGATTCTTCTGACTAGAACAGCAATCTAAAACAGGACTAAAATTATCTTTTGCTAAATCCCTTGCAACAGGTTAAGATAAATTCTTAGAACAGCCAAAGTTAAGTAACCTCTTAAACGCTGGACCTAGACAATTTACTAACATGTGTAACTATAAAGAGTCATATTACAGCATCTAGTATGGTGACTATATGCTCATTCAAATTCCCTCATCTCCGAAGGTTTATTTTTAAAACCTCCCTGCTAAGAAAGGAAGAGGGGAGGGAACAGGCCATACTGGCTGCAAAAAACTAAATCTCTTATTCAAAGCAAACTTGCTCAGCATTATCCTAATGAGATAAATATAAATAATGGCCTGTTACGTTTTTGGTTTGTTTAAGAAACAGAGCAGAACAGAGAACATAAAGCAAAAGAAAGGATGGTATTCTTGAACTAAGTTGTAACCCAAACAGGAAAGCTCCATGAAAGAAAGTCAGGATATAAATGAATGACTGAAACAAACTAATAGAATTGTGTAAGTGGCAGGAATGTATAAAAGGAGCTACTTTAGCACTTTACTGTACTGAATGGGAAAGATACATACTGGAATGCAATATGTGCAACTACAGTCCCAGCATTTCTTTTCTCCCCCTTTTTATTATATTGTTGTAAATCTTAATACATACATTATTTCGATATAATGATATTTGTACAGTATTAATTAAAATTATTGACATTCTATTGTTTAGATAACTTAGAATATATCTTTTATTTCCAATATTCTATCAGTATCAGTTACAATTTAGGATATCAATATTGCAAGAATGCATGTGTGTGTGTGTGTGTGTGTATAGTATATATTGTATGTTAATAAAAGGGGAAAAACATAAGATAAGCAAAACCAGTCTAACAAGAATTAAAATGCCAAAAAGCAATAAAAAAAAAAAAGAAAACTACTAGGTTTCTAACTTCTCCCTTTTTGTACACCTGCTAATTTACCAAATAGTGAACATTTAAGTCCCCTTAGAAGCCAGACTGTAAATGCTTATATTTGCCACGCTGTGTGATATATTGTATGTATAAGAACCATTCTTGCTTAAATTTGATTAAACTTCTATTATGTATATATACTATTAGTTTTGCCATAAGCAGTTCTTCTCAGGATAGATAATATCAGAACTATGAAACACCTTTGAAATGAACTGAATCAATGAGGAATGATTCAAGTTACATTATGTAATCTAGTGAACTGCTGATTTCTAAAGGGGAACCCTTAGCCATCTTTGAATGACCCTGATGCACTCTTATAAATAATTCTTTTTTTTCTGGACAATATTCAGTAAGCATATCTTTCCAGGAATAAGCTGACTTGCCTCGTAGCTCTATGAGGTAGCTGAAAGATTTAAAATTAATGTCCGTATTCACATTTTTTACAAAGCCATAACATGGGTT